>NC_077227.1:373442486-374042486 GCF_027887165.1 Monodelphis domestica
TCTCTCTCTCTCTCTCTCTCTCTCTCTCTCTCTCTCTCCCTCTCTCCCTGTCTCTCTCTCTCTCTCTCTCTCTCTCTCTCTCTCTCTCTCTCTCTCTCTCTCTCTCTGTCTCTCTCTCTCTCTCTCTGTCTCTCTCTCTCTCTCTCTCTCTCTCTCTCTCTCTCTCTCTCTCTCTCTCTCTCTCTCTCCTCTCTCTCTCTCTCTCTCTCTCTCTCTCTCTCTCTCTCTCCTCTCCCTTCTCTCCCTCTCACTTTCCCCCTTCCCATCCTCCTTAGGGCAGAGGTGACATTGTTAAAGCAAAGATTTTATCTCAATATAATGTGTGATTCGAGATAGCATTGGTAGGAGCCCTCTCTCTAAGCTGATTCTATTAACAAATTATAATGAGGCACAGCATAGTCTAGTAGAAGGAGGGCTGATCTTGGTCACAAGAAGACCTGTGTTCAAGTCTTGTCTTTTATATATACTTGTGACCATAGGAAAGTCATTTAAAAGAAAAACAGGCTCTATGAAATATTGGTGAGGAAGGAATCCTTTCCAGGCACAGGGGACAGCCAGTGGAAAGGCAATAAAGATAGGAGAAGGCATGTCCTATATGAAAATCAGAAAAACAGCTCTAATATTCTAAAGCAATCAAACTTAAGATGGAAAGTTCCTAGTAGGGATTGTTTCCTTCTTTGTACTTCTATCACTGATGTCTAGCATGATGCCAGGTGCATATTAGCCTCTTAATAAATGCTTGTTGATTGATTAATTAGTTGATTGGTTGGTTAATATATTACAGATGAGTTATTGATCTGCATCGGTGGAGAGAATTCCACAATGATGATTCCCTATGCCAGTGAAGTTATAGGACTAGATGAAAATAACAATGTATAATCATTATCTTGTCATAGTTCTTGAATAAGGAAGATTGAGGGGGAAAAAAAGGCATTTTTCTTCTCTATTCCTTGTTCCAAACATCTCCAGAGCTTCTTAGACTTAGGACTTACCAATATAAAAGCCTCTCTTTCTTCCCATTTCTCCTCTTCCTCTTCCTCTCTTTCACTTCTCAATACTCTAAATAAGCATTTCTCTATAGTTTAACAGCACTGAGATGAAGCCCAAGGACTTTTTTTTAATTAGACACGGTCATATAAGTTTCAACCAGATTAAACCAACCCAGTTTGATTAAAAGAGAGCTATAAATGTTACTGTGCCCATCTCCCACTTTTTCAATCTATCTAGGTCCACATCAGACTATTTATTCTTATTTCATTTTTCTTTATAGGACTCTAGTTATTCTATGCTCCATTCTTCTGGTTCTGCTTTCTAAGGGCTTTATATAATATCAAAAAATTTTTCCAGATTTCTTTGTAATCCATTTATTTATCCATCTTAATTGCTTCATAATCTTCTATCATATAATACTTTAAGGTTTACAAAAGCACTTTAAATATCTTATCCCAGTTGTATCACACAACAATCCTAAAATGTCATTGCTATTATTATCTCCATTTTACAGATGAGAAGACCTGAAGATGAGAAAAACAGGGTAATCTGCCCAAGGATACATAGTTGGAAAGTATAGGCAGGATAGGAAATCAGGTCTTCCTGACTCCAAATCCAAAACTCTCTCCACTGTGCTTAACACAGTATTTATCTATTCTTTTATTGTTGCATATGGATTCCAAGGCAGAAGAGTGATAAGGGCAAGGGCAGTGGGGGTTAAGGGACTTGCCCAGAGCCACACAGCTAGAAAGTTTCTGAAGCCAGATTTGAATCAAGGCCCTCCCTCCTGACTCCAGACCTGGCACACTATCCACTGTGCTACCTAGCCTATGTCCCTGTTTCTTTCTTTTCTTTTTTTTTCAAATACAAATAATAACAACTAGATAGACTATCCCCAAAAAAGGCAGAATATCCCCAAAGCTGGAATTCCATGGGAACAACATGATTGCAAATATCCAGATTTTTCTTTTGGAGCTAACTTAATGGATTTTTGACATTATTGACCACATTTTCTTCTTGGATACTCTCTAGGTTTTCAAGTCTCTTCTCTCTTGGTTCTCCTAACTTCTATCTCTTTCTATGTATGAAGTTAATCAAGAGAAAATTGTTTTCATCGTTGTATTTCTAAGTTCCTGAGTAGATAGCTTAGGCCTGTTCTTAAGTACAAGGACAGCAATTGACCAGACTGTCTGTTAGGGATAGCTGCAAATACTTTATTCTGTCTCCCCATTGCCCAGTCTGGCAATCACAGAGGCTGCTCGAGCCCCAGAAAATGGAGGCCTTTTTCTGGGTGTCAACAGTGGTACCCAATGATACTAATGTCCACTGCTGTTATAGGATAAGCAGGGACTGATGGGAGGCCACCAAGAAGACTACATATGAGTTTTGTGCCTTGTTGTCCCAGTGGTAATGCCATGCCTATCACTCTAATGCTGAAGATTTATCTCTCAAAGGAGAGCCCTTAAATAGTCTGTGGTAGATAGCCTAGTGATTTCAGCATCATGTAGGGGTGGATCTCAATTCTAGTAAAACGTTTATCATTTTCTTCATTTGTCCTCCTACAAACTAGTCCCAGTAATGTTGTGCGAGCTTTCAAAATTTGGTAGGTTTCAGAGCAATCCCTTCCTCCCAATTGTTATAATTCACCTTCATCCCTTCAATTTTGATGTTCAGTTTGCTGCCACAGGTCAGGGAAGATGAGAGTCTTTGTCTGGGTTCCCAGGACCCTATCCGAGACAGTCAAGCTAGGTCTAAGTGAGGGGAAGTAATATTGGAGGAAATCCAAGGGACTTGGCCTAGATATAACTGTCCCCCTACTGATCTTCTCCTTTCCACCTTCCCATCTCCTCACTGTCCAAATTGGTTTGACATGATCCAGGGATGCAATTCAGGCATCGAGCACACCTGTTAATTAATAACTTTTTTCTTGGCTAATGAGAAAGCAAGGGCTTCAGGGGCCCATGAGAAACCCATGTTCCTAGAGTATACCTGACTCCTGGAAAACTGTCTGAACTATATATAACTTAGTTTTTTCTATACAATAAGATATGGGAAAAAACCTACCTGTTTAGTGGAATCAGTTGTGAAACATCCTTAATTAATGTTTTTAAAAAGGTCAATATTTTAGAGAGGGAGCATTCTGACAAAATATAGTATAGCTATATTAACTAAATTGAACTAGGTTATTCTGTTTAGTTCAAAGGCCCTGTGGTTACTTTAATTGTAGAATTAAAGCAGAAGTTAAATTTCAGAGAAAAAAATAATGCATTTAAAATCTTAAAAAGAAAAATATGCCATGAGTACACCACCAGGCTGTTTGGTCTTTGGAAGGAATACAGAATATCACCAAAGCTGAAATCCTATGGGAACATTTTTACAAATATCTGGATTTTCCTTTTGAAGATAACATATTTGACTTAGTGGATATATTTGATATTATTGACTACATTCTCTTCTAGGATACTCTCTGCTCTCTGGCTTTTCATGATTCTGTTCTCTTAGTTCTCCTACCTTTTTCAACATTTCTTTTTATCGTTTAGCTGTTTTAGTCAAGTCCAACTCTTTGTGATCCCTTTTGGAGTTTCCTTGGCAAAGATACTGGAGTGGTTTGTCATTTCCTTTTCCAGCTCATTTTTCAGATGAGGAAACTGAGACAAACAGGATTATATGACTTCCCCAGGGTCACACAGCCAGTGTCTGAAGTCAGATTTGAACTCAAGAAGAGGAGTCTTTCTGACTTCTAGCCTGGCACTCTCTAGTCCCTCAGGCTTTCATTATGCCTGTTCCCTCAGGCTCACAATCTAGGCATTATCCTCAATTCCCTCTGCTATCTCTCAACCCTCCATATCCAATCTATTATCAAAGCCTATTGATTTCACCTTTGCATCATCTCTCAGATATACCCCCTTCACTCCTCTGACCTTGCCACTGCCCCAGTACAGGTCCTCACCGCCTCCCTCCAAGACTATTGCAATAGTCTGCTTGTGGGTCTGCCTTCCTCAAGATTCTCCCTATTCCAACATATCCCCTATTCAACCATTAAAGTGATTTTCCTAAAGCACTTCTCAACTCAATCTACAACCCTTTCTAAGTCCCACCTAAAATCCTTTCTTGTACCAGAAGCCTTTCTCAAACCTTCTCACTTTTAGTGCCTTCCCTCAATTAATTATTTTCTACTTATTCTATATATATAGTTTGTTTGTACATATCTGTCTGCTTGTTGTCTCACCAAGTAGATTGTGGGCTCCTTGGGGGAAATACTATCTTGCATATATATGCAAGATACTCAGTGCTTGAAGGCACAGTACCTGGCACAAAATAGAACACAGAATAAATGTTTATTGAGTCACTAACTGTAGGTATCATCTAAAGCTCTGTCTGTCCGATGCCTTTTCATTTCTCCCTATACATTCACTTGATCTCAATAGTCCTGATAGGTTTAATTATTTCCCCGTATATAACTTCTAGATCTATATATTCAGCCCCTTTCTCTCCCATGAACTCCAGTCCCAGATTACCAACTGCCTATTAGATATTTCAAAGTGGTTCCCCATAGATAGGTCAAACTCAACATGTCAAATAGAACTCATTATCTTCCCCCTGAGTTCCTCTTTCTTGAATTTCCATATTACTATTGAGAGTTACTTCCACTCTACTTTAGGTCCCGTAGATTCCTAACTCCAATGCTATCTTCCACTCTTCACTGATCCTCTCCCCACATATCCAGTCACTTGCTAAATTTCATGATTTCTCAACAACTTTGCTCACACACATCTTCAGAAGTGTCATCTTAAAACATGAAGGATGGAGAGAAAAAAAATACAATACATGGTTTGCAGTAAAATTCTTCAGATTACTCCCTCAGGGACAAATGTCTGAGAGGATCCTCTTGCTCCTGGTTGATTATAAAATAAAGTGTTCAAAAAAGAGGGATGTTAAGACCTATGAGAAGATTTCCTTCTAGGAAGAATCTTCTAGGAAGAAACCACTTTTGGCTCCTTTCTAAGACCATGGCAGGATTTTGGGAAAGTTTATGAAGAAGGAAAAAAAAAAGAGTACAGACTTTGTGTTATTTCAAAGCTGTTTCAGAGAAAGAAGCCAAGAAAAGCTTCTATAAATAAGAAGATTCTCCAACAGAAGATCCTTTGTAGCTCATTTCTTGACCATTGAACTTACTTATTAAAAGGTGATTGGAGTACATGAGTTTACTCAATGTAGTTAGCACCTTCAATCTTTTCCTCCTTTCTAATCAAGCCCTTAGTAGTTCAAATGGTTAAGTATCTCTTGTGGAATTATATTTTTTCCTGATTAGGTGACAAATCAAATTTTCATCATATAATTTTGATTAAAATGTATAATCCCAAAAAAGAGGAATTGTATAATAATAATTTAAATCACTATGGACTTATTTTAGGGAATTAAAGGATTAGAAACACAGACTTAACAGGTGGTAGAAAGGTAACATTTTAAAAATTAATTTCAGCTCCTTTTGTTACATGCCTTGGCAAGTATCTTTGCCCAGCCAGCAGCATAATGCCTTTCCAGGGTTTCCAGCCTATAGGGAAGATGGGGTTAATACTTTAATTCGATCTCATAAGAGAGTTCATGGATTATGCTGTGGGGGCATAAAGGAAAGAATGCTGGACTTGGGGACAGGGAGATCTGTAAAATACTGTCAAATACTGCCTTGGACACTTGGTGGGTAGCCTAACCTTTCAGCCTCAGTTTCTTCATCCATAAGATGAGGATAATGATAGAACCTATCTCACAAGATTGTTGTGAGAATCAAGTGAGTTAACATATGGAGTGTTTCCCAAGTCTTAAAGTGCTCTATAAATGCTAGCTATTACCATGATTATTGCCAGCTGCCTGACCAGCCCACTCAAATGACTTCCCTCAGTTCAGTCTCTGTCCCCCCAGGGATATGTCTTTATGAACCCCAGGAATTCCAATATCCCCTGGAAAACTATTTTTCAAAATCAGCTACATAGGAGGGAGAGATTTTGGAGCCTAAAAATGTTTTAATAAATATTTTTTTAATTTTACATATAATTGGGAGAAAAATTAAATGTTATTAAAAAAGAAAGAAAGGGGCAGAAATATGGCATGAATTCCACTGAAATCCACCTAGAGGGATGGAGATGGACCAAAAGACCTATGTGAATTCCAGTCCTACATGTCTCTGATCCAGGGCCAATTCACATGGCCAGGTGGAATCATTTAACACTATGCCAATTTCATCAAGGTAGCATATACTGCAAGTTGAAACCACCATCTAGTGCCAGCAATATGGCTGGCCTACATTTGTTTCCACCTGCTTTGTGTGACCAGAACCTAAGTATTTCCACTATGCTCTGCATGTTCTTACTTGCATGAGATAATGTATATAAAAAAGCTTTGCAATGTTAAACAGACTCTGTAAAGGTTAGCTAGTATCATTAGCATGATCAATCAACATTTAATAAGAATGTATTTACAATGGACCAGGGAGTGTCCTGAGGGCTGTGATACAAAGAAAATACACACTGGTCCCTGACCTCAAGGAGCTGACATTTTAACATAGAAGACCACACGTCTATAAATCAGTACATACACAACAAACAGAGTAGAGGATTGGAGGGTAGCCTCCAAAGAGAGAGCACGAGCAGCTAGAGGGGACAGGAAGGGCCTCTTGCAGGAAATAGCACTGGAGTTGAATCTTAAAATAAGCCAAGGATTCCAAGGGGCAGAGGTTGGATTGGAGACCATTTGGAAGAGAGAGAGTGACAGAGAGAGACAGAGAGAGAGAGAAACAGAGAGAGAGAGAGAGAGAGAGAGAGAGGGGAAACTGCTGGCATGCTAAAGAAGGTGTAGAAAGAGTAAGAAAATTTACTATATATAATATATGTAATTGAATATATATATATATATAGAGAGAGATGGATGGATAGATAGATAGATAGATAGATAGATAGATAGATAGATAGATAGATAGATAGATAGATAGATAGACAGAAAGACAGACAGACAGATAAGAGGTAAGAAGGTTGTAAAGAACTTCAGATACCTAACAGAGAAGATTAAATTTAATTCTAAGAGAAATCTATTCAAGTTGGATATGGATAAGATGATCAAACAGTATTCTAAATACCAAAAAGACTGGATCTTAGAGGCCATGCTCACACATCACCCCCAACCCCCTGTTCCCATCCCCTACTAGCTAGAGGTCTTTTGTCCTTTAGAATAGCATGGAAGGGAAGAGAAGATGCAGGGCAGGGAGTACTCCACTTTGGGATTTCAAAAACATTTGTATCAGAAAGTGCTTGTGGGTAGTTTAATGTTGGTGGGCTTATCTGAAGAAACTAGAACATCTTGGACTTTAAATAACCCAGTATTCATCACAGCATGACATGAGTAGTATTATATTCCCTTGCCTTTCAATTTATAAAACCAAGAGCCCCCAGGGATTGGAGTGAGGCTGGACCAGCAGGAGTCCATATGCCAAGGTCTGAGGCAAGGAAAGGTCAAAGTAGTCTCCAGAGCTGAAGTTTTCATTGTGCTTCCTCTCAGTCTTCACTTGTCATCATTATGATTTCAAGCCCCATTTTATTTGAGCAGAGTTTCTAGCAACCAATTAATTGAACAACAAATTTTTATTAAGTAAATACTATATGCCAGGTACCATGTTAAGTATTGGAGATACATAGGCAAAAAAAGAAATAGTCATGCTTTTGAGGACCTCACATTCTATCAGGAAAAGTAGATGGAAAAATAGAGATACATAGATATAAATTGTATGTGTGTGTGTGTGTGATCATACAGTTAGTTGGTTCTTAAGTGGCACTTAGCTTGGAATCCAAAAAAGCCAATACTTTCACGTTTTGTGACCTTAGCCAAGTCACTTAACCTCTGTCTCCCTCAATTTCCTCGAGTAGAATGAGAACAATAATAGTGTCTATCTCATAGCGCTGTTTTGAAAATCAAGTGAGAAAATATTTAATTTTTAGCACAACATCTGGCTTATAGTAGGTACTCAATAAATGCTTATTCCTTTCCCAAATGTATAAATGTGTACATGTCTGTATATACATGTTTATAAGTATGTGCATAATATATACATGTATATGCATATGTATATAAATATCTGTATATAAATACAAAGTAAATCCCAGAGACCCTCAGGGGAAGAGATTTCTGGGATTGCAAAATTTCCCAGAATAGATACTGTTTTAGTTCTTTTGACACAAACACCGTTTAGTTTGAACACCTTTTCCCAAGAAAATCTCTAAGATACTAAGCCCCTCTGCCAAATTGTTGGAAAATTTTTTTATAGAGAGGGCAGGAGGGGAGGATCTTCTACTGCTGCTTTATAATCCCCTCCCCCCAGAGAAAGGCTTAAAAATATAAATTGTGCCACAGATTTTTCCAGCAAATGCAAGATTTCTTGTGGCCTGCTGCTCTAGGTACTACTTGTGCAACTTCAGAGTCTAGCAAAAAAAGTCCTCAACTCCCTTCTATTGCACTGATGGGAAGGTGGACACCAGTGTGGGGAATGGTCCATAGCACTCAGTAATACCACTCAGAATAGCACAGTGCACTGAAGAATAACTCAGGAAATCTAAAACCTACAAGGTTAGGAAAGTGGAGTGGCAAGGTGAGAGTGATTGCAGGAACTATTTCAAGACAGTAACTTGCCAAAAAGGAAGCCTTCTCCTGGTTATTTTTAATTCCATGCCTACCATGATCTCCTTCAGTCACATCAGTGGTTCATAAAGACAGCTTAATTGTTTAGAGGATAAAGGGTTTAACTTGGAGTCATGGAGACCAAAATTCAATTTTTGCTTTGGACACTTATTAATTGTGTGACTGAGCAAGTCATTTCACTTTTCTCTGTCTCAGTTTCTTCACATGTAGAATGGGAATAAAAATAGAACCCACTTCACAGAGTTTGGGGGGATTGATTAACTAAAATAATATTTATAAAGCATTTAGCAAGCCTTAAAGTGTTATATAAATATGAGCTATTATAATTACTATTATAATTATAATAAAAGTCAGATACCACTCCCATGGTATTTGTGGCTGGCAAAGCTGCTAACAATCATTTATAAATAAAAGCAGCTTATAAATAAAAGGACTCTTTCAGTGGAAAGAGTACTAGGCCATGAGGCAGGAAGAGCTGAGTTTAAATCCAGCCTTAGCTATTCATGTACTGTGTGACTCTGAGCAAGTCACTTAATATCTCTGTTTGCCTCAGTTTCCTATTTTGTAAAATGAAGATAATAGCTCCTATCTCCAAGGACTGTTGTGAGGATCAAATCAGATAATAATTGTAAACTGTTTAGCACAGTGTACCTGGTAAATAGTAAGCACTATATAAATGTTAGCTATTATTATTTTAGCATTCAGCACAATTCTGGGCACATAGTAAGAGCTAAATGTCCTATGATAAATATATTACATTTATTATATAATATCTTATATAAATATATAATTAACACATGATAACTATATGAATTTAAATTATGATTATTATTATTTATCAGAAAACTGGTCTGAATAGAGAACTTGTCTAGAAGGGATTTGGGGTAACCAGGCTTTTATTCAGGGAGGTTGGCAGCTATCTTAAAAAAAATGAGAGCACATGGCTGCCTGATGGCCAGAGACAGGGGAAGAGGCTCTGCCTCTCAAGAGGTGACAAGCAGATCAAGAAGCAGCTCTGGTTTGATTGGTGCAACTTCTAAGGGAATATCTGTGTGTCTTAGGAAATCCCTTTGCCAGAGTCTTAGCCTGTGAGTTTTACAATTCTGACGGCTCCAGTTCTTTTAAGGGTCTCAGAGTAAATAAATATGTATATGTTGAGATAATTAGTGATAGGCCAAGCACTCTTCAAGTCTGGTAGGAAAAAAATTCACCGTATCATTTTCTTTTGTTTTTACATCACAATTATTTCCAGATAGCCCACAGTTATCCCCTGTTTTATGCCTTTCTTTATAACAAAAACATTTAGCCAAACCAGCTAAAATATGTGTAGCAGCCACAAGAATAGTTATTTGCTTCTCTAGTAAAAGGAGGCAAGTACATGTCATCTGTTCTCTGGGGTCAAGTTTAGTCATATCAGTTACTCAGAATTTGGCTTTCATTTTGTGTTTTAATTCTTTATATAGCATCATTATAATTATTATTTATATTGTTCTCTTGATTCTACTTACTTCACTCTGCAACAGTTCATATAAATCCTCCCATTTCTCCCAGTTCCTCATTTTTGTTATTACTTATGGCATTTTAATACTCGTTTACATTTAAA
The DNA here is from genome assembly GCF_027887165.1 of Monodelphis domestica. Lineage (NCBI taxonomy): Eukaryota > Metazoa > Chordata > Mammalia > Didelphimorphia > Didelphidae > Monodelphis > Monodelphis domestica. The sequence goes on from NC_077227.1 coordinate 373,452,763, forward strand.
TATCATAACTTGATTATTAACCCCAAAATGAGCACTCACCTCATTTCCAGTTTTTACTCTTCCAAACAATGCTGTGAATAATTTGGTAGACAAAATGGATGAACAGTTGAATGGATGGAGCACTTATTTAGCACTTACTATGAGTCAAGCATCATGCTAAGTGTTGAGGATACATATTTAAGAAAGTAAGGGAGCATATAATGGGATTATGGAAAGGTAGGGAAAGGAAGAGATATATCTGAGCAGCATGGCATGGAGATGGCTGGGAAGTAGCTTTGAGGACAAGATAACAAAAAAGTTTACCTGTCAAAGCCAGAAGATTGAACATTGAAGTCCAAGGTTCTTTTTGAAGGTAATAAAGATGATGACTGGAAAGCAGATGGCATGATAGAGAGATGCTCTATATGGAATCTTTCTGTGATTGACCTTCTCAGATAGCCCAGTAGGACTAGATCTTTTTTAAAGTGCTACTTTACTTTAGTGTATTTAAAATGTAGTGTATTTAAAATTTTATTAAAATATCCATATTATTTGGCCCAGAGATCATATTGCCTAGAAGATCAAAAGTAAGTATAATATATTCATAATAACACTTTTTGTGGTAGCAAAGAACTAGGAACAAAGCAGATCCCCAGTGATTGGAGAATAGATAAACAAATGTGGTTTGCAAATATGTGTTATGATGAATACGAAAAATTCAAAGAAACACAGAAAGACTTCTATGAACTTGACCAGAGTAAAGTAAGCAGAACAATTAAAGCAATGTATGCCATGACTATAACAACATAGATTAAAAAACAAAAAAAATTAAATTTATTGCTTTGGAATTATAACATCCAAGCTTGTCTCCAGTGAAGAAATAAAAATGCAACTCCCTCTCTTCTTTACAAAGATGGGGGATGAAAAGTATTAAACATTGTCTATCATGTGAGACTTAGTTGAGGTGTTGGCCAGTTCTTCTGAACTGCTTTTTCCTTCTTTTTTTTTAATTGCAAAGGATGACTGACAAGAAGGGAAGTGGCTAATGTTTTCAGAAATAAAGATAATGAAAGACAAAAGAGAACAATAAAAATTGAAAACTTCGATTTAAAAGGACAAACAGACAAACAGAACATTGTTTTTTCCCTATTCTCATTCCATGACTGTACCTGAAATAAGACCAGATAGGCATAGTAGAATAAACAGCCACTTATGTGATATGACTTGAGCAGCTCTGGGAAATTCCCTTCCACCAGAAAAGCCTATCTTCTGTAATACCTAAAATTTCAAGCTTTTCCTTCCGGATCACGCTATGTACAACTATGGACTGACACAATGGCTCCTCCATTAGAACATGAGCACCTTGAGATGAAAGACTGTGTTTGCCTCCCTTTGTATCCCTATCACTTAGTACTATGTCTATAACATAGCGCGATATTAATAAATGTTTGACAGCTACCAGAGTTAATGCCACCAGATCCTAGTAAATACCTAAGTGTGAGCAGAAAGCCAAAACTAAAATAGACTTCATCCCTTTCTCCACTAACTGATTTCTTTTTGTGCTTCTGAAATCTTTGCTCAATAGTCAGGGGAAGCATCTACTTTTCTCCCTTTGGACCTCCATTCTAGTTAAACTATCTAATGAGCCTCTTCACTCCCTGGAAGAGCTAGTCTTCCTGCTCCCTAATCTTGATAGTTATGGTCTTGCCCTGGGACATTAAAAGAGACCTTTCTGGCCTGTTGCTTTCAGGTTTCTCTACCATGATTGGTTGTGACCTTTTCTGCATGAGATCTCATTCCTTTTCAAATTATGGAATGGATCAGTGTCTTAGCTCCCTACTGTGCCGTCAAGTACACAGTGTTTTCACAGAGTAGAGAGGGTTTTTGTTTATCAGCTTCATCTATATCTGTTTATATATACATATGTGTGTAGATATACACATGCATACATGCATATATACACATCTTTACATACATATATACACACATACATATACAGATAATTGGCAGAAAAGCAGGCAATGCTCTGAAAAAAAAACTTGGAAGCGATCATAAGCAGGAAATGGTGTGACAGCAACACACAGATAGAAATTACCAGTCTACACAGTGACTCAAGACAGTATACCTCAGGGATAAAATGGGGCAGTGAACCAGTGACAGCCATCAAGGGTTCTCTTGGAGTAGAGAGATTGTATGTCAAAGGAAATTATTCCCAAGGGTCCTACCTGGAATGGGAAGGAAGTAGAAAAAAAACAAAAATGTTTGAAAGTAAAAATAGTTCTGGTGAAAGAGAAATAAAGAGACTGGTATGAATGGTTAGCTGAAGGCAAAATGGTATACTGAAAAATGTGAAGTGAGATGATCTGGATTTGAATTCTGGTCCTGCCACTTAGTGTATAGTCTTGGAAAAGTCTTGTAACCTCTAAGGGTTTTTATTCTCAGTTTGCAAAAAATTAAGGAATTGGATTAGAAAATCTTTAAGGTCCCTTCCAATAAATCTAAGAGCAGTTGACCTTTAAGGTCCCTTTGAGATCTAAACACAATGAATATGGCTTTATGTTCCTTCCTAAGGGGCAGCTATATTTGTTAAATTGGGAACTAATGACTGGTATCTAAGAAAGAAATGTTTGCTGCTAAGGACCTTGTTGTCCTCATTCTGCTGAAAAATTACATCTCAATTTTCTAAAAAAAAAAAATTGTTTTTTGCAATAATTACCATTACTGTCATTTATTCTTGTTCTCCATCCATGATTTTGTCCATGTAGAGAACTCCCTTTGGGGAAACTCCCTCCACAGATACAAATCAATACCTATTCTGCAACTCATAGTACTAGGTATTTCCAGGGGCCCTGAAAGATAGAGTATTGAAGAGGGATCACACAGACAGCAAGTATCAGAAGCAGTGACTGAACCCAGGTCCTTAGGGCTTCAAGGCCACTACCTTTTCTTAAACTCTGGCCCATAGATTTCAGAGAGATGGAGAATCTATGACATTAGAACTTTTAATATATCAATAACTAATATATAAGTACAATTGATTTCCTTTGTGATCCTATTTATTCTATTTTATTGTAGTTTTTAAAAAAATTATTCTGAGCACAAGTTTATAGACATAACCAGCAGCCAAAGGGATCCATGATGAGAATGGGGTTAAAGAGACTCTGGTCTATCCACTTTGCTGCAGCTGTTTTTCATCCTTATTGTATTTTAGTAGATACTGCTCTTAGCCTAAACACCAGGTGGATGGATAATCTGGGTGGAGGCCATAGAAAACTTTGTCACTCAGTTGTTTCAGTCATGCCTGACTCTTTGTGACCTTGTTTGGGGTTTCCTTGGCAAAGGTCGTGGAGTGGTTTGCCATTTCCTTCTCTAGCTAATTTTACAGGTGAGGAAACTGAGGCAAACAAGGTAAATTGATGTGCCCTGGGTCACACAGGTAGTAAGAATCTGAGGCTGAATTTGAATTCAGTTCCTCTTGACTCCACTGTGCCACCTTTCTGCCCTGCAGAACACTTGGAGAAATGCAAATGTTTCATAGCACAAAGAAGAGCCCCCTATTTGTTTGTCTTCTGTTCTCTCCTTATTTTTCACCTTCACCCTCAAGGAAGATCTTCAAAGTTAGTAAACACAGGAGCAACTTCACCCACTGTTCTTTGTGAATGGAGACAGTACCATCAAAAGACAGTACTTGTCAAAAGAACATCTACTTTGACTTAATTTTCCAGGCCTAGGAATGGGCTTTTAGAAAGCCTGGGCAACAAATGGGTTTTTGTCAGACAGGTTCTCAATGTTAGGGGTGAAATCTGACCACAGAAAAGACCAAAGCTAGCTAAGAATTGGCTCAACAATCTTTGCCTTGTTATACCTCAAATAAGATAATAATATTTGTAAAGCACTTAACCCAGTGCCTGGCACATAATAGGCACTATGTAAATATTTATTTCTGTCACCTTAATTAATATGGTGAGCCAACTGGAACACAGGAACATAATCAAGGGATGTTTTCAGTAGCTTAGGAGACTTTTTTAGGAAAGAATCTTTTTAAAAGGTTGACCAGCATTTGAAATCTCAGAACCAAGAGAGATTTCCAAAATAATCTCAACCATATCAATAAACAAACTTTTATTAAGCCCCTATATGCTAGAAATTGTGCTAGGCCCAGAAGGCACAAAACAATGGATGAATGACATGCCTCCTTTTATAAGAAGTTTACACTTTAAAGGAGGGGACTAGCAGAATATATTCATATTCACATAGAAGTATATACACAGTACAAATAATAATTAAATAATTTCTTTGATCTTCAAAATAGAATATTAAAACAAATTCTATTCCTAATTGATTTTTTATTCTGAAACTCACAAAATAAGTGAAAATCATTTCATGAAAATCACATGCTAGGACAAGATTTCATATTCGTGTCCAACTTTCTTCTGAAGTCATGCCTAGTGAACAATAAACATAATGAAACCAACACATAATATATTAAGTGACAAACTACATCTTTTATGCTAAGGATCTCAAATCTATCGATTTCCATTGATAAAAATATGAAATAAAATTTCCAAACATTATAGCCTTCCAAGTGTCAAGGCAAAGCCAGATTCAAACTCTATCCCATAAAGGTTTTTTTTTTTTTTAATGCTTGTCCAATTTCTATGCTAGTGTCTCAGAATGTCCAGTGACTTTCTCTTCTTTTCTCTTTATATGTGACAAATGGGGATCTTACCTGAATGGTCTTTTTTCTATTTAGGAACTGTCCCTTGTCCAGAAAGAATTTTTTTCTAGTCAGTCCTTGCTTTCTTTCCCAAGTACATTGTGGGATAACAGGAAAACCAACAGAGAAGCTTTTCATTTGGGCCAATATCTATCGAACCTCTTGTTGGACATGAATAAGCTTTCTCAGCTAGGTCATGAGAAAGTCTGCAGGAGGTAATGGAGCTAGGAGCTCTGGCTCTGAAATTCAGAGACTGACAAAAGAATTAGAAAAATAGAAGATAATAACTTTTAGAAACCATTCCAGGAGTCACACCAATACAACTTCTTTTAATATTTAAAAATAAAAATAATTTTGATCCCTTGGGAAACAGGAGCAGAGATGGGCAAGAGAGGGATGGGGGCAGAAGAAGGGAATGAGGGGAAAAGGGAGGGAGGGATGAGTAACAACATATCAGGTAGCTGGTATATTAATGGTAGGTGAAAACTTCAAAATGAACACCTTGTCAGCTAATCTATTGCTTTGAAGGGCTGGCACTACAGGAGACCCAACAAAAGCAATGAAGAGCTAATCTCATATTGCCAGGTTAAATCAAGTCAGAATTGCCTGTTCCTTTCACTTCTTGGTTACATCAAGTTAGAATACTTTCAATTATTCTGGCCTTACATCTAACTTGTAAGAAAGCCTTGGATATGAATATCCCCAGCTACAATGGCCTTGTATAAAATTCTGCTTCTTGGGCATGGATCTCTCACTTAAAACTAGCTCTTTCCAATGTGAACATTAGTGCCACCTTCTGCAATGGTTTCTTCTTTTCCTTCCACCCAGGAACCTTATCTAGGTCACTAATTCAGTTTCAGAAATTACCTTTGGACATTCTTACTCAGGCTTCCTCCCATAGACTATATTTTTATACTTTGACCAGATTGGTTCTCTGGTCCCTTGTTCTTTTTCATCCTTCTCCCACAAATGATAGCCACTGCTTTGTTTCTATCCCTCTTGTCCTTATTCTCATTCTTTCCTCCTCCCTCCTCCTGTCACTCTAACTCAGTCTCTGATCCTGCATGTTCTCTTTGTTAACTGGACTTGAAAATTTTCACAAGAACAACAAATTTATCCTCTGGGTATTTGGGATTCCACTTTTGCAGATGCTTCCACTAATTTGAGTCAACAGCAACAAATATGAAAACTCTCATTTTGTTCCCAGGCCAGCTGGAAAAAAACCTTCTGGAGAGCATCCAGAAGGGGCTGAAAGAGAGAAGGTAGAAGGTTAAGTCAAATGTAAAAAAGTATGAGTCTACATAGCATATAGGGGGAAGCATCCTTGCATGTGGGTGGTTCCCAACTCTGAAGCATGTTCTTGCAGCCAAGGGCTGATTGTAAAACTGTTCCTTGAGCTTATGGCCAGCTGCCCCTGAAATATCAATGTTTGGAAGCAGATCCCAGCAGAGTTTCCCATTCCACCTGAAATGAATTGAGTTTTGCCAACTTATGCTATTTTGCATTTTGATACTCATAAAAATGAGAAGATGCCTTCAATGTCTAGGAAACACAGTCTAGTTCTAAAAGTTTATGGAAATGTGAGGAGCTGCTTGTTGTGAGCCTCTTTTGTTAAAATGGAAAAAGTACTAGATTTGAAGGCAGAGAACTTGAGTTCAGATCTTATTTCTGACATTTACCACTTGTGTGAGACCTTAAACAAGTTACCTAACCTCCCTAGGCTTTGGTTTCTTTTTCCATAAATTGAGAGAATTGGACTAGATGTTCTCTGAGACTTATTTCAGCTGGAGAACTGTGACCTTATGATCTTTCAACTTGCTTTCCCCCTTCTGGCTTGCTAGCTCTTAAAAATCAGGGCAAAGGGAATCAAGTCAGTACATGCTTATTACCAGAGAGCCGTTAATAAATGCTTATTCCCTTCCATCTTCCTTTTCTCCCCTTCCCCATTTGCTATACCTGGCAATGGTCTTGACTAGTGGCTTGGCAAGCATACTGCTACAAATTTCTTAGTGTTTTCAGATATATATTAACTGGGAGTGGGAATAAAAATTCTTATTGTGAATAATAATTCAGATCCCTGATTCCTCTTTTCTTTATTAATGCTCCTTTTTAACATTACTATCATACCCATTATTACCCCCATAAGTACCCTTCTTTGTAACAAAATATGAAGTAAACCCATTAAGCATATGTGATAGCTCATACCTCATCCCATGCCCACAATAATGCCACCCTTCTACCGAAAAGAAAGAATTATGTTTCCTTATTAGCCCTCAGGAGACAAGATTGGTTGTTACGTGGCTCTGAATTCTGTTATACAACTAATTTAAAGCAGTCTAGGCAAAACTTCAAGATGTAATACATCTGGGCAGAGTTTCCAAAGGGGTTAAACCCCTTTTATTTCCTTTTCTCCTAGCATATAAAAGGAACAGGGGGGCAGCTGGACAGCTCAGTGGATTGAGAGCCAGGCCTAGAGATGGAATATTCTAGGTTCAAATCTGGCCTCAAGCACTTTCTAGCTGTGTGACCCTGGACAAGCCACTTAACCTCCATTGCCTTGCTCTTGCTTCTCTTCTGCTTTAGGACCAATGTACAGCATTGATTCTAAGATGGAAGGTAAGAGTTTTTTGAAAAAGGTATAGTCCTGGTAGGACCAAAAAATAAACATTCCTTCACTGCTCTATATAAAAGCCTGACTCTAGATTCATGAGTCTAAGCATCCTGGAGGCTTAGGAACATGGATAAGATAGTAAGATTGATAAGCTCACAGTAAGACAGCAACTTGGGGTAAGGTAGAGTGGTATGTTACATGACAGAGCCAGAGCTTTACTACTGAGCTGTCCATCCTTCCTAACAAAACTAAAAAAAAAAAATTGAAAATGAATTTCTAAGATGGATGGGTGGGACTATACAATATCTGGCAGCAATGGAGTTCAGGCATAATAGACTTACTAAACAAATATCTCAAGTTGTCTTACTGACTGTCTCCATCACTACAATCCATGCATTGCATGGGAGAGATTACAGAGAGATCTGAGGACCAGGCAAATACCCATTGGATCAGGAAAAGAAGGGAAGAGAATAAATTACTTCTTTTTTTAAAAAAATAGTTTGTTTTTTTATACTTAAATTACTTCTGAAGGCCATCCTGGCTTTATGAGATAAAAAAAGAATACGAAATAGGCAGAAATGAGTAGCCTACACACTAGAAGCAGGTCATCCAGGAATCTGTCAACAAACATTGAGGGACTGCTAGGTGGATCAGTGGTTTAAGTGGCAGGCCCGGAGTCGGGAGGATCTGGGTTCAAATGTGACCCTGGGCAAATCACTTATCCCCAGTTGCCTAGCCCTAACTGCGCTTCTGCCTTGGAACTGATACTTGTATTGATGCTTAAAAGGTAAAGATTAAAAAAAAAAAATCCCACTGGTTAGCCATCTACTGCAAGCAGAGCACTGTCCTAGGTGCTGATTTACTTCACTGCAACATGGGATTCCATGTGGTTCTGTTTGATTATTGTATTTCAGTTTTGTGCAGCAAAAAACGATTTTAAAATATTCTCATTTTTCTCTGAGATGTAAGAAGGAATGTTCTCAATTAATCCCTACTAAGTTTTTCCACTCCATATTTCTCAGAAATTGCCATTACAATTAGCACATGCTGTTTACCAGACGTATCCCAGCCAGGACTGTGATTTAGCTCCTGTTCTGGTAAAAAGTACCTTGATATTTCTCCTTATAGCATCTCGCTTTTCGTGGGATGAAGGAAAAAGGGAAATAGTAAACCTCAGTACGTTGCCTTCGGTGGGGAGGAAGATGAGCGGTAAAGGACTCATTCTGGAAACTGAAGTTTTTGTCCTTTGTGGGAACTTGGGAGCATAAACAACTCCTCCCCCAACGCAGCTCCACGCATGCGTACCAGAGAAAAAGAAAAAGAAAGAAAGAAAAAGAAATAAATAAATCATCCAATGTCAAAGGAGCGCTGTGCAGCTTTCTTGCTGCTATTGAATGGAGACGTTTCTAGCCTCTCAGGTCCTGAACTGGCAATTCAGAACAGTTTGATTGCCTGCTTGATTGTTTGCGAGATAACTGCAAGATTGGCAGTGACAGGGTAATTTACTGAAGATTGCGATGTCAGACTATATCCAAGGGGGCTTGCTGGCATAAAGATGCGATTCTCATGACTGACAGGCCACTGGGAGATTGGTGTGCCAATTTAAAGTTCACAGTGTCGTCAAAAAGTGTTCAGTGACAGCAGCCCGTAATCATGCTGCATGATGAGGTCATTACAGACATAACATATGCTCACACATAATAACAGACATAACCAAAAAATGTGCAATATCTTGAGCAGGTAAATGTAAATTTGTAGAAGGGAGTAATTTATATCCTATTTTTTGCTTCTGCTATTTCTGATGTGTTGATAGGATTTCTCTTGACTGACAGTCCCCTGAATAAAAGCACTGAACAAACTAAACAGTGGGGCAATTTGAAGTTCACAGTTTTGAAGGTGTCACAAACCCAGAAAGCGTAGGACACTGTGGGTGGGGGGAGGGTTCAGAGCTTAATAGGAAAACTGTCTTGAGTTATTATCTGAGCTCGATGATGTCCTCACGTTGATTATATAGAGTGGGTGGTAAATGGACTAGAGGAAAAAAATTCCCAGCTTCGGGATGGAAAGGGCATCTAAGATGGATGGAGTTCCTAATGGGAATAGGCCGCTGACCTTAAAGAAATCTATAACTCTAACAACAATGGAGTTCTTCTAACTTAAGAAGTTTCTGTGAATGCTGAATGAAACAGTGCCAACATATCTCAGCAGGTTATTTTTAAATCAGAAGCAGTCATTTCAATTGTAGGTTCCTTCTTTCTAGCTAAGGACAGTTCACAGGAGCTAATGTTAGACACAAATGCTGTAGGTTTTCTTTCTGTTTTTTCTTCCTCTTCCTCCTCTATCATCTTCACCCTCTTCTAACTCCTTCTCTCCTTATTCCTCTTCTTTCTCTTTATTCATCCTCAGTCTCCTCTTCCTTTTCTTTTTCCTTTTTTAATCCTCTTCTCTCTTTTCCCTACTCATTTTCCATCTCTCCTCTTTTTTCTTCCTCCTCTTCTTCTTACTCTTATTCCTCCTTCTCTCCTCTGTTTCTCTCTCCTCCAAGTTCCATCCATTTATTTACCTATCTAACCAGAGATCAGAAATAAAGTATCTGCACATTATCAGCTTTAAGACCACAATTCTCCAGTGTTACCTCATGTATTTGGATGCTGCGGGGCTCCAGGAATTTGGCAGGTTCCACCAGTGTTCCCAGCTGAGATGTTCAGATACTTGATTTGAAAAGTCTCTAAGTTGAAGTGACCATGCGCACTGTTCTTCCTCCTTCCCTCCTCCTACCTCAGAAATTTTACAAATCTAAATGTATTCCAAGACACGTAAAAAACATTTGGCCATGTGGAAAATGAGGGGCTAGTTTTAATCATTTAAAGCTAGTCAAAACATGCAACCTCCTAATTTGTTTGTTTGCTAAAAAGAAGGTAATGTTTTAAAATAATTGTACATTAATTGCTAAATTACAGTGGAACTTCAGTGAAATTACATATTTCAATTTCATTAGTGAAACCAAATGAAAAGGGTAATGCCAAAGAATTATGTTAGAATCCATTTAAAACACAGTCTGGCCTGTAATTCAACAGACTAATGCACATGTTTGTCAATTCACTGCTACTCAAGGTTCTAGTGCAAGTTCCTATGATGCTAATTAGGCCAAAAATGTCTTAGTATTAAATTTGCTAGATAACAAGCAGCTTGCTGTCTGAGCCTGATGGCTCAGCTAGGCTGTGTTTGACCAATCGGCTCCTACTGAAATGAGTCAATTTTAAAGGGAGAGCTCTAGGAACAACCCCAACCTGGACTAGACTATTCCACTTTCTAATGCCATTAACAGGGCCTTTGGGATAAGGGGGGGGGGGAGATAAAACCTTAGAAATATATCCATTGTATAGCCCACCCAAAAAAGAGATGAGAAACTATATCTCCTTCCCTTCCTTGCAGAAGTGAAGAACTACAGGTGTGAAACACAACATATCTTGTCAGACTCAGTTGTACTGGTTACTTTTACTCAACCTATTTTTCCCCTCTTTTTTTATTCTTTATTCTAAGGGATGGCTTTCTAGATAGGGAAGAGATGAGCAATATAGTTCAATCAACAAGTACTATGTGCCAAGTACTGTGCTAAGTGCTAAGAATACAATATGCAAAAATGTGAAAATAATGTAAAATCCAAGTGGTAGCTCTAAAAATCAAAATTTAATGTCATTGTTAAAAGAAACACATCCATAGTTGGTGTATGAGGAATAGCATAGCTAACTCCTGATAATTCAGAGAGTTTGCTAAGCCATTTGCCCGGTTTAACTTTCACCACTCTGGAGGATTTCGCCAGCCCTTCACAAATTTCACTCACTTCTGTAACTTACTGGCAGTTTGATAAGGGCTTGGCAGGAGATGGTGAAGTTCTTGGTTAACTTAAAGTTTGAGGAATCCTGGGGAGTTCCATTATTTGTGATCCCCCTTCCCCTTTCATACCTGTAGCTGAAATGTCTCCATAGGCAGTTTTCTTTAGGTAGGGCCACAAACAAGTGGGCTCTTGATTAAAGGCTCTCTAATGACAACAAGGTCATCGAGTAGCCTTGTGTGGTGAGATTCACTTGACTGTGATTTTGTTTCTGTCATTCCAGACGGTCTGGTGGACTGCTTGGACCCTGACTGCTGCCTCCAGTCGACCTGTCACAATAGCCTGCTCTGCCGAGGATCCCGAGACCCTCTGGACATCATTCAGCAGGGTCAGACAGGCTTGCCAGCTGTGAAGTCTTTCTATGACCGTATCAAACTCTTAGTGGGAAAGGACAGCACCCACATCATTCCTGGAGACAACCCCTTCAACAGCAGGTAGCCCTCCCCTTCTTGATCCCGTCATGACAGCAAGGTTGGACACTTGTCATTGTGATTCCATTCATCTTTGAACGGGAAACACTGTTTTCAATTACTCCATACTCTCTCTTGGCACAGAGGCAGCCCCACGGAGGACCCCCTGTCGTGGTCCATTAAGGCTGTCTTCATTACTTGAGGGTAGGCTGGGCAGGTTGTCCCCAGGGTGGAGCCCTGCTCTCTGTGTAACCATTTGGCCTTCAACTCAGGAAGCGCAGATATCTGGAATAGGGAGCAGTGAACACTGAGGAAACCAGCCTGTGCATAGATTTTTCTGGCCATTTAATGAAGTATGCTTTTTAGAAAAGCAACAGAAACCAGACATTTAACCTTTCCAAATGGTCAGCTATTTTTTATTTGTTTGCCTATTTGTTTTGGAAGCATGGGGAGCTATTGTCACTATCATTATTCGGAATTTTCTTTTCTTATTTCTTCATTGTACCAATCCATTTGACTTCTGACATAATGTCATGAAGATGAAGTCTGGGGGGGGGGAGGGGGTGGTTCTCTCTAGCTTACCTTGTTCTCTTTTGCTAAATTAAATTTATGACTATTAGAGAAGCAGTTTTGAGATGAATTTCAAGATTCTGTGAGTCCAGAAATGAGATGACAGAGCTAGAACTAAGAACTCAGGACTCTTATCATAACCTATCATTGACTAGCAATGTAATCTTGAATAAGCCACCTTAATCCTACATATAAAACAGGGAAATTTCCTCCTTCTTTTCTTACATAGAGGTTTTAAAGAGAAATGAGATGATCAATTAATGATGATAATAATAGCATATTTATAGTAATTTAAATTTGCAAAGCTCTTTACAAATTTATCTCATTTTATTCTTAAAACAACCCTAGATAGATAGATAGATAGATAGATAGATAGATAGATAGATAGATAGATAGATAGGTGCTACTCTCATTCCTATTTTTCATATGAGTTAACTGAGGCAGGCAGAGGTTAAGTGATTTGCACAGGATCTCTGAGGCTGGATTTGAACTCAGGTCTTTAAGACTCCAAGTCAAGTGCTCTGTCTATTTTAAAATTTGCTTTAAATATATTATCTCATTAAAAAAATATGTGTAGGTAAGGGGAAGCTGGGTAGCTCAGTGGATTGAGAGCCAGGCCTAGAGATAGGAGATCCTGGGTTCAAATCTGGCCTCAGTCACTTCCCACTTGTGTGACCCTGGGCAGGTCACTTAAGCCCCACTGCCTAGCCCTTACCACTCTTCTACTTTAGAACAAATGCACAGTATTGATTCTAAGATGCAAGGTAAGGGTTTAAAAATATATATATATATTTAGGCATTCAGAAGAAAGATATCAAAATGCAAGTTAGCAGTAGGGTTTTTTTTCCATTTTTATTTACCCTATGGTACTGAACTCCTTTTAAAAAAAGAGAAGTCTCGGGGGCAGCTGGGTAGCTCAGTGGATTGAGAGCCAAGCCTAGAGATGGGAGGTCCTAGGTTCAAGTCTGGTCTCAGATACTTCCTAGTTGTGTGACCCTGGGCAAGTCACTTGACCCCCATTGCCTAGCCCTTACAGCTCTTCTGCCTTGGAACCAATACACAGTAATTGATTCCAAGATGGAAGGTAAGGGTTTAAAAAAGAGAGAGAGAGAGGTCTCTTCCTTATCTTTTTTTTTTTTAATCCACTGCTTCAGTAAGTTTCTACTTTGTTTCCTGTAGTGGCATGTGATGTTGGATAGTAGCACAGTATGGTGAAAAGGGTGATGGATTTGGTCTGAGAGGTCCTTGCTTTAAATTTCAGGTGCTACTTGTGTGACCTAGAACAAGTCACATATTCTGAGATCCCAAGCCCTCAAATCCACACCCATTTGTATTACTTAAGTCTGAACAAATTAAAGTGAATTCCACGCACTCTGAGTCAAACCATCATGAAATATATCATTTTTCTCTCTGGCATTTATAGCCTTATTCTGAAATTTGCCTTTTAGGACTAAAATGGAGTCCATGTGTCTTAGGATCTAGACATAGATATAATAATCACAGTCCTATTTTCCAAAGAAATTTGATGTCCTAAAGATCTTCTTAGTAAGATTTTCTATATCTTTCTTCAATTGTGTTCCTCTAATTTTCATAATACCCAGACTTTGTTTGAAACCTCAAACTTGTAAAGATAGATACCTAGCTTAGTCAAACAACTGGCTTCTTTGTTAAATCTTCATCTTGAGGAAGGAATTCAGCAGCTACTCCTAGCCATTGATAAAGAATAAGTGGAGGTAGACCGCAAGGGGGAGGATCACTGGAACCTTTCTTGAACCACATGACTTGCATACAACATGCCTATAACACATATGCACCCATTTTATTTAGTCTGTACTAGCTGTACAGTCTGTACTTAGAGTACTAGCAATGGTGAGTCATTTCTTAAGCAATCTTCATTTGTTGTTGATCAGTCGTGTCCAATTCTTCATGCCTCTGTTGGGGTTTTCTTGGCAAAGATAAGAGAATGGTTTGCCTTTCCTTCTCTAGCTCATTTTTTACAGATGAGGAAACTGAGGCAAGCAGAGTTAATTGACTTGCCCAGGGTCACAAAGCTAGTATGTGTCTGAGGTCAAATGTGAACTTAGGAAGAGGAGTCAAGAAGATTTGCACTCTATACTCTGTACCACCTAGCTGCCCTAGACGACTTTAACTATTCTCTCCCTTTTGACTTCATCTTCAGAAGTGAGCTGCTTGTGAAAAGGGCACAGTGAGCTAAGAGGATGATTTAGGAGGTGGAAAAGGCAGCCCCCAAAGTCTTGACTGGGCTATCAGTGGTCCTTCATCCTCAAAACAAGCTAATTAATGCTGCTTTCAGAAAATAGCTAACTTCTAGAATTGAAATAGCAATGAAAGGACTACCAAAATTGAAATGATGCTTTGGAGCAAGGTGGGCAGTATCTGGTAGAGATACAAAATCACAGAATCTTAGCACTGAAAGGGACCTTAGAGGTTACTTGGTCCACCTCCCACTTGAAGTGTAATACCCTTCTAGCATATCCTTGGCATGTTTGGGTTTTGCTGCTTCTAGATGTAGGTTGAAGTTCAGGACAACTGTGAATTTCAGTGCATTATTATCTGACAAGTAATGAAGGACAATGCCAGGAGTAAAAAAGAATTATTTCAAGAATTCTAAGAAGGCGTTCCCCTAGATAATGGAGTATAAAAATAACTAAAATGCCTTGAATATACCCCTATAATTTATAGAGCAGATCTCACTATCTAGATAATGTGATAATTGTTACACATCAATAATCATAAATAGACACGAACTGTTAGGATGTCTTGCTGAATTTTATTCTATAAATTAGCTGCTTAGAAAAAAAGATAGAAAGACAGAAATAATGAAAAATTAGAAAAACATGGCTTAGAAATCACATGAGACTCAGCCCATCTTATTTCTGTAGCTTTTTTGAAAGTGTATGGTACCAAAACCTCTATTTGGAGAAGACCTATTAAAAAAGAAGATACATATTAAATGTGAATGCCTGTGGATTTTGGTTTCCTGCTGTGGGTTCTATTTATCATGGGGTCATTAGCACACATTGCTGATTTTTAAAATAGTGTCTGGTCAGACCTAGAAGAAATCTTGATCTACCAAAGACAAGAAAGCTAGATTGCACGACAGGATTATTTTCACAAATTAGTTTTCTACTACCAGGAGACTCTACCAATGCAGTTGGAACAAGCTAAAAATGGGAATTCATTTGTTATTCAGCCAGTAGCAGACAATTAGAACTGTCAATGGGAGCATTCTAAACATTCCTGAGATACTAAAAAGGTCTGTAAAACAACAGTGGGGGTGTTGCTAATACAGAGAGAGGGGCTCCCAGACAGCATCCCTTCAGCTTTCTGGGGCATCGGGAATTGCAGGAATGAGCAGATTCCAAAATTCATGCAGACTTTGACATGGTTTTGGCAAAGAATGAGTCGGCTCGATTCCCCAGTCCAGAAATTGGGATCCCATCCAGGAACCTTGAGGGTCGAGAATCTCTTTGCCTTTGCCAAATTGCCCAGCGCCTATGAAAGCCAAGGAGACAGCTGCGGACCTGTCTAATATTCTAGGGTCAGTTCAGAAATGAGGGTTCTTATCAGCCTACTTCTCTGTGAAGTCAAAAAACTTATGTGGGAGAAGAAAACTACCTTCCCCTCTGTCGACTTTGAAAGGGACATTGAAGTCTCTTTCCACATTTATGGGATTTTATAGAAGGGCAGTCACTAAGTTGGAGGCTAGTAACAATGGATGACATTCCAGTCATTATTACTTAGAGCCATTTTCTTAGGGATGCCTTCCCCTGACATTGGAAAAAGTCTGGGTGAAATTTCAAAGGTGCTCTGTCTCTCTGTCTGTCTCTCTGTCTCTCTGTCTTTCTCTCTCTCTCTGCCTCTCTCTCTCTCTCTCTCTCTCTCTCTCTCTCTCTCTCTCTCTGTCGTTCTGTCTCTCTTTATCTCTGTCTCTGTCTCTGTCTCTCTTTCTCTCTCTGTCTGTCTCTCTCTCTCTCTCTTCCTCCCTCCTTCCTTCCCTCTCTTCCTTTCTCTCTCTCCCTTTCTCTCTCTCAGTAGATAGATGAATTAAAGGGGAAAAAAGAGAGAAAGACCTTGAAAGGAGATACATAAGCAGAGGTAACCCAGAAACTATTTCATTTCCATGCCAGTAGAAAAAACCTTGGAGGACACAGAGAGAAATCACATGCACACACATGCTCTACCCCCATCGAAAAACTCTGTGTGCTTTCCCCCAACCCCTCCTCTCACTTCAGCCTCGAGGATAAGAATAACTGTTGCTCCCAATGCTACCTTCTTCTGGAGCCAAAAACACAAATGTGAAAAACAAATGAGAAACCAGATGGGGAGGCTCTCACCCATGTATAATGCTGCCTTGCTGCTCTCCCTGTGCCTGGCTGAGGCAGGGGTGTGAGTGAGTGCGAGAAGACTGAAACACAGGCCAAGCAAAAGTCAAGTCATGCCCAGACAGAGTGTCAAGGGCAAAGAGAAACAGGGTCTCACTTCTAGCTTGAATGGTGCATGGATGCTGACACCCAGGAGATTTTGGTCTTAAAGGCCAAAAAATTCCCAACCGTTCTAGTTAGGAAAAGCAGCAAACCATCCCTGTGCCACAACCTCGTGGCTGCAGTTTGGTTGAAAGTAGGAAATCAATGTTGAAATTCTCACCCTGTGACCTGAAGGTACTCAGGGCTGGGGGCAGTCGGGAAGCACACACTAGGACAAACAACACTGCTTTGGGATCCCACGTGTAGCTAAAGCCTCCTTGTGTTCCTTTCTCTCAGCCTGGTATCTCTCATCCGAGGCCAAGTGGTGACTACAGATGGAACTCCCCTTGTCGGTGTCAACGTGTCGTTTGTCAAATATCCAAAGTACGGCTACACCATCACCCGCCAGGATGGCACGTAAGTGGCTCTGTGGAGCTCGAGGCCTGCTTAGGATGGGATGCCCATGCCGGGGAACAGATGGTGCTATCTACTGGAACCATGTGGCACCCCCACACGGACTGGAGTCCCAGCCGGGCCAAGCCACCAGTGAGGCTTCAAAAAAGCTATTTTTTGCATCACATATTGAGTGCTAAGAGCACAAAGAAAAAAAAATGGCCAACCTTTGGCAGGGCTGCAGAAAGCTGACACCCTTGTTCCCCCCCCCACCCCGTGTCATGTCAAAAGTACCCATGAGAGTGGGTCGTGGGAGGGAAAAGTAGAGAAACTGCAGTATAGTCCCTTGGAAACCAACTCCACCCATGTCTTAAAATGAAAGGCAGCCCAGGGTGGCAAGGTAAGGAATGAATGAATCCACATGATATTGTGCGTCCTGTTGAGAACTCCTCTGCCTCCGTCTGAGGCTTTTGATGATGTGTTGTCTCTCCTCTTTCTTTGGGGGTAGAATGTAATCAGAGGAGTCTAATTAAATACACTTAGAAGTCTTCCTGCTGAGTGAAGAAAGGAACCTTTCCCTATTATCGTCTGATTTGAAATGCATACCAGTTCAGCCCAGACCAAAATGAGAGTACTGTGGTTTCTTTAATCCATTGGACATGGAGCTGTAATAAAATATCCTTGAAAAAGAAAATGTAAAAAGTTACCCAGCCTTGGACAATGATGTGCTGCAGGATTCAATCCAGAATGCTCAAGGGGGAAGCATGATAGTCCTGGTGAGGAGAGGGATGTCAAAGACCAGATATGTCACCATTCCCATGAGACACAACCAGAAGCTGGGAAGTCGACCTATCTTGAGATCTGGGTGTACTTCACAGCCAATGATTCAGACTCTTTCTTGGCTTTAGAAAGAAGATTCTTGCCAGTACTTGGCTAGTCTTGCAAGTAATTTCGAAAACTACCAACCCCCAGAAGCCCATCTTGTACCAATCAGTGCCCATATTTACCTACCTCTGATGGCAATCTTGATCTGCCTGAAATTCCGTTTTCATTAAAGTTCTCACTTTATTATAGCCCATGATTTGACTTTTTGAGGCCAAGCTCAAATTTTCTTCAGGCAAAGGGATCGTGGGTTTGGATGATTTCATTTTCATAACTAGTCTATACGTTCTGCTAATAATGTCTGAGGGCTACCTTTTGACCTAGAGATCCCACTGCTGGGTATATGCCCCAAGGAGGTCAAAGACGGAAAGAAAGATCTAAAATATTCATGGTAGCACTTTTTATGCTAGCAAAGACCTGGAAACAAAGTAGGTGCATATCATTTGGAGAACGGATCATAATTTGCTCATCTGTAAAATAAAAGGGTTAGACTAGATAAAGCATCTATTACATACATACTATTTGCCAGGACTAGCTGGCCTCTGCGTTCATTTCCAACTCTAAGCCTTTGACTATCTAAATAAATGGTGATATATAAATGTAATATAACATAGTAGTGCCATAAGCAATTAAAAATATGGAGAATTCAGAGAAATATAGGAAAATGCACGTGCACTGATGCAAAATTAAGTTGGCAGAACCTAGAAAACTATTTTAACAATTAACTAACTAGTAAAAATGAACCAAACAGTAAAATAAAGCTCAGTCAATCTGCAAGTGTTTATAAAGTATTAATTTTGTGCTAGTCCATACTAGGTGCCTGCTTTCAAGAAACTTGCATTATATTGAGGAAAAACAACACGCACATATGCATATAATATACAAAATAAATACAGAGTAATGTATTTAGGGGGAAAGCAACAGCAGCTGTGAGGATCAAGAAAGGTCTCATGTAGAAGATGACACTTGAGCTAAACTTTGAAGGATACTAGGGATTCTAAGAGGGAAAAGTGAAAAGGGAGGGAGGACACTGCTGACCCAGAGGATGACATGTGCAAAGGCACAAAAACAGGAGTGACAAATGGGAACAACTCAGCTGCAGATTATGGGAAGGGGGAAAATGTATGTCTAGGAAGGTAAATTGGAGCCAATGTATTCAGGGTTTTAAAAGCCAGAGGTGGTAGGGAAGATTGAAATTTGTTCAGTAGGGCACTGACATGTTCAGACCTGTGCTTTAAGAATATCACTTTGAGGAGGCAGCTGGGTAGCTCACTGGATTGAGAGTCAGGCCTAGAGACGGGAGGTCCTAGGTTCAAATCTGACCTCAGACACTTCCCAGCTGTGTGACCCTGGGCAAGTCACTTGACCCCCATTGCCTAGCCCTTACAGCTCTTCTGCCTTGGAACCAATACACAGTATTGATTCCAAGATGGAAGGTAAGGGTTTAAAAAAAAAAAAGAATGCCACTTTGACAGCTGTGTGGATTATGGATTAGAGATTTCCATGGCATTAAAATTACTAAACCTAGCCCCAGAAAAGAGTTGAGACTCTGTCTTCCTTCCTTCACTACAGAAATGAGGAAGCATGGGTATAGAGTATTGCATAGACTGTTGAACCTCAGTTGGTGTCTTGGATGGTTTTGCAGAACTGTTATTTTTTCTTTTTTCTTTTTAAATCTTTGTTACTAGGAGAGACTTAATGGGTATGGTGGGAGGATTATAATTGGAAGTTAATATAATATAAAATAAAATTCATCAATAAGACTTTTCCAAGGGCTAAATGTCAATAATGCCTAAGGACTAAAATTCCTAAAGGGTCAACCTCTTCCAGCTGGGTGCTCTAAAAAGGCTACATAAGTTGAACCACACCAGAAAGCATTTGTGCAAATGTTCAGGGTCTTCTGGACCCAGAATCAAAGGATGCTCCTACTTTATCCTGCCCCAGTCCCTTCCAGCTGTCCCCTGGCCTAGACAGAGAACTGACCTTCTTAATGGTTTCTCAACCCTTTCTCCTAGATACTCAAGGTGAATGTGCCTTGCATATAGTAGGAGCTAAATTAATGTTTGCTGAATTGATTTTAATTGGGTTAAATTGGAAAGAGACTAAGGAATAATTAGAAGAAAGTTTCAAAGAATGCCACCCTTTAAACTGGCATCATGGAAATTTAGCCTACTCTAAGCAGAACTGATAACCCTATGTAAAGATGATGATGAATTGAGAATGCAAAGAACTGCTGACCCTTCCCATCTAAGTGAATTCTATGTCTCTCTAGGTTCGACCTTATTGCCAATGGAGGAGCATCCCTGACCCTGCATTTTGAGCGAGCTCCTTTTATGAGCCAGGAGAGGACTGTATGGCTTCCGTGGAACAGCTTCTACGCCATGGACACACTTGTAATGAAAACAGAAGAGAATTCCATCCCCAGCTGTGACCTCAGTGGCTTTGTCCGGCCCGATCCGATCATTATTTCCTCTCCATTGTCCACCTTCTTCAGTGCTACCCCTGGGCGGAACCCCATCGTGCCTGAGACCCAGGTAGGAACAAGTAACAAAGTCATCCTTCACAGCCCTGCCTAGCAACCCATATTCCAGGCCAGAGCTGATGTCTCCTCACTGTATCTCTCACCTCCCGGTGGTGATCGCCAAATGGCCAGGGCGAAGGGCCGGGAGAGAGGATCCAGTGGATGGCTCAGAGCCAGGAGCGGGGCTAAGCTTCCCTGTGCTGGAACCCGAACCTTGACTCCTGCCCCCTCATGGAATCCCCAGATGCCCTTTTGAGTCCTGAGTGGTTTCTGTGCTTTTTAATGGACTAAAAATATCATACGTGTGTACACCTCACCTGCAAATTGCTTTTTTATTTCTGTTAGTCACAGAGATACATGGTAAGAGGCTCTGTAATGACCTACCTTGGTAATACCATCGAGGGTATATTACATGATTACGTCCCTGTTGCTTTATACCGATTG
The DNA here is from genome assembly GCF_027887165.1 of Monodelphis domestica. Classification (NCBI taxonomy): domain Eukaryota; kingdom Metazoa; phylum Chordata; class Mammalia; order Didelphimorphia; family Didelphidae; genus Monodelphis; species Monodelphis domestica. Next base: position 373,473,672 of record NC_077227.1, read on the forward strand.
TCAATGGAAGTTGCAGGTTCATATAATTACAGTCTCTTGTGGCCTGCTTGCATACAGCTAGCAATAAAGCTTGCTATTCATATTTACATCTTTTGCCAACAGTGTGATTTTTTAAAAAGAAACACAACAGTGACCAGGAATCATTATGAATCCAAAAATCATAACCTCAGCCCCCTCCCTCGACAGTCCAGGATACAGATCCCTTTTTTCGGCGTGGAAAGTTGTAATACCAATGACACAAGGTTTTCCTTTGGATGAGCTAGCGAGCAGGCGTCTGTAACGAGAGAAGCTCACCAGCCAGCCTCCTTTGATATAGTCTGTCTGCACTGTGTTTCCCACCAGGTCCTCCATGAAGAGATCGAGATCCCGGGCTCCACCGTGAGGCTGTGCTATCTGAGCTCAAGGACCGCCGGGTATAAATCTCTGCTGAAGATCACCATGACGCAGTCGACTGTGCCTCTGAACCTCATTAAAGTTCACCTCATGGTAGCAGTGGAAGGGCATCTATTTCAGAAATCTTTCCAGGCTTCCCCCAATTTGGCCTATACCTTTATCTGGGATAAGACAGATGCTTATGGCCAAAGGGTTTATGGGCTCTCAGATGCTGTGGGTAAGTTCTTTCTTTCCCAGGGTAACACTTTAAAAAAAAAAAACATGGCAGATGGTGGGAGTCACAGCTAGGTGGCTCAATGGATTGAGAGACAGAGTTAAACTCGAGATGGGATGGCCTGGGTCCAAATCTAACCTCAGACACTTCCCAGCTGTGTGACCCTGGGCAAGTCACTTAACCCCCATTGCCTAGCCCTTACCATTTTTCTGCCTTAAAACCAATATACAGTATTGATGCTAAGACCAAAGGTAAGGTTTAAAAAAACAAATACATGGGGGTATAAGAATGAATTCAGAGAGGACAGGACTATTTTGACTTTGAAGCCACTTTGTAGCTCCCCAGTGGAGTAAGCCTGGTTAGGCTTTCTGTGACTTGGAAATAATTTTCTGGCCCTTCCTCTTCACTCACATTCCCTAAGCATAAGACAAAGTACCTTATAATAACTGGATTTTAAGAAAGGTACCATGAGGATTCAAACAGCTTGTCTGATTTATTTTCCTACTTCTCAAGGCTTCTTTTGGATCAGGCAGAATCCAAAAAACTATCATAACTTCACCAATAGCCTTGACATCTTTGAGAAAATTGAAAATTTTTCATCACAATGAGTAAGACTTTTCCATTTTTGGTGAAGGTGTGCCGTGGTCCAGATAAACTCAAAGCATTTACATTTGGCTTTAAAGGTCATCACACAGTTTTTTAAAGCCACAAGCTGGCCTCAGAGATCATATTTTGTTCAGGACGACATATCAGGGTTGTGTCGTTGACAGTGTGGTATAGTAAGTAGAAAGCTGGCCTAGAAACCAGAAAGGCATGGATTCTGCCCCCATCTCCGATTTCTATTGGCTGTGACCCAGGACAAGTTGCTTAATGTCTCAAATACTCTAGACAACTCTCTGATATCATAAATTATGGGAAAGGTGCCAGTGTACAATGATAGAGGCATTCCTCACCTGGGAATTCCTTACATCAATGAAGTCTTGGGTCTGTTCCCTATCCTAGCTCAATAATAAAATGAATTTTTATTGGCTAAGCATAAGCCAACTGAAGACAGGGAGAGAAATGCTAAGCAGAAGTTATTTGGGGATTAAGGATATAATTCAGCTAATCTCCAAAAAAAGGCAAATTTATCCAGATATAATTGAGTTTTCTGCAATATTAAAAAAATAACTCCCATTTCAATTGCATTAGATATGTTACAAAGCATGTTCCCTCACAACAACCTTGTGATGCAAATATTGCAAACATTAGTATCCCCATTTTATAGATGAGGAAATAGGCCCCTAGAGTTTTAGTGACTTGCCCCTGATTACCTAGTTACAAGTGTCAAAGCTGGGATTTCAACCAGGTTTCCTCCAGACTCTAGATCTAGCCTTCTTTCTACTAGACAACACTACCTTATGGTAATAACAGAGACTTGTATCGCTATGGCGCCCCTTTATTAAAAATTTAAAATTCTCTAATATCATTTATATCATTCATTCTCCCCTCATTCCATGGAGGCAGGAAGGAGTTTGTCTCCCCATTTCACAGGTAGAAAAAAACGAGGTCCAGAAACAATAACAAGCCAGACCCAAGTTCAGTTCTCCTTTCTCCCACCTAGGGTTCTTTCACTAATATACACAGATATTATGATTTAAAGAGCTGAAGTGAGCCCTGATTTTCTCACCTAGGGCACCTCCCACGGAGTTAGAGATGCCTTCTGGCTTGTTGCTATGTGACATGTCTTGGGAGAAGTCCCAGTGCAGCAAATCAGGGTTTCCCCAGACCCATCCTACTTTACTTTTCCTTTTTAAACCCCCTTTGTTCTTCCCTGAATTTTCAATAATTTGAAGACCTTCTGTGCCCCAGTGCTTGCCTTTCCTGGCACTCTATGGGATCCTGAGTGAATGGATAAAGTGTATTAACTAACACAAGCTGGTGCCCCCAGAATCTCCTTGTAAATGAGCTGCAATGTTTCCAAGGGCTTTTCTCCTGGTGAGTGAAAATAAATAACACAAAATATAATATATACATGCAGGGAACAGCAGGCTGAGGTGCGTGGTCTCCTGTCCTACCATAAAGACGAGTTTTATTAGGTTTTTAAATGATTCATCTACTCCCTCCACGTCAGTAGGGTCATTTTGTGAAGCCAGTTGTTCATTTGAAAGGTCTTCAAGTCCCCACAGAGCACTGCTGTGTAAAGTTTCCAGGTTGAGTCCAGCCTAGAAATCTGAATTTAATATTGTGGCATCAAAGAAAAAGGCAATCAGCCCACCTCCTTGTGTGAGATTTTGGAGCCAAGTCTTTATTACAGAGAATACAGTCTCATTCTTGTCAGATATTTTAAGAAGTAATCAAGTTGTTTCTCTCTCTTTTTTCTTCTTCTTTTTTTCAGTCTCTGTCGGGTTTGAATATGAGACTTGTCCTAGCCTAATTCTGTGGGAGAAAAGGACTGCATTGCTTCAAGGATTTGAGCTGGACCCCTCCAACCTGGGGGGTTGGTCTCTGGACAAGCATCACATGCTAAATGTCAAAAGCGGTATGTTCATTCACTACAGCATGGTAGAGTTGAAAGATTACAGGATATGGAGTCCAGAGACCCCAGGTTTAACTCCCCCCTCTGATAATTTGCTCCCTGTGACCCCCTAGGCGAGTCATATAACCTCCCTAGGTCTCAGTTTCCTCATCTGTGAAATAAAAGGGATGGACTCCAATGTTCCTTCCAGCTCTAGAAATGTGATCTCAAGGGCTTTCCAACACACTCTCATGGAAACCACAGGTCCTATTCTGAAACCCTTTCTGTGCCCTGACATTTAAGCAATTGAGGGTCTCCTACTCCTCTAGCTTAAGGGATGCTTTCTAACATGATTCCATCTCTTCCTCCCCCATTTTTATTGCCAAAAAAGTATGTCTTCTTTTTCCAAGAGAATCAAAAAGTTACCACAGAATAAATGTTCTTCCTCGGTTCCTACCACCACCACAGCTGACATCTTAGCCCAATTCCTTTGGCTTTTTTCATCCTCTACTCTCATTGTCCGCTTCTCTGGACACTATGTTTGGGGGAAGTAAACTGCATCACCAAGGAGAACCAAAAAACTAGATGCTGCCCAAGAGCCCCAACATCTGACTAAAACTATTTATGTTGTACTAGAGAAACTCTCTGTGTTAACAACATACAAAGAACTGGAAAATAGAATACAGCTTAGAGTAATGATACCCTACAAGAACAAATAGTTTACTTCAGGTTACATCTATTTATATATACATATATATAAATATGCATATTTACATCTATTCTCCCAGATTCTGGGGTCAACTCCACAATTCTACTGTGGGCCAGATACTAATGTAAAAAGTCATTACAAGAGACTTTCAAAGGAGTAGCATGTATAGCGTGAATTGGGCTCTTCCTTTCCTCCCCTCTCCCTTTGCACAAGTTTTACATATAAAAGATTTCAAATATTTTAAGCTTTAATAGCTTACTTGTTGTTTAGTCATTTACCAGCCTTGTCTGTCCCTTTATGACCTCTCTTGGAGTTTTCTTTGCTATTTCCTTCTCCAGCTCATTTTACAGATGAGTAATTGTGGCAGAGTTAAGTGACCTGCCCAGGATCACACAACTGGTAAGTGTCTGAGGCTGGATCTGAACTCAGATCTTCCTGAATCCACGCCCAGTGCTCTATCTACTGTACCATCTAGCTGCCCTTAATGACTTATACTAGCACTAAAACTTTGGGGACACCCTGTATGGAACAAAAGAATTTTATTCACTGCTATACTAGCAGAATGCTTCAGTTGTCATAAATTTAATTGAGTTAAGCAGAAAATGAGTTTTGTTGTTTTGAGTGTTGCTGTTGTATTTCTTTTTTTCTGATCTGCCTTAGTATACTCACTGTCTGATCATAGAGCTTTTGAAGTATTGAAGCAAGAAGTAACTTCAGAATAGTGAACTTAAAGAGACTGTGGATCTCCCCTCAATGAAGATCTTCAATTAGAAACTAGATGCCTACTTTTGTGGGGCAGCATAGAGCAGTGATGGTGAACCTTTTAGAGGGGCAGGTGATGTCCTTAGGTGCCTGTGGAGAGGGGGAGGGGAGAAGCCTGGCCCAACATCCTTCTGGATTATTTGAGAGTATCTTGTTTGTGAATTAGAAAGGAAGACAGTTTCACTGGATCAGAGTATGTTTTAGGGAATAAGGTGTAAGACTAGAATGGTAAGAGGTTATGGAGGGCTTTGAATGCCAAACAAAGAATTTTGCATTTTATCCTGGAAGCAACAGGGAGACACTGGAATTATTTGAGTGGGGGGTTGTGTGTGATACAATTAGACCTTCATTTTAAGATAATCACTTCAGTAGCTGCAAGAATTGGAGCAGAGAGAGACTTGAGGTAGGCAGACCCACCAGCACACTGTTGCAATAAGCCAGGAGTAAGGTGATGAGGGACTGCATTAGAGCAAGGGCAGCATCAAGGGAGAGGAGAGAGCAAATTCAAGAGATGCTGCAATGGTGAAATCAACAGGCCTTGGCAACAAATTGGATTTGGGGATGGAATGGGGTGCTAGCCTGAGAGACCAGGAGGCTGGTGTTGTCTCTGCTGTAATAAGGGAAGTAGGAGTGGAGGAAAGTTCGGGGGGAAGATGATGAATTCCGTTTTAAGCTTATTGAGTTTCAGATGTCTAGTGGACATCCAGTTCAAGATGTCTGAAAAGCAATTGGTGATGCAAGACTAGAAGTCAACAGAGAGATTGGGGCATAATAGCTAGATCCGACAATATTAGGATAGAGAGGTGGTAATTAAGTCCATGGGAACTGCTGAAGTCATCAAGTAAAATAGCTGAGAAAATAGCCCAAGAACCCTGAGGGACGCCTATGATTAGAGAGTATAAACTGGATAAAAATCCATCAAAGAAGCATGAGAGGGGGCAGCTGGGTGGCTCAGTGGATTGAGAGTCAGACCCAGAGACGGAAGGTCCTGGGTTCAAATCTGGCCTCAGACACTTCTTAGCTGTGTGACCCTGGGCAAGTCACTTAACCCCCACTGCCTAGCCCTTACCACTCTTCTGACTTGGAACCAATACAGTATTGATTCTAAGACGGAAGGTAGCATTAATAAAAGCTATCAATAGTTATATGAAAAAAATAACATGGAAGTAAGGGCTTAAAAGGGGGAAAAAAGCATGAGAAAAAGTGATCAGATAAGAGAACCATCAGAAGAGTTTGCCAAAAACTCAGAGGGTATTGAGGAGAGAGTGATCAACAGTGTCACAGGCTGCAGGGAGGTTAAGGAGAATGAGAGCTGGGAAAAGGCTACTGGATTTGGCTACACAGAGAGTGACTGAGCAACTTTGGAGAGAGCAGCTTCAGTGTAATGAAAAATTCAGAAGCCAGATTGTAAGGGGTAAGAAGAGACTGAGAAGAAAGTATACTTTTCTCACATAAGTAGAGGTAGGGATATTTGGGCAGAATCTACTAGTGTCCCCTGGTATGCCTGAGTTTTGTTTCTCCTGGGAAAAGAGGTAGAAATTTCCAAATGTAACTTGGTCTCACCATTATTAGTCCCATAATAAGCTAATGGTAGTAGTCACTGTGCAAATGGGGAATCAGAATCAAGGGTGGAAGTTATTTAGGGAAGTAAAAATGGATCCTGAAGGTAGAAGATAGCAATAGTGATAGCGGAGGACACTGGGTAATTGGGTATCTTCAGGCAAGAGCCAGGTTTCCACAAATGAATGAATGAGTAAATGGATGAATAGAAGAAAAAGCATATGTTAAGAATTTATCATTTATCAGGCACTGTGCTGTTTTGGGGATACAAATATAAAGTGAAGTAATCCCTCCCTTTAAAGAGCTTAAATTCTAATATGGAGAGATACCACGTGTAGTGAGTGATAGCCAGGAAGGGGTATTTTGATCTGGGAACTCACAGAGATAGTAAAGTTGCTTGAAATTCTCTTGTACAATGGTAGGAAAGAGGCAAGAAAGTAATCTAGGCTCAAGGTGAAATTATCCACACTTGAATAGGAGTTCCCCAATACACAGCAAAAAGAGAAAACTAGAAGGGAGCAGGGAGATGGGGTGGATGAGGATCACTTAGGAGGTGTGGTTTATTAAAGGTGACACATTTATGCCTAGAAAGAGCTGGCATGAATAACAGAAATACAGGAAGCCTAGACCCATACCTTGCACACACACAGAATCCACTTCAAGCCCACAGATGCTTACTGAGCCCTTGCTCATCATATGTTCATAGATGGCAAAAGACATAAAAAGTACTGTAGTTTGAATTCAATATGTATTGATCTCAGGGTAAAACCTTAAAACTTCCATCCTTAAAAAAATTCCATCATGTTGACAAGGGATAGAGCACTGAACTTGGAGTCAAATTTTGACTCAGAAACTTAACCGTGTGACCAAAGACAAATCACTTAATCTCCAGAAACCTCAGTTTCCTCATCTGTAAAAGGAGGATAATTATAGCACCTCCCTCAAAATTGTTACCAAAAGAGCCAATATATAAAGTGATATGCAAAATTTAACACATTATATAAATGCTAGTTATTATTATAATTTGTTCTTCCTTCCCCCCCCCTTCCTAAAAGTGGAATGTTGTGGCAACTTAATCTTAGAAGTTAATTAACCCAGTTAATAAGGGTTGACTATATGAGGAGCAACATTGTATAGTAGATAGATAGCTGGCATCAAAGCCAGAAAGACCTGTATTCAAATCCTAACTCTGACACATACTAGCTGTGTGGTCCTGGACAAGTCAACCCATCTTTCAGTACTTTAAACAACTCTAAAATTATAAGTTGCAAAGAAGGTACCAACCTGTATTGGTAAAGGGGTTTCTTCATCTGGGAGTTCCCTATACTCATGTAATCACAGGTTTAGTCACCAATCTATGATACACATGGACTACACTATCCATTGTCAAGCAGTTTTGTATTTTAATACAGTCTTGCTTCCCTGGAGATGATCATTACCTGATTTTTGTCTTCTCTCTTCCTTCTCACCCACCCATCATCCCTGATCCATTCACCATGAGCCAAAAAAACCTCTTCTCTACAGATTTCTGTCAATCATTCCCATTTCTTTTTCCCTAGGAATCCTCCATAAGGGTACTGGGGAGAACCAGTTCCTGACCCAGCAACCTGCCATCATCACCAGCATCATGGGGAATGGACGGAGGAGAAGCATCTCCTGTCCCAGCTGCAATGGTCTTGCCGAAGGGAACAAGCTTTTGGCTCCCGTGGCTTTGGCTGTGGGGATCGATGGGAGTCTTTTTGTCGGGGATTTTAATTACATCCGGCGCATTTTCCCTTCTCGGAACGTGACCAGCATCCTAGAATTACGGTAAGCATCCTTAGGCAGCCAGCTCCTCTTGCTTCATCTCTCTTCCTTCTGGAAGATCTATCCTCTGTCTCCTCCCCTTCCTCCCCTGGGGAGGCCCTCATGTAGAAGAGGAACAGTTTGGGAAAAGGTTACTGTTGGGTCCCAATAGGGGAACTTGGCTTGTGGAGAGCTTGAGACTTCATTTCCAACAAGAGAAGTGGTGCCACAAGCAGCTGCTAGCTATGGGGCTCACCAGAGTGGTCCATTAAGGAGCACAACAGTATTTAAGAAAAGGGCTAAAGCTGCAAACCCATGCCAAGAACTCTTGCCATAAAAGCAAAGTGGAGACAAGTCATTGATCTATTGAGTCTCTGAGTAGAAGCTCTCCAAAATTCTATGATTTCTTTGGAAAGTGAATTAGCTTGGCTGCAGAGGCCTGACCTTTAAGGGTAAGTCCCAGGCCCCAGCCTGTGGCAGGCATTCCACAGTAGCATTTCATCTGCATGTTGCTGGCCCTTCCACTTGCATCCCAAGGCACTCTGGGCAGACAGTCACCAACACATGGTCAGCTCAAACTTTTGTTCTTGTAGAATTCACTTTCCCAAGGCAGGTGAACCAGGCTTTCTAGCTCTGCAAGTGAGGTCCATGGTGTCTGTCTCCTGTCCAATGAGAGGTTTAATTCTGCAACAACAAAAAAACAGAGTGATGAAGAGACTCTGGGACCACCAGGTCTCAATTACAGATACTGACAGCATGGATAAAAGGAAATCATGAGAATGGGAACTTCACCCTGCTCTTTCTCCAAAGTTTATAACCAACCTGTTTACAGTCAGGCAGATAGTTGGAGCTGAATTTCAACACCCTTTCTTTCAGGAGGCACCAATAATCTACTGGTCTGACAGTATTTGAGTGTCTTGTGGGAGCACGGTTCTGTACTAGGCACACTGTGTGGGAAGGGAAAGGATGATGCAGAAGAATCCCCTAGCTCTTGACCTCAATGCACACAGGCAGGTCTCAACAATTCTGAAACTGAAAAATTAAACCTTGAGTCTTTAAGAGTTAGCTATTCAATACTGTAAATCCTTGCCTTTCTTTCACCACTTTAACCTCTTTATTTGGTTGCTAGTGTTGGGGTTTAGCTGCTTTGTTTTGTTTTGTTTTTAAATCCTATAAGGAGCAGGTTTTTCTCAGCTGATACCACCTCTTCTTTCCCCACTTAAAAGATATTTACTATAGCTCAGAAATTGCATGGATCATGTAATCCCAGGCCTAAATCTGGAAGGACACCTCAGAGGCTCTCTAATGCAATTCCTTCATTTCCCAAATGAGGAAGCTGAAGCCCAGCGCCTTTCCCAAGGCTAGTCACATGTAGTAAACAACAGAAGGGAGATTTGCACCTTGGTCTTCTGACTTCAAAGCCAATGCTCTATGATGAAGCAAACTGGTCCTCTAAAGACTGTATTGACTAGACCTCCTTCTTTTTCTGGCCATCATTTTCAAAGCCCAGGAGAGTAGAAAGTCCCTAGATTTTGAGGAATGATATCAGCTACCACCTCCAGAGCTGACAGGGCTCTCCAGATTTAGAGTCAGACGCTTCTCTCCAAGACACCGAGTGGTGCGTGATGGGGGGGTGGGGGGGGGGAGTCCTGATTTCTTGCGACAGCTGTGTAATTTTTTTTTAAACAGTCCTTGGGCTTGTTCTTGTTTTCAGCAGCCAGGTACCCAGAGCCGATTAGGAGTTAAGCTTTTATAAGAACAGTGGTTTGATTCTTCTTTTCTTCCCACTACACGCCTGGAAACAAAGGGCTGTCAATCCCATCTCTTTAAAAACAGAAAACAGTGAAGGAGGGAGGGAGGTAGAAGCATGTCTTGCTTATTTCCTTGCTCGGTTGTGAGTTGGCAGCTGAAGAATTTCCGTAGAGAGTTAGCTTCTGTCCCTACCCCCTCTTGCCCATCCCAGGCTTGAGAGAGCTAGGTCCGATTGTTGGGTGGTATTCCAATGCCTCTATCATCCCTTTGAGCCCTCCTTTCCTTTCATCCTGCCCCTCCATATATACACGGCTAAGGGCAGGGTAAGGGTTATCTCCTGCTACCATGGATGACCCACCTAGCAAATAGATTGGTATTGAGGGAAAACAGGAAGTGATCCTATAGGAGGAGGAAAAAAATCCTCTGTACACACCCCTAGTGCCTGAAATGCCTTTTTGTTTTTCATTGTCTTCTCCAGAGGACTTTCTTCTAAACAGAGAATAGTTTTCTCTGGGGGAGAATTGCATATTAAGTCACTAACACAGTGCAATGAATTAATTTACCAAATTCAGGGACCAAGCAGCCTAAACATAATTGATGATTGGAGCATGGAGAAAGGAAGGAAAGAGGAGAGCATGAGGAGCTCTTAAAGTAAAGGGAAAGATGAACTCCAAAGACAAACTTCTCCTTCTCAGTTTTAAATAGGATTGACCCTGCCTGATGCCAAAGTGAAAATTAAGGAAGAATAAATTCTTTCAGTACAAGAATGCAAGTGCTTTGGGAATGGATGGATAGGGAGGAAGGGAGAGGGAGACGTAGAAAGATAGATGCAGGGATGACCCAGGATGTTTTCCGAGAGCTCACTGGCTCAGATTTGGAGAAGCTGAGCTAAGTCAGCCATGTGATTGTGAGTAGGACACATAGGGAATGTTTGGGCCCTATGCCTAGTCTACACAGCACAAAGTGAAACAGTATTGGCGGTTAGCCAGTGAAATAGCTTATCCATCTAGGTCATTTAGACTAAAAGAAACTCCACTTTTTCCTAGAGGAGTTGGAGTGTGGAGGGGGATTGGGGTGGGAGTGGGGGGAGGAGGGAGGGTTTGCCTGAGTGATATGGATGGTTAAGGCTGTCGGAAAGAGATCTCAGTACCTTTCCCTCTGAAGAGGGTCCACAATGCTCACCTAGCCTATATAGCCTCCCGATTGTGCTTGCTTTGGTTTTAATATTCATTAAGCTCCCACTGTGTGCGTAGCCCGGCACAGAAATAGAACTGACCTCAGCACTCCTCGAGGGAGCTTATATCCTAAAAAGGTAACCAGAGCTTTATTCTTCTCTGCAAGGTGGGAATTGGGAATAAGATTAGGTTTGGGTCAGCCCGGGATGATGGGACAGGAGAGGTACTTGATCTAAGCTTCCTGACTGATGAGAGTCTTGGAATGGTTTTAAGAGGCTCTGAAAATAGAAACTGCTGTGTAAATGCTAAGCATTATTATGGCTGTAATCATTATTGTAAATGAAGGTGGCAATAATGAAGTAAAATGGGAAATGTGCTCTCCTGGCTACAGTATTGCTGCTGGTGCTGGTAGAGCCTGGTAACAGGCAGAAATGTGGGACTCTGGAAAGGGCAGGACAGAAAGATAACTGAGGGCCATGCTCTTCCTATATACTAACAGGGAACATCAGGTGTAGGGAAGGGCAAAAAGGGGCCTGGCAGTAAGGTTTGAGGAACACTAGGAAGCAAGGAAATAGAGCAAAGAAGAACGAATGCTAGTTTTAGAGGCAAAGGGCCCAAGCGTGAAACTCATCTCTGCCATTTAATATTCATGTGCCTTTGGTCAAGTTAAGGTATGGTGGAAATCAACCAATCACTCAATCAACATTTATTAAGCACCTACAGTGTGCCAGATACTAAATTCTGGAAATACAAAAGAATCATGGAAACAAAAGTTAAATCCTGGCTCTGCTCCTAACCACCTGTATTGCCTTGGGAAAGTCATTTAACCTCATCAGACCTCAGTTTCCTCATCTATAAATGAGAGCATTGGACTCATTGGCCTCCAAGGTCCCTTCCAGTTCAAGGTCTGATCCTATGATCCACTTATCCTCTTTAGCCTTCAGTTTCCCCATGTGGAAAATGGGAAAGTTGGATCTGATGACTTCTAAGACCCCTTCCAATTCTAAATCAATGGTCCTAAGGCCATCTGCCCCCCAAAAAAATATATACATATATATATATATATATATTCTTTACTACTACTTGATATTCAACCATTGGCAATTCATTTTTTAGAGATAATTCACTGACCTAGGCCTTTTCTTTTACAATGCAAATGCTGCTGAGGAAGGTAAAGTAAGCTAAAGTGTGGAAAATTTTATCACTTTTCTCTGTGAGTGACAGGGGGATGGGTCAGCTTGAGAGCACTAGATATCAGGTAGGGAAAAAGTAACCAAAGTGGAGAAAGAAAAAGGCTCCAGGGAAAACAGAGGCAACAAATTCAAAATTGGACAACTTCACAATTTTACCTTGACTTAGCCCTGCAAATGACCCACTGCTGATACTTTATGTTTAAATCTTCGTGGCTTCACAAGATCATAGAATGGAGACCTGGAAGGTCCCTTTGAGGTGATCTAAGCCTCTTCCCTCATTTTACAAGGGAAGAAACTGAGCCCCAAGAGAGGAGCTAAGCTAGAACACCAAGAAGTAGTACGGAGAGTACTAAATTTAGTCAGAAAGAAATATTTGAACTCAAACACTTATTAATAGTGTGGCCTTGGGCAACTCACATTCCTCATCTATAAGATGAGAAGAATATATAGCTCCTAACTCTCACTATTCAGGCAATTAGGTGGTACAATGGATAGAGCATTGGGCCTGGAGTCAAGAAGAACTGAATTCAAATATGACCTGACACACTGAATAGCTGTGTGACCCTGGGCAAGTCACTTAATCCCATTTGCCTCAGTTTCCTCAACTTTAAAATGAGCTGGAGAAGGAAATGGCAAATCACTTCAGTACCTTTCCCAAGAAAAACTCAATTGGGGTCACAAAGAGTCAGACACAACTGAAAACTAAACAACAACCACCTCTCAGGACTGTTTCAAAGATAAAATGAAATAAGGTATGGAAAGCACTTTGTTAACCTTAGAGAGCTATAGAAACATTAGTTATTCCTGCCCAAAGCTGCAAAGGTAGAGAGAACAAAAGAGCAAGGTCAGAATTTGAACTCACCTCTTTCCAATTACAAGATTAGCAGCCTCTCTAGTATACTGCTTTGTCCTCAAAAATATATAGCAATATCTCACATTTTGATAGCACTTTGGGGAACATAGGTGGCACAGTGGATAGAGTGCTGGGCTTGAAATCAGGAAGATTCATCTTCATGAGTTCAAATCCATCCTCAGACACTTGCAGGCTATGTGACCCTGGAGCAAGTTACTTAACCCTGTTGCCTCAGTTTCCTCAAGTGTAAAATGAGCTGGAGAAGGAAATGGCAAACCATTCAGGTGTCTCTGCCAAGAAAACCTCAAAAAGTGTCACAAAGATTTGGACAAGACTGAAACAACTGAACAACAAAAGATAGCACTTTTAAGGATGATTAAGTACTTTACTATGAGGGAATTGATGCAAGTAGTACTGTCCTGGAGTTTACACCTGGAGAAACTGATGTTCAGAGAGAAGCAACTCACCCATGATCATATAACTAATAACTTTTGAAGTCTAGAAAATCTACAGAGGTGTTCTGGCAGAAAAACAAGGGGAGATAAGAGGGATTTCTAATGTCTATTATTCTTTCCTTTCACTTCAGTCTTGTTTTCTTCCTATCTTGAGATGAGCAATTCTAAGAAATAGCCACTACTGCCTATTGGTTTAAAGGGAAGAGGTATTTCCCTGCTGGGTGTGGCTAGCATAACCCTCTGTCTTTATCTGCCCTTGACCCCAGCAGCGATTCTTCTTTGCTCCATCATAGACATTATATTTAATCAACTTGGAGCCAACATTCTTGGGAAAGAAGTAGGTCAGGACTGCAAACCCAAATCCCTTCAAGTCTTGCACAAAATCTTGACTAAAGAGTAGAATTGATATTGCAATAATTAAGAGCCAAATATTACTGCACTGGTGGCAGATAACATTTCACTTTCATTAAGCAATATAAAATAGACATGAGAATTCCCAGCTGCCACTGTGACACAGCACGGTTTGCAGAATGAATCTTAAATTGTGCTATGTCAGTCAGAGCTCAGGAGTTATTGGCATCATTTAATTAACTTTTTTTTAAACTAACACTTTGGAATAAAATAGCAAAAATGTAATCCCTGTGCAAACCTACCATTAATGATGGCCCTAGGCTGGGGCCTGAACAGCACCCTAGGCAGGAATCACAGCAACCCTGCCCCCCAAGAGCCCTCCTTACTTTTCCAAGAGAAGGAAACAATGGGCAAGAGATTCCTGCTACCTCTTTCCTATGGGTACATCAGAGACAGCCTCTTCTCTCCCTCAGGGGCTTGAAGACCCCATCTGGGCAGTACATAGGTCCCTTGTTTCTTCACCGCCCTGCCTTTCAGCTCTCAATCTGATAAAGTACAAACTTGATCAGAGAGAGGAGAAAAGGAGACATCTTTTCTACATTTCTAATAATTATGCAAAGAGCTTTGTTGAGAGAAAAGGGTGAAGCCATTCGATTGTGACAGAGAGGACTATTTTAAAATTTTCCATTCAAAGAAGGAGTCCTTTATCCAACTGGGGTGCAAGTTGAGGTCCACAGAGGTCTGCGCTAAAATGATGGTGACCTTACCCCCCAGTATGACTTTTCCACCTGTGTTCTCCAGTGGTCCCTGGCTAGGTCTCTGAGAAATCTTGCAGAAAACTAACCAAGCTTCCCAGTATCAGATGAAATTATTCCCCAAATTAAAACTGGCACTGCAGTAGGGTGGGGTAGGGGTGGAAGATGCTACTTTTGGGTCCTTTTGAAAAAGATACTAAAATGTTATATTTGCTTTACCATCAATTCCTCAGCTAACCGTTTGTTCTTTTTTCCTTCTGTTTTCTTTCTATAAAGAAATAAAGAGTTTAAACATAGGTAAGACCAAGAACTCTTTCCCATATAATTTAATATGGTTTGTTTGCTTCGTTGTGTTTGCTTTTTGTGTTGTGCTTCTTGTATAATGTATATTTTATGTATAAAATATAGTAACTTTTATGTGCTAATTGTGTGTTGTGGATATGATAAGCTTTAGCAATTATGAAATGCAGTCAAAAAGCAACCAAATAAGCTGACAGTAATTAGAATTCCTGGGAGACACAAGTATAGGATAATGAACCCTCAGTGAACTTCTTTCTAGGCACTGCTCTCTGCGGCCCATAATTGGGCTAAACAGTTGAGGCAAACTTCTGTCTTTTGTAAATGCTGGACAGGGTTCACAAAAGCTTTAATGAACTGGAAATGGGTCAAAAACGCATTTTCAACTCATTAATGATTTTTTCTGGATTTATGGTCATCTTTTTAAACCAAGTTAATTGCCAATCTGCTGGTCAGAATGGATCCAACTGCTGGATGGACTAGTAATTTACATAGATCTCAAAATCCATTTTGAGCAAGAAGTAGAGATAACCTAATCTCTTTTGTTTAAATAGCTCACGGTATATAGATTCAAAATTTTCCATATGGTATATAACATATAACATTGACATGGAGAATTATCTTGCTTGAAGGAAAGAAAATTGGCTTTTTCTTTTTTAAAAAATAGGGAAAATGGGTAGTTGACCAAAAAATTTGTGAGTGCACTGTACTTTTTCCTCAAATGAAAATTGTATGACAGTAGATTTGTGGAAATAATCTATTTGATCCTTTTTAGTAATTGGTCAAAGTAGGAGTGGCAGAGACAGTCAGGGGATCAAGGAGATTAAATCATGTAAGCTCATCACAGACACCAGACATAAAACACATTGAAACACATGTGAAAGGCTTTATCCAATAGACTCCTTGAACTAGTTCCCGCAATTGAAGTAGAAAGGGTCTAGAATTTGAGAGAGCAAAAGATAACACTCATAAAAGTTCTGCCTCCCATGACATTCTCCTTTGACTGGTATGTCTATAGACCTTCCTGACTTTCCTCTGTGGTTTTTAAAACATGGAAAAACTTCTAAATAAAACCATTATGTCCACTTTCTACCTATACAGTTCCCAAAGGCCCTCCCTTTACGAATCTCTGATAGGGTTGTTGGCTCCTCAAAGTTTGGGGTGCCAGTAGCATGAAGGATGAGAATATAAGGACACAGATGTTTTAGATCAGTCCACTATTTTGTCTTCTAGTTCCCAAGTAATTGGATATAAGACCAGTTCTTCATGATTGACTTCAACACCAACAACCTTTCCCAAAATAATGAGATATTAATCTATTAGCAAATATTTACAATCTATTAGGAAGTAATTAAACTTTTATTATATACCAGGTACTTCTGACAAGCCCTAGGGTTGCAAAAACAACATTAAATAGTCTCTACCTTCATGGGTCTTAGAGTTGATGAGGGGAGACAACATATATATATCTTTGAGTACATGAAAAATAAACAAAAAATGAGTAGACAATAATTTTGGGAAGTAGGAAAATGGCAGCTGAAAGGATCTGGAAAGAATTGGTACAAAGAATTTTATCTGAGCCTTAAATGAATAAAGTAGGAAATATACTCCTTTAGATATGATTGCAGTGCCATTAAACTAAGGAGGAACACTCCTCTGGACATGGATGAATCTCATGTCCTCTCCTCCCTACATTCCATACTAGAAGGTCTGGTTTTGTTTTTTAAAACAACTTCTTAGAATTAGACTCCCTAGAAAGTCCAGAATCAATTATCCACCTCCTAGACAGGCGCAGCTGTACATGTGCCATGATCTTTCTGCTGATCACTCTAGTTACTTGTTCCTTTAGCAAGAGTGCACAGTCTAATTAAGAAATATCGTGGAGTTTTCCCCTCCTTTTCTTTCCTAATTTGTTTTCTATGCATTTACATTCTCCAGTGACTTTATAAAATGAAAAAATGGACAGAAGTACCCCTAGTCTTTCCACCTAGTTATCTAGACAAGGACTTCCTAAAGAGCTTGGTTTCCAGTTCAAGTATATGTCTTAATAGCAAGCAATCTGAGAAGAGGCTATGGCTGAAGTCATTCACAATTCACAGATTGTGAATAATCCACAGATTGTTCAGGATTTGTTTTAGATTTTTTTTTAAATCAGTGAAGAATCCAACTGTTGTTTTAATTGGAGTTTCACCAACTTAGTAACTAGAGCTCCATTGCTATAATGCTTTAATTTCTCTTCATTCCCCAAAATGTTCCCTCCCTTCCAAAAAAATCCCATACTATATGTAATTGAAGGAATGTGACATGATACAAAGCACTCCATTCATCTGTATAAATCCAAAACTTATTCCAGAATATTGGCAGAAGAGTCAGTTAAAGTGAACTTGCTCATTGGGTCATGAGGAAGGATCCTTATAATCTCCAAAGTGAGAACAAGACCAACTTTCCTATCTTGTGTCTGTATAATGCAGAAAATTACATTATGTTATTGTAGAACAGAACAAGCCTTAGATCCAATACCCTCACTGTCCATGTGAGGAAAAGGGGAGCCAAAGAAACTCATTGAGCTTCCCAAGGCTAATCACCTGGTTAGTGGTAAAATAATCAGATGATAAGCATTTTTCAGAACTTAGTACATGCCAGAGAATGTTCTGAATTCTAGGTATACAAGGCAAAAATAATTCCTACTTTCCAGGAGCATATGTTCTAACAAGAGAGACAATAACGGTGTAAATAAGAAAGTAAATGCTAGATTCATACAGAATAGATGAAGATAATCTTAAAGGGAAAGGCATTAGCATCTGAAGAGACCTAGAAATACAGGACTTCTTGTATCACCAAAAGACAAATTTAATCCTACTCCAGTTTTGTTTACATGGAAATAGCAGAGTTATGGCTAAAGGAAAGCCCCTTCATCTGAGGGTGTGCTAGTAAATGTTACATAACCTGGCATTATGCAGTAGCCAGGTGGGGGATGTACCTCCAACACACTTTAAGTTTAATCTGCATTGTTGAAACTCTCAAGTCTAGACAATCAACAAAACAGTAAATTAAGTCCTAAATTATAGCAAAAATTTTCATATTGAAAATTTAACAGTCAGGCTCCACTCCTGTCTAAATCCCAGTACTCTGGTCCTCCTTCCAGTTTGGTTTTCTAAAAGTAGAGACTATACCTTCTATAAATGGAAGAGGCTCACATCCTAACTCCACTGCCAAAGAGCCAAAAACTGCCTCTGCTCTCTCAGCATTATAAATTCTGAGCGCAATCTCATCATTACATCCATATCTTCACCCCAAATATCAATATTATTTCTTCCCATGCAAAGGGATTGGTCATCATTTTAAGACTACAGAAATGTTTGAGGACAAGTCAAGAAAAAGATGGTAAAGTGTTTGTTACAGAGTTAGGAGAATCTTTTCTAGGCTTTGAAAATTTCTACATTTTTAAATGTCAGTAAGCAGTGCCAGGAGAAATAGCCATGGTTTAGTGCATAAGCAGTTGGCCTCAAAACCAGGAAGATTTTAGTTGAGTCCCATCTCAGACATATACTGGCTTTTTAACTGTAGGCCAGATCCTCAAACTTCTCAGTCCTAACAAGCAACTACCTAAGGCTCTAAGTTATAAAACATGTAGGTACTGATCTTCATTGAAGAGGGAGTTTTCCTTACCAGGAATTAGAGAGACAGAGAGAGGGAGAGAAGGAAGGAAGGAAGGAAGGAAGGAAGGAAGGAAGGAAGGAAGGAAGGAAGGAAGGAAGGAAGGAAGGAAGGAAGGAAGGAAGGAAGGAAGGAAGGAAGGAAGGAAGGAAGGAAGGAAGGAAGGAAGAAGGAAGGAAGGAAGGAAGGAAGGAAGGAAGGAAGGAAGGAAGGAAGGAAGGAAGGAAGGAAGGAAGGAAGGAAGGAAGGAAGGAAGGAAGGAAGGAAGGAGGGAGGGAGGGAGGGAGGGAGGGAGGGAGGGAGGGAGGAAAGGAAAGGAAAGGAAAAAGGAAAGGAAAGGAAAGGAAAGGAAAGGAAAGGAAAGGAAAGGAAAGGAAAGGAAAGGAAAGGAAGGGAGGAAGGTCACATTAAAATATTTGACCCAATTTAGGTCCTGCTAAGGTTCAAATGGGGAAGACAGTGATAACCTAACAGATACGGAGTTACTGATATATAAAGCAAGTATCTTTTTTAAACTAGTAACTCCTTGATACTTTCCATACCAGCTAAAAGAAGCAACAACACATTAAATGATGGAAATGATGAGTTCTAAGATAAATTGAGAAGCACAAGTCCAGCTGGAAATAACTAAGAATTATGTTAAAACACTAAATTATTGCATTAGTTTCTTTCCAGTTCATTAAAGTGGAAAGACATTGGAAGGTAAAACCACCAATAAAATGTTTTTCTTTGCTTTCCTTCTGGTTAACCAACTCCAAGTTCTCTTCATTCTCTTTCTGTCTCCCATTAAAGCAACAACCCTGCCCATAAGTATTACCTAGCTGTGGACCCTGTTTCTGGGTCACTCTATGTGTCAGATACCAACAGTCGGAGGATTTACCGCGTCAAGTCTCTGACAGGAGCCAAGGACCTTGCTGGAAACTCAGAAGTCGTAGCAGGGACTGGCGAGCAGTGCTTGCCCTTTGATGAGGCCCGCTGTGGAGATGGAGGAAAGGCTGTGGATGCAACACTGATGAGCCCTCGAGGTAAAAATAATAAGAGAGGAATAAAGAAAAAGAAGAAAAGAAAAAGGAAGGGGAAGGAAGGAAGGGGAAGGAAGGAAGGAAGGAAGGAAAGTCATATAACATATGAGTTTTGTTTCCTCATTATCTAGATTAAATAAAATTAAGTCTAGTAGTCAAATCACTGCTTTCCTTGGTATAATTTAACACTAATAATTGCTTACTGTATAAGTGGGAGGGTTTTTAAACCACCTAGTTAAAGTAAACTTTATCCATTTATGGTACAAATAGAAAGAAAATTTTATTTTGGATGAATATTCTTTACTCTTGTTGAGTATAGAAAGTCAGGAAAAATGATTGCATCCTGAGTTTGTAATGTAGAATATCTGGCCACTCAAGATCCTCTCTACACCAGTACTTACTTAATAATTGCTAACATGTATATAGCACCTATTATGTGCCAGGCACTGAGCTAAGCATTTTGCAATTATTATTATTATTATCTCATTTTATCCTCACAACAACCCTGGGAGGTAGGCATTATTTTTATCCATATTTTTGCTGATGAGAAAACTGAGGCAAGCACAGGTTAAGTGATTTGCCCAGGGTCACCTAGTATCTGAGGCTAAATTTGAACTCAGATCTTTCTGACTCCAAACCCATCATTCTATTCACTGCACCACATAGCTGCCTATGAGATGAGGTGACAATGGTATGGGACTGATTTTGTGAAGGGCCCTGAGGTCACTTAGTAAAAAGCACTAAAGAAATTCCAAGTTGAAAACTGGTGATTTGGGTGGGTCACCATTTCTATCACAGTTTTGAAGTATTGGTTAGGCAGTCATCTGCCACTGCATGCAAAGTACTATGTCTAAGTCCTCTTGTAGGGAGCAAAAGATAGAGAATACACAGTCCCTAACCTCAAGGCACTTATATTCTAGTTAAAGAGATCACATGTATACATACATACATGCATATGTATATACACACAGAAAAAGACTAACATACAAAGCTAAATATAACTTAGTAGCAATAATAGTAGCACTTTAAGGTTTATAAAGCACATCAAAATATATTGTGTATTGACTAATATTGTACAAGTGACAATGTGTAACAATAATAACTAACATTATATAGCACTCTGAGATTTACAGATAGCTTTTCATACAATATCTCCTTTAATTCTGACAACAATCCTCCTAAGCAAGTGCTACCTTTATCCCTATTTTACTAGTCAAGAAACTGAGGTTGGTATGGTTTAAATGACTCGGCCATGATCACTCATATACTCAGAATCCTTAGATTTTAACTTGTCTTCCTCCAAATCCCATATTCTATTTACTCTGCCACCTAGCTGCCTGTGTTACTAGAGTTATATAGAATGAAGGACCAAACGAAGTTAGATGGGACTAATCAGAGATGTCATCCTAAAGGGAGGCAGGTTGAACAATTTATGAAAGATATTCCCTTAATGATGACTTAGTTCACTCCATCAGAGTTGTGGGACTATCAGAGAATCATCTGCAGAGTACTCCCCCCCACTCCCAACCTCCCATAGCCAGCCCCATAACTGTTCTATCAGAAAGAGACAGGTATACAGAATCATTCTTGTGCTGCCCAGGTATTGCAGTGGACAAGAATGGGCTCATGTACTTCGTGGATGCTACCATGATCCGGAAAGTGGACCAAAATGGAATCATCTCCACACTGTTGGGCTCCAATGACCTGACTGCCGTTCGTCCTCTGAGCTGTGACTCCAGCATGGATGTGGCCCAGGTAGGGTTCTCTCCTCACTTCCACAGCCATGCTGTGGTTCTTCATTTCCTGCCTCACCCTTCTTCAGAATCTAGAATAAGGCAAAGAGGGAAGAAGTAGCACAACTGGGTGCAAAATGGCAGACAACAAGGAATATGGCAGAAAGAAAGAGACAGTTTTACAGCTGACATATTCTAACCATTAACAGATTATAGGACAGAAGTTACTATGTAATTTCCTTTCCTTCTCCATCATCACTACAGGTTTGATATAGCAAGTATGATATGCCAACCACCATTTCTCTTTTTAAACTTGCAACCCATTGTATATACCATTAGTTTGTTCAGTAATGATGAAACCATAGAGCTCTAGAGTATTACCTTTGATGAAATCATTTTTCTTTTTCCTGAGGCCCAAATACATATGAGAGAGACAGACAGACACAGAGAGAGAGAGAGAGAGAGAGAGAGAGAGAGAGAGAGAGAGAGAGAGAAGAGAAACCGAGACAGAGAAAGAGAGAGAGAGAGAGAGAGAGAGAGAGAGAGAGAGAAAGAGAAACCGAGACAGAGAAAAAGAGAGAGAGAGAGAGAGAGAGAGAGAGAGAGAGAGAGAGAGAGAGAGAGAGAGAGAGAGAGAGAGAGAGAGAGAGAGAGAGAGAGAGAGAGAGAGAGAGCTTTGTGCATCTCCTGTAGGGAAATGTCAGGGGAGTTTAATCCAGCGTTTGTTATGACTCAGGTTCGTTTGGAATGGCCAACTGATCTTGCTGTCAATCCTATGGACAACTCCCTCTATGTGCTGGAGAACAATGTCATCCTGCGAATCACTGAGAACCATCAAGTGAGCATCATTGCAGGCCGCCCCATGCACTGTCAAGTCCCAGGCATTGACTACTCACTCAGCAAACTGGCCATTCACTCTGCCCTGGAGTCAGCCAGTGCTATTGCCATCTCCCATACTGGTATCCTCTATATCACTGAGACAGATGAGAAGAAAATCAACCGACTACGTCAAGTGACCACCAATGGGGAGATCTGCCTCTTAGCTGGTGCTGCCTCAGACTGTGATTGCAAAAATGATGTCAACTGCAACTGCTATTCTGGGGATGAAGCCTATGCTACTGATGCCATATTGAATTCGCCATCTTCCCTAGCTGTTGCCCCAGATGGCACCATTTATATTGCTGACCTGGGAAATATTCGGATTAGGGCAGTAAGCAAGAATAAGCCTGTCCTAAATGCTTTCAACCAGTATGAGGCAGCATCCCCAGGAGAACAAGAGTTGTATGTCTTCAATGCAGATGGCATTCACCAATATACCCTAAGTCTGGTGACAGGGGAATACTTATACAACTTCACTTACAATGCTGACAACGATGTCACCGAGCTGGTGGACAATAATGGTAACTCCTTGAAGATCCGGAGGGACAACAACGGCTTGCCTCGCCACCTGCTAATGCCTGACAATCAGATCATCACTCTCACTGTGGGCAGCAATGGTGGCCTGAAAGTTGTGTCTACTCAGAACCTAGAACTTGGACTCATGACCTATGATGGAAGCACAGGTCTCCTAGCCACCAAGAGTGATGAAACTGGATGGACAACCTTCTATGAGTAAGTGTCTTCAAAATATCTTCTCTTTTCTAAGAGCTTGTTTCGTGGCACTAATGTAGCAAATCTTTCATTCCTTCACATAGCTTAGGAAGTTCCAGTTGTCCTGATAGCTCTTTCCCTAACATTAAAGTTTCAACTTGCAGCTTCCAGCCATATAGTTTCCATCTCTGACAAGGGTGCTCTACCAAAAAAAAAAAAAAAGTTACTGGTTTATCCAACTGGGTCTCTTGTATGGAGTGAATCTCAATATTACAGTTTTTTCCTAAAATTCCCATTGCAAGCCTTTCCATTCAAAACTCAGGATATTGGACATACACTGCAAACAAGAGATAAAGTGTTGATTAACCTAACTGATTATGCATGTTTGTGATGGGTACGGAAATTAGAACCTAAAAGGCAAGACCCCAGTGGGGCTCCTGTAATTTGCCAATAGTCCAGAACCACACTTGATTGCACAAGCAGGTAGATAAACTCTGAATTTCCTCTTTAGCAGAAGCAGATCAATACAGATAAAGTGCTAGGTATATTAAAAGATGCGAGAGTCAGTCATATTTCCCCTAACAATTATCTCATACTTAATAGTCTTACTGTTTGTTTTGCCAAAGAGCCGCTTTCCTTAGCTCCTGGAGCAATCCAAGTACATCCTGCAGGTATTAACTAGTTCAGTCCTGGATAACCAGAATTGTCACGGTAACACATTCTAGAACTGGAGGAAAATGTACAACTTCCTTGTGCCCTAGTTGAAACAATGGCCGCGGTATGCTTTGTGATGGTGAGCGTTCCCATTAACCACAAAGGTATAGGAGAGTCTCCTTCCTTTCTGTAAAAGTTGACGAGATTTTGCTAAGTTAGAGAGAAAGAGGGGAACAAAGAAGCAAAGAGAAGCATGAGGAAAAGAGCCCCATGTTAGAAACACTCATTACTGATCCAGCTTGGTTGCCTAGAGGAGAGAGACTTTCAGTACACAGAAAGGCTGGGAAGATGAAGAAGGAAGCTGGCGCCATCTGCCGATGGATTCCTGTTTCTCAGGCATGTGTTTCTCCAGCTCCCATTCACTTGGCAGGTTTACAGGCCCCACTATTCTCTCTGCAAAGCTCAGCATGTCGGCATCATTAGCATCATGGCATCCTTCAGAGAAGTGTGAATCTAAGACACTTTCCATGCCTGTGACTCTGTCACTGAGATGCCTTGTCCTGACACCATTTGTGGATGTCGATTTTAGCCCCTCTTCTAAGCGTCTCTCACCATGCTTTCCTGGAAGCTTTGACCTACAGCCAATGAATTTCACAGAGAATTAGTAGGCCTACCTAATGCAGTTAAAAGCTCCCGGGTTCTGGAGGAGGTTGGCTTGAATTTTTTAACAGTCTGACTCATAGACTATTTTTAAGGAAATGGAGTTTTATTACTTTTCATTACATGTGCAAACATGTATTTTGCTAACAAAGTATGGCCCAAGTTGCTTCCAGTAGGGGGGAACCTCTGAGGGACTTGTTTAACTCATAGAGAATAATGATGTGTAATTAGCACATTAATTGTTTATGGGAAAATGAGGGCTTCTAATGGACTTGGAAAAGACTTTCTTAAAGAAAGTTAAAGCTAGAAATGACCTTGGAGTCTTTCTCAGCATTTTTTGGGTAATGGAAACCTTTGGCCCAAGAAAACCAACTATATTGAAATGAGTTTTTCCTTAACCCCCCCTTAAACTCTGTCTATGAACCCCTTGTCTCTTTACCCCATATTAAGAGCCCTTAGATCTAATCAAATCCCCTAATAGTACAAGGAAGAAATTAAGACCTAGAGAAATAAAGGGACAACCAAGGTCACACAACTAGTAACTGGCAGGATTCAAAGTTATTTTCATCTATTTTGATTCCAATTCTAAAGATGTTTCTATTATACCATGCTGTCACATGAAGTTTCTTAAGTAGGTTAAATGTCCTTCGTATATCAGGGATGTTCATGTTTTTTCAGTAGTAGAACATATGATCAGAAAGCTGTAGGTGTGCAGACCACCTGACTTTTTTCTAACTATAATTATTAATTGATCTGAGCCTCCTGGCATAATACCTGCAGGCATGTTCCGGTGGCCAGGGAAGTAGTCCTTTGCCTACTTCTACATATATACTAGCTAATTAAGCAAAAACAATTTTTTGGTTAGAAATCTCAGGTGGTCCATGCTGTAGAATCACAATTTAAGTCCCCAGATCCTATATAATTATTGGTACTATCAATACTTATATAATACATATAATAATACATACATTACAATAAATTTTTTCATAACTAGTCCAAGTCCTGAACAGTCCAAATTCACATTTCTCTATGCCTTCCAAAGACCTACGTTGGTTTTCATATAGGTGGTTGCAAAAAATGACAATTCAAATTAACTATACTTTATTCCCACACTTGGCAAAACAAAGTCCATTTTCCTCCTGCTTGGGAGATAGGGTGATATAGTAGAATGATCCCTGACTAGACTATCAGAAAACCTGGGTTTTGGCTTTACTCTTAAAAAAAACAACACACACACACACACACACACACACACACACACCTTACCTCCTGTAAGTATTGGTTCTAATGCAGAAGAGCTGAAAAGACTAGGTAGTCAGGGTTAAATGACTTGCCTAGTGTCACACAGCTAAGGAAGTATCTAATGCCTGATTTGAAACCTAGGACCTCCTTTCTCCAGGCTTGGCTCTCTATCCACTGCCCTTGGCTTTGCTCTTCACTGACTGTATGTCTTTGGGCAAATAACTTTTCTGGATCACTATTTTCTCATGTTTAAAGTGAATTGTTCCCTAGCTGTATGACCCTGGACAAGTCACATAACCCCCATTGCCTAGCCCTTACCACTCTTCTGCCTTGGAACCAATATACAGTACTAATTCTAAGATAGAAGGTAAGGATTTAAAAAAAATTTTTTTAATAATATGAGGTATTTGAATTTCCATCCAGCACTGCTAGATGTTATCCCCTCCAATTAAAATGTGAACTCTCTGGAAGTGGAGACTGGCTTGGTTTTTTAATTTATTATGGCTCCAGTGTTTGACACAGCAAATACTTGATAAATTCTTTTCTATTCCATTCTGCAACCAAATCTGTGTCATATTTAGGCAGTTAAGAGTAATGTGGATTGGAACCAATGCAGAGGGAAATAAGCAGAATCAGAAAAACCTTGTACACGGTACCAGTAATATTGTGGAATGATCAAATGTGAGAGACTCAGCTACTATTGGCAATATAATGATCCAGAGCAATTCTGAGGGACTTAGGATAAAGAATGCTATCCGCCTCCAGAAAAAGAACTGATGGAGTAGGCATGCAGATGAAAGCATATAATTTTTCACTTGTTTATTTGGGTTTTTGTTTGGGGGGTTGGGTTTTATAATATCATTCATTTACAAAAATGAACAATATGAAAATATGGGATAATACATGTATAACCCAGATTGAACTGCTTTCCAGCTTTGGGAGGAGAGAGGAAAGGAGGATAGCATGGATCACATAACTTTGGAAAACATATGTAGAAATTTGTTATTACATGTAAATGGGGAAAGTAAAAAATATGACTAGATAAAGGAATTTCACAATTTATGAACATGAAAAAGTAATAATATGGACCAGAGTGAAGGAAAAGTGTGAGCTGGAACATCAATTAAAAGGTTGTAGCCAGGATAGAAATAAGAGTCCAAACTAGGTGGTCGAGCTGGTAGCTGTGTGAACGGGAAGAAGGAAACAATAAAACAAAATGTTAGGGATGCAGATACTACAAAATGAGAGAATTAATAAGATGTGGGAGGTGAGGAAAAGGGAAGAGTCAAAAATGACTGTAAGCTTTTGATTTATGCATGCCATTGTTGGCCTTTTAGTATAGATAGTTCAAAGTTGACTTAATAGGTTTGCCTTGTATTATTGAATCTTGTTATAAAGCAATTTTTTTATTCCTAAGTTTTCATAAACATAAGACCTTTATATAAGGAAACTTTAATGTTCACCAAAGAAGTTTGAAAACAGGTCTGCTACAACTTGACAATGAAAATGTGTTGCAAATAAAGATAATGCTTAAATTTTTTAAAAAATGACTGTAAGGTTCTAGACTTGGGCAACTTGGTAAGAAAGGGGGAAAATGAACTTTCATTAAATACCTATTTGCTAGTCACTGTAAAAGTACTTTACAAATATTATCTCATTTAATAATAATAGCTGACATTTCTATAGCACTTTACATGTATTACCGCATATCTAGGAGGTGGGTACTATTATTATTTCCATTTTACAGATGAGAAAACTGAGGCAAACAGAGGTTATGTGACTTACCAAGGGTCATACAGCTATTATATATTTGAGGCAAGATTTGAACTCAGGGATTCCAGACTCTGGGTCCAGTGTTATATCCATTAGACACCTCACTCCCCCATTTGGACAACAGTGGTACCCTCAACAAAAATAGGGATGTTTGGAGAAGGTATGGGCTTCATCAATCAATCAACCAGCATTTTTAAAGTGCTATCTATCTGCCAAGCACTGTTACATTCAAGGACTACAGATACAAATATAATACATTCTCTGCCTTCAAGGAATTTACATTCTACTAGGAATAAATTTTGGACATGTTGAATTTGAGGTGCAAGTGAGACAGACGCTCACCAGACATCATAAAACTGGGTTTGAAGGAGAGAGACTAGAGACAGCTATATCACTTTAGGATTTTCCTAACTGAAGATGAAACTGGTATCCTTGGATATTGATGAGCTCACCAAGGACAAGAACTTAGAGAGAAAGGAGCCCAGGGCAGAGGGCAGGAGAAAAGAAATTGGGTGATAATATAACAAAGGATTCAGTTTGGGCTGCCAAATGCTGAGGAAGAAGAGACAGGAATAAGATGAGAGTCTGTCTTCTCAGCAGATGGTAATCATTACTTTTTTTTAAGGCATTCAGGGTTAGATGGCTTTCCCAGGGTCACATAGCTAATAAGTGTCTGAAGCTGGATTTGAACTCAAAAGCTGAGTCTTCCTGACTCCAGACCCAGCACCCTATATTCTGTGCTACCTAGCTGCCCCAGTAGGCATTGCTCTTTAGAAAGCCTACCACCAACAGCAACACACCCAAGGTGAGAAAAGGTCACTTGAGACTATGAAGGGTATAGGACAAAGTCTATACCCAAAGACTGTGGAGGAGTAGAATGCTTGGTCTCTTATTTGGTGGCATGATTTCATTTCATAGTCCTATGCATTCCTAAATGTATAGGCATATATATTATATACACATATATTTGCTTTATATATATATATATATACACAAAATATTGAGAATTCTTAGCCTGCTTTACAAAAAAATTGTCCTGAAGGCTTCAAATAGTTGAAGGTGTTTCATTGGCCTTTCCTTTCCCCTTAGGACCATCTCCCTTGATTCTGCCATCAATCTCTGGGACACAGCAGGGATTGAGCATCTATCTCCAAATCTCTATTTCACAACAAAATTCCTTAGTATAAAAAGGGACTTTGAGTCAAAGAGGTTGGTTTTGAATCCCAGCTCTGCCATTTTATATGTAATCCTGGACAAGTCACTGTGAGCCTAGACTTTACTCATCTAAAAATAAAGAAAGGTCTGACTATTGACTCCTAAGGTTCCTTCTTGCTCTAAATCTCTGATCCCATGATCAGTGAGAGCAGGGATTGTACCTCTTCTCTCTTTTACACTGCCCCATTGTACCTTGCACATACTTATCCAATCTTTTTTTCAATTGTTTCCAACACTTCATGATCCCATTGGGTTTTCTTGACAAAGATACTGGAGTGGTTGTCCATTTCCTTCTGCGGCTCATTTTACAGATGAAGAAATGGAGGCAAACAGGGTTAAGTGACTTGGCCAGGCTCACACAGCTAGTAAGTGTCTGAAGCCAAATTCGAACTCATAAAGAGGAGTCCTGATTCCAAGCCCAATACTCTATCTATTGTGCCACTTAGCTGCCCTATTGAACATTTTGTAGGTGCTTCATAAATATTCGTTTGAATTGAGTATTTTGCCAGTTTCCAGAAACATAGCTGCCATTTAGGCAGCTTCTGAATTTCAGAAGGGGTCCACAAAGAGAGAGCCTTCTCTAGCATAGACTCGAGGCATATAGGTGTCAGGATAAAGCAGGATAGGGTAATTAGAAAGACCAGAGTTCACATGCCATCTCAGATGTTTATTACCTGGGTATGACCTTGGGCGAGCCACTTAACTTCTCTCAGACTCTGTTTCTTCAGCTGTAAAATTGGGACAACAATAGCACCTACCTTGAGGGGTTATTGTGAGGATGGGATGAGATCATATTTAGAAAGCACTTTACAAATTTCAAGCACAACATAAATTATCAACTGTTTGAGCAACCAGGAAAAAGCAGAAAAATCCTTTCTCAAATTTTTGCTTCAGACCCCAGCTGATGTCCTCATCTCCGTCTACATTGTTATGTGGGGCCATTTAAAAAAAAGAATTAAAAGCTAACTATTTCATTGGCATGTATTGCTTTCCTCAGTACTGACCACTGAACTCTGTGGAGGTTGAGGAAGAATAGTGAACTGACCTGGCTGCAAATCAGCCTCCTAGCCTCCCTAATATCCACCATCCCAACAAAGTAGAGCAGCATATGGCCCCCTGGAGACTCCAGCCTGGATGACTGAAAACGTACAAGCTAAGAAGATTCTTTATTCCTCAATGCTGTACCCTGAGCTTTCAAGCCTGAGTAGAGTTCCTTCCATTGATGTGAGAGGTTGAGGTTGGGGCAGGGGGAGAGGAGGGAGGACTGAAAAAAGTAAAAAGGCATGCTTGAGATTGCATTGTACTAGTTCTTTTCTCCAACCAGGGCCATCCCAGGAAACTTAAGACCTAGGGTCAATGAAGCTCCCTTCTCCCATCTCTCTTGTTCGCCTCCTTCTGCCTCAGCCCCTCTCCTACCTGCCTCCTCCCCAGCACACCCACATAGAGGTGAAATGTTCAAAGGTGAACATCAAGGGCAGCCACCATAGAGGAAAAAAACACAAAGCGTGTATCTTGAGGGGAGTGTGTAGAAGAAAGAATGAGTAGTCCTATAGTGATAGAGGAAGGAAAGTATGCATCAAGATATATAGATATATATATATGAAATATGGGTCTTTTCTTATCTTTTTTCTTTTTATTTTTGAAAAGCACTACCTGAGAGAGCTACCTCCACTGACTACATTCCCAAGTTTTTTCTCAACCTCCTGGTCACAGGAGGCTCCCCAAAGCACAAGCCCTTGGGCAGTCACCCCGATACCCTGAATACCAGGAACACATCTGACCATCCTAATCTTTTTCAAACAGTCATCCTTGAATGGACTTTTGCAGCCAAAAGCCTTGTTCTTTCCCCAAATTTGATGTAGTTCTACAATAATTCATTAATTTAGCATATATGTATAAAACACATATCAGGCATTAATGTGCAGAACCTCAGCTCTTTTGAATTCCAGCTCTGCCATTTTATATTTAATCTTGGGCAAGTCGCTGTCACCCTCGGCTTTACTCATCTAAAAAAATGAGGGATTGGATTATATGATTCCTGAGGTTCCTTTCAGCTCTAAATCTCTGATTCCATGATCAGTAGGGCAGGGATTGTACCTCTTCTCTCTTTTGTGCTGCCCGTTGCACCTTGCACATAGCTCTCAAACTAGAAGAAATATCAAATGATTTAATCTAATGTGTCTACTTTATAGATGAGGAAACTGAGTCTCAACACATGACTTAAGAAAGATTATAGAGTCAATGGCAGAACTATGACACAGAAACCATATTTAGCACATTTATTATACACATATGCTAAAGGAATACGAAAGCTTTTAAAAACACAGTTCCCACTCTCTGGGAATTTATAAATTAGTGGTGGAAAGGAGACATATGGGTGAAGCAAGTTCAGAATAATTACAAGACAAGGTTATAAGCAAGTGTGTGATAGGACGGTACAGGCTTTACATAAATGCCAAGGTCAGACAAAGTAAGGCAGTACAAGGTAGATAAGGGCCATTCTAATAACACCAGCCCAGACGCCTGTGGCTAGCTCTCCCTTCACAAACCAGCTAGAGGCTTCTTCAGAGATGGATAGACTGGTGCTCTCTCTTATGAATCTTATGAACCACAGTCGTCTTGACCCATAAAACAATTGTCCTTTGATGCTTGTAGTAAAAACAGGCAAGTTTAGGAAACTGAACTAGAAGCAATTTAGAACTCAAGAATTATCTTCAAAGCCTTGGTCCAAGTCCTGCTCATCTCTACTCTCTCTCGGTCCCCGGTTATTAACACTCCATTGACTCTGGTTGTAAAATGCTGGAAGGACAGATTCAGCCCTGGTGACTTCTTTCAATGAATATGACTTTCTTTTGTCTGTCAGCTATGACCACGAAGGCCGCCTGACAAATGTGACGCGTCCAACCGGAGTAGTGACCAGCTTACACAGGGAAATGGAGAAGTCAATCACCATAGATATTGAGAACTCCAATCGTGATGATGATGTCACCGTCATCACCAACCTGTCCTCTGTGGAAGCCTCATACACTGTGGTTCAAGGTAGGAGCCCCTTAGGTCTCTGAGCCCCTACCCCTCAGCCTCTCTAGAAAGACCCAGACGCCAAGGAGACTGCACGAGTGAAGAACATAGAAGTACCAGAGACCTAGAATATCCTGCCTGTCCTTTTGTTCCCTAAATGACAACAGAGCACATGTTGAGATTTTGTCTACTAAATGCCAAACACCTAAATGCTAGACAAAAAAAATCATTCCACTATCTGGATATTCTAGACATACTGTGCAAAACATCTGAAATTTTGGAAGTATCCATATAATAAGCTGAAACCTTTTGCTTTCACCTGTACCCCTCCCCTATCTTCTCCCACCTACTACTGTGTCCCAAAATAAGGATAGCAGATAAAAAAGGAAGGAGGTAGAGCTTATTTTTCTTTTAGGCCTCCTAACTTATTTCTTTCAGGCCTCTTCTGATGTCTTTTTGTGGGTGATTGTTTACTGGCATGATTGCCTTGGGATCTGAGACCTATAGTAATCTCCCACCACAGACCAAGCCTATTAATTGTCCACAGACCATATTGTGGTTATTGTTGTTGTTAGACACAGCATATGACAAGTGCAGGGGCTACAGAGAAAAGGAATTGTGCAGATTAATTTTTCTTTTAATTAAGAGATAATGTCAGTGGGCTAGCACGTTGTCAGAGGATAAAAGTGTCCTCCCGATAGATAAATGGTGACATTTATAGACTATTATCCCACGACATATCCTGTTCCAATGACTTTATTTCTGCTCCGCCAAATGATTAATGATGTAGATTCTGTCCTTCTGCGTGATGACTATAGATGCAGGAGTGACAGCTGCATGCTACCGGGGGCCTGGAAAACTGACTTCTCATTGGCTGACCTAGCTAGGTTCTTTTTCTCAGATAATCAGGGAGCAACTTATCCGTAAAAGAAGTTTCTAACCTGACCTGACTTTTATTCTTGTAACTTATCGATCAAGAAAAAGGTCAGAAACCTGATTGGCCAGTACACATTCTATTCAGAAAATTTAATCAGGCCTTGCCAAGCCCCATTGATACCTATCCTTTCTTTCAGTCTTCTTGGTTCAGAATTCAAGCCTCCTTCATAGAATAGTCACTGATGGGAGAATCTTCAGCAAAGGCTGAAGGAAAGGAGGGGAGGTCTTGTTTTCTGTCCTCTTTCAAAAAAAAAAATTCTAGTTAATTCCAGAGGACTGACTACCTGGAGTGCATCTGCCTTGTGGTCTACCTAACAGCTTTCCAGATAAAGAGCCCTAGAGAGGGTAATGAAGGGGTGAAGGGAAAGCAGTTTCCCTCTATTTTTTCCCTTTAGCTAGAAAATATTTTTTAAAAAATTAGAAGTCTGATTGACATAAATTGTGTGGGTAAAAGATATCATTATATATTTAAATTTTCTATTAATAGCTTTCAACAACTAAAAAGAAAACATCATGGCATAATTATTTTGGGAGCACCACATATTAATAGTGTTGTTCTTTACACAGATCAGTAGCATCTCTTCTGTTCACCTTAACATTGTATGAGTGCTAATTGCAGGCAGTCTTCATCTGACAGCTGCAAAGTACCATGGAAACCTATAAAAATAGGTGATTTGTTCTCCTTATGACTAATAGAGTGGATAATTTATCTCTTCATTCCCCTCATTCCCCATTGCATTTTTTTCCAGATCAAGTTCGGAACAGTTACCAGCTCTGCAACAATGGCACCCTGAGGGTTATGTATGCCAATGGAATGGCAGTCAGCTTCCATAGTGAACCCCATGTCCTGGCAGGCACCATCACACCCACCATTGGGCGTTGCAACATTTCGCTGCCCATGGAGAATGGCTTAAACTCCATTGAATGGCGCCTGAGAAAAGAACAGATTAAAGGCAAAGTTACCGTCTTTGGAAGGAAACTTCGGGTAAGTGGTTCTTAACCATAACATCGTACCACAGAGTCCACGATCTCTGCATTTCTTGGAGAGGATAGGAACAGACTTGAGCTATAGGCAATCAGGGGAATATCCTGGCTATGATGATACTATGCAGAGCTCTACAAACCCAGGCACCTACTGACTTCAGACCACATAGCTTTAGGAGAGGCAATGTGGTATAGTGGATAGCCTGGCGACTAAAACACAGGAAAGATCTGAGTTCTAATTTTATCTCTATGGAGCCATGGGTGAATCAGTGCTCTTGTAGATTTCAGTTTCCTCATCAACAAATGAGCAGCAAAATGCCTGTCAAGCCCACCTTCCTGGCTTGTTATAAGGCTCAAAAGGGATCATAACTATAAGAGTTTTGCAAAATTAAAAATGCTTTTTAAAAACAGTATTATCATTATAAGGATTCCATTCTTGAGAGAAAGTTCTCATCTATAAAAATGTCACTTCTCTCCTTGAAGAAGCATGGGATGTGGAGACTCCTAGTTTGGGGCTACTTCTGGCTTATAGGGATAACACATCAGTGCTAGAGCACCAATTCCAAATCTCTTTTCACATTTAACATCTTATCTTTTCACCCCAGACCCCAAACTCCACTCTGGCCAATCCCAGGTGGGATTTCAGTATTTTGCCAACCTAGACTTCCCCAGGTTGGAGGTCTCTGCCTTCTAGATGACTTGAATACATATCTGTCTAATGCAATTCAATACACCTTTATTACATACCTACCGTGTACTCAGTGTTATGTTAAGCACTGGGGATACAAAGACAAAAAAAGAAAACAGTTCTTACCCTCAATAAGCTTACTTTCTACAAAGAGAAAGGTTTATAGACAATAAAGTACATGGTATAAACCAAGTAATAGAAAGTTATCTGGGTATGGGGGAGGGAAAGCACTAACCACCAAGATGATTAGGAAAGATTTCCTGTAAGAGTTGACCTTTGAGCTGAGTCTCGAATGGAACCCCTGATTGTAAAAGACTGATAACTTTCTAGGCATGGGGGAATACAGAGTTGCAGAGGCAAAGAAGAAATGTCATGAGTGGGGAACAAAAAGTAGGCCAATTTGGCCAGACCGTGGAGCTCATGCCTGAACTAAATGTCAGTAAGTTGGATTATCTTCTTCGCTGCCTTGGATTCTGATCAGTCCTCTAGGGCAAAAAGGGACTATGCAGCTAACTAGCAGCTGCTTTTTTGGGGGGTAACCCATAGCTGATCTTATCTAGGTGCTTTGAGATCCTTAAAAGTAGCAGCATTATAGCAATGTCACAAAAATGGATTGTCCCTCTTGCCCTTTTATTTGGAATAACATTTCCTAGGTGATCGTGACCACAAGAGAAGCCAGGCAGTTCCATATTAAGATTCTCCTTTTGTCTGGTGAATGTCTAATTCTTAACATTAGGTTATCAGCAGACTCCCATGTTTTCCTTCTTCCATCAGTATCTGCAGAGTTGCAAGCTGCCGTATCTTACGAAAGACAAAAATGGAATGAGATTAGCAGCTAAATCCTTAATGACTGGATTTCGGGGCTGTGTAATTGATTTTTGATACGCTGCACTGTAGAAGTTGATTATAAGTAGTAATCGCTTCTTTTCTCTGATAAATCAGCTATGCATTTTGACTGAGTTTTCAAAATAAAGATAAATGTGGCCCTAAAATAAAATGGCTATAATCCCAATTCTGAATATTAAAAACTTAATAGTGGTACTTGTGGTAATTAGCTGAAGTTAGACGCACAAGTCTTATAACTGAATTCCTGCCAGGGTTAGATTTGCTGGCATCATGTTTATGCAAATCAAAACACAGCTTTATCT
This sequence comes from Monodelphis domestica, assembly GCF_027887165.1. NCBI lineage: Eukaryota > Metazoa > Chordata > Mammalia > Didelphimorphia > Didelphidae > Monodelphis > Monodelphis domestica. Next base: position 373,508,743 of record NC_077227.1, read on the forward strand.
ATCAACACCTCAACATTTAATTGTCTGGTGTTAGTTCCTGTAACAATAATCACATATCCATTTAGCTCTCTTAAATGAAAATCACTATGAGATTATAACAGGTTGAGTGGACTGAAAATGTAATTTGAAAATGAGGGAGAAAGCATGGAATTTATTTGCATCTCATTTATTTTAATTCAGCTTTGTAAACTGTTTAGTGAATGGAATAAAAGCAACTCTTAGAAATTGCTTGGGAGCAACAACAACCAAAAAAAGAAGGTGGAAGAGATTGGGAAGGGACAGAGTTTGGAGAGTGTGATAGCAGTGATGAGACTGGGAGCCATTTTTTCCTTGGAAACTTCAAGAGGACATGATGAAATGGCTTGCAGTTCCTCAGTTGGATAGAGCATACTGGCTGTGTCACAGAAGCCATTGGCACAGCAGATAGAGGGCCAGTCAGGAAGATATGTGTTCAGTATCTCTGCCTCTGACACATTCTAGCTATAGGACCATGAACAAGTTACCTAACTTTTCATTGCTTCATGCAACTCCCTGTAACCATAAGTTACAAAGTAGTTGCCAGACTTCATTAGTGAAGAGGGTTTCTACACTGGGAAGTCTCCTACACCAATGAACAAAAGTCCAAGGAGGAAAGGGGTCACAAGTATCCAGACTCACCTAGAGAAAACAAATCATACATCTAGGATAATCAGTGTTTAACTTGGAACTTTGGTTCCTTATTCCTTCTCACCCCAACCCTCCCCACACATATAATCCTTTCTTCTTGTGATCTAATTAAAGGATGCAGAAATTTTAGCCTAAAAGATTGAGTTCCAATTAGCCAGCAGCATCAGAAATTTTAGCCTAAAAGATTGAGTTCCAATTAGCCAGCATCATCCTTACCTGCTTGTCTTTCCCCTAATCTAATCGGATAATCTTCTTGAGGACAAGTTTGGTTACAAATGTGCATGTACACTTGTCTGTGTCTATACCTATCATATATACATAGAGGAGGGTACCAAGAAGCATTTCTGGCTGAAAATCTATTGAGACCGGTGCAGAGATGTAGTACATCATCAACTCTTCTTCTTAGGGCAAGGGAATAAAAAGAGTAAAATGGGAAAATGGAACCAGATAATCAGCAATTAATAAATTCCTCCTCCAGACACCCTGGAGGATAGCAGGAGTGCTAAGGAAAAACAGTGATAACAAATGAGAATATTCTCTGTTGGATCTGGCTTTCTGTTCTCTACCTGATGCAACTTACCAGTAATAACAAATCTCATTTCTATATTGCTTCAAGTTATAATATATAACATCATATAATATAATGCAAAATACTTTAAAAACCCTTACCTTCCATCTTAGAATCAATATTATATGGAAATGGGTTTTCAGTAATAAGATATGTATAAATCAGTGGAATTGTTTGTCAGCTCTGAGAGGGGGAAGGAAAAAGAAGCAGGAGCAAACATGAATCATGTAAGCATAGAAGAATATTCTAAACAAAATAATGTGGGGGAAAAAGACTCAATATTTTATATGTATACATGTACATATATACATGTCTGTATATACATATATAAACAATACTATGTATGTATGTACTAAGTTCTAAGGCAGAAGGGTGGTAAGGATGATGCAGTTGGGGTTAAGTGACTCACCCAGGGTCACACAGTTAGGAACCATCTTGAGCATAAAGTACTTTCAATAGCGAGTGAAGTTTTCATTATTTCCATTTTTACATATGAGGAAATTGATGCTCAGACAAATTAAATACCTTGTTCAAGAGTCACAAAGTTATTGTCAAAGCTGAGACTCCTACATGTTTTTCTGCTTCCAAACCCAGTCATATTTCTACTGTACCAATTCAACAATAACTGTGCCACCATCTTGCCCAAGTTTGCCTCCCTGCTCAGGACCTGATGACTCTAACAGGTCAAAATGTAATATTAAGCTTTAGACAGGTACATACAATAGAAAACAAAATAAGAGTAGTTTTCAGTATCGGGGCAATTGACCAACTCTACTCTTCCCTAGGGGACAGACACAACTGAACGACAACTCTTCCCTGTACTGAACACAGTGCCTAGCACATAGCAGGTGCTTAATAATTTTTCATTCATTCCCCTCCAGCCACATCCTTTTAACTGAGAAAGAAACGGCCACTTAGGATGGTGAACAGATGTGTTAGATGAAAGGGCCATGACCCTGCCAGACAATTCAATATTCAGTGATTCATTTTTTTTTAATTGGGACGTTACATCCCTGCCCATTCCCAATGCGTGTGATTGCATTTTGTCTCCTGAAAATTTCTCGAATAATTTCATTTGGAAAGATTATTCTCTACCTCTTCTGTTGCCCCCTTTCTCTACTTCCTCCCACCTGCCTTCATCCCCCCCTGCCCTATACACACACACACACACACACACACAGAGCAGCTACATCAATGCATCCATCATAAGGCTGGTGTCCAAGAAGTGTGGACTTTCTGGTCAGTGGTGCTTGAGAAATACTTGCTGGTTTGGTTTCAAAGATACCATGTCATGAAATGTAAAATGATCATTCTTTGAATGTATAACTGCTTTGCTGTGTACCTGTCCTGGGGCCCTGGGCAAGGATTTTTAATTAGAAGAACTTTTTTTTCAAATGCTTTGGAAGTAGGAATTAACACAGACCCTTTCTAGTGAGGTTTTAAATTTCTACCCTTTTTCTAAAAAATTTTAAAAAAATGTGTTGTGAGAAGTCTGATTTTCCCTGAAAGAAGGCAGATAACCAGCCTCCTGGAGCTGTCTTCCTGATTGTAATTTACATAAAGACTGCAGAGGTAAGAAACAGATACATGTGTAGGTAGCAGAACAAAAGAAAAATTGCTTCCAAGATAATCTTCCGTCATGATATTGGTATTAGTGTTATTAGTATTCCAAGGAGAAGTGGGAGTTTGTAATTTTGTTTTGGTTTCCATATAATTAATATGACATTGCAATTATACTCTGGAGTGCGTTACTTTTACTTACTTTGCAAATCACAGGAACACAGGAACCAGACAGGACATTTCCTAGTCTGAGTTTTGTATGTGTGTGGTTTGTGTGCTCATGTGTGTACAAACACATTTGATCTCCTGCAGAGCTGTCAGAGTAGGCTGGCTTTTTATCATACTCAGGGAAGGTGTAAAACTTCTATCCTCCCAGATCCTTACCTGCCACATTGGGTCCAGGGTTTGCACAAAAGAAAGTCCTTCCTTGCTGTGAGAGTTTACAAATAGCAGAAAGACTCAGAAAAAGACCTAAATGAAGGTTCTCTCTTTCCTGATGACAAGGGCACAAGCTGACCCTTGGGTATCTATTCTAAGATAGATATAGATTCTGTAGTGAGTTATTTTGTTTGAATAAATGCTGGTCACAAGGGCAACTCAGTGGATTTGAGAGCCAGTTCCTGAATTCAAAAAACGCTTCCCAGCTGTAAGACCCTGATCAAGTAACTTAACCCCATATTGCCTAGTCTTAACCACTTTTCTGCCTTGGAACCAATACACAGTATTGATTCTAAGACAGAAGGTAAGGGTTTCATTTTTTTTTATTTTAAAAAAAAAGTAGTCACAATGTGGTTTTTAATTGTATTGAGTAGGTGCTAGTAGGATAATTAGTTCCGAAAATAAAAGAATCCCAGAAACAGAAATGTCCAAGTTGTTCATTTTATTTCTCATGTAAGGAGAATGCTTAAATTAAGAAACATAAATGATTTTCTTATTTATAAGGATCATCAAGTCTTGTAAAACGTTCTAGCTTTTTAATCAGATCAATAGTCAAGGATTTCCTCCTCAAGTCCAACCAAATTCTCTCCTGCTTCTATGCCAATTCTTTCCTCTTACCCCACTCCTTATAAAAATGACGATGTTCATTTTTTTTTCTTTTGGGTTGCCTCAACACATCAGCCCCAGTCATTACCCCTCAGAGCAGAATCGGAGCCACCAGCCATGAGCCCAAGAGGACCATTTCAAGTACCACGTTTCCTTTCCTTGGGTTCTTTATGAGCACTTCGGGCAACAGCAGCATCCTTTGCTAGATCAAAACATTCTGGAGGAAATTCCACAGGGGGAGCTGTTTCCCAAAGTTTGCCCACTGCAGAAATAAAAACAGTGCTAAACAGCTGAGTTTTATTAACTGGGGAAGCCAGGATGAGGAAAATACCCGATAATTAAAAATAATGACTTCCTTACAAACACAAAATTGTATTAATTTAAAAATTGGTTTCTCTACCGCTGGATTCCTACCGAGCAAGATAGGGTGGGAATTGTGCTGATCATGGCAGTGAAAATAATTCAAAATAACTTTTATGTTCTCCAGGAAGCCTCAAGGTTAATTTAAATATTGTTTGATGGGCAATTTAAATCGGGATAAGAGAAAACGTTGCTAAATCAAAGTCCCTGCAAACTATAAGTTTGAAGAACACATTCCCAGGAACTGCTGAGCGCTCCTTTTGGTCGTCACTGCCATCAAAGGCTATCTAACTTAAAGACTTCCACTTTATTAATGGCACACTCGCAATTAAATTACTTAAGAGGCTTTATTAGATTACAGCATTGGCCCAGACTCCTTGGCTCATCTACCACTGAATTTATCTTATTTCATTATTATTAGAAGCACTAGACATTCTTCACTGAAAATTCACAATTAAAAACCAAACTGGCAAGTACCAGAGCCCAAAGGAAATGCCATTTTTCTGGTGACCAGAAAAACGTAAATCTAAAATTCATTAGCTTGAACTGTTCATATTTGTTATTCTCTGTTGTGAGTGAGTGCATGTGGGGTCAAGGGGTCTCTGCAGCTGCATGTGACCTTAGTAGGGTTATAAACATTTTCCATGAATGTCATTGGCAGGGCAAGGAGAGAAGTGAGAGAAGGAGAAACCAAAGGAGAAAGAAAAGAATGAAGAGAGCAGAATCATAGCATAGGTAGAAAGGACCTTAAAGATCAGTTAGAAGTGAGAAGAAATGAGAAGAGTGAGGGGGTTAGAAACAAGAGGTGAAAGGACTCAATGGTGCTAAGTGATGCCTATTATCAGCTGCCCTTGGCAACATTCATAATGTCCTTGCTAGACACCTGAGTAGTCATGACCCAGAATGCTGAAACAAATGAGCCAGCAAATCTAAGGGTCCTCCAAAGCCTTCCACACATGTTTAAAACAAAAATGACACAGTTCTCACCAAGTTATACTTTAGGAAGAAATATGGCCATTCCACCCCAACTTATTATCAACTCTGGAAACAATAGCTTCAGTTTTTTGTTGTTCAGTTGTCTCAATCATGCCCAACTCTTCATGACCCCATTTGGGATTTTCTTGACAAAGATACTGGAGTGGTTTGCCATTTCCTTCTCCAGCTCATTGAAAAGGTGAGGAAACTGAGGCAAATGTGACTTGCCCAGAGTCACCTAACTAGTAAGTGGCTAAGGCTACATAACATAATGAGTCTTTCTGACTCCAGGTCTGGCACTCTGACCACCCTACCACTGTGCCACTTAGCTGCTTAGCCTCAGTTTGTAAGATTACAGATATATCTATATTCATATACACATGTGTGTATGCAGTTTCAGTTTAGATGCATGTATATATGTAAATATGTACTGAAAATTACCTTGTTAAGTTATTGGATCCCAAAATCCTCAGTAACTCCTAGAAATTAACCAAAGTACATACTTTTAAAATCCTTTGTTTACCCATTTTATACTTGTTATAATCAGTTAGGACCTTTCTTGATTTTGTATTCTTCCATACAGATACTGAACTTCAGCCCCATGCTTATTCCTTTGCATACACTTGACCCACTATTTCCTTTGCTCTCTTCCCTGCTGATCCACATTCTGTTGTTCAGTTATGTCTGAGTCTTCATGACCCCATTTGGGGTTTTCTTGGCAGAGATAATGGAGTAGTTTGCCATTTCCTTCTCCAGCTCATTTTACAGATGAGAAAACTGAGGCAAATAGGGTTAAGTAACTTGCCCAGGATCACAAACTAGAAAGTGTCTGAGGCTAGATTTGAACTCATGAAGAGAAGTCTTCCTGGGACTCTATCCCCTTCGCCATTTAGCTGCATCCACATTCTACTCATACACATTCCTCCTCCACAGAACCTTTCATTGCTGCTATATAAGCAACCTAGTATCACCTCTGAAGTAGAAAGAGCATCAGACACAAAGTCAGCAGCCAGTTACCCCGACTCCCATGCCCATACCAGCCATATACGTGACATAGCCTCAGGTTCCCATAACTGGGTATCTTTTTTACTCCTGAGTGAAGCCTAAATTAGAGCCCTTGTGTTTTTATAGGTCCATGGGAGAAACCTCCTGTCTATTGACTATGACCGCAACATTCGAACAGAGAAGATCTATGACGATCATCGAAAGTTTACACTGAGGATCATTTATGACCAAGTGGGACGTCCCTTTCTCTGGCTCCCCAGCAGTGGGCTTGCCGCAGTCAACGTCTCCTACTTCTTCAATGGGAGACTGGCAGGCCTTCAACGTGGGGCCATGAGTGAAAGGACAGACATCGACAAACAGGGACGCATCATCTCAAGAATGTTTTCTGATGGCAAAGTGTGGAGCTACTCCTACCTTGACAAAGTAAGTAAACTGTCTCTGCCTGTCTGTGAGGTGATAGGGAGGCTTGGTGAAATAGTGCCATTAGATATTCATTCTGGGCTTTCTGGGGGGAAAAAAATCTGAAATCTTTTGCCTTCAGACACTCAAAAACTCTTTGCACCAAATAGATGAAGGTTCTCCGCCCTCCCCTTGGACAGCAAATTTGAACAAATGTGTTATTCGTGGCTCAGCACTATTTCCATAAAAAAGCATTAGGCTTCTCAGTAATGGCAGGAAGGATGGATTGTCTGATTTTATTCTAAAAAATGTGCTGCAAAAATCGAGCCGAATCACCCCACTGGCAAGAGAGCTCTCATCTAATCATTACTTATGAATTGGAAATGCGGTGATTCATTTCTGCCTGGTCCTAAATTAAGCTATCAGAATAGAAAAGTTTGTCTAAAACTCAAGCCCCAGCTGCTGCACATTTCCACTTAGGTTACTCTCTTTAGCTGCCTTTGGGCTCCAAACATGCCAAGTTCCAAAAGTTCTGAAAGTATCTAACTTTCCTGGGTTAGGTAGCGACAGACACTTCTCTCACAATGAGAAAAGTTCACTTCAGAGCAGTAGTGGGAGGATACCTCCTCCTATCATATTTTGAGGCTATTGAAGACTAGTCTAGTTATTTTCTGGTTTCCTTTGACCTGTAGTTTGTTATATCAGTATATCAATTCCCTCCCTTTCTGTCTTCAGCTCTTTTTCTCCTGATCTCTCTATCCTGAAACTTGCAGAAGCTCCTCCTCTGTAGAGAAAGGAGCTGCTATCATTGATATAGTCCTAGAGCCATGCCCCTCCCTGAATGGTGATATAGTTAATGCTACAGTGAAGTAAAGACTAAGGGAAGCCAGAGTCATATCTCTGAGGGCCCTAGAAAATATCTTCTTAAGGTCAGAAATATGAGTTTTATTGCCTGTTAAAATTCTTTCCAGAATTCACAGGCCTGAAATACTTAGGCTTCCCAATTCAATTCAACAAATATTCACTCTATTTCTGCTATATGCAGTGCTAGGCATTTGAGGAGACATAATTTGGATAAGATAGGGTGTCTGCCCTCAAGGAGCCTAGAGTCTAACATGTGATATATACATGTGATATATACATGTGATATATACAAATATGACCACAGTACCTGATAAGTTCTTTATAGTGTCAAGTGGCAAAGGGGCAAAGAAGAGAAAGCTGCCAAAGTCCTTAAAGGTCTAGTGGTGTCAAACTCAAATAGAAACACAGATCCCTGTATGTCTTGGAAGACTATAAATTAACAATAAATTATATTTGTGGTATTATATTTTTACTTATTTTGTTAAACATTTCTCAACTACATTTTAATCTAATTTAGGCTTCACTCAAGAGTTTTGCAGCCCATCTGGAGTTTGGACATCTCTGATCCAATCCAACCTTTCATTTTGTAAATGAGAAAATTGGAAATTAAATAATTTGTCTAAGGTCCCATGGGTAGGAACAGAGCTGAGATTTGAACCCAGATCCTTTGACCCCATTTTTACTAGCCTTTCTATTGATCCAGCGATATGGAATATAAGTGGCTGAGACTCTGCACTTGTTCCCGAGGGGTGGTGAAAGAGATTGCTCATTATAGGATATCTATATTTTTCTGCATTTTGTTATGACTTCTGCATTGTTTCCTTTTAACTGTCAATAACACTTTTTCTCTTTTGAATAGAGAAAGAATACAAGAAATCCTAACTTCCACATCCCTTTCTTTTCTCTTCCTTCCTTTTCATCCAGTCCATGGTCCTCCTGATGCAGAGCCAGAGGCAGTACATATTTGAATATGATGCCTCTGACCGTCTCCATGCTGTCACCATGCCCAGCGTTGCCCGGCACAGCATGTCCACTCACACCTCCATTGGCTACATCAGGAACATCTATAATCCCCCAGAGAGCAATGCTTCGGTCATCTTTGATTACAGTGATGATGGCCGCATTTTAAAGACGTCCTTTTTGGGGACTGGGCGACAAGTGTTTTACAAATATGGGAAGCTCTCCAAACTGTCTGAAATAGTCTATGACAGCACAGCAGTCACTTTTGGTTATGATGAGACGACCGGTGTTTTGAAGATGGTGAACCTCCAAAGTGGTGGGTTCTCCTGCACTATTCGATACCGGAAAATCGGTCCCCTTGTCGACAAACAGATTTACAGATTCTCGGAGGAAGGTATGGTCAATGCAAGGTTTGACTACACCTACCACGACAACAGCTTTCGGATCGCGAGCATCAAACCTGTTATTAGCGAGACTCCTCTTCCCGTGGACCTCTACCGCTATGATGAGATCTCTGGGAAAGTGGAGCACTTTGGCAAGTTTGGAGTCATCTACTATGACATAAATCAGATCATCACTACTGCAGTCATGACCCTGAGCAAACACTTTGATACCCACGGGAGGATTAAGGAAGTCCAGTATGAAATGTTCAGGTCCCTCATGTACTGGATGACCGTCCAATACGACAGCATGGGAAGAGTGACCAAGAGGGAGCTGAAACTGGGGCCCTATGCCAATACCACCAAATATACCTATGACTATGACGGGGATGGGCAGCTCCAGAGTGTGGCAGTCAATGACAGGCCAACCTGGCGCTACAGCTATGACCTTAATGGGAATCTTCACCTGTTGAACCCTGGGAACAGCGTCCGGATCATACCCTTACGCTTTGACCTCCGGGATAGGATCACACGCCTAGGCGACATACAGTACAAGATAGATGACGATGGCTTCCTCTCCCAGAGAGGGTCCGATATCTTCGAGTACAACTCTAAGGGCCTCCTGACGAGAGCCTACAACAAGGCCAGTGGGTGGAGCGTCCAGTACAGATATGATGGAGTGGGACGGCGAGCCTCTTGCAAGACCAACCTTGGGCACCATTTGCAATATTTCTATTCTGACCTTCACAACCCAACCCGGATGACTCATGTCTACAACCATTCCAACTCGGAGATCACTTCCCTTTACTATGATCTCCAGGGTCATCTCTTTGCCATGGAGAGCAGCAGTGGAGAGGAGTACTACGTAGCCTCAGACAACACCGGAACTCCTCTAGCAGTTTTCAGCATAAATGGTCTTATGATCAAACAGCTCCAGTATACAGCGTACGGGGAGATTTATTATGACTCTAACCCTGACTTCCAATTAGTCATTGGCTTCCATGGGGGACTCTACGATCCCCTGACCAAGTTGGTCCACTTCACTCAGAGAGACTATGATGTACTGGCAGGGCGCTGGACCTCCCCTGATTATACCATGTGGAGAAACATTGGCAAGGAACCAGCCCCATTTAACCTATATATGTTCAAAAGCAACAACCCTCTCAGCAACGAGCTAGACTTGAAAAACTACGTGACAGGTGAGAACCCCCCTGCCTTAATCAGGGAAACAGCCACTAGGGAGCTGTGGTCCTAGGAGAGTTTGAGGGAGGTTTCACATCATGATGAGACCTTTTAAAATAATACCCCTTTCTGTATAGGCCAGGAAGAACACTGATAGCACAGTTGACATCAGTTTTGGTGTATTTCCCAATGACAAATAAGACAATGGAAGAAAGGGCATTTCAGAATGGAAGGGCTCCATTTTTTTCATAGAAAATGAAATGGAAAACAAACAGTGTTTATCATTGGCCACCGGTGGGTTCTCAAGGCCACAGAATCAGGTTTGGCTCTGGATATCTGGGAATGAATGAGGCAGAGCTAGACAAAGGGCATTTCCATAGTCTGTGCTGGATGAAAGTGAAAGAGATACCTGCTTATGCCAAGTCCCAAATAAACACATGCAGTCACTGTAATAAACTTGACTGGATCCTCTGTTTTCTTGTTGATTCTGGAAAGATGTCATAAAAAGGAACTTTTCTGAAGATAAAATGGTAGTACCTCATTCCAGTACTGTTACCCCACCTCATTCAATGGGGAATTAAGTCATATTGAACTAAATTCAACTATATTCTGCAATCATTAGCTTCTAAAGGATATTATTCAAAAAAAAGCCCATAACAATTGCCCCCAAGAATGAGGGAAGAGAAGGGACCTGATGCCTGAGCCTGTGGCATAAAAAAAGTTCATTGTCCAAAATCATATTAGAATTGGAAGAACACCTGCAGAAAAGGATGGGAAAGAGCACTAAATCAATCTGTATGTGTTGTGTTTTGGTAAAACTTTTGCCCTCATATCAATTAGTGCTAATTTACCACTTAGGAGGATAGCAAAGTAGTTGAACTTGCTGCTAACAATTTACAAAGAAGAGGTAATTAAGATGCAGTCAGGAGAAACTCTAATAACAGAACCCACTATCTCCCATAATTAAAGGAACCCTTGCAAGTTAGGAACAGAGCTATCTTCCTGTGAGTGGCAATTCCTAACTGAGGAAAGGGCTTATTTCTCTGAAGACGGCACTGCAAGCTGGCTCTGCCCTCCCTCGAGCCCCCAGGAGGTAGTGGCTGATTGAGGGAAGGAGGATGAAGGTGAATGTGGCTAGAACTCGGGAGCCTTGGGGAAGCCACTGATTTCAGACCTGGGGGGAGAATTCCTGGGCATCTCCAGACACCATTCCAGGTTTCTGATGCTTGCTGGGTAAAACCTCAGCCAAATAGATATGATTATATTGGCTAAATGATGCTATTTTTGCAAATGCCAATTCACAAATGAAACCCTAGTTAAGGAAACTACTCATGAGACCAACTTGAAAGCAGTTGAAAGCAGTAATGAGTCCCAATACCTGACTCATGGCATCTCCCTCTCAGTGGCCCCCTGGTGGTTCTCCAAGCTTACAAATCCCAAGAATGCTTTCACTTAAGGAAGAAAAAAAAAGTTGGATTTTGTAGTTTAATTTTCATAAGTGAGAAGAAAGGCATAACCTCCTTCTCACATTATCTCCTTCTCATATTTACACTTAACACCTGAGGATGCTTTGTTGACAGCATTTTCTGAGGGAAAGCGAACTTCTCTAGCTGTGTGATCACATGCTGTGAAGAACATTAGAAGAGGGGAATAATGAACTATTAGAATGAGCTGCATTCTCTTGCTCAGACCTAAATGACTCCCTCCTCAACAGATTGTTTAGGGAGACTGTTACAGTGTAACACCAATTACATTCAAAATGAGGAGAGGAGAGCCCGGTTGTCAGTGGGCCTCAGATGAAGCGCCTTCTGCAAAATGGAGGAGGAGACTGGCGACTCCAATAACTCAAAACCCAACCCCATTGACGCTTTCGAAGACTTAGGTCAATGACATGAGCTGTCACTGTCAGTTAGTAGCCACTGAACAGACCTCCTCTCAGAAGAGAAATCACATTTAACGTTGTTTCTTCTAGCAACAAACAAGTGAATTTCTGGTGGGAGGAAGGAGGAGCCAAGGGGGAGGGCAGTAACTAGAATGGAGCAATTAGGGCTTTGCTCCAGGCATGATTTCAGAGGGTGTTGACTAAAGGTAAGGAGTATAGGCACTGCAGAGCTTAGCACCTCGTTAGTGTGGATAATTAGTAAAAATGGGAAACTACTAGAGAGCAAACAAGGTTCAGTGAGCTTTCTCTGCCTCCCCTATCATCCTCCATCCTGCCGTCACAAAGTGGCACAATGCCAATGTCTTGGATTCTGTATACTTCTCATGAGACAATGTCACACCCTCTCCTCTACCATGGCTACCAGTAACACTGAAGTCTATTCCGTTTGCCCTGTAATAGAATAGAAGCCCCTTAAGGACAGAACTATTTAATTTTCTTTCTTTGTATTGCCACCACCTGGCACGATGCCTAGAACATGGTAGACACTAGTTGGTTGATTGATTACAATACTTTGTCCCAGATCTTAAAAGTCACTCTGGTTATGGTTCTAAGTTGGGTAGAAGCAGCAAGGAAGAGGGTTCTTTACACAATCTGATTTTTCTTAAATTATCAGAAAGATGAATCCCTGTTCATGATTTGTATACCTCCTAACATACTTGTCAAGGATACAGACCTGTTACTTCTTAGCACTTGTCTAAAAATACATGGGATTTATAGATTAAGAACAATTTGACATGTCCTTGTTTGGTTCCTCTTTGGACTGGTGGTCTAGATTCCCCGTTATGTCCCAAGTGCTGTCTCATCATGCCCCACTGCTGATGCCTATTTTCTCAACTCTTCTTAATTTTTCATTGTAGATGTGAAAAGCTGGCTTGTGATGTTTGGATTTCAGCTCAGCAATATCATTCCTGGTTTCCCAAGAGCTAAAATGTACTTTGTGCCCCCACCTTATGAACTGTCAGAAAGTCAAGCCAGTGAAACTGGACAGGTAAGCAGACATCCCAGCTAAGCATCCAAATTATCATTGGCATTCTATATTGTAAACAGAATTACACGGGGATGAGTGCACATCCATGGAGGAGTGTAACATCAGAGTGGGATATAAATGGGCCACTAAACAGTGCTGGATTCCCAGGGAAACAAATGTCAACACCATCACCTGTTGGGTACAAACCATCTTTCTTTCCCACCTCAATTATTACCTTAATTGCAGTATCGTTACCTGTTCTGTCTGTACCCTTGAGTTGTTACTTGATTAACAGTGGCACAGGGAAATCTGGAGGTAACTTACCATCTGTTCTTCCTATAAGATCATAACCCTTTTGGCTTTTATGGGGAGCAATAAAACTACGGTTTGTAGTTTCTATCCCATTAAAGGAACATTTTTATGCCCCACATAAAACCTCAGTGTTTTATGATTAAAATTTTATACAGATTGAGTTTTTTAAGATCATTTGTGGTTGGTTCACGCAGTAAGGACTACAGAGTTGTCAGGTTTGATTTGGAAGTTGAGTGGCCCATAGTTCACTGAAGTGGGTAGGACCATTAAAAAAAAAAAACTAGTTCTAGGGGTAGCTAAGTGGCACAATGGATAGATCAGCAGGCCTGGAGTCAGAAGGACCTGGGTCCAAATCTGACCTCAGATACCTTCTAAATGTGTGACCCTGAGTAAGTCACTTTTGTCTAGCCCTTGTCTTTAAAATAAGGGTAAGGGGGGAAGTTGGAGCTCAGTGGATTGAGAGTCAAGCCTAGAGACAGTAGGTCCTAGATTCAAATCTAGCCTCAGACACTTCCCAGCTGTGTGACCCTGGGCAAGTCACTTAACCCCCATTGTCTAGCCTTTACCACTCTTCTGCCTTGGAGCCAATACACAGTATTGACTCTAAGATGGAAGGTGAGGGTTTGAAAAATAAATAAATAAAAAGATAAATAAATAAAATAAGGGTAAAAAAAAAGTACAATTTGAGAATTGGAAGGGACCACAGAGGCCAATGAATTTAACCCATATCTGAACATGAATTATCTCAGGGGAAGCCCTACTAAATGGAATCAAAGAACCCAAGTTCAATTCCTGGTTCTGATATTCATCTAAATGACATTGGGAAAGTCATTACCTCCCTAAGCCTCAGTTTCCCTCTCTGAAAGATGAGAGGGTAATATTAGATAGCCTCTGAGATCTCTTCCAGCCCTAGATGTGTGGTCCTGTATCTGACAAGTGGCCTTCCCTTTTATCCAGGTCCTCCAAAATGTGTTTCACTTAAAGATAGTTCTAATTGCTTCAAAAATCCTCCTTGCACTTACAGTATTCCTCTTTATTGACAATATTTAGTATTATAAAAATATGAAATGTTACAGCAGTTTCAGTCAAATTGAGGTCACTACAGAGGAACAATCTAGAGTCTCCTGGTCACCCTGAGTAAGGTATCCCCACTAAGATAGCCAGGATTCCCACACCAACTTCTCCGGATGAATAGCAAGACTTTTACATATGCATAAGCATGTATTTCAAAACACATTCTCTTCCCATTATCCTAGTCTTTGACACAGCAACTTGGGTAATAATGCAAATTATTTGGCAAATGGGAAAAGCTGATGTATGAAAGATAAACATGCCATCCAAAAGTCAGCCTCTAAGATGGGGACTAGAACTCATCTCTTAACTCCCAGCTAAGAGCTCTTTCTCCTTGGCCCCAGGGCCCAGGTGAACAAAGTAAGCACTGATTTCTTATTCAGTGTGTCATAAGATATTAAAGAATGGACAGTTTGGGACACTGTCCAGGGACCAGGCCTAGTTCACCTGCTTGGAAGGCAGCAAAGCCCACAGCTGGAACCACTGAATCCAAACAAGCCCACCCCTTCAGATCAGGATGCCTTTTGTCTGACTGGTCCAAGGCAGCTGCCAAAGAAACCACTAATGAATAGCTATCCTTCTCCCAACCTCGCAGAAGAGTCTTAGGGTCATCTGTTGATGTGTAGATCTTTAGAAAGGTGGCCCACCTTCCCCACTTTGCTTCTTAATTAGTTACACAGTAATCTGGACTATCTGCCCTGCCAGCATACAGTCCACGACCTCGAATGCTCAGCAAGCCCCTTGGTGGCCCAGCCTCACTTCTGGAGACGGTAGGCTTGCACTGTTGTGTTAGTTCTGTGTCAGCAGGGAAGGGGGGGGCACTGAGAAGAGCAAATGCCTACCTTTTGTTGTCTTTTAATGAGCTAAGGCCAACCTTCTCATCCTTCTGGATTTTCTTTTGCCTGCAGCTCATTACAGGAGTCCAGCAGACGACAGAAAGACATAATCAGGCCTTCATGGCCCTGGAGGGGCAGGTCATCTCCAAACGGCTCCATGCCAGCATCCGAGAGAAAGCTGGCCACTGGTTTGCCACTACCACGCCGATCATTGGGAAAGGGATCATGTTTGCCATCAAGGAAGGGCGTGTGGTGACTGGAGTGTCCAGCATCGCCAGCGAAGACAGTCGCAAGGTGGCCTCCGTGCTCAACAACGCCTACTACCTGGACAAGATGCACTACAGCATAGAGGGGAAGGACACGCACTACTTCGTGAAGATCGGCTCCTCTGACAGCGACCTGGTCACCCTGGCCATGACGAGCGGGCGGAAGGTGCTGGACAGTGGGGTGAATGTGACCATGTCGCAGCCCACCTTGCTGGTCAACGGGAGGACTCGAAGGTTCACAAACATTGAGTTCCAGTACCGAACGCTGCTGCTGAACATCCGCTATGGCCTCACTCCGGACACCCTTGACGAAGAGAAAGCCCGAGTCCTGGACCAGGCGAGGCAGAGGGCCCTGGGGGCAGCGTGGGCCAAGGAACAGCAGAAAGCCCGGGAAGGGAGGGAGGGCAGCCGCTTGTGGACTGATGGAGAGAAGCAACAGCTCCTGAGCACTGGAAGGGTGCAGGGTTACGAGGGATACTATGTCCTCCCCGTGGAGCAATACCCAGAGCTTGCGGACAGTAGCAGCAACATCCAGTTTTTAAGACAGAATGAAATGGGAAAGAGGTAACAAAATGATCTGCTTGCTGCCATTCCTTGGCTGGATGGCTCAGTAGGCGTAACTGTTATCTCCTCTCCTAAGGAGATGAAGACCTAACCAGGGGCACTAGGCTGAGCTGCTTTGGGATAATAAGTGGCAAAAAGAAAAAAAAAGCTCATATTTTTTGAGTTCAGATGCTACTGTCCAAATGAGACGTTCTACATCCTCGAGTGGACTAAAAGCCTGACTGAAAACTCACCAGGAAAAAAAAATGTTCCAAGTTCCCCTAAGATATTACCCACTTGTTCTGGGTCTAAAGGAAAGAAATACAAATTTCATGAGGAAAAACAAAAAACAACAAAAGAAAAAGAGAAGGCCTCATATTCTATTACCTCACTCCATTCACACGTGAGCAACTTCGAAACATCCATGAGGGCCAGCTTCACCAGACCAGCTGAGGAAAACAATTCAGACTGCTTGTTTGATAAAAGCAAACAAACTCCAGAAGTTTTCGTTTAAGCAAAATACAGGTGCATTTAAAACATGACTTTTGGGGTGATTTGTGTGTAGCAACTGGGGTGGGGGGGAAAAAGAGGTGAAAGAGTGAGCACTGGAATTACTCTTTAAAGAAAAAAAAACAAGAAAAAAAAAGAAAATTAACATCAAGAATCAAGGAGAGAAATAATAATGTCCTGCACTTGTACTCAGATCCTACCTAAGTCCGACCTGAGTCGATTTAATCGAGGAGGGCAGAGTGTAAAGTTCAATTCAAAATGGTGGCTATAATCACTACAGATAAATTTCATACTCTGTTTGTCTTTGAAGATTCCATTGTGGACAGTAATACACAGTTACAGGGTGTAGTCTGTTTAGATTCTGTAGTTTGTTGGTATCAGTTCCAGTAGAGGTGTGGGCATTGTGTCACTCTTTTGCTAACGGGCACCACTTCAGATCACCCTGTACATACATGAGCCGAAAGGCACAATCACTGTTTCAGATTTAAAATTATTAGTGTGTTTGTTTGGTCCAGAAACTGAGACAATCACATGACAAGTCACCGCGAGGAAAGAAAAAAAAAATAAGTCTACTAAGAACTTTGGTACAAGAACTTTTTTTGTAATATACATGTATGAATTGTTCATTGAGTTTTTATATTAATTTTAATTTGCTGCTAAGCAAAGACTAGAGACAGGCAAAGATAATTTATGGCAAAGTGTTTAAATTGTTTATACATAAATAAAGTCTCTAAAACTCCTGTGGACACTGGTCTTCTGTGAAAGTATTTTGACCGGAGGACGGGAAGAGAAAAACTCAAGTGAATGAAGTGGAATTTCACACCTAGTCACAGTTGAAAAGCATTCATTGCTCACCTTCTAGGTGCCAGGCACTGTGCTGAGCCCTGGGGATACAAAGACAGACAAAAACAGTCCCTTCTCTCAAGGAACTCACAGTCTAATAGAAAAGTTGACAAGCAAACTACTACTTTACAAACAAGTTAGAAGCCAGGTAAATCAGAGATAATCGTGGGGAAAGATCACTCTTCCCAGAGTGCCTTTGCCAGAAGCTATGAGCTTGCTGGGAAATCTAAGAAAGCATAGTAGTGAAGAGCAACCCATATTGTATTTCCACTAATTTCCCATAGCATGAGCTCCTCACATGGATTTCTTCATTTCTGTCTGGTGTTCCATATATAACACTGGTAGGTTTCAAGGGACACCATCACTATAGCTATACAGGTTCCTTTTTGTGTGTATTTCTTCTAGAAAACTGCATAAAAACAATCACTGGCATTTAGCTAACTCTTAATATACATAGAACCATAGATTTAGAGCTGTAAGGGACCTTAAATGCCATCTAGCTCAACCCCCTCATTTCACAGATGAGGAAACAGAGACCCAAGGAGATGAAGGGATTTGCCCATGCTTACACAGTTATAAAGGGACAGGGCTAGGACGTGAACACAGGGTCCAAACAGAGCACACTTTCACAACTCTATGAGATGGGTCCTTGGCATCATCTCCACCATCATCTTCATTTAACAAATGAGGAAACTGAGGCAAAGAGAGAACTGACTTGCCCACAGACACAGCTAGTAAATTTCAGAGGCAGATTTTCCCAATCCCAGGTTATCACTCATTCATTCAGCCAAACTGCCCTGAGGTATCCAGGGTCAGTTGTACTTAAAGAAATTATTTTGGAGGGGGAGAAGGGAAGTTTGGGTAGGTTTTCAGTTGGGACTCATCTGGGTTTAAGATGTTATCTTCCTTGGGAGAACCACCCATTAGGACCCTCTCTGACTTTCCTATGCCCTGTACCACCACTAACTAACCCATCATCCAGTCTAAGCAAGAACTGCCTATCTAGAGATCATGATTTCTCTGCCTCAACCTAACAGGACTTGGAGTCCACCTTGAAAACTCCTCCCAGGTCCTGGTTTGGCCTTGGTATGTACAACTAGCTTAACATTTATTAGTAAATTGAAAAGTAACAGTTAACTGTGGGGCAATTAATTCCCTTTCACACTTACATGAACATTGTGTATTTGTGAGACTTTTTCTCTAGGAGAGGGAAAGGAAGAAAAAGGATGTGCAGGTTAACCCTACTTACTTTATAAGGGAAGTGGGGTTCTATTAGGGGATGGAGGAGTAAGTGAAAGTTAACAGTGAAGAGGGGAAAGATAATACCAATAAAACTATGTTATATGGCTAGTTTTGTTTTTAATGTGCAGGGAAACATAAGTGCATCTACAGTAACTCCCTCCAATTGGTTAACTAGAGAGATTTAGATACTACTCAGCATTTGGGGCCGGGGGGACTACCTGGGTTGACGGGGACCAAAATGGACTATGAGTTGTAACACAAAAGTTACAACAAGTAACATGAATTGACTTTGAAATGATTTACCCATCATGAAGACTCAGCTAATATAATAACTCATGATGCTATGGCAATGTGTACTTGGTCTAGAGTTAGGAAAACTAGGGTTCAAATTCAGCCTCAAATACTTCCTTGGGCAAGTCATTTAATCCCTGTATGCCTAAGAGGCAGCCAAATGGCTCCCTGGATAGAGTGCTAGGCCTAGAATCAGGAAAGACAGAGTTCAAATCTGGCCTCAGATACTTCCTAGCTGTGTGATCCTGGGCAAGTCACTTAATCCCCATTACCTAGCCCTTACCACTCTTTTGCCTTGGAACCAATACACAGTATTGACTCCAAGATGGAAGGTAAGGGCTTCAAAAATAATCAAAAAATAAATTTTAAAAAATAAAAAAAAGACTCAGTTTAAGATTGCTCTCCCAAAAAGGATGAGGGGAATGGAGAAAATAGGCATTCATTACTTTATGCCAGCTCCTACACTAAATACTTTTTAAAAATATCTGATGCTCACAACAACCCTTCAAAGTAGGTTCTATTATTTATCCTCATTTTACAGTTTAGGAAACTGAGGGAAACAAGGGTAAGTTACTTGCCCAGTGTCACATAGCTAGTAAGTGTGGAGCTAATCTTCCTGACTAGCCCAGGGCTCTATTCACTGTGCCACCAGCTACCTCCTAGGCATACTAGTGGTAAAATTTCAAGGATTAGGAACAAGCCACTGAGAAAGTTAATGAAGACTTCTCAGTATCCTTCAAATCTCAGATATTGGCAGCGGTGGATGGCAAGGTCCGTTCTACCAGTTCTGCGTCTCCTCACCCCTCATACCCTGGGAGCAGCTAAGAGTTTGGGTGGGCAATCTGAGTTATGATTACAATTTTATGGGAACAGGAGGTTGGAAGATTGTCAGGCATGGGAGGATGGTTGAAGGTGCGGAGAGTCAAGGTCCCACCGAGTCTGCTCTTTTGCTTTGGTTGTGAGGAACCCTTCTGCTAGGAAGAAAGAAATCCATCTGATTTGGGCTGGAAGGTCCAGATGGCCAGCTTTGGACCCAATCTCTTATGAACGCCTCTGCCCAGAGGAGGCCTCCTGAGACAGGCCCCTTCCAATGTCCCCATCCCACCTACACACCTCTTGAACACTCTCCTCCATATATGCTCTTGAGAAAATCCAAAACCTCCAAAACGTCTCTGATATAATCTAACCAACATTTCCTACCAGTTTCCCTCTGCACCAGTGGCCTGGACTTTCACAGACATATGGAAAGTCACCTGTCTTTGCCCAAGTCCTTGAGCCAACTTCACCAGCCCTGAAAGCTGCCACCTCGTTCCAAGGAAAACTTGAATTTCCTCTTCAGCCACATGGTGGCAGCCTCCACCATGAAATCTTCCCCGGAGTCCAGTTTCCCCAGCCTAACTCATGGGCAAAATGTGTCCTATTTGACCAATAAGCATTTATTAAGCACCTCCAAATGCATTCATTCAAATATCACCAAAAGAATCTAAAAAGGTGTTCTAGAAACTGGCTCTTTGCAAAGATGAGACACCTGACCACAAACAACTTTAGACCACATGGAAGGGACTGGTAAAAGCCTTTGGATTTCCATTGATAACAACCGATTCTGTGACACTTTTAAGGTTTACAAAGCACTTGCCTCACAACTACCTTATGAAGCCAGTAATGCAAACATTCCCCATTTTACAGATGAAGGAATCAAGGTCCCCTAGGCTCTGTGTTCTCTCCCCTCTCTCCTATACCACCTGGTATGGTTGGCATCAAATGGAACCACGTAGGAGTTCTAACAGAACTGTAGTACCCTGAAGAATCGGTCAGAATAAGAGAAAAGGGTGTTCTGAGAACTCTTTTTATTCCCTCCTCTACTAATTAAGGGAACAGGTACACTCCTCAAGGACAATGAGACATATTTCTGGGAGCTTAGGAGTAAGAAGTAGGGTAGAAGAGTTGTTCAATTTGATTATTGTTTCATTTCTAAGGAGCTAGGAACCTATGTTCTAAGGTTCTAGGAACACTATGCTATCTATCACCAGTGATCTGACCTCCTAAGAATGCCATAAAACCTGCAGCTGGGTATTGATGGGGCAGAGGAGCAGATTCATGGACTCATCCAGAAAAAGGAGCCCCAGAGAGGGCTTAGCAGTAAGCATCCATGCAAAGCTTCTTAAGAAACTGAAATTAAAAATGGGAGATCGTGGCTAATCTGGGAAACTGTGGGGAATTTGGGAGGGTTGTTTAAGTGAGTTACTAAAGAGGTAGTCCATTGTTGCCCTACAAACTTGAAAAGGATCAAAATGAAATCAATATGTTGAGATCAACACTGAGTCCACCTGTGGCTGATCAGACCAATATGAGGTCAGATGGCTCTACCCCAGGTTGCTCACAGATAGCCCATATGAATATTTGGAATGGCGAATATCTCTAAATTTGTAGATCTCATGTTTCTTTGGAGCTACTGCAATTCTGTTTTGTTCATAGAGCATAGGTCCATCTTTGATGCAGGCATGTCATGACAGACAGTCCTATGCCGGTGTCTGTGGCATACCCCAAAGAGTAATGGGGCAGGAGACAGGAGCAGGATTATGATCTCTGTCATTTATAAACTAAAGGACATGAGCAAGGTGCATCCTGTCTGTGCCTCAGTTTTCCTGACTATAAAAGGAAGACAATAACATCTAGTTGTTTTGAGGCTAAAATGAGAATGTCTATAAAACTCCAAGTAAATCTTAAAGAACTTTACTAATGACAGCTATTGCTATTATTCTACCAACTCAAAAGTCAGGATTCATCCATGTACATTAATAAGAATATCAGACCTGACCTTTGGAATTTGGGGCAGGGGTAAGCTGCCTTCCACAAAAAATTCCACAAATCTATTGGCCTCATCCGTCTTTCCCCAGAGCTAGGTCTTCCAAGATTTAATCCATAATCCAATCCTCCCTGCTCTTACTACAGAAACAGCCAGAAAACATTTAATTCTCTTCTAAGCCTCCCAGTTTAAATATAGCCCCCTTTCTCAAGCCTAAACTCCATTCTCCTACTTGAACCACCCAAACCCTGGTATGAAGATGATCTGGGAAATGAGTGTTAAGGAAGCATTTCTCATACACCCTCCTTCCTCTAATTCAATATCATACAATTTCCATACTGAGACATTTTATGTGCTCACTTTTCCTGTGTCTTCTTGACCTTTCTAACATGAAGTTTATTTTAGGGTAAAAACCAGTGAGCCAAAGTTCCTTGAATTTGTTTCAAGGACCCGCCATACCCTTTAAGGATCTAGTACAAAATCTGTCTCTCTGGAATCAGCTTTGCTATGTATAAAGAGCCCCTGCCCAGCTTATGGCAAACACATCTAAGAGGTTACAATTGATTTCACCATGCCTTGGAAAAGCCACAACCTTCTCTCACTAAAGATCCCAACACACTTCCCCTTACCCCACTCTGGCTCCCACTTCCCTTTACTTTATTCTGTCTTACACTTTGTTGATGTTCTCAAGTCTGGGGCTACCAGTTGGGTACTCTAATCAGTAATTATTTGGGTGGTAACAAGCCTGCTATATGCCAAACAATGTTCTGGGTGCTGGGGAATAGAAGTATAATGAAGAAAATAACCTCTGCTTGTGGGGAAGACAACAAATGCACATAAGAACATATATAACAGAAATACAAAACTAATAAATACAAATGTGTACCTAGTAGTTAAATACAAAGTAGTTGGGGAAGGGAGAAGAAGCAGCAGGAGTTGGAGAGATCAGGAAAGGTGTCACAAAGAAGATAGTGTCTGAGCTTCACCTAACAGGAAGAAAAAGACTTTGACATATAGGTAAGGAGGGAATGCATTCCAGTCATGGAAGACAGTCATTGCAAAGGCACAGAGATTGAAGGAGGGAGAGAAGGGAGTGTGTATGTGAGACAGACAGACAGACAGACAAATAGAAAGAGGGAGAGACAGACAGGCAGACAGAGAGCTGGATTACAGTAAACAGGGAGACTTGTTCAGTGAGAATAGAAAGGAATAGAAAGACAGGTAGGGCTGAAGTTGGGTAGGATTCTAAAAGCTAAATAGAAGAATAAATATTTTATCCTCGAAACAATAGAAAACCCCTGAAAAGATTTGACTAGGAAGTCACATAAAGCAAAATCCATTCATTTGAGATCATCTCCTCCTGCCCTCTTGTACCCCAGTTCCCATTAGAACCCCACCTAAGACTGAGCCATTTCAAACTAAAAGGAACCTCAGAGATGATCTAGTCCAACTCCTGTGTTTTACAAAGGAGGAAACTGAAGTCCACAGAAATTTTATGGACCTGGTGCTTTGTCCCCTGGTTGGGAAGAATGATGTAGGGCACCAGCCTGGTATAATAAAGAGCTAGATTAGAAGCTAGGAACATGTGAGTTCAAACCCTGCCTCTGATGCATGTGTGATGAGAATGATGACCCTGAACAAGTCATTTCACTTCTCTCTGAGTCTTGGTCCTTTCCATAATATGAAAGGATGATACTTAATAGCTTCTAGGGTCTCTTCCAGATCTAAATCTATGATCCCATTGATCATTCTAAGGGGATAAAGTCTCACCACCTCTCAGTCCACACCTTGATCTCTACTTCCCAGGGCTCTCCTGCCTGCAGAGGCTCTGGAGCTGAAATGGATTGGCCTGGTTTGCTGGTGAGAAGCTTTTTCCTCCACTTGTCCATCACCACTACACTCCTTTCCTTCCATAATTCTGTGAACAAAAGGAGCACTCCTCTTCCTCCTCCTTCCCATAAAGTGCTGGGGAAACTCCTAAGGAGGTAGTGACGCTGAGTTCACGGCAGAGAGAAACAGCTGTGGGCTCTGTCTGAAGCAGGGATCATCAGGCTCTTAAGTGTGCTAAGTTGGTGAGTGGCAAAGCAATGTCCAAATGAAAATAGGAGTGGTGGTGCAGTGGGCTCCTCTCATAAAACCTCCCCGGGATAGTAGTCAGAGATTTGAGAGCCTAGGCCAGAGGAACCATCTCTGAGATCCTCTCTACCATCAATCAACAACTGTTCCTAGATTGGCAACTAGGTGCCAGCCACTGTGCTAGTCAATGGGATACAAATACCTTCCCATATGCCTGTCATGGGGATCATTTTACCATCTACAAGAAAGCATTAAGGTGATTACTTGTGACCATAAGAGGTTTTCTAGGCCAGGCAGGCCCTGAAACACAGACCCCTGGCAAAGGATATGAGAAGGATGTCTGGTCATTAGACACTTTATATAAGCATTAGAAGAGTTCATTAGAATGTACCCCCAGGAAATTCTGTTTATTTTGTAATGACAAGCATCTATTGCATGCTTATTCCTTTCCCCAAAAAAAGCTTTTGAATGCTTATTTGGCCTAAAGAAACTAAAACTTAACTAATTTTTTTTATTCACTAAACTTTGCTTTATAATGCAAACTTTGCAAATGGCTCCTTATAATCAAACCTTTCTCCTCAAATACAGAACAAACCTTTGAACCTTATCTTCTTGACCAAAAAGGCATCTTTTGAACTAGCTCCTTTTCCTCTAGCCCCATACTTTGCCATGAAGGGCCAGAAGAGGAGTCCAAGGCCTGGCACAGCCCTTTAGCTTTTGAAATTTTAACCTTTTTGCCTTTTCTGCCTATATTTACTACAGCCCCTGGGCCACATACAGCTGTCTGAGTCACAGAAGACGAAGTAGCCACAGAAGTTAAAAGTGGAGGGCAGGGGATGACCCTGGGTTGTTTTTCCTTGACCCAACTATGTAGTCAGTTAGCCTCGAGGCACAAGCCAGAAAGGGTGGAGGAGACAGTCTGCCTGCCCCAGACAGGAGCTGGGCACCATCATGTAGAAGCACCACCAGACAATAAGGTAGTGCTATGGAGAGAATATAGAAGGACACCATACAAAGGTCCCAGGCTTGGGACTACTTTTGTCTCCTCCTTCTTCTTCTATTAGAACCTCACAAAAATACTGGAGAAGTGAGTGGGAAGCAGAGAAGTAGGGTTACTGCAACAGCCAGGAGTCCTTCGTGCCCAGGAAAAGATACCCCTGCCCCAAAATGGGATCCCTACCCCACAGACAAGCCACAGAGGCTGGCGGCACAATCAAGTGTGCCTGTCATACCGAGCACCCAATTACACACCTATGTCACACATTAATTCATCTAGATCTCCTGGTGAGGTTCCCGAGTCTTCTTGGGGTGGAAATGAGAGTCCTTCAATGGAATCCAATCTTACTGTTTGCCCTTCACATTCCTGTATCTAATGCCAAAGGAGGAACTATAACCTCCTGGTCATAAGAGTACCTGGACTCATTGTATTAGTTGGAGCCCTGGACATATGGCTGCCACTCCATTTCCATCTATCAGGCAGTCTACCCAGCTCCAGAGAGTATTCTAGAAGTACTTGCCAAGCTCCTCATGCCTCTCTACAGCTGGTGCTACTCTCCCTTTGGCTGTGTTCTTTCATGGTGATTTTGCCAATTCATCTGTCAGATCCATGACAGCCCCATCCAACTAGTATCTCTCTTCATCTCTTTCTCCCACCCCCACTTTGTTTCCATTAAGTATTTCAGGGATAAACATATATTTATGAAGTGTGTACGATGCCACATACAGTACTGGATATTGGGGATACAAAGACAAAAATTAAACCATCCCTGCTTTCGAGGAACTTCTTTTCTATTGGGAAAGAGGCTCTGACATGGGGGAAGGGGTGGAGACATAAGGAATAAAATTAAATCAACATAAATGTACTTTTCCTACACATTTGTCATCCCAAGTTCTTCCTCCGGCCCTTCCATGAAACCTCCAGAGACAGGCAAGGCAGAAGTCCAGGCGTTCAGCTCCCCACTGTTCTCAGGAGTAAGGGCAGCAGCAAGATTTGCCCGAGCTTTTCACTCAGGACAAAACCTCTACCATAGACCGATGATTCAATAAAGGACCTTGGGGCACTTGAGGGAGAGCCCCTCCTTGGCAAACTGCTTGGCTTCACTAAAGCTCCCACAGGCAGGTGACCATTCTTCTGATCTCACTGCCCCCACAGAGTTCCAGCCTACCTTTGGCTTCCTCAGGCAGCCACACAGCTGTGTGTGCCTCTTGGCCCTACTCACCTTCAAAGCATTTTGTAAATGGTGCCCAGGTGTTGCACAAAATCGGGGACTATGTACGGAGCCCTAGTGGTCAAAAGGCTTCTTGTTTGGAAAGGAGAAATAGAGAAGAGGAAAGTGTGAAGGCAGCCTATCCACAAGCAAATTGGCCTCTAGAGAGGGAATAACACAATATGTGTATATGTGTGGGTGTGGGTGTGGGTGTTGGGGGGAGGATAGTCATTGTATGGGATGCTATGTGTATGCTGGGATCATTCCCCCAATATGTGGGTGTGCACCAAATACACAAAGGGTGAGGTGCACAGGGAGGGTTGGGAGGGGATCAGTTATGATACAGCCATTCTGTATGACTACAGGAGGTTCAATGCACAGTGTGTGTCCCTGGAGGCATAACATAATATATATGTGCGTATATGGAAGTATAATGCACTCTGGGGGGGTTATGAAAGGGGGGAGAGAGAGAAGGAAGGGGGAGAGAAGGAAGAAGGGGAGAAAAAGGAGAGAGGGAGAGGCAAATGAGAGAAGAAGGAGGAGAGGGAGAGAGAGAGAATAATAGTTTATAAAATGCAATGTGTTGGGAGGAGATTTAAGACTGTGTCTAAGGAATGTGGTTCTCTGTGTGTGTGTGTGTGTGTGTGTGTGTTTGTGTGTGTGTGTGTGTGTGTGTGTGTAAAGGGGGAAACATGCACAGGGTTTGTGGGGAGCTAATGCAGTATACTGGAGGAAAGTGTAAAAATCAATGGATTCTACATGTGTGTTGCACTGTGTATATCTAGGGGAGAGAGGTATAACACACAGTGGGTGTGTAGGGAAGTGAAATGAATAGCTTGTGGATTTATTTTCCACATTGGTGCTCCCCTTGAAGGACGTGGCAAGGAGAATGAGACAAAGGAACGTCACCTGCTTGTTGAATTTGGCAACACTGGGGCTCTGGGGCAGCAGCCACCTGTTCTGTTGATGTAGGCGCACACGCTCACACCCAACAGGCACAGAGCAGTGCTGCACATGTACACAGACCCAGTGTCCTACCTCTGGGCCTTCATTCTTTCAGGGATAACAATTGAGTCAGGAGACTTTGAAGGTTGACCTAATGGGAAGAAGCAATTCCTGCTCCTACATATGTGCAGTTGGGATCGGGGAACATGGAGGTCAAATTCAGGAAGCCTGAGTCCACTTTTGCCTCCATTCTGAGCAATAGAATTTGGTTTGGATCCTATGGGATGTTTCTGCCTTTTGATTTTTCAGTCTAGTCTCTCTGCTTCTGCTACTCTCCATATCCTAACTGAACATCACTGATCCTCCAAAAGGAAATCAGATTGAAATTAATATAATCCAGAAGTGAGGAGGCCATTGCCTGGGCCCAGAGATATAACTGCCCAAGGCAAATAAGAGCTCTGTGCCAGAGCACTAACATATGGGAAAGAGAGAAAGAAGAGTTTTCTACCTCCCTTCTTCAACTCCAGTTCCTGCACCTTTCTTCCCACTCTTCCACTAGCCTGTACCACCATGCAACACCAACTGACCACAGGTACCCCTCGCCTGGCCCTGCTTTTCTCTGCAACTCTTGTTGGTCAGCATCTCTGGAATACTGGCCACTGCTTCCACTGAGGTAACTTCATCCAGGATTGGACTGTTCTTTGCACCACTGCTTCCCCCAACCCCAAGCAGAAGGAACTGACCCTAAGGCACACTAATTCCTAGTAATGTTTGTGCCTGGACCATCCAGTCAAAGATCCGATAGGGCCTTAAATCAATGAATAAGCATTTATTAGGTACTTACTATATTCCAGACTCTGGGGGGTATAAAGACAAAGCCAAAACATTCCCTGCCCTCAAGGAACTTAGATTCCTTTAGGAGAAACACATACGAATAAGCAAATAGTTATAAAATATATTCAAAGCAAAAACAAAAACATGATTTAGTGGAGGGGGGAGGGAAATAAGAAAACTCTTCCCTTAGGAGATAGTATCTGTCCTGAGCCTTGAAAACAGCCTGAGATCCTACCTACAGAGTGAAGAATTGGAGGCAATGCATTCCAGGCATGGCAGAAAGCCTGGGAGTGCGTGGAGACAAGAGACAGCCATACCCTCTGGTCTGGTCTCATTTTGTTTCTCTCCCAGAGAGCTCGGAAGCCCAGATTGTTATCTTGGTCTTGCCTCCTCTATTATTCACCAGAGGATGCAGCACAGATGGAGGAGCTTCCACACCACCTGGAGGGAGGACCAGTGGGAGTTCCCAGGCTGTGCTACCAGCAAAAAGGACTTTCTCAGTTCAAACTCCATGGAGTAGAATGAGCCTGTGCAGGTTCATTCCAAGTATAAGAAGAGGATGTCCAACAATCTCCCCCCACCCCCATCTTACCCAAGTATCCCTCAGCATTTTCTCACTGAGAGGATGGACTATGATGAACCTTATACCTCAGGGGCAGCCATGTTACTTGTTAACTTGCTAATGACAGTTCTAATGACAGTTCTGTTTCTCTTCTGTCTCCAGGGTGGGTGTTTGGGGGGTTAGGGAGGCATATGGATCTGAAGTTGTGAGGAGGAT
Organism: Monodelphis domestica; assembly: GCF_027887165.1. Lineage (NCBI taxonomy): Eukaryota > Metazoa > Chordata > Mammalia > Didelphimorphia > Didelphidae > Monodelphis > Monodelphis domestica. The sequence goes on from NC_077227.1 coordinate 373,537,175, forward strand.
GAAATTTTCTACACTCCCAGTCCTGAGTCTCTATCTTGGGAAACTGAAGGACTCTGGGTAAGTACAGAGGGGCACTGGATTATTGTGAGAGTGTTCAGGACCATGTGAGGAAGACATGGGAGACTTGACCTTTATGTAGGTGAGAATGTAATTTGCATCCTTGGTGGCCCAAAGGAATACATTCTGAAGTTGTCTAACCTTTGTCTGCATGGGGCTTCATGGTAGGGAACAAAGGAAAGGATTAAATCTCTGAAATAGGGTGCTGGAAGAAATAAAGTTTACTTTTCCATTCAAGGTGGCCATTGCCAGACACAATCCAGCTTTGTGAAGGCAGGTAGGCAAATCCCTCTGATCATCTCCTTTGCCCAATCAGAAATGTGCAAGAACAGTCATGCCAGAACCAAGGAAGATTCATGTTGAGGAATTGTAAGAAATAAGGCTAGAGAGGTAAATTGAGACCTGATTGTAAAAAGCCTTAAATGCAAGCTTAAAGGGTTCAGTCATGATTCTTTAAAAGCACTGGAGAGCCATTAAAGGCTTCTGAGCAGGGGCCATGGAATCATAAACCTAGACTTGGAAGGGACCTCAGAATACCATCTAGACCAATCCCCTCATTTTACAAAATCAGGAAACTGAGAAGTTTCCTCTGAGAAAAGTTAAGTGGCATGCCCAAAGTCACAGTAAGTGGAAGAGGTAGGATTCAAACCCAGGTCATATCACTCTGGATTTAGCACTCAGTCTGGATTTTAGCTAGAGTACACTCACCCTGGCAGAAATTTGTAGGATAGATAAGAGAATGAAGGGAATGAGGAAGAATTAAGGGTTTGAAAATAAATATATGAGAGGTTCAGTCTTAGACCTGTTGTGACATTTTCCCAGTTCAGAGTTTCTTTAAAGGTAGAGAGTCAATTCAACTTGATAAGCATTTGTGAAATGCCTAGTATATGCCATGCATACATGGATGCTAGGGATACAACAACCAAAAGAAAATGTATCTTTGTCTTCAAGGAACTTAATTCAAATCTCTTTGTATTGGCCCAGGTTGGGGAATGGAAGGAACCAACAATGTGCCAGGAACTGTTCTAAGCACTTTACAAATATTATCTTGCAAATCAGCCAGGAATATAGGAACTATTATGACTCTCATTTTCCTGGAGATTAAACTGTGGCATCCAGAGGTTAAATGGCTTTCCCAGGGTCACACAGCTAGTAAGTGTCTGTGATCACATTTGAACTCAGGTCTTTCTGACTCCACTGTACTACTTTGATGCCTCTAGGGAAAGCTCTGTTCCTTAGGAAGTATATGTATGAGTGCATGGTCAGCATCCTTCAGACATGCTTCTGAGTCACCCTCTTTGCTTAGGAGTCCTTGCCACAGACTATATTTAATTAGTTTTTCTGCCTAATCCAGAAGGAAGAGGCCAAGATTCAGGAAACCCAAGTTCCGATTCTACCTTTGTATGGATTTGCTGGGTAGTCTTAACCCAATCACTTAATCTCTCTGCACCTCCTCAGCTTCCCTAACTGTTAAATGAAGGAACTTTGGCAGTTGAGAGAGACCAGGTGAGGAGTATCCATGCTGATGCATCTCTATGCTGTAGTTTAATTTAAGCACTTGGGTACCATGGCAATGAGAACTCTATAAATACCAGAGAGATGGTTTCATTACAGCTGGTCTGCTGGTTACTTTGCTAACTACCCCACCCCCTTCTTCCATCAAATCTTGGCTTATGCAGAATGGAAGGGATTAGAGCAGGGAGAGCTGCTTTGCAATAACTTCCATTTTTTTCCTTTTTTCTTTCTTTTTCTAAACATCTCCCTCGCCCCCTAAGCCACCCCAAAACTGAGAATTCCACTCCCACCTGCTAAATAAATATCTTATTCAACTAACTTCATAAATTGTGAAAGGCAAGTTCAAATTCCCAGTCCTGGACAAATGGGGCACCAAATATCCATAGGTCAGCCCAAAATGTCACTATTTGATCCCAAAGGCAGATGAATCTTATCCAGAAGGATATAGCATGACTTAATTACCCAGCAAATGCTATTATATTGTTCAGTTGTTCCCAATTCTTCTGATGCTATGGCCCATACTGTCCATGGGGTTTTCTTGGCAAAGATACTGGAGCGGTTTGTCATTTCCTTTTCCAGTGGATTAAGAAAAGCAGAGGCAAAATGGTTTACCCTGGGTCACAACAGTAATACATGTCTGGGGCTAGATTTGAACTTGGAGCTTCCTGACTCCAGATCCTATCCACTGTGTCATCTAACTGCCCTACCCAGCAAATAGGACAAGCAAATATAGAGAAACCAAGCTTCCCACCCCTCTCCCAGGGTTGTCCAATCCACTGCCTCTGATTTACAAGTGAGACAGACTGAGGTCAAGTGTCTTACCCAGGATTCCACAACTGGTGACCATCAGATGTAGGGTTTGAATCCTCTCCGTTCAGCACTCTAGCCACTATTTCATACTGACTTTATGGAGAAGAAGCTGGCCCCTGTTCTATCCTATTGAATTCTTTAAGAGATTCACAAGTCCTTCCATCTTCACAAAAGCTAATTTCCTTGACCTCCTCTCCCCAGCCTCCTCTAGCTTCCTCCTTTCACTCACCCCTACTCAAAAAAAACAAAAACCAAAAAACAGAAGCCCAGCTGCAATAGATAGGCTCCTAGCTTTTGCAAGTGACCTCCTCTCTGCCTGAAGTGTAAAGAATGCACCTGGTCCAGTTTCTCCAGAGATCAGCATCTTCCCTGCAGGTGTCAATGAACAGAAGGGCAGAGGTGACTTGGAGAACAGACAAGAATGCAGAAGAAACCAACATCATCCTCGTTCAAAAGCAGTGAAACTCCAAGAACAGCCAGTTATGATCAGCATATATGAGCCAAAGTCCAGGGAGGGGATCTGGAGTTTCCAGAAATAGAGAGGAGTACTTTGTTGGTGGAAGCATGTCCTTGGTGCAGGACAAATTAGGGAGATTTTCCAGGGTCCCATTTTGGGAGGGAAGGTGGGGTACCCAACCGTAGACAAGTGGGGACCAAGGACCTCCAGTGGGTGCAGAAGTAAGCCAGATAGCCCTCCCTAAACCCCTAAGGATTAAAAACCTGTAGCTGATTCAAAAATAGCCTGAAGGTAACATAAATACAATTTAATTAGAGGAATTTAAGTGTGTATTACTGAAAAACCTGGAGGAGAAAAGAGGTCAGGGAGAAGAGACACAAGCTTGAACTAGATGTCCTCACTGTGTTTACAGTCTAATTAGGAAAATACGATGATAAACAGAGATTTTTTTCCACTTTCCAGAAAACTACTGGATCTTCCATAAGTAGCAAGCACCCCTAGTGAATTTAAGAGAACATTACATTTCCTCCCCAAATCTATTAACATTCAGTTGTACAAGAAGACATCTGCTGCTTAAAATGAGAACACCTATAATCATGTACAGAAATTAATTAGAGTTCTGCCTAATGTTCTAGATTGGCAGAGTGGTACAATGATAAGAACATTGGCCATATAGTCAAAAGACCCGGATTCAAATATGGGTTCTGCCAATTAATAGCTGTGTGACTTTTGGTGAGATATTTAACTTCTCTGGGTTGTGGTTTTCTCCTCTGTAAAATGAAGAAATTGGATTAGATGACCTTCTAGCTTTGTTATCTTTTGTTAGAGGCATCAAGGTACAGTGGATAGAGCCCAGGAGTTGAAATCAGGAAGGCCAGAGTTCAAAGCCCACCTCAGACTTATTAGCTGAGTGAACCTAGGCGGATCTGTAACCACACTGAACCTCAGTTTTCTCATTTGCAAAATGCAGAGAATAACATCTTCTTTACAGGTTTGCTGGTCAAGTCACCTGGGGTCCCATCTACCTGTCACTGATTAATTGTATCATCTTAGAAAAGTCATTTAATGGGGCATCCAGGTGGCACAGTGGATAGAGTGCCATGCCTGAGGTCAGTAGGACCTGGGTTCAAATCTAGACTTAAACACTTCTTAACCATGTGACCCTGGACAAGTCACTTGCCCCACTTGCTTAGCCCTTACCCTTCTGCCTCAGAACTGACACTATCTAACATTAGATCATAGTGTATCTTAGTATTCTGAGAGGGTAAAGTTTTTTTTTTTTTAAGAAAGAACAAATGAAAAGAAAAGTCATTTAATGTCTCCAAAGGGATTGGAGTAGATGGTCTGTAAAGCCTTTCTTTATGACTTGCATATTTTCTCTTTGTGAAAGAATCAGGAAGCAACTCAGCCTCTAGTCATGCATGATTAGTGAAAAGGAAAAAAGCAACTTATTGGTTCAAACATGGGAAGCTAACTCTATGGGTGTTATTGGAATTGCACAAGAGACATTATGAGCCAGGGAGGAACAGACACTGAGTAGGAGGAGGAAGGAGAAAACTCCCTAGCAGAGATTATTTCAACTTCTGCTTTCTTGAGGAATGCAGATATGAACAGGGAAGAGGCTATGGTTTGACAGATATATTCCATTATTTAAGCTTTCTCTCCTCTCTTCTCTGTCTCTCCCCATAAAATGTACTGTCCTCCCCCGGGAACTCGATGAAATGTTTAAACATGAAATGGCCTCTTCACTCCTGCAGCCCTTTTAAAGGGGTCAGTCTAGAAGTGGAGACAGTGTAGAAAGAACTCAGAGTAGATAGAGGACTGGACTAGGAGTCCAAAAGACTTGAGTTCCTTGATATCTCTGGGAGCCTCTGTTTCCTTACCTGTGAAATGGGATTTCCCACAACCCACATCACAAAGTTGTTGAGAGGCTCAAATGAGAAGATCCTGTGAAGTGCTTTGTAAGTCTTGAAGCACAATATGTCAACTCTTTTGAGAGAGCTCCTGGGATCACAGATTTAGAGTTGGAAGGGACCTTAGAGTCTACTTGACCTAATCTCCTTGTTTTACAGGTGAGGAAACTGAGGCACAGAGCCCTTATGTGTCTTTTTATTTTATTTTATTTTTTTGAAAAAGAAACCCAGGATCTGGGCTCAGATCTTAGTACAAATCAAACGACCTTTCCACTGCCCCTAGTCCTGAATCCCATGTCAGTCTTGTACCAGCTGTGCAACTTGTGGGTGCCATTTTCCTTCTTGGATGCTCAGTTTCCAAATCTGTGAAATGGGTTCCTGAAAATTTACCTTGTTTCAGTGGATTTAGCTGAAAACCAATGAGTAAGTGTTATATGAAGTGTTTCATAAGGATAAAGTGCCCCATCAGTGTCAGAGATCCATCCTTATTATTATTGCTCTCCACGGCCCAATTGATTCGGGTCATCTACCTTCCCCAAATGGGGAAGGGAAGGACTGTTGCTTATTTTCAAATACTACTAACTTGTTGGATTTCTCGGCCAGCTCACCTGGAAGGCAGGTGGATTGACTGTGCAGAGGAGGAAGGAGGGGAGGGGCCCCCAGCCCTCTGGTCCTGGCCAGATTCCTGTGGCTCGATCACCTGTGGAATGATGGCCAGCACTGCAGAGCATGTGGGCTGGCTGGTTTCCCCTTTCATCTCCTTCCCATATGCCTGCAACAGCGGTGTGCAGGTTCACAGAATACCTAGCGAGGATTCACACAGCCATCTTGTGGGTTCACGGGGCAGCCGCCAGCCAGTCATCTGTTTTATTACCGCATGCTGTTCCTTGCTTTTGATGACACAGGCTGGCTTTGTGGGGAGGGAGGTGGGTGCCAACGAATGGTCCCAGGGAAATGGGGAGAACAGTGACAACGAGTCAGTTCTTGCTCCTCTGCCTCTCCCTCCCACCCCGTGCCATGGTTTGGAAGGTAGACAGCTTGGAAACAAATGGCACAAGCATCTAAACTAAAGGAAAGTTAAAACTGGATGGTCGCATCAGAAATACCCCTGTATAACCAACCTTTCTGGCCATAATTTTTGGTTGTTCATTTGTCTCAGCCGTGTTTGACTCCTCATGACCCCCTTTGGGGTTTTCTTGGCAAAGATAGTATTTTGTCATTTCCTTCTCCAGCTCATTTTATGGATACAAAAAATAGGGTTAAGTGACTTACCCAAGGTCATACATCTACTAAGTATCTGAGGCAAGATTTGAACTCAGGGAAACAAGCCTCTCTGGCTCCATGCCTGGCACTCTGTTCACTGGGTCTGTGTCAATTGGCTCTCCAAGCATGTTTTACATCACTCCCCTTCATTTACTCTAATGTCAAATTAAACTGAACTTCTTGTTGTCACACATGTACAATACTCCATCTCCCATCCCTTTTTATATGAAGAGTCGTGGCCTCTTGTGACTAGAACACACGCTATCTTTACCTCTACCTCTTAGGATCCCTAGTCAAGACCATAAGCATTTATCAAGCCCCACAGTGCCAGGCACTGTGCAAGGCATTGAGAATAAAAAGAAAGGCAAAGATCTCCAAGTTTAATGTGGGAGAGAGACAACATGCAACCAACTGTGTTACAAGTATATTCTGTATATTTACAAACCACTCCAGGTACTGAGGAAGCAGTAGAGAGAGCATTAGGCCTGGAATCCAAAAAAATTAAGTTCATATATAGTCTCAAATACTTATTAGCTGGGGCAACAAGGTGGCTCAGTGGATATAAAGCTGGGCCTAGAGATGGGAGATCCTGGGTTCAAATCTAGCCTCAGATACTTCTAGCTGTGTGACCCTGGGCAAGTCGCTTAAAGCCAATTACCTAGTCCCTACTACTCTTCTGTCTTGGAACCAATAGTTAGAATCAATTCTTTAAAAAAAAAAAGGTTTTTATTATTTTTATTTTAATAACAAATTTCCACATAGCTTTTCCAAAATTGGATGATTCAAATTGTCTCCCTCTCTTCTTCTGTCCCCACCTCCCAGAGGTGGCAAGCAATTCAGTCTGGGTTATACCTGTATTACCACGAAAAACAGATTTGCATATTATTCATTTTTGCAAGTGAATAATCTTATAAAACCAAAACCTCTAAAATATACCCAAATAAACAAGGGATAAACCATATGTTTTCATCAGCATTCCTACTCCAACAGTTCTTTCTTTGGAGATGGATGGCATTCTTTTTCATAAGTCTTTCAAAAGTTTTCTGTATTGTGGTATTGCTGTTAGTAGCAAGGTCTTGATTGTTCCATGTTGCAGTTACTGTGTATAATGATCTCCTGGTTCAGCTTATTTCCCTCTATATCAGTTCATGTAGGTCTTTCCAGCTCTTTCTGATGTCATTCTGTTCATTATTCCTTACAGAACAATAGTATTACATCACCATCATATAACACAATTTGTTCAGCCATTCTCCAATTGAGGGACATCCCTTTAGTTTCCAATTCTTTGCTGCCACAAAAAAAGAGTAGCTATGAATATTTTTATACAAACAGGTCCTTTCCCATTCTTAGTATCAATTTTAAGACAGAAGGTAGGGTTTTAAAAAGAAAAATCAAATACTAGCTATGTGACCTTGGGCAAGTCACTTAACCCCAATCTGTTCCAGTTTTCTGAACTCTAAAATGGAAATCATAACAGCCCCTACCTCCCAGGGTTGATGTGAAGATCAGGTGAGGTAATATTTGTAAAGGACATTAGCACAGTGCCTGGCACCTAGCTATGCTAATAAATACTTGGGTCTTTTCCTTCTATGTACAAACAAAATGGAGATGAGATGAATACTATATAATCACAGAAGGAAGACATTATCATTAAGGAGGACCAGGATGCTCCTTGCCAAAGGTAAGATTTTAGCTCATTCTGTAGCATATTCCCAATGGACTTGAAGCTGGAGAAGCCAAGAGATGGAGATGAAAAGGGAAGGAATTCTTAGTTTCCTGCAAAATTCAGCTCCCACATCACTTCTAACATGAGACATTCTTAGTCTCTCCAGATGTTGATACTTCTTCTCTTTAAATCCCTTTGTATTTATTTTATATAAGCATTTCCTCTTTTTTCCCTACCCCACCCCACCCCTCAAAAGAAAAGCTCTTTGAAGTCAGTGAGTCTTTAATTTTTTTTGTCTTTTTATCTCTAGCACCTAGCCTAGGGTTTGGCACTTAGAAACCTTTAATGAGTATTTGTCAATTGAAAATCAAAATTAATCGGAAAAAACAATCTGTTGCCAAATAAGACAAAGGAGAAATACTTTCCAGTGAGATAATCAAATACAGCAATGCTGCATGGTGGAAATATCAAAATCTCCAAGGAATCAAAACTGTGAATGATCCAAATGGCAATGACACATAGCTGACACAAATACCTGGTTGCATTTTCCCAATGGTGATCTGCAGGCAAGAAGCAGAGTAAGGGGAATCACTGAGGAAACACGTGATGGGAAAAGGCGGTGAGCCAGTCATATGCGAGGGACGGCATCAAATGTAGAAGCGTGACAGGTGAACTGGCAGAGAGTGGGACTGGTACCCACAAAATGTGAACAGACCTAAAAGAAGGCTTCTAGCACACTGGGCTAATCTTTTGTAGAGGATCTATGGAAGAAGAACTTGGCACATGTTTGTTAAGCACCATCCATGTGCCAGGAGTTGTCATCTTATCTATGTAAGTATTCTCTCCAACATACTCCTGCATGACTTGCCTCTCTGTATCACAACCCATCCATGCCTGCCCATCCTGCACTACTCTTGTCCACGTCCTCTGACATATTCAATATACGCTCAACACCTAACAACCTAGGAAATAGAAATACAACAGAGTTCCTGCCCTTGGAAAGTTTACTGGAAGAACATAAATGATAACCACACACAATGAGACAAAATGTCCTCTAATGTCCTTTCAGATAAAGATCCTAAGCATGAATGGGTGAAGATCTTCATGGATAGAGGGATGAGATCACAATTCTATTTGAAGTATATCTCATATAGGCATTCATAATTTTACCGACTAGATGGTAGTGGAGGAAAAGGTAGCACCTAGAAGAGTTTTGTTGTACTTGGAGGCACATAAAATCCTTTAGCTATCCAATGGACTTGAAGCATAAACTATGCCTATTAGAGTGAGATCTATCAATCATTACCTAGTGAATCCCTTCATTTTAGCCATTAACAAGCAAGCAGTGGCTGAAGAAATGAACCCTCTCCCCTTTGCAGAGGTGAGAGACAATGGATATAGAATGCTGTATCTACTATCAGACACAAGTGATATATTGATTGGTTTTGTTGAACTACTTTTTTCTTTTGTAAGCTTTATTAGCAGGGATGGCTCACTGATTAGGGGAGGAGGGATATATTCAGAGAGATGATGATATAAAAGCTAAATAGCAATAAAAATAGACAATTAGTAAAACTGATCATGATCAATCCCATTTAATCATGATGACATTTAATGGATATGTTATCTTCTCTATATGGATAGTTCTCCCAATAATGCATATCATAACTGATCCATGCTGGCCCATCCCTGCCACCCCCTTCCCAAAGTGACACTTTAATGTTATAGAAACCATATTGCATTGTCTAAAGTCCTTCCCAGGATGTGGCAGGGTACAAGATGTCTTCTTTTTTCTTCTCTTTTTCTATTGATATCCTAAGGAGTTGAAGCATTGGACTGTCCAAAAAGATATTTCACCTTGTTCTCTTGGTTTTTTTTATTTTATTTTACTTTCACCATTTTTAAAATGAGGGTAACATCAATAGTATCTATCTCAGAAGATGGCTGTGCTGTTGTGAGACTCAAATGAGGTGTTTCAAAACTTGACACAATTTTAGGCTATTAAAGCATATTTTGTGTGTGTGTGTGTGTGTGTGTGTGTGTGTGTGTGTTTTAAACCTTTGCACATCTTAAAAGTACTACATTAATGTCAATTTTTATTTTTAACATGACTCTCCTAAGTCTCTTGTTCAATCTACCTACATAATAATGATAACAATAAAAATGATAACATTTATAAACACTTTAAAGTAAATCTCATTTTGTCATCATGGCCATCCTGGAAGGTAGATGCTATTATTATCCCCATTTTACATATTAGGGAATGAGACAGATAGAGGTCAAATGACTTACCCAAGGTCACACAACTGTTAACTGCCTAAAGTAGGATTTGATTGTTTTTGAAAATGGAAAGTGAATGGAGAGGACAGAGGAAGGCTTGACAAGTCAGGAGTTCCCCCAGAGAGAAATGATTCATGTCTCTGAGGCCCTAAGAGACCTTTGAACTCTTTAGAATATGAGAAGAAACATCTGAAGCCTAAGATCTCAGGCATTCACCCATATAGCTTGACATCTTGTGCCTTGCCACATTTTGGGAAGGACTTTAGACACTGCAATATGGCTTCTATGACATTAAAGTGTCACTTTGGGAAGTGTGTGTGTGTGTGTGTGTGTGTGTGTGTGTGTGTGTGTGTGTAACAGAGAGAGAGAGAGAGAGAGAGAGTTTGTCATTAAGTATCCCAGAATGGGAGAAGCTGAAGGGCAAGGGTAGCTTTAGTTTATCAGAGCTGGTTTGGAATCCCATCTCTACTATTTACAGTGTCAGCCTAGGGCAAGGCATTTTGTGTCTCTAGGCTTGTTTCCTCATCTAGTTGATCCCTTCTAACCCTAAATCTATGAGCCTAATGAAGCATGAGTCAAATAGGGATAGGCTTGGAATAGCAGGAATATCTGTAGACATGAGAGACCTGGGAACCTTAAAAGGAAGGTTAGATTCATTCCTTTGCTAAATTCATGTTGACCACAGAGTTGGGCACTATGTGATTGAAGAAACAGAACAGAGAATGGGCCTTAGCCCCTCACAATCTAATATGTCAGGATAAGTAATCCAGGAATTTTTAAAAAATGGTTATGGTTAACCATCCTTGTAAACATCATACATGATATGGTGTAAGCACAAAACCATCTTATTTTTTTTTTAAACAAGGAAGCTATCTGGAAGAGGTGAAACACAAAAAAGCTTTCTTAAATGCAAGGAAAAGGGAACAGAGAACATGATGAGTTGGGAAAAGTTTTTAGATTTGGGGAATTGAGCGAGAGATACCCAGATAGATTAGAGAAACAGACTGATAAAGTGAGGGCAGAATCTGACAAACACCATAGGACTATAGATTAGACCTAGAAGAGAATGCAGCAGCCATTTATCTAACCCCCTTGTTTCACAAATGAGAAAACTGAGGCCCAGAAGGGTTAAGTGACTTGTCCACTGTCATATAGGTAATAACAATAAACGGATTTTTTTTTTGACCCATGTTCTCTGACTCCTAAGCCAGTGTTCTTTTTCTTTCATTTTCACCAATGCTATAATTTCTCCATTTGGGGACTGACTACTTTTGCATAATAAATATTGAAGGTATGAGAGCCAAGTCTATCATAAGGTAGGAGTGACATTGGTATGTGGGGGAAACTAGATTGCACTGAGCGAAGATCACTATTTGTTCCCACCAGTGAGTGACTCCAGTCACTGGTTCAGACACAAACCCAGTGACTCCAGTCACTGGTTCAGGACAGGACAAACCCTTGCTTGCAGTTTCTAACTTGATCTATATGAAGAAAAGTAGAGTATGGAGTCAAAGATAATGAGGTCAATTCCTGGTAGGAGTCGATACCCGAGGGCTGGTCCCCAGATTAGTCTCGGATCTGGAGGTCTTGCCATGTGGCCAAAGTCCCAAAGAACTAGGCCAGTGGCCCTGGGGCTAGAGCCCCACCGGTCCAGGCTCCCGGCTTTGCTTGGGAGCCTAGGGAACCCAGGCGTCCTGCGCCCCGCCTCCCAGCCTCGCTGTTTCCGGGGCAGCGCAGTTACCTGCATTACAGCGGCAGCACCTGGCGGAGGCGGGGGCAGCAAGAGAGTCACTGCCGTGACCGCAGCAGAAACAAGAGGAGGGGACAGGGGCGGGAGAACGGAGCTGAGGACCGAGGCAGCCTGGAGCGGGTTGCTGCGAGCACAGTGCCCAGGGGGAGGCTCGCACTCGCGCTCTAGCTCCAGCCTTAGAGCCTGCTCCCGCTCAGTGCGGCCGGATCCCGGGAGCCAGCGGCTGGAGAGATTCTTCCTCCTCCCTTCGGCACCCCCCTCCCCACTATACTTACACACGCGCGCACGCTCTGCATAGCTTCGCCTGCCGGGGAGCCGAGCAGCACATGGGAGAGAGAGGCAGAGGACTGCGGTGAACCGAGTCAGGAGGAGGCAGATCAGAGCTCCGGTGCCCAGGGGAGCCTCCGTGCCCGGGCCGGGGCCGCAGGGCCGAATGGACAGCGCCCCAGCCCCGGCCGGCCCCCCCTGCTCCCGTTAGCGCCGCCCCTCTCGCTTTCCCCCTCGGTGCTCGGTGCCCGTGTGCCGGTGCCGGCTGCTCTCCGACCATCCCGGACTCAGCCCCCACCCCGCCGCCACCTCCGCCCCGGGCTGTGCCGCAGGAGCGGGCACGCTGCCCTTGGGCCGGGGCCACAGCAGCCGCAGCTCCCCCCGCCGGGCCCGGCCATGGTGCCCCCGCAGCTGGATGGGCCCGAACAGCCCCGCCGGCGCCGCTGAGCCCCGGGCCCCCCCAGCCGGGAGCTGCATGGGGGAGCGCGGACCGGCTCGGGAAGATGCCGAGGAAGGAGCTGCCCCTGCCCGAGGGCTGGGAGGAGGCCCGGGACTTCGATGGCAAGGTTTACTACATCGACCACACCAGTCGCACCACCAGCTGGATCGACCCGCGGGACAGGTAGGACATGGGAGAGGAAAGGGAAGGAGGAGGGAGCGGGAAAATCGCCTTCACTCCGACTGGTGCCCTACCCATGCCACCCCTCATACCCTACCTCCAGTCCCACTCCGCGGGGGAAGGGAGGGGGTGGCCGCGTGTTAGATGACGAGAGATTGGGGTATTAGGGGCAGGTGTCTGACTCTCTCTTCACATAGCTTATTCGAGCTGGAAAAGACCTTGGGAATGGGCTAGCCCAACCCCTCCTTTTAGCGATAAGACTTCTGCATTAAAAATTTTTTGCTTTGAGGTTTTGGAGTGGGGGGAGGGGGCAGGGGGTTACTTTTTTCACCGCCTTCCTATCTGGCAAACCAGACGAACTCTTTGGCCCCGCACCTGCTCCCGACAGCCCTCCGTGGGTTTCCCACGGCTTAGGTGATGCTCAAACGTCTGGGGTTGCCGGTAACTATTTTCAGTGAAGGATCAAAGTCTGCTTTTCTCATATCGAGGAGCTCTTTCACCTTTAGAGCTGAGGGGGTGACTACTGGGGGGATGAACTGTCCTAGACTCACTTGAGGGCCCTCACCGCTATCATTCCCCTTCACACCCCTCCCATTTACCAGAGCGCCGGCCAGGAAGCCTATTCCTCCTAGGAAACATCAGCGAGTGCACCTCTGGTCTACAGGGCCTTTTCTCAGAAAGTAGCTTATTGTTGTCAGAGGAGTACCCCTACCTATCTTGTCCCAGTGTTTTCCCCTACCCCCAGAACCACCTGGGTAAGCAAAAAGATAGGGCTTGAAGAGAAGAAAGGAGGGACTGGGCAGGCAAGATGTCCTTAGAAACACAACAGGCCCTTTTAGAGCTAGAGTTTCTAAAGAGTGTAGTTCCCCAACATCTGGGAAATATGAGTGTTGGAGGGTAGGAGCAGGAAGAAGTCACTTAGTAGCCAAAGGAGGCAGATGGATAAGGAGCTGGACTGGAGGTAGGAAAAGGCCTAAGAGAATACCCGAGAAGAACTGAATTTGAATCAGTGAAGAAGCCTTAGGCCTTAGGGAGCTGAGGTCCGGGCAATTATCACACACTCAAGTGGACATCAAAGGCTCCCATAAAGGAATTGAGGGGGGTGGGGGGAAGGGATAAGGGGAGGCAACCAGTGAACTGAAGGGAAGCAGAAATGACAGGAAGATGAGTGAGAGGGAAGGCTGTGAGGGAGGGTGGGGAAACCCAGATAGCCTGCAACCTGGGCTAAGCTGCCTGGCTCACCAAGAATGTCACAGCTACTTGGGAGCTGTTATAATGTTAATGGAGGTGAGAGGCCTCTCTTGTACCCATTGTGATCATTTCCTCCTCCTCCTCTTTCTTCCCACTCTAGAACTTCTCACCCCCTGCTTCTGCACAAGAAGGAGCAGGGATATATATAATGTCCTGTCTCTGGTAGGCACCACTATTCCCTCCTCCTCTGGGCAGCACTCAGTGCTTACTTTTCAAAGCAGATAATATTTATTTGTAAAGTGCTTAGAACAGTGTCTGACACATAAAAAGTGCTCAATAAAATGCCTTTCCTTTTCCCTTCCCCTTCTCTGCTAAAAAGCAGAGTCTGAGAAGGCCCAAGGGGCTCCCCCTTCCCTGTTCTGAGAATCCTGGCCCCATCGTTGCTTATTTTGTTCCAATTTCCCCAATAAGGAATGATCTTTGAAAGTATCTGATCTGTAATGCCCCTTGCCACCATGGTCTACAAAGTACAAAGTCCCATGGGGTGATATAACTTGGATCCTTCATAGCTGGTGTGAATGTCCTGTGGCCTTCAGGTACCTATAAGATGAGGTCCCTAGAAAGCAACCTGTAAGAGGGAGGCCCAGCATCCAAGACCAGAATGTAGAAAGATGTGAGTCAGACATTCTTTCTCACTGATGGCAAACCGGACAAATCCTTGTTCCTTCCTTTGCCCTGGACTTTCATAATTTCATAGCATCATAGATTTGGATCTGGAAGGCCCAATGAGATTAGACGATTTGCTCAGGGTCACACAGCTAGTGTCTAAAAGAAGATCCCAACCCATTTCTTCCTGACTCCAAACCTAAAGCCCAATGCACTACCCCTCAAAACCTCCAGAAATTCAGTATTTATTTCAGGTCCTATAAGATTCCAGATATAGATCTTTAAGGGGTCTCAGACTGTCCAGTCCATATCCCTTACATTACTGATGAGAAGACTTGAGCAAGGAAAGTTAGCTAACTAGTGTGAAGTCACACAGATAGTAATCATAAAAAGTGGAATTTGAACCCAGATCCTCTGATGCCAGACAGTACCCATTCTACTGTACCACACTGCATATATCAGTGATATATTTCTAGAATTATCAGATAATGCAGCTATACCCCCCACTTTTTCCCCCATAACCCCCCAGGAAAAGCTCAAGGTTCAAAATCTTAGAAACCTTCTTTTCCAATGCTCACTTCCTGAAAGGAACCCCCTCTTCCAAGCCAAATAGGCACATACATATCTGTTTCTGTGATTCCAGGGCATTAGAAAATCCTAGGGATTCCAATCTTCTTTGCTCCCCCTCCTACAAAAGTACAAATATGCTGATTGTCTAGGCATTAAAATAGATAATCTCAATCTCTCTTCCAGTTCTGTAATCACCACCCTTTGAAGGCTTTGTTGATATAAAACATTTCCTCAGGCTAGATTAGGCTAAGGAGAAGGTGACTTGTGGATTGCCCGGTATAGAACATGCAGCTGGTCTCTCTTGGCCTTTTGTGTAGAATCTAAGGAATCTAAGAATTTGGGATTGTTGACTCTGAATGCCATTGGATGGAGGACTTCTTGGAATTTAGGGAAGCAGTTTGGGACTGGAGAAAGAGAACTATCTCTGGAGTCAGATGACCTGAGTTCAAATTCCGCCTTTGACTTGCTTGCCTGATTTTGGGGAAATTGTCCAATTTTCTGGGCCTCAGATTTACATTTGTAAAATGATGAAGGTTGGACTAGATGGACATTGAGAAGTCTTTCAACTCTAAATCTGTAATCCCATGATACAAGGGGAATGGAGAGGGAAAGTGGAAAGAATGCTAGCTTTAGGGTCAAAGGATCTGAATTTGAAACCCATCCCTGATGTCTATTCCCTGGGTGACTCTAGGAAAGTCATTTTACCCTCTTGTGCCTCAGTTTCCTCATCTATAAAATGAGGGTGTTGGCTTAGATGAGATCTCTTCCAATTCTAGGTCTATTATCCTTTGACCCTTTCCTGCTCACCTACTTACCAGCAACTATGTCTATTCTATCGGGCCAGTGACTTCCCCTTTCTGACTGTTTTCTTACATGTAAAAAGAAAGGCTTGGAGCAGTGTCATAAATTGGAAAGAATATTTGGATTTGGAATAAGAAGATCCAGATCCCAGCACTGCCACTAAATATCTTCATGACCTGAAACAAATCACCTCACTATCTCTGGGCCTCTGTTTCTTCCTCTGTAAAATGGGGATGGGGGGAGCATTTGAGCTAGATGATTTCTAAGGTCCTTCCCAAAAGACTATGTAAGCTCTCCGTGAGCAAAGATTGGCCCCTTCCCTTCCCTTTTTTTTTGTTTTTGCATTCCTGCACCTAGCATAAAGCTTTGCACACAGTAAGCATTTAATAAATGGTTGTCAAATTCCAGCTCTAGATCGAGGCTTCTATGCTGAAGCTCTCTCTAAAGGCTCTTCTAAGAGATCTGCATCTCCCCAGACCTCCTGACTTAGGGGCTGGATGGAGAGTGCTGGGCTGTGGGGAGAAGGGGCGTGACTGAGCTATGGGAGTTTAACAAAGCTAAATGCAGTACAGTTCCTTCTTAGAGGGGGTAAGATCCTGCCAAGGTAATTACATGTCTAAAACTAGTTAATGCTTTAAAACAAGATGATTTTCTTTTCTTCTCTAGCAATTGTTTTTGGGGGTGTTTTTCTTCCCCCTGGCTTTTTCCTCACTTGATGTGAAGATGCCCACACATCCCCTCCATCTAGGGAAGTTCAGTCGAATGATCGTTATTTAGTCCGAAAAGTAATTTCTTAGCCACGGTGGGGAGAACAGACTCTCCAGTTACCAGCTCAAAAGAATGTCTTGGCACATTCCTCCCTCTGGGGGTAAAGCTGTTTTGTGTGCTGTCCTGCGGATGGAGGGAGGCTGCTGGGGGTAGGGAATCCGATTTAAGGCTTCCCTTTCACTAGGGGAGTTGAAGAGCAGCCAGGCAGCCAGTCCTGCCAGCTCTCCCCCTTCCCCTAGAGGAAGACTGGGAGGTTGAAATTCCTGCAGATGGTTGTCCGAACAACCTTAGAGAGCCAAATGTGTAGCTCGCATTCCTTGCCCACTAGGCTAAAGGCTCCAATGTTACCACAAGTCACCATTGATGAGAGGGTCAGGCCCAGGAGCCCGATGGGTCATCTGGGACCAGGTTCTGCCAGTCTGGCATTCACAGGGCCTAGGAGCAGTTCTTATCTTGCAGAATAATTGAGCCTTCTTCAAGGAGCAAACAAGGACCAGGCCAGGGTTACCTGATACCATGTTGCAGTGGGGGGGAAAAGGATGGCAAGGCACATAGAAGACCTTGGTTCAATTCCTGGCTTAGGGACAAAATAGCTGTATGACTTTGGGCAAGTCACTTAACTTGATCTTCAGTTTTCTCATCTGTTGAAATGAAAAGAGAATGTGGAAGTTGGAGCAAATGGCTTCTAAAAATCCCTTCTTGCTTTTGCACTCTTTGGTATGGTTTTGTGGAGTTCTAGGACAGATATGAGTTGTCATTCTCTAAGAAAAAGACCAATTTGAACAAGCTCTGCTAGGAAAGATTTTTTTAACCCCAGTTTTACTCTTTTTATTTTTTTAAACCCTTACTTTCCTTCTTAGAGTCCATACTGTGTGTTGGTTCCAAAGCTGGAGTGCAGCAAAGGCTAAGAAATGGGGATTAAGAGATTTACCTAAGGTCATACAGCTAGGAAGTGTCCAAATAGGAATTTGAACCCAGGACCTTGAGTCTCTAGACCTGGTTCTCAATCCACTGAACCACCTAGTTGGCCCTCCCACCTCAATTGTATTCTAATCAGATGTTCTTATGCTTTTAATTGGAAAAAAAAAGGAATGGGGTGGGGGAGTACCTGGGGCTTTTATTCATCCTGTCAAGGAAAAACAAATAAGGGTCAATCCTATAGTGCTGGATTACATACAAAATGTGCATTTTTAAAGTCTTCACTCTAGGTCTGCAATCTGGAAGATCTGAGTTCAAAAGAGGCCTCAGATACTATGGGACCCTGGATAAGTTTCCTTAACCTTTGCTTCAGTTTCCTTACCTGTAAAATGGGGATAACAATAGCCCCTACCCCCCAAGGTTGTTGTGAGGATCAAATGAGATATTTGTAAAATACTTAACAAAGAATCAAGGTAGCACAGTGGATAGAGAGCCCAGGTCTGGAGTCAGGAGAACCTGGGGTCAAATCTAGTCGCAGACCCTAGCTTAGCTGTGTGACTCTGGGCAAGTCACTTAAGCTCATTTGCCTAGTCTTTGCCCTTCTGTCTTAGAGTTGTTACTAAGGCAGAAAATAAGATTAAAAATTTTTTTTAAATTAAAAAATACTTAACACAATGCTTGGCACAGAAAGCACTATATGAGTATTATTTTTATTATTATTACTATAAAATTATTTCTGGCATTGTCTATCCAATTCTGACATAATATGACATGGAAAATCCAAAAGCTGCTCCAACATTATCCACCAGGAACCAGCACTTCAGTCTCACTGATCACTTGTGCAATGATCAAGTTCTAGACTTCAGTTCCTGATTATCCATTGGCATTAAGTTGGAAGCTGCATCATCACACAGATACTCTGGAGTTCATGGCCCAAGGAATTTTTGCCGTAGAAAACAGTGCTATGGACTCCTTCAACCAAACAAACATGATTTCTATTACTTTTGCCCCTTCTTGCTGTCTCAATCATTATTATTCAAGAATTGACAATAGAATGGGGCTAATACTATTTTATCTGTCAACCCCAGTTATATGTTCTACCTGCCTTGCTGTTGTTTTTAAGTGACTTAGTTCATAACTCCATGTGGAGTTTTCTTAGCAAAGATACTGGAATGGTTTACCGTTTCCTACTCCAGCTCATTTGACAGATGAAGAAAATGAGACACACGGGGTTGAGTGACTTTCCCAGAGTCACCCAGCTATGTATAGGTCTCTGAGGTTGGATTTAACCCAGGTCCTCTGCCTCCAGAGCTGGGGCTCTACCCACTGCACCACACAGCTGTCCATACCTGCCTACTTTGTCCTGACAACTTGACTTAGTTTCCCCTGGTTTCAGTGATGGTTGGCTACATAGACAAGATGTCTGAAGCAAACATTTTTTAGGATTTGGGGGGATTGGGTCTCCCTTGGACTAATAATTCATCAATGGGCCCAGGGAGTGGAGCAGGGGAAACTAGTTTGTCTGGCAGACCCAGGGACGCTAAAGATGGGACAAACCCAATTTGAATCTTGGTAAAAGTTGCATCCAAGGAACTCTGCCCCGAGCCAGATGGTGCGGACTAGGAACACGGTTTGTTCAAACACCTCCTCTGTAGTCTTAACGACTAGGGTTCTTGCTAAAAAAAAGGGGGAATCCAATGAATCTCACAGCCAGTAGTTTAATTAGAAAAACCCTCTTTGCAGAGTGCAACATGGCCAGGCTATGTGTTCGAGCTTACTTGTAAGGCAATTGGATAAAAACTCATGTCAAGCCATGCTTAGCCTGGCTCAGTCTTGGAAGGAGCAGCATAGCCAACAGACAGTCACTGGCTTCCTTCACCCTACGTACTCCTGTTCCCCCAAACACACCTAGCAGGAGGGCTGGTTTCCATTCCTCTGAGAGCTGTGAGAGAAACACTGTCCGTCCTTCTGAAGAGGACCGTTTCGGGTTACTTCTCAGGAGTCCCTAGTTACAGGGAAGACTGGAATGCCTCCTGGGACTCTCTTCTCAGGTGCTTGTAAAGAGAGAAGGGGATATATCAAACAGGGTTAAGAGGTGATTGCATGTGTTGCTGGCGCGCCCTGCCCATGGCAAGCGTTTGTCTGTCTGTCCCGTGTGAGTGGCTCTTTTGGGGATGCCTGACTGGGGCGCCGGGGCTGGGAGCTCTCCGTCTCAGTGGCCAGCCAGCACCATTTGACTGCCTTTCATTTAGAATTTCCAGCAAAGCCAAGGACTCAGTGGAAGTGCTAGCAAAATGAAGTCGGCTTCATTTGGAAAAGCGGCTCAGAAAGTCCTGGGCACTAACTCACAGCTGCTGACCGAAAAGGGCAAGGCTGAATGGAGAGGCTCTCGTGTGGAATGGTCGAGGTCCGAGTCTAACATGTGAAAGAAAGTCTGTCATTCAAGTGTCAGGTCCGGCTCCAGGCTTCGTGAAGCAGGCTAGCTCCCGGTCCCTGAGACCCACAGGTCATCTCTGTTGCTGAGAGCCTCCCTTAAAGATAGCCCTCAAAAAAAGCTCCTGCGAACAACTCTGTAGGATCATAGGGTCACAGATTGAGCTAGAAGGAACCGTAGATGCCAATTTAGCCCAACCATTTTACAGATGAGGAAACTGAGAATCCATGTAACTTACCAAGGGTCTGCAATGTGATTCGAACTCAAGCCTTTCTAACTCCAAGTCCAGAGCCCTATGCTTTCCACCACACTGACTCCCTTTCTTGGCTAGAATGAGATAAAAAGATGGAAAACCAGGAAACTGGATACAGTGGCAATTTTGTTCTTTAACCTTTGACAGAGGGTTATTACGCCTCATACCCTGTGCAAGAAACATTCCTGAGAGAATACTTCACTTCTGCATTCTACAAGGGGAAGATAACAAACCTGAAAGTGCGGGCTGGGAAGACCAGGAAAGAATCGCAAGGAGGAGGGGATGAAAAATGTGGGAGAGTTCAGTTTTCCACAGTAACCTCCCCTACCCAGGATATCTCACTGTTTAGGAGAAAAGGAACATTAAAGTTTCAAATGTCTGCCAGAGAAAATGGACTCAAGCTTAAGTTTGCCTTCCATGGTCAGCTATAGAAAATGATGACAAAGCTGCATCAAGATTAGGGACACCTTTTTGTGAGCTTTTTTCCCCCCTTCCACCTTCCCTATTCATCACCGGCAGAGAGAACAGCAGCCAAGCACAGCTGCGGACTTTCCCAAGTGGGTTGCCTTGCAGGTGCTCTGTCATGATTGGACCTAAAAAGCACATTGGGGGACATTGTGTTTCTCTGGTCCTGACTCAAAGCCCAGTGGGAGTTACTTGGTGGATTTGTCCTTGGGAACTACCCTGGAGATCTGTGTTCTGGCTTGGGAGGTAATGCTGAAGCAAGATGAGCAGAACTAGGAGAACAATTACCTGATAACCGCCATCATGTAAAGGAAAATCACATTGAAAGATTTCAAAATTGAGCCTTCAATGAAATACTAAAAACACCCACTGAGAAAAGAGCAGAAGCAAATTCAGCTGGGGACAAAGACAGGCAGGACAGTTTTATTATTATCATATTAAGCTTAATACATACTTTTTTAAAAATTGCATGTAACAAAACATTAGTTTCTTCTAAAATATTCTTTTCCATTGTTTGTTTATATATATAATCTGTTAAGTTCAGAATAATGATACTAAAAAAAAACAACTTTGGAACTCTAATCAAGGCAGTGACCAGCTCTGACTTCAAAGGACTGACAGTGAAGCATGCCTACCTCCTCTTAGCAGAAACATGGTAGACTTTTGGTGTGGAATGTGGCGTACATTGTCAGGCATGGCCAAAGTGGAGATTTATTTCACTTAACTTTACTTCATGGTTACAAGAATTCTGTTGAGGGGAGACTAGAAGAGACAATGATGATAAAAAATAACTATCCACAAAATGTTAGAAATTTTTTTTAAAATCTTTTTAGGGGGCAGCTGGGTAGCTCAGTGGATTGAGAGCCAGGCCTAGAGATGGGAGGTCCTAGGTTCAAATCTGGCCTCAGACACTTCCCAGCTGTGTGACCCTGGGCAAGTCACTTGACTCCCATTGCCTAGCCCTTACCACTCTTCTGCCTTGGAGCCAATATACAGTATTGACTCCAAGATGGAAGATAAGGGTTTTAAAAAAAAAGGAAATGAAAATAAATAAATAAAATTTAAAAATATTAAAAATTTAAAAATTTAAAAAAATATATATTTTTAAAGAAAAGCATAGGAACCCAGGTAGGTTGGCATCCTTCGAAATGGATTGGCTTGCTGGGAATGAAGTAACCTTGAAACTAAAGTAAAAAAAAAAATCCTATCATGATGTTTTTGTGTGCTATGAAGGAAAATATATATGTGTAGCTTGAGGCTAATTTGGGGTTGAAATACAAGGAGGGGAGGCCTCACCAAAACATTCAAGGTCTTTGGTTGCTTTTACTTGCTTTGCCTTTGGGACGTTGCTAGAGTCCCTGGGCCTCCCCAGACCCCAGCACACTGAAGTCATCTTTCAGGTGGACCAACTTTCACATGAGTTCATGTTTCAATTAGTGTTTGAAACCACCCTGGCGTCATTGGTTATATAAATAAATCAATAAACCTCTTTTTTCTGCCCTTATCTGGGTCTAAGAAGCCAAGCCCTTCTGTGGAATTTCTGAAGCGAGTGCTGCATGGAAGTTGACACCAAGGCTGTCACAGTGAATAGGGAGTTATAAATTGTGGATGTCATTATGGGGCATTGATTCATAGGGTTCTTCATAGTGCTCATTCCAGGTGCTCCCTTAGAGTTGTCTTGGGCACCACGCTGGGTTTGACACAGTGGTAATGAGTACTGGTTTCCTCTTGACCAGAAAGGGAGTTTGTTATTTTCAACATTTCTTATCACTTTTCATAAAGCTGACATCCGGATGTGTTAGTGTGCTCTCTAGGCCCGCCCTGCTTCTTAGGAAAGGTAGAGGTGGGTTCTCTGTCTCATTCCCATTTTTTTGTCATGTAATGACAAGAACTTAGAACCTAGAGAAGGACAGCTTGGAGTCAGTGGAACCAGGCTGGAAGGAAAGAAGGATTTATTGTACACATGCTATATGCCACGCACTATGCTAAGTGCTTTATAAATATATCATTTGATCTTCACCATAATCCTAGGAGACTGGTGCTATTATTTCTCCCATTTGCCAGACAGATAAATTTGTTTTTTTATTTTTTATTTATTTTTTTAAGTATTTTTCCATGGTTACATGATTAGTGTTCTCTCCCTCCCCTTTTGCCTCCCCCACAAGAGATGACAAGCAATTCCATTGGGTTATTCATGTATTATCACTCAAAACTTATTTCCCTATTATTCATTTTTGTAATAGAGTAATCTTTTAAAATCAAAACCCCAAATCATATACCTTTATGAACAAGTGATAAATCATGTTTTTGTCTTTCTCTTGATGTGGATAACCAGACAGGGAAATTAAAAAAAATTTTTTTTTTTAATCCAGTACCTTCCATCTTAGCGTCAATACTATGTATTGGTTCCAAGGCAAAAGGGTGGTAAGGGCTAGGCAATGGGGGTCAAGTGACTTACTTGGGGTCAGTCACCCAGCTAGGAAGTGTGAGGTCATATTTGAACTCAGGACCTCCCATCTCTAGACCTGGCTCTCAATCCGCTGAATGACCCAGCTGCCCCCTAGAATTTTAAATCTTAAAGGGACCTTGAAAACCAGACTAAGAAACTTGGGATCAGAAGGATGAGTTGACTTGTCCAAGCTCACACATTTAATTGTAGAGCTAAAGCAGATCCAATTACTTACAGCTCATGTTGTATACCACAGTGCTCTTTTCTGTCTGGCTACCGAGGCTTTTCCTAAATGCTAAGTCAGTCAGTTAAACATTTATTAAGAACCTACTGTGTGCAAGCATTGTGCTAAACCTGGGAATACAAAGACAGTCCCTGTTCTCAAGGCACTCATAATCACACAACTTTGTACAAACAAGCTACAGACTGGATAACTTCATCTGGCTGCCTTCACTTACCTGCATGAGGAGCTCTAAGAAGAAAGCAGCCTAGGATTCTCTTAGCTATGGGTTGTGCCCTGCTGATCACACTAGACCTCTTTTTATAATCCATTGCCAGACAAAGGCTGGCCTGAAACCTTGGGACCCAGATTCTTTTTTTGCCTGACGTCTCTGAGTATTAAATATGGCTTCCTCCAACCTCCTATAGACCTGGTTTTCTCTCAGGCTTTCTATCCACTGCTTGTATTTGTAAATCCCTTTCCATATCTTTTTCTACATTAGGTATGTGTGTGGTGCTTCTTAAAGTCTTTTATATTTGTCTCCAGAAACTTTATTTTTATGCTTTTGAACAATTTGAGCCCCGTCTCTGTCTCCACACCTTAGTCACGTCCATGCTTAGCACAGAGTGACATAGAAAGGGCACTTCTCTCTTCCTAACCAGGAATGTAAAAAAGACTTTTTCAAGACCAACTATACTGAGGGTTGAAGGATCTAAGTTGTGCTTTCAATTTTGGCTTGGCACAATAGAAAGAACTCTGGTTTTGGAGTCACAGGACCTACGTTTAAATCCTTCTTTGGTTAGTTACTTACCATGTAACCTCAGACAAGTCAGTTAACCTTTCTGGGACTCAGTTTCATCATCTACAGAATTAGAGAACTGATCTAAATGGCCTCTGAGATGCCTTCCAACTGTAGATCTATAATCCTATGATCCTGCCCCTCTAACTTATAACTAATTCAACTTTCTTATCTGTGAAATAATCAAATTATATTAGATGATCTTAAAGTTCCCTTGATGGAAATAAACAAACATAAATGAATGGAGGGATAAATAAATGAATATATTAATGAATAGATGGATGGATGAACAAATAAATACATTAGTGAATGAAAATGAATGAATCAATGGGTTAGAATAGACAATTTTTAAGATTCCTTCCAGCTCTAAAAATTTGTATATCTATGAAAGAGTTTATGAGATGGTAGTTTTCATATTTGGCAGGTTTAGTCCTTACTGTCCTGTACGAGATTCAGCATATTCGAGATATGATCTTACCTTATGTTTTCCTTCTTTTAGATTTCTACCACATTTTCAACTACAAATAATTTGACACCCTATAGGTTGAAGATTCAGTAACCTACTATTGCAAGCTGAAGCATAGACAGTGTTAGGAGCTAGGATTCAGCTCTTCAGGAAACAGAAAAGGGAGCCTCAGGGAATGACAAAGTATATGTCTAGGGGTAATTTATTTTAGAGAGGAGAAGCTAGCCAGGATTTTTCAGATGAAAAGGTATTAAGTGTGATACATGTTTGTACGCAAAGCAAATCATTCTTTTAAAGCTAATTATTTCTTCTTAGATACTGTCACCAGGTGAAAGGTAGCTCCAGTTCATGGGTATGTTGATAAAATCATTAGGCTTCCATCATATGTGGATAACTGAGAAAAGCAGGCCTGGAAACACATAATCCACCACTTAATGCATTCTATACAAATACATATATTTGTTCAATATTTTAGGGTCAGTACTTTCTCTGTGTGAATACTCTCTTCTGGGGCAGAGATTATAACCTTTTTTTAGAACTTATGAGTTTCTGTGACAAAAAAAAAAATCACCATCCTACTGCCATATTGGTAAAAACATCCCTCAGACCATAGGCTCATCCTGAGGCAACAACGGTCCCTCCTGGAGCCACTACTTGGAATCATTCTCGCTTGTCAAGATCTGCTAGAGCTCATGTTCCTCTGGCTTCAACTTCTAGAACCAGATCATACGATGAGTAGGAATAGAATCTTAGTGAAGGATACAAAGATCTAACTTTATTAAATTAAGAGTATATAGCTAATTAATAGTATATAGTCATAGAAACATAGGAATTTGAAGCTAAAGAGACCTTAAAAGTTATCTAGTTCTACCCCTTCATTTTTCAGATGAGGAAACTGAAGCCCATAGATTAAATTATTTTCCCAAGATCATATAGCTAGTTAGCAGAGCTGGAATTTGACCTCATTACTTACTATAAAATTCAGTGCTCATTCCACTATACCATATTTCTTTTTTCATTTCTTCTTATTGCCATATATGCAAGTTCATTATTTAAACACAGATTCCTCACTTAGATTTACTATTACCAATTTGTGCTTGAGTAAATCATCCTCACCTATGGAACTGTCCTAGAGGCTTATACTTGGCTCCAAGATCTCCACCAGTTTCTTCTGCAGGTGTTTATCGTGGATAGTTGCTAACCATCCAACACCTTTTTCTTAATGCTTGGTACCTCCATCTCTTTCTTATCAAGGAGATAATTTCTTATAACATTTCTTATAACAAAGGAAATGTTAAAAAAAAAAACAACATTCTGCAGTTATTCAATGATGAGTTTTTGGAACTTTGCTTGTTCTGAGCACCTTAATTACAGCTTATTAAAAAGATTCCCCCAAATGGGGGAGCAGTATATCTGGGACCTGCAAAATGACTTTTTTATATTATTTCTCTGTTTAGAGTTTTCCTCTCCATTTTACAAATCAATTCTATTAATACAGCATCTTTACCTTCTGCTTTGGAACCAATTCATTCTATTGGTTCCAAGGCTAAAGAGAGGGCTAGGCAATGGGAGTTGAATGACTTGCCCAGGTTCACACAGCTAGGAAGTATTGGAGGTCAAATTTGAACCTAGGACCTCCCATCTCTAGACCTGACTCTCAATCCACTGAGCTACCCAGCTGCCCCCTAATACAGCATCTTGACAAAAAGTTCTTAAAGAAGTAAACTTTCCATCCTTCCCAGAATATTTTTAAGCTCACCTGAAAATATTGCATTACTTTGTATAAATTTTATGTGTGTGTTGTATAGTGTATCCAATAAAATGCTGTTGCCTTTCTGGTGTTATTGAAGATGAGAACTGTTTAGTTTTTGTCTTTGTGTCCCTGCCATCCAGAATAGTGTCTTTCACATAGTAGGTACTTAATAATTATTGTGTTCATAAAAGTAATAGGTAACATTTATAGCACTTTCAATGTGCCAGGTACTTTGCTAGTGCTTTAAAATTATTATCTCATTTAATCCTCACAACAACTCTGGGGTGTAGGTGCTATTATTATTACCCCTCATTTATTTTTTTAAAACTTTTACCTTGGGGGTAGGGCAGTTAGGTGGCTCAGTGGATTGAGAGCCATACTTAGAGATGGGACGTCCTGGGTTCAAATTTGGCCTCAGACATTTCCTAGCTCTGTGATTCTGGGCATATCATTAAACCCCAATTTTGTCTAAACCTTAATGCTCTTCTGCCTTGGAACCAATACTTAATATTGATTCTAAAATAAGGGATTAAAAACAACCAACCAAACAAAAAACTTCTTACCTTTTGTTTTAGAATTGACACTAAATATCCTCTCCAAGAGCTGTAGAAGAGTGGTAAAGGCTAGGCAGTGGGGGCTAAGTGACATGCCCAGGGTCACACAGCTAGGAAGTGTCTGAGGTCACATTTGAATCCAAGATCTCAAGCTTCTACCCATGGCTCTCAATCTACCACTGAACTACCTAGCTGGCCCTAAATTGATTTATTAGGCAAAAGTTTACAATGGTTTCTTTACAAGCAATTGCAGACTGCTGGTTTAAAAAAAATTGAACTACTGATTTTTCTCACCCTTGAAGAGGGAAAAAACCTCAAAGGGGTAATAATCTTAACTTCTCCATTTCCCCTAATGTGCAGGTGACAATAAAGCATAGTATGGATTCCTAAGAACCTCATGACCTGGTATTATAACACTCTAATCTATAAGGCACTGATTCACCTGTGAGCAGCTTTTTATTGTAGGCATGGACCTTACCCTAGACACATTCCTGAGATAACATAGGCTTACCATCATGCTCTGTGAAAGTCAACAACACTCCTGGAATGCCTAGGAGAGATATTGAGGGGTGGGGAAGATATTGGGGGTAGGGAGGGGTAAAGGGCTCAAAAAAGATCTGTCTTGGTGATAAACTCCTAGTCTATCTGGAAGGCACACAATAACTCCAGTACTAAATTGTAAGCTTCTTGAAGGCTAAAAAATTTTTTTTTTATTCATCCTTATACCACCACCCATTCTCCCCACTATGACACCTAGTGCTTTGTGCATAGTAGGTATATAGTCTTTGAATGAATGAAAGTGCCATTGTTTAGTGAAAACTGAGCACACTGTACTTGAGAGAATACTCTGTCTCTCACGTGATGCCTTAGCACAGACTGTCCGATATGCCTAGAATGATCCTCCCTTCTGCCTCTTGAAATATCTCCCTCCCTCCGAGGCTCATATCCAGCATCAGTCCGCCCCGTCTGTTGACGTAATTCCCTCAGCTATTAGTTCTCCACTGCCTGCAATGCCATTTTATTTTATATTATCTGTGCATACTCTTTCCTCCTAGTAGAATGTAAGCTCCTTGGGGGCAGGGACTATTTCCTTTTTGTCTTTGTGAGTAGTGCCTAGCACCATGTTTGCCCATAGCCAGTCCTTGATTGTTTTGTTTAAACCCTTCCCTTCCCTCTTAGAATCCACACTAATTCAGTATAAGTTCTAAGGCAGAAAGAGCAGTAAGATCTGGGCAGAGTCAAGTGACTTGCCCAGGGTCATATGGCTAGGAAGGGTCTGAGGTCACATTTAAATCCAGGACCTCCTCTCTCAAGACCTGGCTCTGTCCACTGAGCCATCTAGCTGCCCCTGGTACTAAATTGTTCATTTGAACTCAATGGAGTATGAAGCAAAGCAGCAATCAGTCAGGTCATGTAAATCAGTGAAGGCTTCCATTTCAGAAGCTCCTTCTGGTCCTCTCAAAAGAGAGCAATCTGATTGCTCTCCTGGTCAGCATAAATGAAAGTGCAGCATTGTTGAATCTTGAGCCAGACCTCCAGAAAACCAGCTAAACCTGACAGAAACAATAGAAGCTAAGGTGTGTCCCAGCCAGTCTGATTGGAATGGGGCACAAACCTCAAACATGCTGTCTGTGCAGAGCCAAGGCACAACTGAACTTTCTGGAGTGGAGGGCAAGGCTGCATAACCCGAGCACGATGCCAGTGCATCCGGGTGGCACGGGATTTTCTTAGGAACTCAAGCACTGGTTCTAGAATCCAGAGCCCTCCATTCAGATTCCACCTCTTGACTCTTCCCTCCTGTGTGACCTTGGGCAAGTCACATAACCGACACTGGCCTCAACTTCCCCACCTGTAAGATAAAGGGGTTAGCTTAGCTAGGCTTGGGCTCCCCTTTTATCTCCAGATCTGTTATGGCTGATAGCTTTACATTGCCCATCACCCTCCCCAGACCTCTGCAGCCAAAGGCAGAGCTTAGCTTCCACGTGTCAGGAAGCAGGACTCTGAAGAATTGACTTACCAGACCGAGAAACTCTCAGAAGTCCCTCTCTCTTCCCCTCTGCCCCCCTGCCCACCAGGTTTCTAATGATTAGATTCCGTGTTTCTCATGTTCGAGTTGTGAATTGCTATTTGCTGAACTAGTCACTGTTGACCCGGCAGAAGGCAAACAAAGATCACCATTCCTCCCTTGACAGGTCCATCTGTGGAGAACTGGGGAAGGAAGAAGACAGAGCCAGGTCCCCGTGTTCAGAGGAACACTGTCCATCACTTCCCTCTTAAAAACAAAACTTATTTCCTTATTCTTGTTAACTTGGTGCCATAAACCTGCTTTACCAGTTGAGTGATCTTATTTATTTGTTCACTTGCCTATTTATCTTGGGGGGAGGGGAAGGAATGGGGGAGTGCTGGAAGGGAGAGGCTTCACCAGGCAGGACACGGGGACTTCTCTGTTTTCCACAGTCCCTTTAGTGCTGGAAGCTTCATTAATACGCCCGTTGTGGATCTCGTCTCCTGAATCATTCGGAGATTTGGAACTTGGGGCTCTAGCTGAGATGGGAGACAAGTCAGGCTGTTGGCAGAAGAGGTCAGAGTGGGACCAGCCTCCCAGCCCAGAAAGTGAGAGAGTTGGAGGAATTCCCTAGGTAATGGAGGAGAAACAAAGGATTGGCTTGAGCTATCTGAACGATCTGGGCCAAACTGAAATGCCATGGTAATTGTGGTTGGGTAAAACTGGAAATTCATGCTAGGATAGAGGAAGATTTTTCAGACTGTGTCCTTCAGATCCTTACGGCCAGGCAGAAGCTTGCGAGGAATCTTGGGGGTATTTCACACATGTCGGCTCTAGGTGTTCTTGAGAAATGCCTGGATTTTTTTTAACATTCTAAGTTTATGTGAGCATATTATTTCTGATTCAAGTTCCTGTCTTTTTTTCTTCTATCTCCAGTATTTGTCCTCTTCATCTTTTAACTGTTATTTGTCCCCAAATGAGACACACCAGAAACTGAAAAAACCCATGCTATCACTTCATTAAAGATTTTTTAATTTTTTTTTAAATCAAGTCTTTCTGTTTCTGAGGTTTGAGCACCATTTTGAGGACCTAAAGCTAAAGATGTCATATTCTCCTTGGAATTACAAGGTTAGATTCAGGCATGTTAGGTATTTCTTGCCCCCAGACTGATCAGATTGAAGTTCTGCATGTGTGTTGGTTTAGGGCTTTTGCTTTTATTTACCTGTCACCCAGGATCTCAGTTTTCCCAGATGTAGAATGAGGAGATTGAACCAGTTGACCTCCCCCAAAATACCAAAGTACCTTTTCTTATTGTTCAGTGGTTTCAGTCATTTCTGATTCTTCATGACTCTATTTGGGGTGTTCTTAGCCAAGATACTAGAGTGGTTTCCCATTTCCCTCTCCAGCTCATTTTACAGATGAGGAAACCGAGGCCAATGGGGTTAAATGATTTACCCAGGTTCACACAGTTAGTAAATGTCTGAGACCATATTTGAACTCAGGAAAGTAAGTCTTCCTGATTACAGGACTGGCGCTCTATCCACAGTGCCTATTACCTGCCTCTCAGTGCTTGCTAGCTCTACATATGTATATGATCTGATTGAGAGGCAGCCTAGCACAGTGGCAGAAGATATGGCCTTTCAGTGCAGAAGAGCTGTGTTCAAGTTCAAGACTCATTCAAGCTGTGGACTAAACATGTGACCTCCAAGTTCCTCAGATAAGTCTCTGAAACTAAATTACCGACAAATTGTTGCTATACTTATGTGGAGGGAGTTTAAATGCTACCCAGAAGAAATCAGGCCAGATACTGCTCCTCCCACAACAGAAAAAAAAAATGTATCTGTTAGCAGCAAGTGGCTGATGGATTTTAAAATAAGGTTGGGGAGGTTTTGAATAAGATCTCATACTTGTTTGTGAAGCTCCCACCTAGGTTGAGCCCTCTCTGCCTAATAAAGACTCTTGGTCTCTTTCCCTTTTATTCTTCTCTCCATTATTATTCTGAGATCTTAGGAAATGTGAGCACCTTGGAGCTTTTCAAAGAGAGTGCAGAATCCCCAAGGGGTTCTGCTCTGGTATCCCCGAGATCAAGAGAGGGGGGCCATATGTGTAATACATGAGTGGGAAGTGATGTGGGAAGGAGGAGGGAGAGGGTAGGACTTGGATCTAATTGCTCTGTTTTATTCATGTATAAATGAAGAGGGAAATAAACAGAGACTCCTGAATGCTTTCTTCTTAATGTAGAGAATCTTTGTGAGGGGCCAAAAAGCACTGAACGATAGATTCTTAGTGCAATGTAATATCTTGCGGTTGTGATTAAAATGCTTAAATTCTGGACTTTGTTCTTTAGAGGAGCATTTCATAGCGAGCCCAAAAAGAGCAACAAACTTTGGAGAGACCAAGGTCCTCATTACACTAAACAATATGGCCCTTATTGCCTGACTCCTGATTATTGGCCTTTTGTTCTTGCTCAGGTTGTCAAAAAATGATTTAAACACACACACACACACACACACACACACACACACACACACACACACACACACACACACACTCGATTAGAAACAAGAAGCAACCCTTTGGCTGGCATGCAGCCTTAAGAAGAAGCCACAGCACTCACTGTATTTACCAGTGTTCAGTCAATTGCAGGGGCAATTATCACTATCATTCAGGCTAATTCCTTACTGTAATTATAAAAATAAAATCCCTGAAGGTTAGTTTTTTAACCTCCTTTATGGTATTCCAAAGACCCAAGGCACTGCATGTGGTGCCTCTAGGTAGCCCACAGGAAATGACTTTACTTTCAGCAGTTTAAATAAATTGGTTCTTTATCTGGAGGATGGTGAGACCCCAAACAGGCAAGTTTCTGCCATAGACCTTGGCAGAGCTGAGCTATGGGCATCAGCTGGAGCTCAATGGGGTTTCTTATAAACACTGAATAACATTTCAGTGAGGGAGGAAAAATGGTCACAATCTTCTGTATAGATTCCGGAAATTGGTAGCATCTTGTTTTTAGGACGAGTTTTTAGCAAAGCAGGGCTGAATCCCTGGAAGCTTTTAAGTAATTGAAAAGAGCACAGCTAAAAGCTACTGGAAATAATAATCAAAGAGCACAATAAATAATTCACAGGGTGAGGAATACCTACTAATTGTCACAAGTTAAGGCAGTTAGATAAGGGCTTGAGTTATTCTAGAGCAATATATATGGCATTCCAGCCAAGGAACCTTTGGTCGCTGGTGCACAAGCATGCATGCATCAGTTAAATCATAGTAGTTTCCCCTTGAAACAGGGCAGAGGTAGCGGGCTTGATCTTTGGGCATGTGCAAGTCATTTGGGAATTAAGTGCTCATCTTGGAGGTGGAGGGGAAGGGTGAGGTCAGTGACCTCTCCTTAGCAGAGCTGTCTCGTCATGTTTTGTAGACATTGGGGTCAAATCTATTTTTTTTTCTTTTTTTGAGATGTTGCCTTTGGGGTGTGTTTGACTTCTAGTTTTTCTAGTCTTGTAGACAGTCTTCTAGTTTTTCTAGCCTTGTAGACAGTCTTCTAGTTTTTTTTCTTTCTCTGGTCCAGGGAAGCAGATGTGTATGAGAGAAAGTAATGACTCACCACAGGACCACTTCCTAGAGAGCAGCCTGACTGCTGTAGAGGAACTGGCAGAGAGAATGCACTGGAAAAAGGAGGTGCTGCCTTTCTTCCTTGGCAGGCTGGAACTGACCAGCACATCTGGGATCTGATGAGACCACAATGGCTTTTTTTTTCTTCTTTAAAAAAATAAAACCTGAAAACCAAATTAGAAATCCTAAAAATTAAGGGAGAAATTAATAAAATCGAAAGTGATAGAACTATTGATTTAATAAATAAGACAAGAAGCTGGTACTTTGAAAAAACAAACAAAATAGACAAAGTACTGGTCAATCTAATTAAAAAAAGGAAGGAAGAAAAGCAAATTCACAGCATTAAAGATGAAAAGGGGGACAGCACCTCCAATGAGGAGGAAATTAAGGCAATCATTAGAAATTACTTTGCCCAATTATATGGCAATAAATACACCAATTTAGGAGAAATGGATGAATATATACAAAAATACAAACTGCCTAGACTAACAGAAGAGGAAATAGAATTCTTAAATAATCCCATATCAGAAATTGAAATCCATCAAGCCATCAAAGAACTTCCTAAGAAAAAATCCCCAGGGCCTGATGGATTCACCTGTGAATTCTATCAAACATTCAGAGAACAGTTGACCCCAATACTATACAAACTATTTGACATAATAAGCAAAGAGGGAGTTCTACCAAACTCCTTTTACGACACAAACATGGTACTGATTCCAAAACCAGGCAGGTCAAAAACAGAGAAAGAAAACTATAGACCAATCTCCCTAATGAATATAGATGCAAAAATTTTAAATAGGATACTAGCAAAAAGACTCCAGCAAGTGATCAGAAGGATCATTCACCATGATCAAGTAGGATTCATACCAGGGATGCAGGGCTGGTTCAACATTAGGAAAACCATCCACATAATTGACCACATCAACAAGCAAACTAGCAAGAACCACATGATTATCTCAATAGATGCAGAAAAAGCCTTTGATAAAATACAACACCCATTCCTATTAAAAACACTAGAAAGCATAGGAATAGAAGGGTCATTCCTAAAAATAATAAACAGTATATATCTAAAACCAACAGCTAATATCATCTGCAATGGGGATAAACTAGATGCATTCCCAATAAGATCAGGAGTGAAACAAGGATGCCCATTATCACCTCTACTATTTGACATTGTACTAGAAACACTAGCAGTAGCAATTAGAGAAGATAAAGAAATTGAAGGCATCAGAATAGGCAAGGAGGAGACCAAGTTATCACTCTTTGCGGATGACATGATGGTCTACTTAAAGAATCCTAGAGATTCAACCAAAAAGCTAATTGAAATAATCAACAACTTTAGCAAAGTTGCAGGATACAAAATAAACCCACATAAATCATCAGCTTTTCTATATATCTCCAACACAGCTCAGCAGCAAGAACTAGAAAGAGAAATCCCATTCAAAATCACCTTAGACAAAATAAAATACCTAGGAATCTATCTCCCAAGACAAACACAGGAACTATATGAACACAACTACAAAACACTCGCCACACAACTAAAACTAGACTTGAACAATTGGAAAAACATTAACTGCTCATGGATAGGACGAGCCAATATAATAAAAATGACCATCCTACCCAAACTTATTTATCTATTTAGTGCCATACCCATTGAACTACCAAAATACTTCTTCACTGATTTAGAAAAAACCATAACAAAGTTCATTTGGAAGAACAAAAGATCAAGGATATCCAGGGAAATAATGAAAAAAAACACATATGATGGGGGCCTTGCAGTCCCAGACCTCAAACTATATTACAAAGCAGCAGTCATCAAAACAATTTGGTACTGGCTAAGAAACAGAAAGGAAGATCAGTGGAATAGACTGGGGGAAAACGACCTCAGCAAGACAGTATACGATAAACCCAAAGATCCCAGCTTTTGGGACAAAAATCCACTATTCGATAAAAACTGCTGGGAAAATTGGAAGACAGTGTGGGAGAGACTAGGAATAGATCAACACCTCACACCCTACACCAAGATAAATTCAAAATGGGTGAGTGACTTAAACATAAAGAAGGAAACCATAAGTAAATTGGGTAAACACAGAATAGTATACATGTCAGACCTTTGGGAGGGGAAAGGCTTTAAAACCAAGCAAGATATAGAAAGAATCACAAAATGTAAAATAAATAATTTTGACTACATCAAACTAAAAAGCTTTTGTACAAACAAAACCAATATAACTAAAATCAGAAGGGAAACAACAAATTGGGAAAAAATCTTCATAGAAACCTCTGACAAAGGTTTAATTACTCATATTTATAATGAGCTAAATCAATTGTACAAAAAATCAAGCCATTCTCCAATTGATAAATGGGCAAGGGAAATGGATAGGCAGTTCTCAGATAAAGAAATCAAAACTATTAACAAGCACATGAAGAAGTGTTCTACATCTCTTATAATCAGAGAGATGCAAATCAAAACAACTCTGAGGTATCACCTCACACCTAGCAGATTGGCTAACATAACAGCAAAGGAAAGTAATGAATGCTGGAGGGGATGTGGCAAAGTAGGGACATTAATTCATTGCTGGTGGAGTTGTGAACTGATCCAACCATTCTGGAGGGCAATTTGGAACTATGCCCAAAGGGCGACAAAAGAATATCTACCCTTTGACCCAGCCATAGCACTGCTGGGTCTGTACCCCAAAGACATAATGGACACAAAGACTTGTACAAAAATATTCATAGCTGCGCTCTTTGTGGTGGCCCAAAACTGGAAAACGAGGGGATGCCCATCAATTGGGGAATGGCTGAACAAACTGTGGTATATGTTGGTGATGGAATACTATTGTGCTCAAAGGAATAATAAAGTGGAGAAGTTCCATGGAGACTGGAACAACCTCCAGGAAGTGATGCAGAGCGAGAGGAGCAGAACCAGGAGAACATTGTACACAGAGACTAATACACTGTGGTATCATCGAACGTAATGGACTTCTCCATTAGTGGCGGTGTAATGTCCCTGAACAACTTTCAGGGATCCAGGAGAAAAAAAACACCATTCATAAGCAAAGGATAAACTATGGGAGTGGAAACACCGAGAAAAAGCAACTGCCTGAATACAGAGGTTGAGGGGACATGACAGAGGATAGACTTTAAATGAACACTCTAATGCAAATACTATCAACAAAGCAATGGGTTCAAATCAAGAAAACATCTAATGCCCAGTGGACTTACGCGTCGGCTATGGGGGGTGGGGGGGAGGAAAAGAAAATGATCTATGTCTTTAACGAATAATGCTTGGAAATGATCAAATAAAATATATTAAAAAAAAAAAATAAAACCTGTTTCTTCCCATGGCCTTGAGCTCCTTCCCATCCACCCCACCCCCTCAGCTCACTCACCCTTAAACTCTGTTACTGTCCAGGAACCTATGTCCAAGGGTCACAGAGGAGCAATTGTGCCTCATGCAGAGTATAGGACCCTAGATCTCAAACTGGAAGAAGCCTCAGAGGCCACCTTGGTTAGACCTCTCATTTTAAAGAGTGTAAGGGAACTTCAATAACTTGTGCAAAATTACATAAGCAATAAGTATTAAATATGGAATATGAACCCAGGTCTCTTTACTCTAGAGCCA
Source organism: Monodelphis domestica (assembly GCF_027887165.1). Lineage (NCBI taxonomy): Eukaryota > Metazoa > Chordata > Mammalia > Didelphimorphia > Didelphidae > Monodelphis > Monodelphis domestica. The sequence goes on from NC_077227.1 coordinate 373,573,318, forward strand.
GTGCTCTATAGTGTCCATTCATTCACTTAATGTTCATTCAATGAATGTTCACCATGTGTTTGACTTTCATTGCACTAATCATCATAAGAGAAGAGAAAACAAATTGCACGAGACATTATCACCATGGAGAGAGAGAGAGAGAGAGAGAGAGAGAGAGAGAGAGAGAGATATGAATGAATGAATGGATAGGAGTCCTAGGTTTGAACCTGACCCCAGATATTTCCTCTGTGTGATCCTGGGCAAGTCACTTAATCCCCATTGCTGACCCTTCCTGCTCTTCTGCCTTGGAGCAAATACATGGTATTAATTCTAAGATGAAAGGTAAGGGTTTAAAATTTTTTTTAAATGAATAGCCCCTACCTCAGGATATTATGAGGATCAGATTAAATCCCAGAAGAATGTGTATACTTTCATGATTATACATTAATGAATTTGCCAGGAGCCTAACACAGTGCCCAGCACATGGCACAGAGTTAGATATGTAAATGTTAATATTAGTAGTAGTAGTTTACAATCTAACTGGGGTCCACAGACCCCAAAGAGACTAGATTTCAGGGAGTCTATGAACTTGAATGAAAAAAATTGTCTTTCTTTTCTCTAAATTCTAATAAAGTTAGTATTTTCTTTGATTGTGTATGTAGGCAACAAACATGATTTGGGGTCCATATGGGAGGGAGACTGCCCACGGGATCAGTGACACACACAAAAGTTAAGAATCCGTGTTCTAGGAAAATGGTGGTGGGTAATTGACTTCATAGGAGAGGAAGTTCTCTAGAGCTCATCTGCACAGAAAGACTCTTCTTGCAGTGGGCAGGTCTTTGTTTTTCTGAGATGGAGAGAATGGGAGTGGTCAGGAAGTAGATCCCATGGCCTAATTCTACTCAACATGGAAAAATATGACAATCCTCTGTGGGGACTGTGAGTGGTCTAGGTGTGGCACATGGAGGGCATGCCAAGGCAAAACCAGGACATTTCTCTTGCCTTAGATCCTGTCATTAAAATACTATAACCATTTAAATGGGTGCTCAAATTCAGGGGATTTCTAAAAGATTAGTGAAAAATCCTCTTGTGGAAGAGGCAAGCTAAAGGCCAACAAGTGGTGTTGGACCTTATGGGCAAAGTAATTATTTTTATATAAGAGCCTGGGGAAGAGGGAGGAGGATGAATGTGTCATCTTGGGCCTCAGAAGATGCTCTGAAAAAGATGAGGTTCTATGTAGAGAATGTCAATCTTGATTTTCTGTACTTATGGAAAAGAACAGTTATATAAAGTCTTCAAAATCAGTGGGTAATTTTGAAAGCATTTTTATTTTGTTTTGGATTTGGCATGAATATGCTTAAATATGGGGATTTCTCCTTTGCTTCTCTAATCCCATTCCCCACCCCCCAGCAGATTTTTATCTTCTCAAATGTTTCTTTAAGATGCCAATGAGAAGACATTTTCTGAATAGCTCATTTGAGATTAAAAGTCCTCCCTACCCCTAAACAGTCCCCACCCAGATATGTGAGTTGAATGTAGACACATTCCAAGGCAGTCAAACAACAGGTTATTATAACTGCTTCTTGGACCTGGAATTCAGATGAACCCAGATCTGGGTTCGAGCTCTACAACTTTTCTAGCCATAGTCTTCCATCAAGTCAGAAGACTTTTCTGATCTTCCTAACTTCTAGTACCCTCCCTCCTTGATCTAAAAAGTATATTTGTTGTGCATTTATTTCAACTATCCGTAGGACAAATTTATATGTACATGTATTGAGAATACATATTGTGTGTGTATACATATATTTGAGGGAGTGTATACCACCCCCCATATATATACATATTCACTCACACATATATACTTTTATATATACACACATACATATATGTACATATAATACCAATAAAACATAAGCTCTTTGAGAATAAGAATTGTTTCATTTTTTATACCTATATCACCAATATCTAGCCCAGTGTCTGGCACACAAACTAAATACTTACTGTTTAACTTCTCTCAACTTTAGTTTCTGCATTTGCAAAATTGGAGTAATAATATTTGCCCTACTTACCCTGTAAGTTGTTAAAGACTAAAATAAATTATTATATGTGTGAATTATTATATGCATCTGTACTTAATAAAGAAAATACTCATGTTCATTAGAGAATAACATTTTAATATTGCTTTTTCATACATACACAGATATTGAAAGTCTGACAAAATCATCTACATGTTTCCTAAAATGCCATGTCTTTGATTTAGTTGGAAAGAGTGCTGGATTTGGAATTGGAGGTCCTAAATTCAAATATTAGTCTATCTAATTTGGGAAAATCTCTTGGTCTCACTTTCCTCAACTGTGAAATAAGGGGATTGAAAACCATACCTAATCTCCCATCTCCAGGCTTTTGCAATGGTTTTCCCTTCACATACCTAGAATGGCATTCTCCCCATCTTCCCCTACTAGAAATCCTAGGAGGTTTTTTTTCAGGTTAACTCAGATATCACCTCCTACATGAGACCTTTTTCTGCTCTTCCTAGATTAGTGCCTCTTTCTCTTCCTGAAATCACCTTCTATTTATTTGTATATATTTTATAGACATTTTATATGTTCCTGTGTACACATGCTATCTCCTCTTACAGAATGTAAACTCCTTGAGGACTGAGGCTGTTTAATTTTTACCTTTGTATCTCCAGTGCCTATGACATCACGTAGCCCATAGGGGCTTAATGAATGCTTATTGACTGAAAGACTAGATGTCTAGAACCAGTTGAGATCCCATGTAAACTCTTAGCCTATTTTTTAAAAATAAATCCTTACCTTCTGTCTTATAATCGATAGTAATTATTGGTTCCATGGCAGAAGAGCAATAATGACTAGGCAATTAGGGTTAAGTGACTCACCCAGGGTCACACAGCTAGGAAGTATCTGAAGCCATATTTAAACCTAAGACCTCCTATCTTCAAGACTGGCTTCAAGAGTAGGTATGCATGTATACCCATACACACACGAAGATAAACTTTTAAGGCAGCTAAGTGGATAGAACTCTGGACTTGAAGTTAGGAGGACCTACCAACTCTTCTCTACTTTGCCATCTAGCTACCCATAACCATATAGTCCCCAAATCATTTTTATTTGGCTTTGGCATAAATATCCTGTTCTCTGATTGTTTCCGATGTGTTAGTCTTGTCTTCTTAATTAGCCCATTAGCCTCTAAAAGAAAGAGACCATACTATAGATGGTCGAATATGTCCCAAAACAAATACCATAGCATGAGACAAATTGATCAATTATTAATTAATGAAGATATTAAACCTTGTCAGCCAATGGAAACTTTTTTCCTGCCTCAGTCAAGTTATTGGAGCTCCCTGGTCCTCAGTTTACTCATCTGTAAAATGAAGCATCTCCAGAGACTTACTAGTTGTGTGAACCCTGGCAAGTCTCTTAACCTCTGTTTGCCTTACTCTACTGGAGAAGGAAATGACAAACCTCTGGTATCTTTGCCAAGAAAACATCATGGACAGACAGTATGGTCCCACAGGGTCATTAAGAGTTGGACACAACTGAATAATAGAAGATTAAATGGCCTTTGAGGTCTCTTCCACTCTGAATCGGTGAATCTCTGGTCTTCTTTTGTTTGTCATGCCAGGATCACCTACGAACTGTAGCAAGCACACATACTCTGGGCCAATTTCTCTTTCTTCCTAGGTGGGAAGAATGCAAATGAGAGGCTTACACTCCTCATTTGCCACAACTCCCCAACAACAGTATTAAGATACTATAAAAACCTTGCTTGTCCATGACCATACTATTTAGATTGTCAGGCAGATCTGGATTCGATTTGATTTTGATGTCCCCTCCAAAGACAGATTTCTATCCTTCTTGTGGTCCATTCATGTTCTCCCATAAGTTCATCTCTGGGTGTCTACCCAACATATTGGAGCCTTCCGTACTTTCTGCCAGCACTGTGAAGTTACCAGGAGAAAGCTATGAACCAACTGATGTTTTAAATTAATTTCATGTGTACAAACTGGAGATGATACTGAAAAAGTTGTGAGGGTTTTAATGGACAACAAGCTCAGTATCAATCAGCAGCGTAGTGTGGCAGTCAGAAAAGCCAATATAATTTTAGGTTAGATTTTAAAAATTTATCAAAAGTATTCATAACACAGAATGTGTTGGTCTTGATGTTCTCTGCTCTGGTTGGACCACGTCTCAAGGGCTGTGCTCAGTTCTGGATATCATATGTTACAAAGGACGTGGACAGGTTGGAAAGCATCCAGATGAAATGAAGGTCACCAGGCTGATGAGGGGGACTTGAGACCATGCAGTATAAGGATAAGTTGAAGGAACCAAGAATGGTTAGCCTGAAATGAGAAGACATAAGAGATATTGTAAAATATTTGGTGGATTGTCTTTTCAAAGAAGATTTCTTTGTTTGAAACCAAAGAAGAATGAGGAGCCACAGGTACAAGGTCCAAAGAGTCAAATTTAGACTGTAATGAAAAAGCTTCCTAACTATTGGAGCTATCTAAAGGTGGGATAGGACGCAGTGGCAAGTGATGAATTCTCCCTCACTGGTTTAGGTCTTCATTGGAAAATGAATTTATTACTAACATGGGATTTTTAGGAAAGTTTTTTGTTTAAAGACAGATTTTGAACTAGATGGATTCTGAGATCCTTTTTAATTCTGAGTCTCTATGGAAGCAATCTTGCTTCATCTTCAAATTCTAGGTGAAGATGATGAGGTCATCATTAAAGTAATTTCCATTAAGTAACATATGCTTAAAGAAGCAGCTATGGGGCAGTGCATATAAAGCTGCCCAAAGAGTCAGAGAAGTCCTGGGTACAAATCCTAACTCTGATCTATACCAGTTGTGTGGTCCTAGTTGTGGTCCAGCCATTTCAGTTGTTTCTGACTCTTTGTGACTCTATTTAGGGTTTTCTTGCAAATATGGTGGAGTAGTTTGTTATTTACTTCTCTAGTTCATTTTATAGATGGGGAAACTGAGGCAAACAGTTTAAGTGATTTTTTTTCCTAGTCACATGACTAATAAGTGCCTGAGGCCAGATTTGACCTCAGGAAGATGAGTCTTCCTATTTGCAAGCCTAGTGCTGTATGGATATACTGTATCACCTAGATGCCCCAATCCTAGACAAATCATTTAAAGTCATCAATAGAATAAAACTCTTTACGTTATAGAACAGCTACTGATCTGCCTCTGAGGAAAGAGTTTCCTCCCTGGGAGTCTCTTACAACAACAAAATCATACATCTGTAGGGGGAAAAAATCACGTTTTATAAAGACTACTGAGAGGCTGGGGAGTATCCAGAGGAAAGGCCACCAGGCTGATGAGAGGGTCTTGAGACGTCGAAAGAGCTGAGTGTGTCTATAGCATGAAATACTTATAACAGCAGTGTCGTGGACTTTTCAAGGTAGAAAGGGTCTTAGGAGTAATCCATTCCAAGCTCTTCATTTTTCACTGGTGGTATCTTGAGACACAGAGCAAAGTGACTTGCCCAAGGTCACACAGCAAGAGTTGGAACCCAATCTCATTCCCTTTCCACTCTATCATGTCACTACAGGATGTTTTCTCACTTTCCCCAAAGGACCAGTGCATGTATGACCTCAATGTCTGGTTAACACCCGTGGCATTTTATTTGATGCTTGTCCAACCCCTGGCACCAGGCTCTGCCCTCTTCAGGCTGCCTCCATTTTCCTTGACACCTCAACACAATGTCCACACTTCCTTTACAAAACAAGCACCATAGAAATCACCCAGGTGTTGCCTGGATCCATGTCTGCCAATGGATTTAGCCATGTCCTGGCCACTGCTCTGTTTTTCCCTCCTTGGTGATATCACAGAAGGGAAGAAGTTGTGTTCAATGGGTTGCTGGGTTGCCAGGCTGCCGGGTGTGATGCTGATAAACACCCAGCACAGGGAGCTCCTAGCTTCCCCATCTCCAGGGACTCAGGCTTCCTATGTGACTTCATCAGACTACGGTGACTCCTGTTAAATGGACACCAACCAGTGTCATCCCAGAACGAGTCTTGGGATTATGTGTGTCTGCAGCAGATCCATCGTGGGCAACAAAACCAAGCAGGCTCTTGTCGGATGGCCGCTGGGGCTCATTTGCTCTAGCAACCTCCAAACGAACTCTTTTTGTCCCCCTCCCAAATGGGTAGTTTCAAAAATTGTTTTGCACAGCAAGTGTCCCATTCTGGGCTTGGAATTCGTGCTCTAAAGGAAGCACTCCTCAGCAGCTCTTTGCTAAGTCTTATCTTAATGAAATATTTGCTGTTGTGTTATAAATCCTAGGAAGTAGGAATGGGGGGGGGCATTAGAAAATAAGTGCTATTTCCCCCTTTTTTTTATGGGTGGCTGGCAGCTGAACTTGACATCTAATCCTCTCTTTTGTGGGTTAGTTTGTGGGTTTGTTGTCTTTTGGGATTGTTGCTTGTTTGCCTAGGGGGGGTGTAATTAACCAGGAGTGTTAATTAACCTGGAGGTAGGTAGTTTATTGAGCCTTTTTTTTTCAGAGTAGTGTAGTTTCCAAGACCTCCCAGATAAAGCTTCAAAGCCTCACTTATAAACACCAGCCTACCTTTGTTGTCTTTATTCCATTGTCAGGGAAATGGATGCAGAAAAAATTGAAGGAGAAAAAAAAACGATCGAGGACTGAGGCCAAAAAACAGAGCTGAAGGAGAAAAAGGGAAACAAATGAAATATAATCACTGATGGTTCTGTAGAAAGAACTCTCAATTTAGAATCTGAGGACTTGGATTCAGATTGTGCCTTTCCCTTTCATCACCTGTGTGAGTCTGGGCAAATAACCTAATTTCTCTGGGCTTCACTTTCTTGATCTATGAAATGAAAGGGTTGTACTAAAAGGCTTCGCCAATTTTTTTCCATCTCTTAGACCTTTGATCAGAGTATTTTAGAGGCAATAGGGGACTTAAAAATCATCTATTTCAATGGCACAATTTACAGAGTAGGAAATGGGGAGCCTTACTTTAAACCAATGAGAGGAATAGGTACTAGGAGCTAGGAGCAGTCTTTTATGCTGTGGGTGGAAGTTAAGGAGCCAAGGACAATGGAATTGCGTTGCAAAGGTTTGGGAAGGAGTAGCCTCAGGGAGCATTTGGTGGCACCAACATCCAGCTGGTATCACCACTCTTAAAGCACCAAAGGCATCCCGGAGAGTTTGGCCTTCTTCCCAAGCTTGTTGTTACTAGCAGGTGGCCTAACCAAAAGGACGGAACTCAAACAAGCTGTGGGAAGATACCAAGGGGCAGCTGGGTAGCTCAATGGCTAGAAGCACCAGACCTGGAGTCTAGAGGACCCGGGTTCAAATATGACCTCAGCTACTTCCTACCTGGGTGACTCTGGGCAAGTCAGTTAACCCCAATGGCCTGGTCTTTACTGCTCTTCTGCCTTGGAACTGATACCTGGTATTCATTCTAAGACAGAAGGTAAGGGTTTTTTAAAAAAGAAAAGCTGCCAGGGTACTGGCCTCTTCTGTCTGTGTATTTGGCTGTAAAGAAAGATGTGTGCCCGTCTGGTAAAGGGAGGAGGAAAGGGTGTCTACCCCAACTCCTCTTTGGGGGGATGGAACAATTGCTATTGGTCCCCCCAGAGGACAGGTGACGATCAGTCTCCTTCCATGGTGGAGGAGAGTGCTTCTTAGGGAAAGTAGGGCTGGCCATCCCGGAGTCTGAGGTCCAGAAGCAGACTGAAGTTTATTGGTAGGATGGAATGTGACAGGTTGCTCTGGTCTCCTGGATACCAGGAGGGTGGGAATGTAAACAGGGCCCTAAGGCTGCATTCTTGGAATTTCACTTCAGTCCAGGAGGAGACAGGAGGGAAGTGAACATGACCTTGAAATACTTGCCTTTTTCAAAATCAAGATAAAAAGGTGCAATCATGCAGCACATTCTTTCTGAAGGAGAAACAGCATGCTTCTCTCTCCTCATCCTCAGATATTGGGGGAATGGGGGTGGACCCACAAAAACCAGGTTTGAGGTTGGGTGATCTTGTATTCAAATCCCAATTCTGTCATGTGTGACCTTGGGCAAATCTGGAAAGTGGGAATGATGATATTTGCCTGCTTGGTGTTTGTTCTGCTGAGAGAATGGAATGATGCATATAAAGACCTTTGGTCACACATAAATATAAATTGTTAGTATTATTGCTGCTGCTGCTACTAAGAGGGCAGCTAAGCTGGCCCTAGGCACTTACTAGCTGTGTGACCCTGAGCAAGTCACTGAACATAAAATGAGCTGGAGAAGGAAATGGTAAACCACTCCAAACCATTTGGTCTGCCAAGAAACCCTCAAATGGGGACATGAAGAGTTTGGCATGACTGAAAATATGATTAAACAACTACCTTAAAGAAGTATACAAATGTGAGAGTAGTGATAACAGAACAAAGCCTCTCTGGAGGGTTGATGCATATTACTGATAATCCTTAGGAGCTGAAATGGTCATGGGGAAAGACCCATTTTTGAAGTTTATTCTTTCACTTGTGGACCTCAGAAAACTAACATCTAGAATGATTTTGAAACCATTTTGTAGTAGATGATATTCCACTGAATTTTTCTGTCTTTAAATTTAACAAATATTTGTTAAATGCCTAATAGTTTAATTATAATAGTTTATTAGACCTTTAGAACTCTGTGGCTTATTAACATTCACCATATGCAAGGTACTCTACAAGGAGCCAGGGATGCTAAAATGGAAAATAACACAGTACCTGCTCTTCAAGGGATTGAAAATTTAAGTGAAGGAAAAAAAAACTCACAGAGCACTTCACATTTTTCTTTCTTTTTTAAAATTTATTTAGAATATTTTTCCATAGTTACATGATTCATGATTTTTCCCACCCCTCTTCCCTCCCTCCTCCCTGAGCTGACAAGCAATTCCACTGGGTTATACATAAATCATTGTTCAAAACCCATTTCCATATTATTCATATTTGTAGTAGAGTGATCTTTTAACATCAAAACCCTAATCATATCCCCATCAAACCATGTGATCAATCCTATGTTTTTCTTCTGTGTTTCTGCTCCCACAGTTCTTTCTCTGGATGTGGATAGTGTTCTTTCTCATAAATTCCTCAGAATTGTCCTGGATCATTGCATTGCTGCTAGTAGAGAAGTCCATTACAATCGATTGTACCACAGTGTATCAGTCTCTATGTACAATGTTCTCCTGGTTCTGTTCCTTTTGCTCTGCATCAATTCCTGGAGGTCGATCCAGTTCACATGGAATTCCTCCAGTTCATAATTCCTTTGAGCTTCACATTTTTTCCAAGTACCTTCTTCACAACAACTCTACAAGTTATATAATACTATAATTAATCAAAATTATTATTCCCATTTTATAGATAAGGCAACTGAGGTTTGGAAAGGTTAAGTGAATTATTCCTGGTGTCCAAGCTAGTAAATCAAATCAAGTATTTACTAAGTGCCTACTATATACCAAGCATTGGATTAAGGACTAGGGATACAAAGAAAGTCCCTGCCTTTAAGGAACTCATAATCTAAAGGGGAGACAGTGTAGAAACTATATACAAAACAAGATCTATACAGAATAAATTGGAAATTATCTCAAGAATACTAAAGTAAGCTATGAAGATAATAGGATATAAACCTGGATGTTTTGAATCCTCTAATCCTCTCGTTTTATAGATGAGGAAACTGAGGCCAAGAATAGTTAAGTAATTCGCCCAAGGTCTTGCAGATAGTTAGATAGCATTATCAGAACTGGGATTCAAGTTCAGGTTTTCTACCACTAAGTAAAATGAAATCCACTTATACTCTTCAGTGTTCTTAAATATAGATCAATGGGAAGGGAAAGAGAAGGAAACAAACATATATTAAGTACCTACTCTACACCAGGCACTTTGCTAATATCTTTACAGATATCATCTAGTAGCCTCACAACCACCCTGAGAAGTATCAACACTCCTTCTTACAACTCATCCAGCCTTCTTGTGCTCTGTATTCTTGTCTATGTCCTCCCATAAGTCCTCCATAGAGATTGTCAAAAGGACAACATCATCCCCAAGACAGAGCGAAGACTACTCTTCCACCCACTTGTACTTTCTTCACCTTCAGATCTGCCCTTGATGTTCATTACTTATTATTATATATATTATTATAGAGGTTATATAATGTCTTATATGTTATATTGTAGGTTATAGAATATACAACACATTTTGTTATACTTTATGTATAAAATGTTACATATGTATAACACATGTGAAGCACTTTTATTATTTTTTAAATTATTATACAGATGCCTTTTTTTGTAAAATGGGACTGATAGTAGCAGCTCTACTTCCCAGGATTATTGTGAGAATCATCAAGCTTGTTTTGTAAAAATTAAAATTTATATATAATAACTTCAAATATTCTATCTTGTAAGATTTATTAATAAAATTTAGTTCAAAGGCACAAGATTTCCAACTACACAGTTTCAGTCACTGTTGAGAATATTTTAAAGGATTTTTCAAACCTTAAAGTGATAAATAAATGGTGTCATTGGATATATCATGATGATGATGATAGTCATTTTCATTATTATGAGGCAGCAACGCGGCATAGTGGATAGAATGCCAGATCTGGAGTTAGGAAGATCTGAGTTCAAATCCAACCTCAGATACTTCCTAACTGTATGACCCTGAGTAAATCACTTAACCCTGTTTGCCTCAGTTTCCTCATTTGTAAAATGAGCTAGAGAAGAAAATGGCAAATCATTCCAGTATCCTTGCTAAGAAAAACCAAATGGGATCATGAAGAGTCCAACGTGATGGAAAAAAGGACTGAACAAATAACAAAATCATTATTTCATGTTCATATAAGAGTGCTGAAATTTACAATGTGATTTCTTCAAAATTATTCTGTAAGTTAGAAAATATAAGTATTACTCTATCTCCCATTTTTTTTTACATAAGAAACTTGAGCCACAGAATGGCTAAGTAATTGCCCTAAATCAAACACCTGTTAACCTAAACAGAGTCAAATACCTAGGCTAATACCTAGATATCAGAGCCAAGCCTGAAACATAGTTCTCTTGACTGCAACTTATTACTATTTCAGTGTACTTAATTAATATGATACAAGTTAAAAAAAAAAAAAACCCTTCCTACTCTTCTCTCCTGGAATTGATATCAACCTCAACCTCAATATTGATTCTGAGACAGAAGAGTGGTAAAGACTGGGCAATTGGAGTTAAATGACTTTCCCAGGGTTGCAACAGTTAGAAAATATCTGAGGCCAGATTTGAACCCAAGTTCTTCCATTTCCAGGACTGGTTTTCTTATCCATTATGCTAATTATCTGCTCCACTTGATTCTCATATGATACCATTTTGAGACTCCTCAAATATGGCATCCAAAACAACACAGTCCTCTCAATGTAGTCTAACCAGAACCAAGTACACCAGGAGTATCACCACCTGAGACTTTGGCATAATGCTAGATTTTCCAAGTGCCAGTCACATCAGTGCTATCATATTAAGTTTGCAGTTCACTAAGACACTCTTACCATATTTTCTAGTCCACTGAAATTCCCAAATAGACTGAAGGCTCTGTAAGGACTGGAAATATTTTCATTGCTGTCATATCCCTAGTACCTAACACAGTCTGTGCCTGGTACATTGTAGGTGTTGAGTAAATATTCAGTTTTTTGAACTAAGAATAGAATGTATATTTATCCTATTAACTTTCATCTTATTAGATCCAGATATATTTTGCATCTTAAATCTCTCATCCAATGTTTTGTGTCATCTATAAATTTCACAACTGTGATATCAGAGCCTTTATCCAAGTCATTGCTAAAAAATATTAACACACTGAGCACAGATCCCTGAAACACTGTACTAGAAACCTCCTTCCTTGTTGACATTGAACCATTAACAATTAGATGTTGTGCTCAGCCATTCACACAACTTCAAACACATCTAATTGAATCATTAGTTAATATGTCTCTCAATTTTGTGAGTATGAATAGCAGGAGGATCAATCTCATCAATGCATATTAACCATTCTGTCAGTTCAGTAATCCTGCAAAAGAGAAATGAAGTTAATCTGAAATAGTATGTTTTTGATGAAGCTATACTGACTCCCCGATCCCTGTTTCTTTTTAAATGTTCACTAGCCATTCTTTTAATAAGGCTTTCTAGAATTTTGCCAGAAATCAAAGTCAAGCTCACCAGCCTACTCTTTCTAATCCTCTCATTCTCCATGATCAGTGATACTGTCAAAAGTTCAGCAATCACATTGGCCAGTTCTTTTGGTAACTTTAGATATAATATATCTGGGCCTCATGATTGGAACTCATCAAGGTCAAGTGAATGTTCTGTTATTTCTGAGGTTTTGGTTCCCCATATGCCATTCTTGTTCCAGTCTTTCTACCTACCCTAAATGTTGTTCTTGAGACCCTAGAAAACAAAAGAAAAATGGGAATTGGACAATTCTATCATCTTGGTCTTTTATTATCATCCATCCACTCTAAGCAGCTCTCTTATCTCTGATTCTCCTTTTTTCCAGGGTAATTTTAAGAAAAATTTCTCTTTGTTGTCTGAGACATTCTTTCTGGTCACAGTTTATTCTGAGCTTTTACATTCTTGACTTTTAAAGGACTATGGCATGCATTCCTTTGTATTCCCCTCTGTTAACCTTAAAATTTCTTAAACTTATAAATGTTGGAAATTTCCCCTTTCCTTCTATCCATCTTTTGTAGATGCTTAAAAAATTTAGAATTTTATTCTTGAAGACTTCCCATCCTTATTCAAATCAGTCAATCTTCTCTTCAGAATTTTAGGGGAAAGAATGCCATCCACATTCAGAGGAAGAACTGTGGGAGTAGAAACACAAAAGAAAAACATTTACTTAATCACATGGTTTGATGGGGATATGATTGGGGATGTAGACTCTAAACAATCACCCTATTGCAAATATCGATAATATGGAAATAGGACTTGATCAATGACACATGTAAAACCCAGTGGAATTGCATGTCGACTATGGGGTGGGGGGGGGGAAGGAGGAGAGGGAAAGAACATGAATCATGTAACCATGGGAAAATATTCTAAATTAAATAAATTTTTTCAATTCAGAATTTTAGGGGAGAATTGAAAATGACTGAACAAGTTCTTACATATGAATATAATAGAATAATATTGCATTGTCAGGAATGATGAAAGGGGCAGTTTCAGAGAGTCCTGGGAAGATTTGTATGAACTGATACAGAGTAAAAAGAGCAGAAAGGGACAAATAATTTATACAGTAACTATGACATTGTAAAGAAAAACAATTTGGAAAGACTTTAGAAGACAATGAGCAATTATGACTAGTGGACCAGTGCTACCTAACTCCTACAGAAGGTCTATCGACCCAGGGTGCAGAAGGAGACAAACTTTTGGACATGGCAAATAGATGGATTTGTTTCTTTGAATATGCCAATTTGTTACAAAGATTGTGTTTTTTCCCCTTTTTCTTTGAGGTTGAAGTTAGGGGCAGTAGGGAGTTAGTGTTAGAAAGAAAGAAAGAAAGAAAGAAAGAAAGAAAGAAAGAAAGAAAGAAAGAAAGAAAGAAAGAAAGAAAGAAAGAAAGAAAGAAAGAAAGAGAAGGAAGGAAGGAAGGAAGGAAGGAAGGAAGGAAGGAAGGAAGGAAAGAAAAGAAAAGGGTGCTAGTGAAATATCTTTAAAATAGGAAGGAATAGAAAACTTCTGAAGGAAACATAAACAAATAGTATAGCTTTGAAAGCAACATGTTGAATTAATTATATTCTTTAAAAAGAAAGCTATACATAATAGAGACTTATGGTTTCACATGTAATCTTCTATTGTTCAACTTTTTGTATGGAAATGTTTCTCTTCCTTTCTCCCCCTTCCTCTTTCTTTTATTCCCTTTTCTTTTTTCTCTTCCCTCACTCACTCCCTTCTCCTTTCTCCTCTTTCCTCTTACCCTCTCCTCTTATTTCTTTCTTCTCTCCTTATCTCCCTCCCTACCCTCTTTCTCTGTGTCTCTTTCTCTCTTGTATTCATTATTATTTTAAAAATTTAAAAACAAAAAAGCCATTTTCTGCCTAGTGTGAAAAAACACAAGATAATACTTAGAAAAATACTTTTGAAAAAGAAGACCCATTTTATGTGTTAAAAAACCGAGATCTAGAAGGCTTAAGTTTGTATTTCCCAAAGGGGAGTACAAACAGCAAACTTATTCAGATGGTTTGACACCCAGTCCATTTCTTTTTTTCATTATAACATTGTTTTAAGGTTTATGGCTTCTTTTGTAATCCCGGGAAGGACCTCAGTGTTATCACAAGGGCCTGTAGGGTCATTGAAGAGATGAGAAATTGTACCCAGTGCTTATCCCAGGGCCTGGCATGTAGTTGTTAAGTTATCATTGTTCAGTTGTTTTTCAATGATTTCTGAACCTTTGTGACTCCATTTGGGGTTTCCTTGGCAGAGATATTGTGACGTTATTCTTTCAGCTCATTTTACAAATGTGGAAACTGAGTCAAACAGGGTTAAGTGACTTGCCCACAGTCACACAGCTAGTGTGTGAGACTGATTTGAACTCAGGATTCTATACACTGTACCACCTAGCTGCTTATGGAACATAGTAATAGGTGCTTAATAAATGCTTATTCACTAACTGACTGGGTCATGGAGGTCACCTCTTCTGGGCAATGGAATGTAGTATATGTTGTCAACAGAATTATTGGTTAGTTTTGCTGGACCTGCCCCTTCTCCTTTTTTAAAACTAGGGATGGCTGTCTAGGGAGGAGGAAAGAGGAGGAATCTAATTGGAAATGAAGGTAATATGAAAACAAAATATAGTAACATGAGGTTTAAAAAAATATTCTTGGGTCAGAGGTACCGAGTCATAGATCCTATGCCTGATGAGTAGAGAAGAGCCTATACTTAACCCTATTTATCCCTGAAAGTGGGCAAGAAAAATCTGGAAGAAGAACCCCCATTTGTGGGTAGGGCCCCTGGAGTTATTGCTAGTTGGCTTTCAGGAGAATGCCTTTTTTTTTTAACCTTTACCTTCCATTTTGGAGTCAATACTAAGTATTGGCTCCAAGGCAGAAGAGCAGTAAGGGCTAGGCAACGGGGGTCAAGTGACTTGCCCAGGGTCACACAGCTGGGAAGTAATTGAGGTAATTTTTGAACCTAGGACCTCCCATCTCTAGGCCTGGCTCTCAATCCACTGAGCTACCCAGCTGCCCCCATGCCTTATTTTTCTTGAATAATTTCATGGTCAGTCTATCCACCTCCAAATCGGATCCTTCAACTAGTTGAAATTGTAATATTATCCTACCCTCGTACATTTATTCCTTTTCCCAACTAGTCCAAAGAAAAGGAGGAGGTCTAATTAGATTACAAGTTCCAGGATGAGGACTGTGCTTAAAGTTTTTGTATTCAATGCTACTTTTAGTGAAGAATCATATCTGTGATTTTATTGGTAAAAAGGAATCTCAGTCAGAGGTAGTAATCTGATCCTAGGTTAATTTTTAAAAATATCTTCCTAACTTGGAGGACAACTATATCTACCATAAGAAAGAAAAAAAGGAAGAAAGAAGAATAGATGAACATTTTTAACCCTAGCTCTGTGAGGTAAATAGCATAAATAGGACCCCAGTTTTATAAAGAATTTTAAAGAATTTAAACCCAAAGTCACAGAGGTAGTATCTCAGAGTTAAGAATCAACCCAATATAACCTAGAACTCCAAGGCTAGTAGTATTCTTTCCACTATACCTTCTCCACTGCTTTAATACAAGATTTTATAGTCAGAAGTCCCTGTGATTGCTGATGGCTGACAATTTCATCATCCCAATTCCGTGCTTGGATACTGGACAGTTTTTATGCCATCATTTCGGTTCTCATATCTCCATTTCAACTCAGACATCAAATGGCTTGTAGCTTTTTGATCTAAATTGGCGATGGCGTTTTTACCCCTTCCCCACAGGTACCTGGTCTTTCAAATAGGGAAGAAAAGTAGCTTTTCCTTGTGAAAGGGCTGTATACATCATTTGCCAACAGGAAATGGCTTTGGGGAGAAGCAGAAACTCAGTCATCATCAGATATACTCCTGCCAGGTGTTTGAGCCGACAAATCCCCCCCACCACTTGCTTAACTGAGCTGTAAAGAGAATCTGGCCATTCATGCAATAGTCAGGGGGAGCGAAGCCTTTATTATCTCCTGCTTGCAGGCTTTGCATTTCCCATTTTCCCCTGTGTGTACGTAGTAGGCATTGTTAGCTAATTATACTTGCCCAGCTAATTTAGAGTCACTTGAGTCCATGTTCAATGCCAGGATGCTTCAGTGCATCTGAGGGTTGGGTGGCAGCCCTGTGTCATATCACAGAGACATGTGAAACAGATGAAGCAGCAGTCTATTCCCCGGGAAGCATCTCCAAGTGTTTCATTAGACACTGCCTTTGGCTTCCAACACACTTTGCTTGGGGAAGTCTCGGCTGAGGGGGTGGAGATCTGGTCTGGGCTTGCCAGCGAACTTGGAGATGGAGGGTGGAGGTGGAAATAGACATAGTCCTAACATCTGTAGTCTTTTTTTTATAATAAAATTTTTTATAATAAAATATTTATATTTTATTATATATATAAATATATATATAAATATATAATAAAATATTTATAATAAAAAAATCTGTTTTATTAT
Source organism: Monodelphis domestica (assembly GCF_027887165.1). Classification (NCBI taxonomy): domain Eukaryota; kingdom Metazoa; phylum Chordata; class Mammalia; order Didelphimorphia; family Didelphidae; genus Monodelphis; species Monodelphis domestica. The sequence goes on from NC_077227.1 coordinate 373,589,988, forward strand.
GTGTGGTGCAGGGCAGAGCCCCAAGCTCTCTGGCCCATTAGAGGAGTATGAGAAGGAATACTGCTAACCTTTCAAAGGACTTCAAAAGAGCAACAGTGCAGGCTATTATTTTGGAACAATAATCTATCAATCAACCAACCATTTATTAATTGCTCAGCATCTGCAAAGTACTATGCTAGGTCCTCTGAGTAATAAAAAAATGAGTAAGACTGACCTCATAAAGCATATAGTATAGTAGGGAAGATAAGACATAGATGATTGAAAGAAAGGAGAGAGAAAGAAACAGTTGAAAGTTTGCCATCATGGATAGAAAGTTAACTTTTGGTTCAGAAAGACCTGAGTTCAAGCCTTGCCTCAAACACATTTTACTGATAGTGGTAACTCTGGGCAAGACACTTCACTTCAGAAAACTCTTTAAGACTTAAGTTGCAATAACAGTTGCTGATGTCCTTTGGTAGAAGGAGTTTTGATACCAGGAATTCCCAACACTAATAAAATCACAGATTTGGACAAATTATACCTATATGCACATGTTACATATATGTTTATGTATCTACACATATGTGTGAATACATACATGCATATAGGTGCAATACCAGAAAAGATCAGAGCAAGACTAATCAACTGGAGTAGTTAGGGGAGTCTTAAAAGAGAAACTGGAACCGAGACCTTAAAAGATTTATAAGATTCAGAGAAGCCAAATCAAGAAGGCCCTTCATATATGGAAAATGCTTAGTGGCAGTTGATAATTAACAAGATCTATTCTGAAGACAGTAGAACATTTTGGCTTTTATGGGAGATAGTATGGAGAGGCAAGTTAGGGGCAACCTAGGAAGATCCCCGACTATTGAGCCAAGGAGTTATCTTGTAAGCCATAGCATACCATGAAAGGTTTTTGAGTGCAGAGAATGACTGGATTTTTGAACTATGCTTTTAGGAAGATTTATCTATCAATAATGTATGTGATTGGTTGGAGGGCTAGAAAATAGGAGGCAGATTACTGAGATGGTCTCCTAGACTACACACACACACACACACACACACACACACACACACACACACGAGTTTAATTTCTTCAGAGTATCCAAAGCCTTCAAGACAGATGGGTCAGCCAGAAAATGTCCCTAGAGTTTTTATTCACATATCAAGAAGCTTTCATTTCTGATTCTGGTTGATTTTCTCCTATTTAGAAAGGTACACAGAGGAAGTGGGCTTCTGTATATCTAGAATTCTTGTTCCATGCCCCATCCAAAAGGGAAGCCAGGATCTTTATCAACCCAAAGTACTTTACCCATCAGTCTTCATGGCTACATATTAGTAGTGAATCATAGAAGGGAAATAGTCTACAGCATGGATCCTCACCAAAAGCCTTCCAAATCTACTGTTTCTCCCCTCCTTCCTGCTTTGTAGACTCTTGGTCTTGAAGATGTTGAAATGCACTGAGCTGAAACATTTCGCCATTGTGATTCCTTCTCTGGGGAACAACAAATTAATGAGGTTTTGCTAAGGAGAATGGCTTGTTGTGAGTTACAACCCCCAGACCCTGAACTTATACTTCCCGTGACATTTCTGCCCAATCCTCAATGATGTAGAGCCTCTCCTCACCCCTCACCCTCCAATCTCCCACTGCTGGCATTTCTTAATAATTCATGTGAGTTTCCATCTTGGCTCAATTAGGCATGAGGGAAGGCTGCTGTGTTAGAAGCCAGCCCAGCCCAGTAAAGAGGATGCCGAGCTGGAGAAGAAGGGGGGAGAAAGAGAGAGAGAGAGATGGATTGCAAGGCCCATAAATTTCTAGCAATAAAACCACAGCACCTCTGATTTTTATTTCCCCACTGCAGCACTCATGACAGCACAGCTGAAATGTATTAATTACCACGGGTTTTGCTTAAAGGGCATGAATTGTTTCAGTGAAGAGAAACGGGGTATTGCTTAGCTATATTAAGGCAGTCTTGCAGACAGCTTAAAAAAACAAAACAAAAAAATCCATCCACTTAAAAAATGTTTGTTAATCTGCACAGCTTCCATCAGTCAGTCCTCACCTAGGGGAAGGTAGTGCATTCTGAGGGAGAACACAAGGCCAGCAGCTAAGAAGTCCAGGTTTTCTCATGTCCCAGCTCAGCCACTAACTCATAATGTGACTTTGTCCTCAACTGTTAACTCTCCACAGCCACTGGTGATTCCTTCCCCACCATGTCCGTTCAGCACTCCAGCCTTCCCATCCTTTGCTATATCTCATCAACTTCTTTCCTCTTTCCTTCACTCCCAATGCCACCATCTTAATTCAGGCCTCTTGTCTAGACTATTATAGTAGTTGCTTAGGTTTCAGGTTCTCTCTAGCCCATATTCCACATAGCTGCCAGTCCATCTTCTAAAATCACAAGGGCCAACCATGCCATGTTCATGCTCAACAATCTATGATGGCTCCCTATCACCTCAGAGATAAAACCCATACTCCTGAGCTTAGCATTTGCTTTCACCATCTGGCTTTGGTCTCTCTGCCCAAACGTATGATCAAATTATTCTCTCTTAAACTCTTTTGTTCAGGCCTGACTGGTCTACTTGCTGGTTCCCAACCAAACCTGCTGCTCTCTCCCACCTTAGTCCTGTTGTACCAGCTGCTATCCAATCCCTGGAAGGGTCTCCTCCTCGCCTCCACCTTTAGAATCTTTCACTTTTTTTAAGACTCAGCTACGGTGCCATCTCCCATGTAATAGTTTCCTGATCTCTCTATCTCTTAGGGTCATCTCTGTCTTCATATTAGTTTATAATTATATCTTATGCCCCACTAAAATGTACACTTTCTTGGAGGGCAGGACTTGCTGCTTCTATTTTTTTTTTTAGATCACTGTATCCCAATTACCTAGTGTGTAATGCTCCACACACAGTAGGTGCTTTTTTTTTAAAGCTTGTTTAAGTAAGTTCTGTTCTTCTCTCAGCTCTTCAGTTTCCTCATCTGTTAAAAGAATACTTGAGAGGCAATTAGGTGGCTCAGTGGATAGAAATGCCAGATTTAAACCTAGATCCTCTAGGCTCCAGGCTCTGAACCACCTAGCTGCCCTTTGTCTGTAAAATAGTATGGTTTGAATCTAGCCTTAGACCCTTCCTAGCTGTGTGACCCTGGTCAAGTCACTTAACCCCCATTGCCTAGCCCTTATTGCCCTTTTCTCTTGGAATCAATACACAGTATGGATTGTAAGACAGAAGTTAAGGGTTTTAAAAAAGGATTGGATTGAATGATTATCAGATAAATGGCAGTGAATAGAGCTCTGAGCTTGGTATCAGAAAGATCTAGGTAATATTTGTAGAGCATTTAGCACGCCTAAATGCTTAAAACGCCTATTTCCTCCCTTAATTCCAAGCCCTCTTCATGTTCTAATAGTCTATGATTTCAAGACAAGAATTTATAATAAATGAAACTTCTGGATGTAGAAAAATGACAGAAATCTCTTCATTTCAACTGTGGGTAATTAGAGTTAATAACAGTTCTACTGCTTTTCCTGGTCATGATGAAAAATTTACACTGAAAATATATAAAGCATAAAGCAAGGACTGAGGAGTCTCACAGGATAACGGAGTCTTTGTTAGAGCAAGGTCTGGTTCCAATATGGTTTGACTGGACAGGTAAGACCCTTGTTGCTCTGGTGCTTCCAGACCCAAACTACTGGCTGCCATTAGAAAGGAAGGTTCCGTTTGAACTCAGTCTGGGAAGTCAGTGGGAAGGTCAAGGGAAAGGGAGAACTGAAGAGTGTTTAGAGTTTGCTAGGTATTCTCTGTCCCTCTACACAGAGTAATTAGAGTACAAAGAGAAGACTATCTCTATCCAATGTTAGTTGGCCATCAGAGTTGTATAAATGAAGAATATGATATAGGATCCACTTCCTTACCACAAATCTCACACATGAGCCCGCAATCTGTGGATGAATAGAGGCCAAGAATGCAGAAACTTTTGTTTGAGAGGCAGGAGAAGATAGTGGTGAGGACACTGGACCAGACCTGGGAACCAGGATCTTGGCTGTCATTACAGTGTGAACTGGATCAAATGGATGGCTTCCTTGACTTCCCTAGCTGTCAGATAGGAAGATTAGGCCATTTTTCTCATCTTCCAGGACTCTCCCAATCCCAACATTTAGCCAACTTTGGTGTTGGCCAAGTCCGCTCAGCAAACAGAGGAACTCAGCCATAATATCAGGGTGGAGAAACCTGTAGGTCAAGTTAATGCTAGTTAAATAGTAAAAGCTGGTGACCTCCTGGGGCCAGGTGAGGAGCTCTGGTAGGAGAGAATGGCTTCCATAAAATGGCAAAAATGTTTTATTTGCTAATGGATGGCTGGGCTTTGGATTTCCAAGTGAGCTTGCAGGTGTCCTTAGATAGTTTCACTCGATTTAGTAGCTAAGTGTCAGGAAATGGGCTTGGTGGAGCAGTTGTTTATTTTAATTCAGCAAGCTTTTAATTAAGCACCTATTTGTGCAGGGTCCTTTGCTGGGCTCCAGAATACAAAAACAAAACAAAAAGCAGCCCCTCCCCTCAAGGAGCATATATTCTAAAATATTTCCCATTAACTTCATGCAGATTAGCCCATTTGGACCTCACCACAATCCAGTCAGCCAGATTGTCCAGATGTTACTGTCCTCATTTTATAGGTAAGGAAGCCAGACACAGTGGTTGTGTGATTTACCTGTATTCATGTCACTCAGTGTTATAGGCAGGACTGGAACCCAATTCTTCCTGACTATCCCATATCTAAAAAGATCCCTGTTCTCTGACATCAAAGCACCTCCTCTAGTAATATGCATCCCTGCTATGCACCACCAGATGTTCCACAATGTACCTGCTTTCCTGGTTCCACCTTCTATTCAGGACTGTGTTGGAAAAAAAGAGTGTTGGACTTAATAAGGAAAGACCTGGCTTTAAACTTGCTAGCTACATGGCAATGGGCAAAATGTCTTTTTGTGCCTTAATTGCCTTCTCTGCTAATTTCCTAGATGGATCTGTGATTTTATCTTTGTGGCTACCTCTTACTTGGATGATTGCAATTGTCTCCTAATTGGCCTCCCTGCCATCCTTCTCCTCCCTCTCTAATTCATCCTCTCACATAGTTACCAAATTAATGCAGATTTAACCACGTCACTCTCTTGCTCAGTTGTCTTCTGTGGCTCCCTCATTACTTCTAGGATAAAATTCACAATTCTCATTCTATCTTTTAAAGCCCCCCACAATCTGCCTCCCATTTATCTACTAAGTGTTATTTCATCTGTTACTCCTTTCATACTTTCCATTCATGCTAGCCTGTTAAGTGACATGGCATTCTGTCTCCTACCTGCCTCCCCCCATGTCTAGAATCTACTGCCTTCTCACTCATAGAATCTTTGGCTCCCTTCAAAGCACAGACGAAGTATCTCCTGTAAATCCACCCTTTTTGCTCAGCTATTAGTTTTTCTCCCTCTTGAAATTACTCTTCATAATAAAACTTAGAACGTTTGTATTCCCTTAATAGAGGATACATTCCTTGAAGGTAGGAATTGTCTTTTTCTTTCCTTTCTTCTTCTTTTTTTGGGTCTTATATCTCTAGTGTTTATTAGGGTCTTCCTGGGTGTATTGGTTAGCACTTTTTTTTTCCAGTTTAAGTTATACCTAATTCTTTGTGACCCCATTTGGGTTTTTCTTCACAAAAATACTGGAATGGTTTGCCATATCCTTCTCCATCTCAGGACAAACTGAGGCAAACAGGATTAAGCCATTTTCTTGGGGTCACATAGATAGTCACTATCTGAAGCCAATTTGAACTCAGGGAGATGTCTTCCTGACTCCAGGTTTGGCACTTATCCATTGTGCCATCTAACAGGCTTTGACTAGCACATAGTACTTGCTTAATGGTTTCTTGAATTGAAATTGAATTGGACACTCAAAGAGGAAAGCACTGGTTATGGAGTCAGAGGATGTGGGTTCAAATCCCTCCTCTGACAATTTCTTCCTGTATGATGTTGAGAAAATCACTTAAAAATATTGGTCTCCATTCTCTTCAATTGTAAAATGAAGAAGTTGGATTAAATGGCCTCTAAGGAACCTTCTGGATCTAGAACAGTGGTCTGAAATGATTCACTTGCTACATTTGTCAATGTCCTTCCATCAATCTTTTATAGGGTAGGCAGGAGGAAGTAGGGATACTCTTCTTGGTGCTACAGTGAATAGAGCCTGGGCCAAAAATGAGGAAGACATAAATTTAAATCCAGCCTCAGCCACTCAAGAGTTATGTGACCCTGGGCAAGCCACTCAAACACTGTCTGCCTCAGTTTCCCCAATTCTAGCATGGGGGTAGGAATAGTGCCTACCTCAGAGAGTTGTTATGAAGATCAAATGAGAATATTTGTAAAGTATATAGATCAATATCTGGAACATAGTAAGTACTAAAAAAATGTTCTCCCTTCCTTCCCTTTACACACAGTGTTCTCTTCTTTCCAATTGTCTTTACTTTGTGTGACTACCAATAGGATGGGAAGACTGTTCCTTGTTTGTAAAGTAGAAATAATTGTATCTGTAGTACCTACCTCACAGGAATGCTAGGAAGGTATAATTACATATTTTGGCTGGAGCATTCCAACTTCAATGAACATCCATGGGAGCAAATCAGAGGCAGGCTTGACCAGAGTTATTTCTCCTTCCAAGTCTGACCTTCTGTCCAGCATGCACTGCTGCTGTTGCTACTGAATAATGGCCAAAGCAAAATTGAAGTGTTTCTTGACTAAAGAGTGTTGTCCAAGATTGGAATTTAGGTCTCTTCTTTTAAGTTCTCTGACATTGATTACAATGGGAATTTTCAGTTTTTAGTCATGGATGATGTGAATGACCAGGAAGTTATTGCTGTTATACCCTGACCCTCAAAGGCAGGATACCAGATAGAGGTAACTTCCCTTCAAGGGTCCTTTCTAAATCTTGAGTTAAAATCTATTCAAGATCTACATCTTACCACCCAGGCAGCAATTTCCACTGGGAGAAAGCTTAGCAATCTTTCATTTTCCTCTAAAAGGTTGACTCACAGTCTCTCCTTCATCTTTTTGGATTCTCACATGCTTTCCCTGGAGAGATTCTGCAGAACTACACTAGGTTCCACCATCCTAGCCCTTAGATTCCTTCTAAATTTCTTAACACATCTGCCTGGGATTTCCCCCCCTTTTTGTTTCCTGTACCTATATTAAAAAATGGTGCGAAAGTGTCTATTGCTTCTAAAATTATGGAGTCTTAGAAAGATAGATATCTTACTGTTATAGGTCAAGTCTTTCACTTTACAGATGAGGAAATTGATATCTGTGATCCTATGGAGACCAAGAAATGACTGGTATAAGGTCACACAGAGACAGAGCAAAAATAAAACTTAGATCTCCTCAGCCTCAACTGGAGTTCTTTATACCTTGTTGCTAAAAAATTTCCTTTGGAGATATTTATGGTCTCTACTAGGTGCTTGGGATTTCGTGTAGTATAGGAAGGTAAATAGTGAATTGGATTTGCAGTGAGAAAATCCAAGTTGAGTTCTCATGTACTTTAGAGGTCATCAAGTCCAACTGATTTGAAATTACTTGCCTAGGATCACCTGGAAAAAAGTAGCAGAACCAAAGTTTGGACTTTGGCCCTCTGGCTCCAGATCCAACAGTCTTTCTATTATACTGTGCTCTGGGTTTGAGTTACAGATCTGCCATTCACATATGATCCTGGGCAAATCACTTAATTATAATCCCTGTAAGCCACCCCTTCTTCAACATATATAGCAAGACTCTGGACTTGCTCTCCCACTCTCACAGCTATAAATCTTCTCCGTTTAGACTTACCCAAGAGGTTAGGTATGTCTTTCTCTCAAATGATATCAACTCAAGCCCCCAAACTTGTGTATTTTCCCTTCTGTTAGCTTCTAGGGATTAGCACCCCCCCCCCAATTCTTTGAAACAATATTAATTTGCAATTAGAAAGAAATGTTTACTGCAAAGATAAAGAACAGAATTAACAAAGCATTCCCTACTCTCCAACACCTAGCAGATATCTCTCTTCTATACCACTTCAATCCTTGAGCAGAATGAGTTCAAACTTAAAGCAATGTTTGAACTTAGAACATTTGCCCTCACCAAACCAAGTTCACTTTCAAAATTGGGATAGTTAATGGATGAATCACTGTAGCTCCCTGTTGGCCACATTCAGTCTATGCTGAGTCAAATAAATTGCATAAGACTTCATTCTTCACCATGTGGCTTCTGGCAAATCCCAACCAGGATACTTAGGAACTTCTGGTGACTCTCCTGACCTTTTGAAGCTCACAAGGTCTTCCCTATCTCCAATATGCCACTGAAGTGCAGGAGAGAAGAGGCAGGAAGAAGCAAAGAACAGAAGCCTATATTCATGGGCTCCAAAGGGGATGGCCTGAGGCTTTTCCCCATCCAGAGGCTTACAATGTGTCTGTCTCACTTGAAATTGGTCCAGGAAGGAGAGAGAAGGAATAAGAGACTTGCTTCGTCCAGTTAGTGCCTTTTGAATGCACCTTAGTTCTAGCTCAGCAGCCAATCCCCAGTCCATTTCTTTGCCAAATGGTTAGCAGTCTGGACCCAGGTATAGAATGCCAGTGTTTGCACCAAACCAAGGAGCAGGGCTCTTCCATTACACATCATCTTTCCATTCTGGAAGCATTCTCTCCAATTTCTTCCATGGCAGGTGGCAGGGATTCTCTGGAAATGGAGTGTTAGGGGGATAGGAAAAATATTGACTGCTCCAACTACCTTACAAAATGGTTAGAGTTAAGTGGTAAAGTACTATACACATGTGTTGTTCTTAACAAAAATTTTACTGAAGGTATTCTTCCCATCTCAGCATCACTTATTCTACTTGGGTATCTCCTGGAGGACTAGCACCCAGTACCTGCACATCGTAGGTGCTCACATAAGCATACAATAAAGTCTTATGAAATTGAAGTGACCTGAAGAAAGAGACTGGAAGTAGAATGTGTGTTAGAATCTGTTATAGGAGTGCTGTGAGTGACTTCATTTTGAATGTGTAAATGTGTATCTAATCACTTTAAGAATAAAAGTAGCATGTTTTTGTATGTTATAATAACTAGTTATTAGTCACACACTTATTGGTCCCTGTACTCAAGAAGTTGATAAGAAAAATCCTCAACAGGATCCATTTAATTTTCTAGCATTATTTATTTCTAATTTTTAAAAAATGTCAGTAATGCTCTTGGAGAGAGAGAGAGAGGGGGGGGGGGGGAGGGGAAGAGAGGAACAAATGAGGTGTGAGAATACTTAAGTTAATACCATCACTATTTGAGATTCTGTTTTTCTGCCAGTAAGGTGCACTTCCCCCAGGATGTTTGCATGCTTTATTCCTCCTAACTGGGCAGCTGATTAAGGTTCCTCTAATCCATGGACCGGATGGAAAGAGTTGGCAGTGCTGACAGAGAAGGTCACACTGTCATTGTTCATTTCAATGAAACACGCCTTCTGAGAAGTTCTGGGACACTGCACAGCTATGAGCACAGACCTGCCTTTATCCCCACTTTATGAAGACCTCATTCACTTCTCACCTGAGGAACTCCGGAGAAACAGCACCAGTAAATGCCATCACAAACATGTACTTTTCCAAGGAGGAAATACAAATATTTAGTCCAGGGATAAAAGGGGATCTGAGAATAGATATCTGGTCAGGGTCTGCTTGAGAAATAGAAACAGGAAGCTATCATCTCAGGAAGGAGCCTTCCAAAGAACACTGCCCAAATCTGACCACTGAGATAACCTTGGGAAGGACTTGGAAAAATCATTTACTCCATTTTCTTGTCTCTAGTCAGATTTATTCCTAAAAACCACCCAAGATGTGTGTGTGTGTGTGTGTGTGTGTGTGTGTGTGTGTGTGTGTGTGTGTGTACACATACATACATACATAATGGAGTGTCCCTTAGGATATGGGTTGGATAAGATGGCAGCTGAGATCACTTTCAAATTGACAATTCTGTGACTCTTTTTTTTTAATGCTAAAGGACTCTGCCTTTAAACAGAGAACTCCTGTTCTTTAGACTTTAATTACTCAATTTGGGGAGTATCATTATGCACTCAATGAGAATTTAGCTTTCCTAAGATGGGTGTGCTCTTTCTCTGCCTAGACCACAAGTTCTTAACCTGAGGTCCACAGATATGATTCATGGCTAGACTCCATGGATAAATTTCAGGGGATCTATGAACTTGGTTGGGAAGAAATGGCTTCTTTATTTTCATTACCTTTAACTGAAATTTAGCATTCAATTATAGCTGTAGGTAACCAACCATTATCCTGCAAAGGGGGTCCTTGAGCTTTACTGGATTGCTTAGGGGATCTGTGACCAAGAAAATGAAGACCCTGGCCTAAACTATAAGGTTTTCCAGGTTTTAGGGGTGATGCCCTTGTTTTTGTTTGTATCTCCTATACCATCTAGTGAAGGGTTTTGCCCACAGTGTTTAATTAACATGATCGGTAGGCTGACAGAAAAAACTTCTTAACCAAATTTCTACAAGGAGAAAGGAGCCGAGTTCCCATTTCATTTGCATATAACCAGGGTTGGCTTCAACCTAGATTAGCTCATAGAATACAGTCTCTTTACCACTTTATAGCATCACCTACATTTCAGGGGAGATAATTTTTTTTTTAGCCTTTGTATAATATCCCCAGAGCTTAGTCTAGTATCTGACACATGATAGGCAATCCATAAATGCTTTAAATGAAAACTTATGTTTTCCAGAAGGAGTTGCATGGAAATGCTGCTCCCTACTATACAAATAAATAATCAAGAAGAATTTATCACATACCTACTATGTGCTAGAACTGGAAAGGGGTAAGGAATAAAATAATCCCTATTTACAAGAATCCTTCATTCAAAATAAAATAAAATGAATAATACATATTAAATATTAAAAATAAAAAGTTAATAAATACCCAAAAGCCCACAAAGTTAGATGCAAAATACTATGAAAGGGAAGGAAGACACTACCAGTTGGGGGGAGAGAGAGCAGGGGATGATAGTTAAATGCCTCAGTTTTGGTCTTAATGTAACTAACACTGGCAGGTTAAGTGTATTGATTATCCTCATGTAAATCACCCAGTGTGAGTTAATGCTTAGTTAAAGTTTCCTTCCATCACTCAGCACACTTTCAGGTGTACTTTTTAATCCCTAACCCCACCACCCCACATCCCCCTGTCCCTTAACATCATCTCTGGTGCTCAAGAAACAAACCGTTAGCTTGAATATTAGATTAATCAAAACTCAATTAGGAAGAGATCTGCAGAAAACAAAAGTATCATTACATCCATTCCCATAAGGAATACATCCCCAAAAGTGATAATTCAAAGATTATCTGAAGATTCAGATCTGATCTCTTCCATCAGAGTAAGTAATTGAAGATTGATATGTATTTGCTAAATCTGAAGATTGTGTTTATTTTACCCTTATAAACTCTGGAATATTATTGCACACAACCCCAAGATATGGGCACCTATCTAATGCCAGACCTGGAATCACAAATAGCTGTGTTCAAATCCAGCATGAGACAATTATTAGCCATGTGACTCTGAGCAAGTCCCTTAATCCTCTTTGCCTCAGTTTCCTCATCTGTAAATGAGCTGGAGGAAATAGTAAACCACTCCAGTATCTGTTTGAAGAAAACCCTATATCTGATCATGAAGAATTGGGCTTGATTACAACAAATGAAAATCAGCAATCAAAAGAAAATATCTCTAGACTGAAGGAACTGACTTTGTCCCAAAAGAAGCTCAACATATTTGGGCCCAGGGTGCAAGGACAATCTCCCATCATGTCAAAAGAATCATAGCTTCATAGATTTAGAGATGAAAAGAACCTGAGGTCATTTAACCTAATCTAATCATTTTGCAGAAGTGGGAACTGAGGTTATAATTGAGTGACAAACCCGAGGTCAAACAACTAGTGATTGGAGGAGCTAGAATTTGAACCTAGGTCCCATGACTCCAAGATCAAGGCTCTTTCCATTTTACCCCCTGGAGATAAAACTCTCCACCTGGAGGTGAAGAGCAACTGAGGTAACACCATCACAAATCTCTTGTTTCCCAGTGTTTTTGCCCCCACTCCAAAACAGTACTCAGATAATCAGGATATTGATCATACCATGAGCTAATGTGTGAGGGAAGAGAGAATTCAGATTATTATAGGGAATGGACATTTAGAGGTGCTTAGCAGAAAATTGTATAGCAAGTAGTTTAAGCTTTAGTTTTGGCCAAATTCCTTTGTGGCTTTCTCCAGGAGTGACTCCTTTCTCCCATTGGAGGATAGAGTTCTCCAGAGAACTAGATCTGAAATCCATAGTCCCTGTTACCAAGCTGGGGAGTTACCGAAGCCATTATTAAGAATAGCAATGTCACCATGCTTGTCCTGACAAGGAAAACCCAAAGGGCTCATAAACCTGAGAGGGAGGCACTTGAGGACCCTGAGGATCTCAGAGGCTTCTGAAAGTGGGATCCTGTCTCTAAAAAATCAGGATGCTGTTATTCTGCTCCAGAGAGGGCTGGTAATCTTTGGACAGATGGACTTGACTTAAAATGGAACAGGCTATCCCAGGAGGTAACCATCACAGGGAGGGGTTCAAGCAGAGTCCAGATCTGCCAGGAATCCTAGGAAAAGGACTCCTTTGCTGGTTGAGAGGTTGATCTCTAAGGTCACTCACAACTCTAAATTTTATTTCAGAGGAGGAAGGAACAAGACAATAATCCATGGCAGAATCTGGAGAAGGTTCCAGAAACTCTCTCCATGATCTTGCTTCCTCCAGGAGATAGCTAGAGCAAGCTAATTAGTCATGAATAATTCAGAAGAAAACTTTGTGGGTTTTTTTTTTTTTTAACTGTCCCTCTCATAGCCATACCTCTTCCAAAGCTGCATTTTTTTCTTTACCCAGTCACTCCAAAATGAAGGAAGACTATCTGACCAGGGAACAATTTTCTGCTCTCTTTAGGGGGGAAAATAAGAGTGGGGTTTAGTGTTTTTAAGTTCATAGGATCATGGATTTAGAAAATTATACCTCAGAAACTATATTCTAGACCAGCTCCCTCATTTTACTAATTGACCTGTGATTTCATGCATAAAAAGTTGACTGATGGTGCTACTGCAACTATCTCCCAGGGAGGATGGGCACCTTGCTCTGAAATTTATAGTCTTAGAGTTTGCTGGAGTCATTGAGATTAAAGGATTTGCTCAAGGCTACACAGTTAAAATTTGTCAGAGATAGACCATGAACCAAGGCTTTCTGATTCCTAGGGCAGCTCTTTCTCCACTACCCCAGTCTGCATCTCCATTTTACAGATCTAGAAGTTGGTTGGTGCTTTTTGTTTTTATAACACAATAGAAAAAAACAGGATAGTTTCATAGAAAAAAAAAAACAACCAGAAGATCTAGAACCTGAGGAGCTGAGTTCAAATCTCAGTTCTTTTACTTACTAAATTATTTGATTACTGTGTGACACTGGGTAAGTTGCTTCCTCCCTCTGGCCTTCAATTTCTCTACCTATAGAATAAAGGGCAAGTTGAGGGAAGTAGAGTGATGGCTTCTGTGGTCTCTTCTAGCCCTAAATTTGTGATGCTAAGAATAATTAATAATTACCATTATCACCAATTCATTTAAGATATCTTGTTAGCCCTCTTTGCCCCACCACTGGGGATGTTTGTGCAATTTATTGTCTGCAATCTAGGAATGAATCAAAGTGTCAAGCATTAGTATCATTAAAATGTCAGAGCATTCATGACTGACAATGTGTTGTATTTCACTTATATTAGGCAGCTTATAGGACCTTATAAGTTGGTTCTAAGTCAAAGTAATTCCTGGATCCGAGGCCTTTTTCCATTCTGCAAAAGAGGGATAGTCTGGACTAAACACTTGTTCCCACTGTGTAGATTTTCTTTTAAGTAGTTAATTTTTTAAAAAAATTTATCTTAGAAATTGCCAATAAACAACAAATTGTTATAAATTAGTCACGAGATTATGTTTCTAGACCTGAAAGGGACCTTAGAATCTAGTTAGTCTAGCCTCCTCATTTTACAAATGAGGAAAATGAGGCCCATAGAAGCAAAATAAATTACCTAATCATTAAGTGCCAGAGTCAAGATTTGGAACTTGGGTCCTATAGCTCCAAGTTCAGCCATATTTTTTCATGCTCAACAATCTTTGCACTGTAAGATTCTGCTTCCCCTTGTATTTGGTAGTTAGAATAACAAAAAATGTAGGTCTCACAAGGGTCCAAATTAATATTATCCATTATTCTTTAGCAAACCCTTTCCATTATGGCAGTTGTTCTGTACTAGCAGTTAGTCCTGAATCAAAACTTTTTTTGTAAAGCCCTGGGTACACTAATATGATTTCAGGAAAGGAAACTCTTCTTGGAGGGAATCAGGCCACTAAATGACTAGACAACCTGCTCTGAACCTGAGGAGCCAAGTGTGGGTGACAGAGCAGGTCATGTGGGATGGTAAGTGGAAAAGCCATAGTGTGTTCAATTCTAGGCATCACTATTTTTAGGAGGAACAATGAAAAACTGGGTCATATGCTGAGAAAAATGACAAGTAGAGTGCAGACAATCCAAGTTACATGCATCCATAGGAGGATCTATTGATGAAATTAGGGATATTAACACAAAAGAAGAGATGATTTGAAATAGACAAGAAAGTTGTTTTCAAATATTTCCTTCAGAAAAATTAGACTCATTTTGCTTGGTCCCAGAATTTCTACCCAGGAAAAATGGGTGGAAATTAAGGAGAAGCAGATTTTAGCTTAACACAAGGGGTAACATTCTAACTATTAGAATTATTTTTAAAAAAGGAATAGGGAGTCCTCTCTGATGGAATTTCCCTCCCCCAGAGATATTTGGACAGAGGCTGAATTTTCATTTGTTTGAGATGGTCTAAAAGGGAGTCATACACAGTAAAGAATTAGACTAGATGATGTCTAATTTCCTTCTATTCCAACTTGGAGATTCTAGGTTTCTATGATGCCTGTAACTTCCCCTTGTGACTTTGAAGGGAATGGAAGTTGGGAAGATTTTCCTTTGGAAATCAAATGGATTAAATGAATGCCAGGAATGCTCAATTTATTGATCTCACCTGGCATTAGAGGTAATGGGGATTACGGGTAAAGGGAAGACTTTCCATCATGAAAAAGGCACTCTATCTTGAGACCGTTCTTTCCTGTTTACCTTGAAATCTCCTCATAGGAAAATTTATTCATAGCCGACAAAACCTAACGTGGCAGATGAAGAGTACTCTTTTTTTAATAGTAATGGAAAACCATACATTTTAGAGGATGTGGGGCATGGTCAAGTGTAGGCCCTTAGAGACAAGGGGCTGGGGAATCATCCTCAACTAACCCCCAATCTTGCAATCTGAAACCAGCTCTGGGATTTCCTTTGGAATGTGTAGGAATTCCTCCCCCTACACCTCTCCTCTTCTCTGGATTATATAAGGCTGGCACATAGATAAATAAAATCTATAGATATCTAGATAGTTCCTTTTGCTTGATAACTACTAAACATTTGCCCAAAGCTATTCAGAAAGAACAAAATGTATCGAATGATCTTGCCACCTTCTCCTTAGCCTTGGGGCCATCATTTGGTTTTGGAATTAATGGGCAAGTTGGAAATGAGGAAATTCCATAGCATAGTGGAATGAGCTCTGTTGGAGATTAATGGAGGGGGAGTCCTTCCATCCATCCTGCAGCTGAACTCTTCTGTCTTTAATCCTCCAATTAGAATATGAACTCCTTGAGATCTAGAACTGTTTCAATTTTCTCTTTGTATCTCTAAGTCTAGCATAGTTCTTGGCAGATATTAAGCAAATTAATAAAAGTTTTTCATTGAAATTTTAAAACAAAATAATGGGGTGGGGAGGGGTACTAGAGGAACACCTATAGGGAAAGGGATAAGGTGGAAAGCCATTATTAGCCCTTCCTGCTATTGACTGTACTTTTGAATTTATTTTGTGACCCAAGAATTAGGAGAGAGGTTGATATGTATCAACTTTCTGTTTGACATACAAAATATTCTACCCTGCCCCCTGCTTATCATCTACTCACATTCCTGAGTGAAACACGCTGTCCTTGGTTACTATTTGGAATGATTGATGGTGGTTTGTTATTATTATTTTTTTAATTTGTTCTTTGTGCCCAGGCGCCTGTGGGAAAATGCTAAAGAATAATTTAAAAGTCTCTGCAGTAACTCCCACATGAATTCTGAAGCAGCATCTTTTGGGGTCAGGCTTTCCCCCTACCTAAGGGACAAATAAGGGTGCATTAGCACTCTTTAGTCTACTTCCAAACAATTGCTTCATGAACACACTGGGTTATCTCGTGGGCTCTCTTTGCTCTGTGACTCCTCATCTGTTCAAGGACTAAGTGAATACTGGATGAAAGCATTTACAGTCCAGCTAAGCTTCTCTTTTATTGGATCCTATGAACCAAGATCTAGTATTAAAAGAAACCTCAAAGGCTGCCTAATCTAACCCCTTCAGTTTATAAATGAGGAATTGGAGGCTCAAGGAAATAAAATGGCAATATTCTTGCTGCCATTTCTCATTACTTTCGCTCTGGAAGATTTAGGCTTTAGTTGGAACAGACAATCTGGTAAATTCCTTTCCAGATCTATTATTGCACCTTTTTGATTCTGAAAGATCTCAAGGACTTAATCTAGATCTAAAGATGACTATTTTGGAGAAGGAAATGGCAAACCACCGCAGTATCTTTGCAAAAAAAAAAGAAAGAAAGAAAAGAAATGGGGTCATGAAAATTTGGATACAACTGAAACAACTGAACTAAACAACACAACATCTTGACAGGAAAGGGGTTAGAGTTCTGAGATTAGGTGGAGTCTCCTCCACTTTGAGTTTTTAAAACCAGATAGGGTTTCTGGCATGGGCTCATAATAAAGTGCTTCTCAAAGGCTGTTGGGTGAATGGAATGAACTTCTCAATGTGTCTTCCTTCTGCTGGATTAGATAACTCTGTGATCATTGCCCTTTATTATCTGTGACTTCCCTTATTTGCTAATGACATAGATACTGTTATCCATTTCATCCCAATTGAGATTTTGCCTTCCTCTCCATCTCCCACTTACTGCCTAACAACTTTTCTAGAGGATAAACTGAGAGTATTCCTGATGGTTTTAAAAAGCAAAACTATCAAGAGAATAACCAAAATGGCAGATTAAGAAGAAGCTCTTTAGCTTAGCTCTCCCTACTATTCTAATGACTTAAGAAGAATAGATAAAGTAATGAATGGGACATTGAAGAAGAAATTAAAATGGATCATTTTTACAGTTCAGGATCATAAATTAGACATACAGGCAAGTGGCTATAGCAGGAACTCTGAAAAAAGGTACAGGCCAGGAATAAGGACTCAGATCCTAGAGCTCTGAGCCCAGAGATGCCCCAAAGTGATCACAGACTCAAAACTAGGCCCAAGAATAGCAAGAGGCCACTCAGAGAGGCTAGGAGTTTGGGCTTAGCCCAGACTCAGCTTCCAGAGCTCTAATGTAGGATAGCAGGTTAGAGACCCACAGTGCTGATCTGGAACTCAGTTCTAGCCCCAGACCAGCAGTTTAAGTCTTAGAGCATTGACTCAGTGGACAGTGCCCAGGTCCCCCAGCATGAGATCACAAAGAGAAGATCTTGGATTCAGTTTTCAACCCAAGAAAGCAGTACAAGTTGACTCCCAGAGGCACTGGGATCAAAGACTCAGTCCCCCCCAAAATCCCAACTAGTCCAAAACTTTAGGTTACCCAGAACAGATTTTTGAAAGAAAGAGTTTTAAAATGGTATTATAAATGAAACAAAGGTGAAAGGGAAAATAAGAAAGAAATGAGAACCATGGAGGAGACTTAAAATTAGTTAACAGTTAGGCATAAAATATATAAACCTTACCTAAGTATCAACCCCCACAAAAAAATCAGAATGTAACAAATAGAAATTAATGTCTCCATGAAACAACAAAAAATATGAAAATAGTGTCTTTTAAAAAATAGAATAAATATAAGGTATTTCACATCAAAAATAGCTGACATGGAAAACACACTACAAGGAGATAAAACTTAAAATAAATGAGCTACTTGAAAGCCAGCACCCCCCCCCCCAAAAAGAGCCTGGATATTATATTTCAAGAACTGATTATTATATTTCTCTTAGGACCATAGAACAAAGAGAAAAGAAAAAAGAAAAAAATCACAGGTTATCTCCTGAAAGAAAAGACAAAATGAAAGCACCTAGGAACATCATAGCAAAACCCAGAGCTTCCAAATCAAAAGAAAAATACTACACGCTGCCAGAAAAAGAAAAAAGTTCAAATACAGAGCAACTGCAGATAGGATCACACAAGATTTGGCAGCTATAACTTCAAAGAAATGGAGAGTATGGAATACAATATTTTGGAATACAAAGACATAGATTTTCAACCAAGAATACATTGCCCAGGGGGAAATGAGTATAATCCTTTGGGAGAAAAATGGATTTTTAATGAAATAGATGACTTTCAAGCATTCCTAATGAAAAAACATCAGCTTAGTAGAAACTTTGAAAATCAAACAGATAAGAAAAGAGAAATATAAAAAGACAAATACAAACAAGCAATTGGAAAAGACTGTGAAGTTTGGCTTATAATGGGAAGGGGAATGACACAAACATCCCTGATAAACCATGTTGTCAACAAGGGTCAAAGAGTAAGTCAGTGAAATTCAGGGCTTGAGAGTGATTTTTGCTGTTTTAACAATCATAAGAAGAAAAAGGAAAGCCAAAGAGAGAAATATTCCAGTATTAAAAAAAAAACAACCCAAGACTAATGGAGGAGAGATTTAGTATCTCCCATGACTGAGGTATGCAAGTTGAAGTCTATAAAAATGAAGGAGCAGGAAAGTGGGCATCATTTGAACCTCACTTTGTACTGATTTTGAGTGAAGTAAACAGAACCAGATGAACAATTTATTATAATAACAATATTACAAAAATAAACGGTTTTGAAGGGCTCAAGAACTCTAATCATGATTCTAGAAAATCAATCATTTACCATGTTGTCTGATGGAGGAGTGATGAACTAGAAATGCAGCATGAAATACATATTTCTAAAAATGGCTAATGTGAACATGTGTTTTGCCTAACTATTATATTTGTTTTGAAAGATTTCCTTTAACACTATAGGTGACAGTGGTGGGGCAGAACAGATGCTTGTTAGTTGAAAAAAAAAGTTAAAAAAAAAAGCAAAACTATTAACTACCTTCCCCACAAACAACAAACACTTTTCTCCAGTAGTATTCATCCCTTTTCCGGATTCCTTTAAGGGGATTCTTTCATTAGATAATCACCAATATCATGGTTTAAAGTGATTATTAATATTTAAAAGAATTGTTAATACCATGTTAATAGACACTAAGTAGAAGTTTCATTCTTTTTCCATTAACTTTCTGACCATGAGATTGTAGTCAAAGAGCCAAAAAATATTGCTGATTCTAGACCCTTAGATCATCTAGTCCAATCTTCTTTTTCTTCATATCCCCTTCCTCCTTTTGCAGAGTAGAAAAGTAAAGCCCAGATATCAACATTATTTCCCATTATCAAGGACTAGAGCAGATGACTTTTCTATCCTCAAGTCTGTCATTCAATTCTGAGGGACTTGTGACAAAGAATGCTACCCATCTCCAGAGAAAGAACTATTGGAGTAGGAAAGTAGATGAAGGCAGATAATTTTTCACCTGTTTATTTGTGTATATGTTTGGGGTTTTGGTTTTATAACTCACAAAAATGAACATTATGGAAATATGTTTTGCATGATAAGATGTATATCCCAGATTAAACTGCTTGCCAGCTCTGGGAGTGAGGGGAGGGAAGGAGAGAGGGAGATGATTTGTATCATATAAATTTGGAAAACTGATGTGGAATATGTTATTCCACACATTCCACAATGGAATCTGTTATTACATTAATTGGTAAAATATATATGTATATATATTTGAAAATAATCTGTCATTACTAAAAAATAATGGAATTTCTGATAAAAGAGAACTTAGAGATCACCTTGTCCAACCCATTCATTTTATAGATGAGGAAATTGAAAACTGGAGAAGTTGTGACTAGCTCCATCACATAGCTTGTTATATGATGTAATGAAACAGAGATGCCCAAACCTATCCCCATCAGAGAGCAGGAAGAGAGATTATTGGACAAACTGACCATGGTCCAGGGTGGTTCATTCTCCCTGAAGCAGGCTAGACACCTGGCACCAAGACCATAAATGTCCAATTCAGAGGCTCAGGTCACTCCAGTTTCTTCCTCTCCTTATCCATCTCCCAGAATGTAAATGGATCTGGTGGCAAACCCCAAACTCTTCAGCTCCACTGAGCTCCCACACCATGCCAATCACACGGCCAATTTCTGAGCAAGTCATTCTGTAAAGCAGCTGGGAAGCTTGTGATGTATGAGAAAAGGTTATTCTTTCTTCTCCTTCCCCCTCACTGTCTAGCTCCCACACATGGGGACATATGCATGCACACATACATTCATTTTCTCACACACGTACAAAGAAAGAACCTCAAATCCATTGGAAATTCAAACTTTTCCATATTGGAATGGAAGCTAAAAGTCTTTGCCAAATATGTAAGTTTATTTATGTGCAATGCCCATCTGGAGAGACAACCTGGCTCCCTGAGAAGGAGTGAGGAGGGAGGGAGAGAGGCAGCTTTCGTCCCAATGAACATGGGTAGGGGCTGGTGTTGTGTACTGCTTCTGAGCCTGAATGAACAAAAGAAAGGGAGTAGATACTGAACAGAGGGGAAAAAATACACAAAAGTAACCCTAGCAGTATGAATGAATAATTCATATTGTGACTGCCTCAATGCTGAGCTTCCCAAAATAGTCATTTTAATTGCCTATTTGTTTCCCGTTGACTTTAATTCAGCTGCCTTCAGCTTGAAGAACTTTAATGTTTAAAGTTGACTTGTCAGGTAGCGCTTCCTTAGGGGAATAATATTCCATTTTCTTTATTTAAAAAAAAAGAAAGAAAAAAAGTAATGAAAGAAAGCCTACTATTTAAAAATTTGGAAACACTTTCCTTTTCAATTGTACCATAAAACTCCTTGTTGACCCTGTTGATTCTGTGGGCTTTTTCGACAGACATACCAGCAGACAGACAGAGCTAGCAAGCTTTGGTCCTAGGGAGGCCTACTAGCTGTGATGCAATCTGGGATCCCTTACAAGTCTGCAGACTTTTCTGATAACCAGACAGCAAGGTGCTGACTAACAGGGTCAGATGAAGTGTCTGGGAACAAAGAGTTAAGAGATAAGTGCCTGAGGGACAGCTGCGCAGAAAACCACAGTGAGAGATTTTTTCCCCATGGTAGGGGAGTTTTGTGTTCTAGACTTGACACCACCTGCCAGGGCTGTTGTATAAGGTTGATATATTGGACAGTTTTGTCTCCCTAGACAAGACCAAGGCTTCAGGGAATATTAGTTACCAAAATTCTGTGCCTGGACCTCTTGATACAGAAATGGAAACATAAAATGTTAGAGTAGATAGTTACCTTAGAACTTAAGGAATCATTGAATATAGGAAATATTGGAAAGGACATTCAGGGCAGCTAGGTGGCTCAGTGGATGGAGACCTGGACAAGAGATCCTAAGTTCAAATCTGGTCTCAGGGACTTTCTAGCTGTGTGACCCTGGGCAAGTCACTTAACCCCAATTGCCTAGTCCTTACTACTCTTCTGCCTTGGAACTGATACTGGGTATCAATTCTATGCATAAGATAAAGGTTTTGTAAAAAGGGGGTGCCATCATTTACCCACATAATCACAGAATCTTGGAATTTAGAAGAGAACTCAGAGATCACTTAGTCCAACTCATATGTAATCAAGAATCATGTCTGTAACATCACCAAAAAGGAAGGGGGGAGGGGGGGAATCTCTCCAGCCTCTGCTTAAAGACCTGCAATAAGAAGGAAGGTAGTGCCACCCCTCAAAGGATCCTGTGCTACTTTTAGCCACCTCTAATTTGGGACATTCTTCTTATATCAATCCCAAATCTGCCTTTTTGCAATTTCCTCCCATTGCTCCAATTTCCAAACTTTGGATTTTACTGATGAACAAATTGAGAGCTGTAGAATTGATGTAACTCACCCAAGGACACATAACTAATTAATGACAGGTCTAGGCTAAGAATTCAGGTCTTCTGACTCAAAGACCAGGGTTAGACAGTGTTTATAGGCACTTGTAGGCCAGTCTTCACTCCTTCCTTACTACAACTATTTGAGTACCTGTTATGAGCAAAGCCCTGTGCTATAGGTGCTATTTGGGACACAAGAGATAAATAAGACACAGTTCCAGACTTCAGGGACCTCAAAGAAACCAGAATGTGGAGAAGTAAAACTGAATGAGAATGGAAGTTGTTCCCAGGCAACTAGTTCCACCTTCTCCCAAAGAATGGTGCAACTCTCAGCTGGATCAGGTTGACATAGGCAAGGGAACATTTTGTAAGCCCATAAAGTGTTTTGTTTTCAAAATGGCGCTTTTCCCAGAAATCTCTTTGTGCAATGCATGAATGCCCACTGTAACTGCCTCCTTAGCAGGTGGGAGTTAGCCTCAAGGTTTGGGCAACTAGTGACAAGGAAAGTAGTGCAATAAGGCTAGTAGCAATCCTAACCGCTCAAAGAAGTTTAGACAGGAATCTTATGAATGTGCAAAGAAATCAGAACCTTCTCTTAATTCTGTGAAGCGTAATTATTGGTGAACATGCCTTTTTTTCTCCTTTTCTAGAATATAAGCCTTTTAAAGGGAGTGATACCATGTGTCTTAATCATATTTGTGTTTTACTAGGGTTCAGTATAGTATTTTGTCTACATGATAGGAGCTAAGGAAATATGTGAATGAATGGATTCCTTTTCCCACATTCATGCAAACAAATTTATGCAAAGCTTGCTATGTACAGGATAAATAGGAAATAACAGAAGGAAGGCACAAATATTAAGAATTCATGCAGGGGCAGCTTGGTAGATGAGTGGATTGAAAGCCAGGTCTAGGAGATCTTGTGTTCAAATGTGGCCTCAGACACTTCCCAGCTATGTGACCCTGGGCAAGTCTCATTAAGTCACTTAAGTCTCATTGCCTAGCCTTTACCACTTTTCTGTTTTAGAACCAATACATAGTACTGATTCTAAGATGGAAGGTAAGGGTTAGAAAAAAGAATTAATGCTAATGGGTCAACTAGGTCATTCAGTGAATAGAGATTCTGGCCTGGAAATGGGAAGTCCTGGATTCAAATATGGCAGACATCTCCTAACTGTGTGACTCTGAGCAAGTCACTTAACTCAAATTGACTCTTCTGCCTTGGAAAAGATACTCAATATCAATTCTAAGACAGAAGGTAAAGGTTAAAAAAAAAGAGTTAATGTTAACTCACAGCCTTGGGGGAAAAGAGACTAGGCAGAGTATTAAGAAATACTAAGACTCTTAGAATAGGACCTTGCTCCTAAGACAGTCCCATTCGACACCTTCTCAATGGAAAGTATCATGAGAATGTTAGCACTGCAAGGAATCTCAAAGACCATCTAATCTAGAGATTCTTAACCTTTCTGCATCATGGATCCTTATGGCAGTATGGCAAAGCCTTCACAACCCTTCTCAGATAATTCTACCATTAGACAATTAGAGTTGATCATTCTCAGTAAGTGATGTTGAAAATTCTATTTTTTAAAGAGTTGGTACTGAACAGATTCTAGACAGAGATGACATTGGAGTAAGCTGAAACAAAGATTGTACTAATATCTCGTCCAGGATTCTTAGGTTTAAAAGTGAAAAGAGTGACTCAAATGGGCTTCACAGACTTGGGGAGGGATGAGAGGTTCTGAGGAATGAATGATGTCTTGGGGAATCTGGAAGGAAAGAAGGAAAGGAACCTGACTGGGACTTGGGTATGAACTGAAGAACCAAAAGAGAATGGATTGAGTTTGGGCTGGTGGGTTAAAGATAACTAATTTGTAAGGGGGAACTGGGAGCCTTTGGAATCTTCCTTACAACTTCTTCTCTGTATCCTTCCTCTAGAAATAATTCTAGGAATGAAAATAATCCAATTCAAACAATGAAAAAGCCTTAGGTAAAATGGGGCTACCAAAGCTGGAAAGGCTTGTTCACTAACTGTTTAACTTGACGATGTCACATCTCCCCAAATAGACAGTAATCTTGGATAAGTGTGTATATCCTCCACAAGGGCTTAGTGTGGGACATATAGTAGTAGGAGCTCCATAAATTCTTGTTGGCTGTTTGCCTGAAGTTAGATGGTCCCAGAATCATAGATCTAGAGCAGGTAGGGATCTCAAAGTCTCTTTAATCCAAACTCCCTCGTTTTATAGATAAGAAAATGGATTCCAAAGGAGTTTAAGATGATTTGCCCAAGGTCACTTAGGTGGAATTTGAGGTGGATTTGACTCGTGCTTCAGTGTTCTCTCTGGTAGAAGATAGGCAGCAAAGAGGGAGAGTTGCACAAATAGGTTTCCGAGCCCAGCATTTCTGTCTGCCCACCCTAGCCTTCATTTTCACAAAGTGAGCTGTGTCTACTTAGTAACCATGTTTTATGGCCTCCAACAGCCTGGAGGTGAAGGAGTGGAACTGAGGAAGGTTGTGAAATCCAAGCTATGGGAAATATGTATGTGAATTCCCCCTAGGCAATAAGGGAAGGCTTGCTTGTTTATGCCTGAGCTTATGAGGCATCATTAACCTAGAAGCTTGGATGGGCTAAGAATGTGAGGCTAGGGTCAGGTTAGAAATTGATGAGACTTTACCCACACCCACAGCCCAGCCACCCTCTTTCCCTGCCAGGTGCTCCCTCCCTCGCTGTGAGTACCTACAATGACAGCAGAGGCAGGCTGGGAGGAATGTGCCACTTTGCCCTGGACGTGCCCACGTGTGCACATAAAGGGGCAAGTGTCCCAGGCTTACTCTTTCAGGGAGCTTAAAGGGAGGCATCTGGCTGGTCTGGGCTGAGCTACAACACAGCATGGGAGGAGAAGAGAGAGGGAGGGGAAGGTGAGCAGAGTCAATGGGGGAGCCTTTAAGACTGGGAAATACAGGCTTAGGATCAGAGGTTCCTCTGATGGGTTTGTTTGTGAGGGTTTCAGCGTCTTTGGCCAGCCCATCTGCACCCCGAGCAGAATCTAAAATGGTAGATCTAATTGGGAAGTCGTAAAGGACTCATGAAATGAATCCCAATTGCTTTGAAACAATAAAATACACAATGCAGCAGTCCTATGGGAATTATTGGCCATTGTTAGACTGTGGAAAACTCCTTGAACTTCTTTAAAAGATCTGATTCTTTGACTATAGAATATATTGTTATCAAATGTAATATTTTCCACATCCAGTTTTCTCAGAGTACCTTTCTCAGAGGAGAGGTAGAAAGCAGAAGCATTTTGTATTCCCTGGAAAAAAGTCCATTCCCCCTACCTGGCCCCATCTGAGAGACTTAAGGGTTTCTCCAAGGATAGAGTATTTAGGCATCTCTTCCTTAAAGGCCTATATTTTAATTTTTTTTATATTTCTATAAAGGTCAAAGTTTCAAAAGATAATACAACATCCAGTGATTTTTTTCTATATCCTCAAGGTTACATGTCCTAGAATATTTTTTGTTTTTCTTTTTGAAAACCCTTACCTTCCCTCTTAGAATCCATACTAAGTGTTGGTTCCAATGCTGAAGAGTGCTAAGGGCTAGTCAGTGGGAATTTGGTGACTTGCCTAAGGTCACATGATTAGAAAATGTCTGAGGCCATATTTGAACTGAGGACCTCCTGTGTCTAGGCCTGGTTCTCAAATCACTGAGCCAGCTAGCTGCCCCTCTTTCCACCTCCAGATGGTTTTTTCAGGAGCACCCATTATGAAACATTCAGGAATGTTTGTGTTTAATATGAGATTTATAATTAAGAGGCAGAACCAGATCTTGCTTGGCTTTCTCTCCTACTCTCACCTCTCATAGTTTTGGCATTTGGTTGATTTCATTTTGTGACTGGGTTTTTCCTACAGGTCAGAACATGGGTTCTGAAGACCCATGTTGAATTTTGGTGAATCATTGAACTCTGGTCATAGAAAGAAAGCAGATATATCTTCCAATCACACATTTTTGTTTTTTACCCCTGAAGAAATATCTTGGACTGCAGGTGCACACAGAATTTCCTAGGGGGAGGGACAAGAGGGGTCAGATGGATCTATAGGGTCACTTGCTCTCTCTATCAGGAAATTTTTTCTGAAAATCATTGTTCAGCTTCAGATTTTGCTTTCCATCCTAGTTTTCCTAATGATATGTTTGCCACACTGAATAATTCATCTCCCTCTTGGCATTTGTGCCATTTGAGATTCTTATTGTCAAGATTTCTTCTAAGCAGTACAATTTACTCCTTTAATCTTTCCCTATAAAAGAGCTTTTCATGCTCCCCTGGGTTTATCTTCAACTTAATGGTAGAAGGAGCCTCAGCTCCCTAGTGTCCTCACTTATATCACATAGTAACAGTCTCTTAGCTGGAAGAACTCTTGCTTCCTTTATTTTTCTTGTTTATGTTTTCCAAAAAGTGTTGTCATTCATTCATTCAACAAACTATTACTGAGTGCCTACTATTGATCTAGACTCTTGGGAATGCAAAGACAAAATGGAAGAATCATCCCTTCCCTGAAGGTATTTACATTCTACTAGAAGAATGCAAAATGGACTTGATATTTTGAGGGAGGAGAGAACTCTTAACAACTGAGAGAATAACAGAAATTCTTCCCATGGGAAGTGACACCTAAGTTGAGATTTAAAGGAATTCATGACCCTCCTTTACTGTCCATACTCTCCTCCTTTACTGTCTCCTCTTTTACTACCATGCCCCAATTTACCCTACTTTTGTGTTATTGCATTGCATATAGATGATTAAAGAGAATGAGGTACATAGGTGCAGAACTGCAAGGAACTTTCAAGACTATCAGGTCCATCCTCCTCATTTTTCAGATGAGGAAACAGATACAAAGAGGCTAAGTGTCACACAGCTAATAATTCTTGAGGTCAGAATTTGATTCCAGGTCTTCTTGACTCCAATTCCATCATCCTAGTCACTGAGGCAGAACTAGGTGGCACAGTGTATGGAGCTCCAACTGCAGTCAGGAAGTCCTGTGTTCAAAAGTAGCCTCAGACGCTTATTACTTATATGACACTGTCTCAGTTACCTCAGCTATAAAGTGGGGATAATAATAGCACCTATCTTGAAGGGCTTTTGTGAAGGTCAAATGAGATAATAATATTTATAAAGCACCTAGTACAGGGCCTGACACATAACGGACACTATAAATACTTATTCTTTTCCTGCTACAGTATGATGTCTCTTATCCAATGTGATAATAAATGTACATTTTTTATGCCATCACACCATAGAATTTCAACTGGGATGAATGCAAGTTTGAATCAACTTCTCAAAATTGGTGGAGTGTCCTCTTTTATTAAAAAAAATAATCTTTTCCTGAGTTTTGGATGATCAGAAACTTCCTTCAGATATTTTAACTTCTCAGTTGTTTGGCAATAGGAGTTTGGCACAGTATGAATCTCAGACTCCAATGTGTGTTGAAGAGTTCTGTCTTCTTTTGTGCCTTTCCATAAGGAAGGAAGAACATTCCATGCCCCAATGCTTCATTGCATGGACAGCCTTCCTGCTTCCTGCTGGCTGAGGACTGGGAAATAACCACAGCCAAGAGACCAGTTGGTGTCTTTGCATTTGTATTTCATCTAGATGGTTAGGGTTATGAGCAATGAGGGATTTCTGATTTTGTTTTTTATAGATTGTTTATTTTATCTTATTCTCATACCATATCAGTAGTTTGGGATTCTGTCTGAGAGACAAAGCAAAAATAAAACACCTAAACCTTAATTGATTAATAATTAGCTTATATGGCTATTGGAAACATGGGATGTCTCAGCTCAGCAATCAGATTGCCTGGCTCACTGTTGATTAGCACCATCTCCTTCTGCTGCTCTTACCTCAAAAACCCTGCCCCAGTTTGTTTCACTTCAAGTCTTGAGAGAAAATGAAATTCTAACCAGGTGGCTTATAGACAGTGCTAACAGTTTTCTCCATCACCTTATCATTATCATCAGCTTTCTCACCTAGTTAGACCCGGCACCCTCTAGCGACCCTACAGTGTGTCTTCCAGGAAGGAACAAATGAATGCACCTGACTACCAGAAACTGATCATGTAAAATGAACCGAATGACTTAGGAATGTCATCGGTTTTTTAAAAAGTATTATAGAGGGTCATGATAAAACACACATATATGTATGCATACATATACTCACAAAATGCATGTGTACATGAAAACCCAAAGGAATTACTGTTAGAAAAAGCATCAATCTTTATTCCAAGAGGGTAGATATGGAATCAAAACCAGGTGGTATAAGTGAAAGGTTATAGGAAAGCAGTCTAGTGATAGAATCTCAGTGTTGGAAGGAATCAGAGGGCATCTAGTCCAACCTATAGATGAAAAATAATAACCTACAACATCCCTAGCAAGTAGTCATCCAAAAACAGAACTCACCACTCCTTCCACTCCCAGACAGCCCTAATTTTTTTTTAAGGCCCTTAACATCTGTCTTAGAATCAATATAACTATTGGTTCCTGGGCAGTAGAGAGCTAGGGAATTGGAGTTAAGTGAATGCACAAGATCACACAGCTAGAAAGTGTCTGAATCCAGATTTGTACCCAGGACCTCTCATCTCTAGATCTGGCTCTCTATTCACCAAGCTACCTCGCTGCTCCACATTCCTGATTTTAAGTTTTTTCCAACTTAGATCTACTTCTTTGTAATTTCTACTCCTTGTCCCTAGTTCTGTCTGCCAGAGCCAAGCAGAATAAATTCAATCCCTTTGCCATGTGATAACTCTTTAGACTTGAAGACATCATTCTTCCTCAGTTGTCTCTTTTCCAGACCAGTCATCTCTAGTTCTTCCAGGGCTCTTCAGATTAATGGTATGGTTTCCAGTCCCTTCTCCATCTTAATACTCTTTTCTTGTCAGTATCCTTCTAATAATGTAGCACCTAATATATGTAGAATTTAACACAGTCCTCTAATTGAGATTTGAATACAGTATAATGTGACTATCATCTCCCTCAAACTAGATGTTATAGATCACATTATCTGTTTTTTACCATTAAGTCACAGTGCTGACTCATTGAGTTTGTAGTCTACCAAAACCCCAAGAAATGTTGTATAGCCAGTTGGCTCCTTCATTATGTTCTTATGCAGATAATTTTTTAAACTCGTGTTTTATTTTGCTCTTAGTCCTATTAAATTTCATCATATTTGAGATTTGGCTCATTGTCCTAGGCTCTCAAGATCTTTTTGCTCCATGGGATTATCTAAGGGGTTGGCTGTCCCTCCCAGGAAATAAGAAAGCATATCATCCTTGAAACAGAAAAGAGTTGACCAGCATACACAAAGATATTGACCTATTAATGAGTACCTTTTGGGTCTAATTATTGCTGAACCAAAGCCATCTAATTAGACAATTCTCTAACCCATGTCTCCCCATAAAGATACTATAAAAGGACTGTCAATTGTTTTTTAAAGTGAAATCCCTGAATTATATGCCTGTCATTCCCCTGATCTACCAGTTTAATCCTATCAAAAAGGAAATGAGATTAGTACAGTGTATCTCTATGAAGACTTCATGGTAGATCTTAGTGATTATTGTTTCCTTTTCTAAATACTAACAAATTATTCCTTTTATAACTTTGTTCCAATATTTTGCTTGGAATCAAAGTCAAACTAACTTGCCAATAATTTGAAAACTTCACCTTTATTTCTGTTTTAAAATCAGAATATCATTTACCTCTCTTTGGGTTTTCCTACATTTTTTTTTTCAAAGATGAATATTCATTGATTAGTTCTCTTAGTGCCCAGGGATGTAGTTCTTAGGGTCATAAATCAAGCTAGAAGGGACCAAAGAGACAATCTGGTCTACTCCTTCATTTTACAGATAAGAAAATTGAGGCCAAGAGAGTTGTACTAGGTTAAGATGAGTAACTGCATCATAGATTCAGAGCTAGGAGGGATTTAAAAGGCCATCAATTTCAACCGACTCATTTTACAGGTAAAGAAACTAAGGCCTGCAGTGGGGAATGAGGAGGGGGCAGGAATTAAGTGAGTTGGCCAAAGTCATGAAGGTTAAGTGTCAGAGTAAAGATTTAAATTCAAGATTTCTGCCTCAAGAGAGAACCCCCCCCCCAATTCTAATATACTGCCTCTCAGACTTGGTTTCTTGAAATCAGTGGGGAATAGATTTCATTTCAGTTATCTCAGGGAGCATCTCTCTCATGATCATCGTTTATTCTATCCTTTTCACTCTGAAGACCATTCTCCTTAGCTGAGGAAAAAAAAAGAAATAAAATAAAAAAATTAAGTAGGTTTCCCTTTTCTCTTACACCATTAGTATCATTTCATTAACCCAGAGTGGTGGTCTTAGTGCTTCTTGATCTACATTCTGTCTCTAAAATGAATTTTAAAAATCTGATGGGGAAGCTTCTTAGCATTCTTTGATAACCTCTGCTGTTTTCTGAGGTTTTCTGACCATATTCTTACACCATTCCCTTTTTTGTGCATTCCTTTCTTCCATCTTCTACTTTCTCTCTGTGTGTGTCTTTTCCCTTCTCTGTCCATCTCCCTCTCCCTCTCTATATCATTATAATGGAAATTCTTGAATGAACATATCCACGTAAAATTCTTTAAACAACTTCTTTTTCTTCCTCATCATAATTGTTCATATTTGTGTTAACAGAATTTCATTCTTTATTGGAATTCCTCCCTTTCTGACATTATAGAATTTTCAGCCATGCCAGCCTGCTCATCCAAAGCATTCAAAGTCTATTCTCCCATAAGATAGGGTACATTTCAGGCTGTCTGACTTTCTTCTTTTTTTCTAATATAGAAATAATTTTTCCTCAAGATTCCCATCATTGCTGTTTTATCAACAAGTTTCTCTTTATCACTGGAACCAAATCCAAATTAACCATTCCATTCATCACCTCTGATATCTTTTGAAGGATGAAGTTTTAATTAAGGGAGATTAAATTACATACCTCAAATACCATTGTGTTATAAGAAATGATGCACATAATGAATACAGGGGAAGCATAGGAAAGCTAATATGAACTGATGCAAAACTAAGTAAGCAGTACCAGAAAAATAATATGTATGTTGATTACAACATAAACAGAAAGAACAATAAGAGAGTGAAAACTATGTGCTGTAAAGTTATAATTACCAAAATTGGCCCCAAAGAAGAGGCATGAGAAGGTGCTTGTTTCCCTTCTTTGTAGAAATGGGAGACTAGGATTGTAGAACACTATATAGCAGTAAGTTTTGCTAAAACTTTTTTTAAAATTCTGATTGCAAGAGATGATTTTCTAGGGAGGAAAGATAACTTAAGAGATACAGGTTATGCAGAAATAAAGAATATTAATTTTAAAAATTTAAGTTTACAGAAAAGAGAATAGGGGGGTTTTGGACAGGATACACGCCAGCAGTTTTGCTACTACTCAATTAACTTTAATATGCATTTTTAAAAAAACAAACTGCCTTTTCAGAGTTTCACATACAATCCTCTTTTCTGTTCTTTGTACATTGTAATTTTTGTGTTTCTTGATTTTTTCTATTTATATATTTTATATAAAAATCAATATATGACTTTTATATAAACACAAATATATATCAAATATATAAATAAATGTATGTGTATATATATGTAGATACATATACACATTTGTGTGTATGGGTTCATCTGTAGCTTATATATCTGACATTTAAAGTCCCCAACAATCTGATCCTTTTCTACCTTTCAGTCTTCTCACACTTTTATCCCCTCCATGTCCTCTACAGTCCAACTCATTGGCCTGTTTGCTATGTCTTGCACACAACACTCCATCTTTTATCTCCTTTCCTTTGCACTTGCTATCCCCCCCATGCCTGGAATGAAGTCTCTCCCACTCTGCCTCTTAGGGTCCCAATATTCTTTAAGAATAAATTCCAGTTCCACTCTGCAGAAAGCCTTTCATGGTCTCTCCCTCCCCCCAACTTCCAAGATTATCTTCCATGTACTCTGTATATATGTTGTGTGTTACTCACTATAATATGAACTCCCTGAAAGCAAGGAGTGTTTTTACCTTCCTTTTTCCCCCCAGTGCTTAGAACTGTTTTTGCTGTTGTTCAGTTGTTTCAATCATGTCCAACTCTTTATGACCTCTCTTGAGGTTTGCTTGGCAGATATTGAAGTGGTTTGCCATTGCCTTCTCTAGCTCTTTTTACAGATGAGGAAACTGAGGCAAACAGGGTTAAGCGATTTGTCCAGGGACACAGATAATAAGTGTCTGAAACCGGATCTAAACTCAGGAAGATGAGTCGTTCTGACTTGAGGCCCAGTGCTCTATCTATTAAGTTCATAACAAATATCAAATGTATATGAAAATAAATTCCATCCTTCAAATTAGAAAGGAGATGAAAGTGAGGAATTTTATAACTCAGGGACTAAACATTCATGTCCTGAGAGAATTGGGTTCATAGGGTGCTTCCTTGGCTGCTAGGTAGTAGCCCAGTGAATAGAAGCACTGAGCCTGGAGCCAGGAAGACCTGAGTTCAAATTCAGTCTCAACCACTTACTGGTTATGTGACCCTGCAGAGGTCACTTAACCTCTGTTTGCCTCAATTTCCTTTACTATAAAATAGGGTTCATAATAACATTTAGCTCCCAGAAATGTTGTGAGGATCAAATGAGATAATATTTTTTTTAAACCCTTACCTTCCATCTTGGAGTCAATACTGCATATTGGTTCCAAGGCAGAAGAGTGGTAAGGGCTAGGCAAATGGGAGTCAAGTGACTTGCCCAGGATCACACAGCTAGGAAGTGGCTGAGGCCAGATTTGAACCTAGGACCTCCCATCTCTAGGCCTGGTTCTCAATCCACTAAGCTACCCAGTTTCCCCCTCAAATGAGATAATATTTGTAAAGTGCTTAGCATGGTTTGGCACATAGTAGGCAATTAACACACGGTCATTTCTTCCCTTTCCTTCATTCCAGAAGAAGCTGGAAAAAAAAAAACCCAGCATAAACACGGGTCAAATTCATTGGGCCTTGTAAATCTCTGAATTATAAGGGATTGAAGTTAGTGCTTTTAGTAATGTACTGTACCAAGAGGATAATTCCTGAAAAGAAAATGATAAAAAATCTATCTGGTTTTGGGGATATGTTCGAAGCAACAGACTAGCATGGTTTTTCTGGCCTAGCTTTTCTCCTAAATTTCCCTATGGGGCAGCAAGTTTTTCCTCTCCTTGTTTATTATTAAATTATTCTTCTTTTGGTTATCCTTGGCAGAGTCACCTTGGAAAATCTTTGTTCTTACCATTGGCATTGCTTGATTGATATCACTTTTATAGGCACCAGGCAGGGGAGAACAAGTCTCCTCATCCACTACTACCCCAAAGCCTACTGGGTTAGTCCCCAAATAAGCCAGATCTTTACAGTAAATGTTGAGAACTTGAGCCATTATCTCCCTGTGGAAAAGAGTGAACTTCATATTCTCTCCATCCTCCATACCTCAATTCCTGGTCACATGCCCTGTACCTTCCGGGACAGTCCCACTCCCGCTTCGAGATTGTCTCATTGCTACCTATTTTCTTATTTGTTTTTTCCCTTCCTTCCTTTGCCCAATCTTTTTTAGAACTTGAACATCCATTGATGAGTGATTTTTGCAGGTGGAAACTGTTTGTGAAACATTCATTTCTTGGAGCATCAGTGCCACACACCTAGCAGGAACTCATTGAATGATTTTGCATGATTATATGTAAATGCAGTCAAGACTGTAGGAATTGCAATCTCATCTTGGTTTTCTGTGTTGCAAACTGTGTATAATAAGATTCATAGTCTAGCTGCCAGGCTGAAAGACCCAGCTTTTGAGAGCACAGTGTAATGAAAGCGGGATAGAGAGAGAGAGAAAGCCTCAGTCTGGTGGCCAGGGCTTTTACTTTCCCACACGGCATTATGAATTGTCAGTAGATACAGTAACCCAGTGTGGTATGTGTGGTTTTTTTCTTTAAAAGCCATTTTGCAGGATCATTGAACAAAAAGGTGGAGCCATAGTCTTGGCTTGGAATCCTGGTCCTCACTCCCTGCAGTGGGAGAGAGAGAGGGAGAGACACACTTAGACAAGTCTCAGGAAGGGAAGGAATTGATGTAAAGTAGCCATTTGTTTTTGGAGGGTGGGGGGTCGGGCAGGGAAGGCAAGCCATCAGAGAAGCTCTGAAAACTTCTTAGAGGAGCTACCCTGGAATCTTGCCCATCCTGCATAACAGCCCCTTGGTTACTACTGTTTGAGTCTGCTTTGCAAGAATTTCCCAATCTTTTTCTTCCTTTTCTCCGGAGTGATACTTAATTCCACAAAGGTGGTCAGATAAAATACTGTGTTAAACCAGTCCAGATATCTTGAGCTTCTCCCTCAAGGCAACACTTCTTCGGAGAGGATGCCAGAAAATTTGGAATGCATTATGTTTTGATTATTGAGGACATCCTCAATAATGAGTGTACTAGGTGCTATACTCTTAATACACCTATCCATTGGTCTCCTTCTTTAAGGAATACCTAAGTTCTCACAGTACTACACAGCACTCAGATGTGCTGTCACACAGGCTGATTTTGCAGACTAGATTTTTATATTTTTCCCCCCTTTTTAGTAAGGCGGTTTGAATGTAATCTAGTAAGAAAAAAAAGAAAGGAAAATTTTTTGGTGTTCGGAGAAAATTTGTAAGAAACGTGATAAAAATGCAACATGACATAGGGCAGTGGTATCAGTTGGTTTCTGGGTCATGCATTTGATATCTCTGATGTAGTGGCTAGATTTAATATCAGGAAAAACTGGGTTTGAATCCCCATCAGTCACTTAGTACCCATGTGACCTCAGGAAGTTCATCTAACTTTTCTTTTTTTTCAGTTGCCACTTCTGCAAGATAGGATAGTAATAACAGTAGACTTTATCAAATGAGGTGGTAGGTAGTGAAGAACAATTGAAATAATATATGTAAAGTGCCTCAAAAACATTGAAGTGATACATAAATATCTGTTATTATTTCTATTTCCCATGATGGGAAGGAGTTTTAATCTAGGGTCCATGGACCCTCAAGAGATCTCAAAATAAATTTCAGGGGGTATGTGAACTTGGGAATAAAACATTACATATTAATTTTCATTAACATCTGACTAAAGTTTAGCATTTCTTTCAATTATTTTATTTCTTTTTAAACTGTTACCTTCTCTGTCTCCTAAGCATGCGATCTTCTCTCTTGTCTCTGTGTTTTTCACACACTATTATTCCCTGTGCCTTAGAATCAATATTGTTTATTGGTTCCAAAGCAGAAAAGTAGTAAGGGCTAGGCAATGGGAGTTAAGTGTCACACAGCTAGGAAGTATCTGAAGTTAGATTTGAACTCAGGACCTCCCATATCTGGGCCTGCCTTTCAATCCATTGAGCCACCTAGCTACCTCTTTCTTTATTTTAAAATATCATTCTCAGAAAGTTGTGGCAGGGGAATATATATGGTTCACAGTTAACAGACCAACCAAAAGATCTCTGAGCCTAGTGAAGCCTCTAGACCTCTTCTGAGAATAATGTTTTTAAATACATAAAATTATGAAGGGAACTAATTATTGAGTTACTATTAGAAAAATATTTTTTAAAAAAGTTCACAGACCCTATGTTAAGATTCCCCTGTTTTAGAGAGAAGCTCTTAAGACTGGGAGTAGGAAATCTGGGTCCTATTTCAGGTTTTTTCTTTTCCTCCTTGCAATTCTTTGTGTCTCAGTGTATCCCTCTACAAAAGAGGGTAATAAATCCCCTTCAGTGTCCTAGAGAAGAATGACAAAATAGTGTTGAGTGATGGAAGCCACTCAGAGGCTCAATGTGCTTCCTCACTGAGAATTTCAGAAATACCTCATATACTTGTCCTCTTGCCTTCTCTCTGCAGGCTTCACTGCCCACAGACACACGATCAATAAATGTCTGAGGTCAGATTTAAACTCTGGAAAATAAGTCTTCCTGAATACAGATCCAGAGGTCTATCCTCTGCACCACCTAGCTGTCCATGGGTATTGCTACACTAGTCTAATTTTCTTCCTTACTCTCTCCCTTTTCCAGTCCATCATTCAGATCTCAATTAATATCATATTTCTGATATTATCATTCCTTTATTTGAAATTCTTAATTGGCTCTATATTACCTCCTGAGAACTTCTTTGTCTGACATTTGAGGCCCTCCGTGATCTCATATTGCTTCCCCTCCATGCTGTTCCCTGACACACTAATCTGTTCTCTGTCTCCTAAACATGACATCTTCTCTCTTGTCTCTGTGTTTTTCACACACTATTATTCCCTGTGCCTTAAGTGTTTTCCTTCCCTTCTGTGCTTATTAAATTTCTGTTAAATCCTTCTATGAGGGTTAAAGAGTAACTATTGACTCAAGACATTAAAGAAAAGGGATCAAGAGTTTGGCTTATATTTATTAAGTACCCTCTATGTTCCAGGTCCTGTGGTAAGCACTTTACAAGAATCAACCTTGGAAAGTACGTGCTATCATTCTCTCCATTTTATAGTTATTTCTCCATTTGAGGAAACTGAAACAGACAGAGATTCATGATTTGTCCAGAGTCCCAGAAATAAGAGATGTCTGAAGCCAGATCTGAATTAAGATCTTCCTGACTCCACACCCTATTCTCTATCCACTGAACCACCTAGCTGCCTCCTAGGCAAACAGTTCTTAAATAGCTTGTTTAAAGTCACACAGCTAGCAAGTATATGAGCCTTACTAGCTCAGATCTGAATCCAGGTCTTCTTAACTCAAAACCCAACACTTTTATCCAGTTGCCTCTATAAATTGTACATGATGTTATGTGCTAGTGTGACACAGACAAAAATGAAAAACATTCACTGCAATCAAGGAGTTTCCATTTAACTGGGGGATGCAATCTGTAAATGGAAGTAAGAAATTCATTTCTAGATCATTAGATCAATGACTAGAGGGATGAGGAAAGCTTCCTGTAGGAAGCAGCACCTGAGTTGACCCACAGAACTCTCTAAGGGCAGAGATAAGGAGGGAATATATTCTGGGCAAGGGACCAGACTCTGCAAAGGCATATCCCTTAATTTCCACATCTCTACTCTTTTCCACAGCCTGCCGCTCTAGGAGATTAATCTTGTGGCTGTGACTTATGCTATGGAACAAACACTCATTCTCCCCAAAATCTCAGCTCTGTCTTCTGAATGATGAGCATAGTACCTCTGGTCCATTGGGCATCCTTTCTAACTAGAAGACAAATAGCCATATAGTGTTGGGTATGAGAGCCTCAGAGGGCAAAAAAAAAATTAGGATTGTAGAATCTGAGAGCTAAAAAGAATGTAGAGATCATCTAGTCCAGACTTCTCATTTTATGGATGAGGAAACTGAGGCCCCAAGAATAGAAATGACTTGCCCAAACTCAGATGGGAGTAGGCATCAAAGGTAAACAGGTACTGGGAATTGGAGCCAATGAAGTTTAATCTGTGCTCTACTGCCTCTAATTCATCTCCTAAAGCTTTTCATCATGAGGACTTTATTTTATCATTCATAAACACCTACTTTGTGCAGAAGCAAAATGAGAATGCAGGTTTTCTGACTCCAGATCTAAAAAACTTTCTATTGCAATGTTATGGGTCCAGAAGGTCATGGGCTGATGGGATCTCTTTGTCTTCTCCCCTCCCAGGTACACAAAACCCCTCACCTTTGCCGACTGTATCAGTGATGAGCTGCCACTGGGTTGGGAAGAGGCATACGACCCTCAGGTTGGCGACTACTACATAGATCACAACACCAGTAAGTGCCTGCAAGCCTTGAATCACTGGTTCTTCAGGAGAAATCAGAGCAAAGCATCCAGAAGGTTGATTTCAGATTTCTGGTATTAATCCATTAAGCAACAAAGTCGTCTGAATCTCTAATTGTGTATCTTTCCCATTCAGCTGGTTGGTATTCACTAAAGGCAGCGTCCAGACTTGGACCAAATAATTTTGGGGTCTTTGTCCATCATTGGATTCACTTCACTGAAATGAATAGTCAGTTAAGACAAAAGGAACTTCTACACCAATGATTCTTGCAGATTCTACCTCCTTCAACATCTCTCCTATCTGTGCTTTCTACTTACATGGCCATGAGCCTATTTCAGGTCCTCATTGGCTCTTGCCTGGACTATTGCAATTGTCTTCTAATTGGACTCTCTGTCGGTACCTCCAATTTCTAACCTCTCAAATCCATTCTCTTCATAACTGCCAAATTGGTGTTAATTTTCAAGTTTTTTTTTATTTTTTAAATAACATTTTCCCTATTACATGTAAAAACAATTAAAAAAAATTTTAAAGGTTTGAGTCCCAAATTCTCTCCCTTCTCTTGACTCTCTTCTCTCTGCCCTCTGTCCTCCCTGAGACAGTAAACTTTCTAAGTAGATTTTACATGTGTAACCATGTAAAATATTTTTCCATTTTAGTCATTTTGTAGAAGAGAGCTCAAATAAAAAAAAAGAAGAAAGAAAATGAAACATAGTATGTTTCAGTCTTCATTCAGACTCCATCAGTTCTTTCATGAAGGGCAGATGGGCATTTTTCATATGAGTTTTTGGGATTGTCTTGGATTGCTACATTGTTGACAAGGTAGTATCCCTAAAGCATGTTTTTGGTCATATCATTACCCCATGCAAAAAACCTCAATGACTCCCTATTTCCTCTACAATAAAATACAAACTCCTTTATTTGGCAGTTAAAGCCTTTTACTATCTGGCTCTAATTAATTTATCCAGGCTGATTTCACATTATTCCATTTCACACACTTTAAAGTCAAACTAACCTACTCATTGTACGCCATACATTACATCTCATCACTTGGCTCTGCCTATCCATACCTATAATCTTCTCTTTCTTCTTCTGCCTCTTTATAATCTGCTATCCCCTTCAAGGCTCAGTTTAAATGTCACCTCCTTCAAGAACCTTTCCAGTTCACCCAATTTTAGTGCTCCTTGTTTTTTTTTCCACAAAAATTTCTTTGTATTTATTTTGATGTGCATTTTCTATTTAAGCTGCATGCCCACTGTTTTCGCTAGTAGAACATCAGCTCCTTCAGGGCAGGGATATTTAATTTTTTTCTATCTTTGTATCCCCTGTGCCTTAAACATAGTAGATATTTAATAAAAAACTGGTTAAAGTGAGTTAAAGGAACTAGATCTAGGTTCAATGCTATGCTCTGTCTATTCAAAAGACTGAGGGCAGGCTCTCAGTTTGGTATATGGGAGGAAATAACTTGTATGCTGATTTCTGAGATTTCTGTTTCCCCAGGACTCAGCAAGGACAGACTTATGACCTCCTATCTGAAAATGGCTGAACTTGACCATCCTTCCAGGACTAGATAGATATATTTCTCTGCCATGCAACTACTTGTTCTTTCTATAGGTTTCTCTCCATTCATTTCTACTTGTCTAGGAAAGAAGCAGGTTTGTCTGGTATATGAAGTACCCAAATTAGAGTCCCTGAGTTCAGACTTTTATTAACTAAGTGTGTGACCCTGTGCAAATCACTTGATCTCTCTGGGCCTCAGATTTCTGTAAAATGAGAATATTAGGTTTGAATGACTCCCTAGGTTCTTTTCAGATCTAAGATCTATGATCCTATAATGAAGGGTAAGAAGGGAGAGGCTAAAAGCTTAGGGATTGGGAGCCTAGAGCTAAGTGGTAGTTTGATTAGCAGCAGAAATATTGATAGCCTCAAACTTTAGAAGATTTTCTTAGAGGCTGCTAATGGTATTATAAAGGGCAATCCAACTAAGTGGTACAGTGCATATGGTATCAAGCCTGGAATCAGAAAGGCTCATCTTCCTAAGTTCAAATCTAGCCAAAATTACTTCTTAGTTGTGTGACCCTGGGTAAGTCACTTAACCATATTGGCCTCAATTTCCTCATCTGTAAAGTACATTGGACAAGGAAATGGCAAACTACTCTAGTATCTTTACCAAGAAAACTCCAAACAGGGTCACAGACAGATATTAATAAATGACTGAATGACAACAAAAAAATTATATTAATTGCATTGTTGAATAATAGCAAAGATTTGAATAGTGATTGTGATTGCTTTTTGGATAATGAGAAATAAATATGCCCTTAATTGAGAGTATTTGGGGAATGAGGTTAATGCTTTGATGACTAGATGTGATCCTGAGTTAAATAGGGATGTTCAGAAACTTTAATCAGTCCTTTCCTGTCTCTAATTGCTGAGAATATATCACGCTTATTAAAATCAGAGCACAAAAAGGGAATCCTGAGATGCAGTAAGGAGTATCAAGATGTGACAAGCTTAGCAAGAAGTAGCCTAAGCTGTTGCTGGAGGTCCCAAGTGGAGGAGAATGTTGACCCAGAAATGTTGTATTATATGAGTGATGGTGTGGGGTGACACAGAAAATATTTGCAAACTGTCAGCATAGATAATGATGTGACAATCCCATTCCCCAAAGTAACTGGCACTTCTACTCAGGAGTGAACTATTGGCTGATAGGATCATAGATTTAGAGCTAGAAGGAACCTTAGCAGTCCTCCCCTCTCCCTATTTTACAGATGGGGAACTGAGGCAAGGAGAAGTGAAATGTGTTGCCTTGTGAGCCAAGATTTGAACCAAAGTTTTCCTGACTCCCCCAAGTCCAGAGCCCTGTCTGCTATTCCATACTGCCTCAAAAGACTCCACCCTACAGAAAGTGATAATGAAATGAGAGAAATTATAGTCCAGAGCTTGCTGTGTGGCAGCATCCTACATGACATGAATGAGGCCACTTGGCTTTAGAATTTCTTGATTATGGACATATAATTAGTTCTACACATGTGAGGGCTTTTTTTTAAAGACTCAGTTTTTAAATGAAAGCTGATTAATTCATGGTGATCTGCACCACTCTCAAGGGAGCAGTGATAGGACTGATGGAAAACCATGGCCAATAATTCTACCTGAAGTGAGGGTCCAATTTCTCCCCCCATACATTAATTCTGCCTATGAA
Source organism: Monodelphis domestica (assembly GCF_027887165.1). Taxonomy (NCBI): domain Eukaryota; kingdom Metazoa; phylum Chordata; class Mammalia; order Didelphimorphia; family Didelphidae; genus Monodelphis; species Monodelphis domestica. The sequence continues at coordinate 373,631,137 of NC_077227.1, forward strand.
TGGGTTTGAAGGACCCACACTTGGCCTATCAAAGGTAGCTGAGAACCCTCTCACAGAGATGAAAGGTGTAGCTCCCCAACCAGTCCAAAACCACCATGTGGATAAGCATATTTGGATGAGCTAAGCTAAGCTCCTACTGATGAGTGGAGCAATGCCCAGCTTTTCCCTTGAGGTCAGGATTGTGATTTGTAGTTGAAACCAAATAAACACATGTTAACTTGCCCATTGAGCTCACTGACCTCTGGGCTGTGATTTAATATAATTTTTCACACCCAAACCAGGATCTTTAAAATTGGTAGCAAATTTCAACCAAAGGAAAATCTCAGCCGCTGAGTCTTAAATCCCCTGGTTACTTTACTCTTTTTAAAATATATTTTATTTATTTTGTTATATATTTTTCAATTACATGTTAAAAATTCTTAGCATTCATTTTTTTTTTAATTTAAGCTTCAAATTCTCTCCCTCTATTTGGCAATATGGTATCAATCATACATGTCAAGTTATGCAAACATCTTTTCCCATTAGCCATGTTGCAAAAGAAAATGTACAAATAAAGGAAGTAAAAAAGTATACTCCAATCTACATTTAGAATTCATTAGCCCTCTCTCCAGAGGTGGATAGCATTTTTCAATATAGATCCTTTGGAATTGTCTTGGATCATTGTCTTGACCAGTGTTAGTAAACCTTTCATAGTTGATTATCATTACAATATTCCTATTACTATGTACAATGTCCTCCTAGTTCTACTTACCTTATTTTGCATCAGTTCATATAAGCCTTCCTAGGTTTTTCTGAAAACATTTTACTTGTCATTTCTTAGAACGCAATATTCCTTCACAATGATGTGCACAAATTGTTTAGCCATTCCCTAATTAATGGGTCTGATGGCTTTATTCTTTACTTCTTCTTGGCTTATAGAATAATTGTGGTGCATGGAGAACTAGATGTCAAATGTTTGCTGGCAAAATTAAGAATAGGGCAGAAGTGGACATGCCTGACTTTGTATAAAACTCTGAGAGGTGAGGCCTAAATTAATTTTTGGCCATGATATACTTTCCCAGACACACTCAATTCTCAACCTTGTCATTACATAAACTCCTTTTTACTTTTTTTCCAAATCCAACATTACTGCTTTTTTATGTGTTTGTTTTTTAATTGTTGAACAGGATCATCATTTGAGAATACTAAATCTATAGATTATATGTATAAATCCTATAACTATTTCCAAATAGGGCCCTGTATTTGAGAAAATCGAAGACTTATCTGTCAAACTGAAAGCAATTGTTTGGACCCTATTAGCAGCTTTCATTCTTCTTATTTTACTTTCCCAAATTTCTCTATGACGATGGATGATGCAATGGAAATTTGGAGTTAGGGAACCCAAATTAAAATCCTAGTTCTGCCCCTTTTTACATATGTGTGGAACATTGAAAAAGTCATTTAAAATATTTGAATCTCGGGTTATCTTTTTGTTTTGTTTTAATATATAAAATAATAGAATTAGACTATATTGGACCCTTCTAGCTCTAAATATATGATTCTGTATTTCCCCAGGCTTCAGAGTGATAAAGAGGAATCTGAGTAATTAAAATAACTCCAGTTTGCCTGGGATCTCATTAATATATACCTACCCCTCCCCAGATATAAGTTGTAACCCATCCATACAGCAGGACAAGACCTTAGAGCCATTTAGTCCATCTTTCATCCCTTATTTTTTACATAAGGGAACCAAAGCTAAGAAAGATCAAGTAATTGCCCAAGGTATCACAGGTAATAAATGATAGAACTAGTATTTGAACATGGGTCCCATGATTCCAAGTTCAGCACTTTTCCCCTGGCACATTCATCCTGAACAATTCTTCTTCATGCCTTTCCATAAGTTCTCGCAGTCAGGAATATGTGCCATCTAGTTCCCCTTGCTCATGCATGACCAACCTACCTCCTCTCCCAATCATAAGAAATCTGGATGACTCATTTCTTTTTTTTTTAAACCCTTACCATCTGCTCTAAGACAGAAGAGTGTTAAGGGCTAGGCAATGGGGGTTAAATGACTTGCCCAGGGCCACACAGCTAGGAAGTGTCTGAGGTCAAACTTGAACCTAGAACCTCACTTCTCTAGGTTTGCTCTCAATCCTCTGAGTTATCTAGGTACCCTATGGATGGCTCATTTCTTGCCATTTTTTGATCATGAGTCATGACTACACCATTGTCAATGATTGATACAATCACAGTGATAATTAAGACACAAAAATATTTTTTAAACTTAGCCATGACCAATTTTTTTTTTAATTTCCCCACCAAGTCTTTTAGGTAGATCAGCTCATAGAGAAAAAAATTTATTTCTAAATGTGGGTAGTAGAAAGAAAGGAATAAAAAACTTAGATAAAAACAGACTTGCTTATAACCCTCCCATCCCTGAATAATTACAAGTAGAATGTAGAAATGAAATTTTCTCCATTTTTGAGCACCTTCTTGACTAGCTCATTCTTTGCTTTGCACTGCCCTTTGCCATGCCTGCTAGAGCCATTATCTTTATAAATTGCATACTGTCCTAGGCCCTCACAGCATCCAGGATGTCCTTGGGCCCATGCCCAGATTCCAAGCCCAGGCTTGGAGCTTTCCCTTGATATTCTTTCCTCAGTCAAACTTTGGCTATGGCTCAGGAAGCATTGCCCAGGGACTTTGTTGGGAAGCTTGTATGGCATTTTCCCTCCAGGATCCATCCATCAATCAGTCTACAAATATTTATTGAGTGGGCTAGATGCTACAGGAGCCACAAAGAAATCTAAAACATGGCCCCATGAGTTAGGATTTTGTAGGGAGTCATTCTTAGTAACAGAATAAAATAGAAGAGAACAAAATGGCACACTATGTCAACTTAGTCCCATAGTGTATGCAGTAATCCATATATACCTCCACTAACTCTGAAAAGAAGGGAATTAGATGCATTTTCTCAGCTCTTGTCTATGGCTAAGTCTGGGGTGCGGTGGGGTTGTTGTTCCCATTTACCCTATTGTTGTCATTGTGTATATTTTCCTGGTTCTCCTTGCTTCATTCTGCATTAGATCCTATAAGCCTTTCCATGCTTCTCCATAGTCACGTTCATGGTTTCTAATAACATACTAACATTCTTTTACATACATGATCTCCCACAATTTGTTTAGCCAGTTGTGAGTCAATGAATATTGACTTTGTTTCTAGTTTATGCCCACCACAAAATGTGCTACTGTGAATATTATGCTGTATATGGGGACTTTCAGTTCGTAACACCCTTGGGTTTCTACCTGTGGGATCTCTGAGTTAAGGATATGAGCATTTTCATCATGTCCTTAGTATGATTCCAAACTTTTCCAGAATGTTTGAGCCAATTCACAGTTCTATCAACAGTGCATTATTGTCCCTGGCAAAGTATAAACAGAGAACATTCTCTTCCGATCTCCTAGACTCATGTCCTACTGCCCTCTGAGGCACTATGAATTTCCTCTCTGCATCTTTGATGCTTTGATCTGACAGGAAAAATGTTTTCTCTTTTTCCCAGGGACCCCTGCCTAGTCCTCTCCATCAAGAAAGGGCTTTCTGGGATAGATAGACTGGTTTCTTTGATTGAGAAACATGGTCAGTAGCTTGAAATCCCTTTATCAAATCAACCCCCAACCCCATGCCCACACCAGTCCACTATGGCAGATGAGGGGAGAGAGTAACCTTTCCTCCTGTGGCCAACAGAAAGAAGGTTAAGTCCCCAACAAGGTCTCGGGTCTGTTTCAGAAACCACTCAGATCGAGGATCCCCGAGTGCAATGGCGACGGGAGCAGGAACACATGCTGAAGGACTACCTGGTGGTAGCACAGGAGGCTCTGAGTGCCCAGAAAGAAATCTACCAGGTGAAACAGCAGCGGCTAGTGCTGGCCCAGCAGGAGTACCGCCAGCTCCACGATGTCTGGGAGCACAAGCTGGGCTCCCAGATCAGCTGTGAGTATCCTTCTCAGGGTCCCCGGGCTCTGTTTAGCTCTTCTCCTTTAAGGTAGGGACCAGAGAGTAGGGGACTCCCTCAGATGGGTGCTTAGAAGCTAGGATGCCTTCCTTGTATTACAGCAACCAGATGAAGAGGGTGAACAAATAGGAGGGAGTTCTGCATGGAAAATAAACAGTTTATGATATCAGAGATTGTAACATGAGTCTCTGTCAGAAAACTTGGATTATTTAAACTCTGCCACCTGTGTAACCCTGAACCAGTCATTTCCCCTCTTTGGACTTTAAATTTCCTCATCTGTAAAATAAAGATATGAGATAAGAGTAGAGAAATGGAAAAAGAGCCAACCTTGGAATAAGAAAGACCTACATTCAAATCTTACCTCTGACATATACTGGCTGTATGATTATGGGTAAATTACCTAACTTCTCTGTGCCACAGGCACTTTTTATGCTGATACGCCCTAGTAGGTATAGTCTACACACCAGGAGTTCTGTACTCAGTTTGGAATTATACATCTGAAAAATGGGGTGGGGTAGAGGAGAGAGGGGGGGTGGGTGGGAAGGAAGACAGGACATTACAAGGTCTTGAAGGTCCAAGGAGATAATTCATAAATATGAACTAGTATAAAAACATATATAAGTATAAGGGATTACTCTTATCATTATTCAGAATGATGGGATTTTTTTTCTATTTCTAATTGAAAACTGGAATCTAAAGAGAACCATAGTCCCTATAACAAATGGTCATCCTTTGAATGCAGGTTCTGTAGGAAGAATACAACATGGATAGGAAACAGTCCCTCATAAATATAACACTGATGAAGGAAAGATTAGCACAATCTGTTTAAGAATTTAAAAGTTTACCAGTGGAATTGCTCAGCTACAGGAGGGGGAAGGGAAGAGGCAAGGGAAAGAACATGAATCATGTAACCACGGAAAAATAGTCTCAATTAAATAAATGAATAAATTTTATTTTTTAAAAATCAGCCTGAAATGAAGGCTTATCTAGAATTTTTTAAAAAGAATTCAAAAGTTTAAATTGATATTGCTAAGTCAATATTACCCAGAATCCTCCTTTTGTTTAGGTTACGGAAGCAGCAGAACAAAGTGGGGTGAAATTAATCAGAAAATATTTCCTGAATGTGATCACCTTTTTAAGCCAAGATTTGAAAAAGGGACAGATCAAAAGGAAAAGAGGAGAATCAGTGACAGTCTAGGAGATTTTTAGAACATTATTCAGGCTCGATATCTCTCACTTAGGAAATGAATAAAGATCCGGAAGAGAAATGATAAAACAAAAATACTAAGGTTTTTATGTAGATGAAGTTTGAGAAAGCAGCTTAGCCTAAGACATACTCACTTCAGTTCGGGAAGAAGAACCTTCATTTTCTCACTTGCAATGACTTTTATTCCTACTGTGATGTGTGGTTTAAAAAAAAAAAAGGAAGGGAGGAAGAGGATAAGGGAAGGCGGGAGGAAGGAAGGAAGATCACCCTCTTGCCTTTCTTCCTCCTTGTTAAATCTCAGAAGACTCTCCATTTTTAAAGTGTACCATGAGAAGCACCATTGGACTCAGGTCTTTGATTGGCCGAATTGAGTGTGACTTGATATGCTGACCATTGCAATGTTCAGAAAGCAACTGATCTTTTCCAGAGCTAAGCACATTACTTTGGAATTGGTCTTTGATGCTTTGAGCCATCTCAGAGACTGAAGAATGTGCATGGTAACAAAACTAACAAATCCACAAGTACAAAATGTTTCTGCTGACAAATATTGCACATACACACACACACATAAACATACTTCTACAAATCAACAAAAGTGATAAATAACATTAAATCACAAACAGTGGTCTCCAATTTATAACTACAAGTTTTCCATAAAAATACTAACATACAGTATATTATTTTCTACATGGAAACCTCTCACAGGAAATTGGTTCAAATTTTTCCTATGTCATTTATTGGACCTCAGTTCCTTCATCTGCAAAATAAGGTTATTAGATAGCCCCTGAGGTCCTTCACAGCACCTAGGTGGCACAGTGCTAGGCATGGAGTCAGAAGGACTCACTTCCCCAGGTTCAAATCTGACCTGACATTAACTGTGCGATGGACAAATCACTTAACCCTTTTTGTCTCAAACTTCATTTGTAAAATAAGCTGGAGAAGGAAAAGGCAAACCATTCCAGTATCTTTGCCTAGAGGACCCAAAATGGTATGAAAAGAATCAAACACAACTGAAAAGTCTTAATTTAGAGACTTGTTAGGGCAGCTATATGGCACTGTGAATAGAAGACTGGAGCTGAAGTCAGGAAGACTCATCTTCTTGAGTTCAAATCTGATCTTGGACACTTACTAGCTGTGTGACCCTGGCAAATCAAAATCCTGTTTCTCTGTGTAAAATGAGCTAGAGAATGAAATGGGAAACCACTCCAGTATTTTTCCTGGGAAATCCCCAAATGGGGTCATGAAGAGTCTGACACAACTGAAAAACAACTGAACATGAGATCCCTCATAGCTCTAATACTGTTATTCCATGATCTTTCAGTAAAACCTGCAGCAGCTTTGCCTAGCCTTTACTTGTAGACCTAACCAGCTGAAAGGTGAGAAACATCTCTAAGTACCAGGTTCACTGGAGAAGCTTAACTAAGCTTAGCCCTCTCCAAGCAGCAATAATATGAATTTCCATCTCTCTTGGGTCTTAGAGAGTGTAGGGGAAATGAGGGAGAAGAAGAAACTCTACCCAGGCACACTCAAGGACTATTTAGTCAGCCCAGTTAAAAAAGACACTCCAGAATGACCTTTCAGAAGGTTAAGGTCTATTTTCCTAGTGTTTTACAAGCATTGTTTGCCATCCAAGTTGACTGCTCTGGCCCAACCGGTAAGGCCACATATTTCTTCTCTAACTCAGATGACCCGTTGTGGCTTGCAAGGGCTTTACAGACTGTTCTTGGTCTGCCTGGGGCCTGGACCACACCTGTAGCCCAGCCCAGAGGAGAGAGACTGCTGTCAGGATTCCCTAAACACCTTGCCCCCTTTCAGTAAGGCAACCTTCCTGACATCCTCCCTTTTGCGACCAAAGATGGTGTTCTGGAGATATCAATTTTTTTACTCTGTTGTCTTCCATAATCCAGTGAGAAATCACAGGAAAGACTTTAGAAATTGTCTCATGCTCAAAAAGGAAAGTAACTTGCTCAAGGTTACACAGTTAGAGGAGCATCCATGACTTTAGTCTTTAGCGAAATCAAAGTATTTCCAAGTACGGCATCCTTTTCCCCTACCCTGAAATCTTTATTCATTAACTCCCAGGTTTCTCCCTCCCAGCCTTCTCTACACTAGAGAAGATATCATTTGATGCACCCTCCCTCCCCCAATATAGATAGATGGATATAGTGAGGCATCCTTTTCAAAGGCCACTAAGCAAATATTAAGAGGCTTGAAGCTATAAAACCTAAATTACCCCTCTCAGAAAGGATTTATTTAGCTAGACTCAGGATCAGGAAGAAGTGGGTTAAATTTCTTCCTCAGAAACTTCCCAACTGTGTGACCCCAGGCAGGTCACTTTAACTGCTCTGTGCCTCAGTTTCCTCAACTGTAAAATGAGGGGAGATGGGACTTAATGGTCTCTAAGCTTCCTTCCAGCTCCAAATTTGTGATCTATGATCCTTTGTTTAAAGTCAGGGCATAAAGGTGAGGCAGAGGCTGCAACTATCTAGGCGAAACTGAAATGAGTGATATGAACTCAGAGCTATCAGAAATAGTATAACCTAAACTGATTATAGATGTGTGTACACCCCCACCCCACACACACACTCCTTAGTCACATATCTACACTCACATTTACAAACAACCCTCATCTAAATAACCTTCATTCATTTGGTTACCACATAGCAAATGTCCACCTGTCATATGCCTAAATCTGTAGTAGTCTCTCTGGGAGACGCAGGAGGAATAGGTGATAGTCTTTGCCCTCAAGCAAATTGTAGCCTAGTTGGGGAGACCAGATAAATTCAATTAAAACATTTAAATAGCACATTTATTACCTCAATATTTGTTATTAGAGACTCAAAACAATCTATATTGAGCCATTTAGCTGGACTGACCACAAGGAAATAGAATCGTAACTCAAGAATTCGAGAGGGGCAGCTAGGTGCACAGTAAATAGAGTGCCATGTCTGGAATCAGGAGGAACTGGGTTCAGATCTAACCTTAGATACTTCCTAGCTATGTGCCACTGGGCAAATCCCTTAACCCTGATTGCCTTGCCCCCTTCCTGGTTTAGAGTTGTTACTAAGTCAGAAAGTAAATTCTTTTTTAAAAAATCAAATTTTAAATTAATTAAATTGTTTTTAAAAGTGTTTAAAAAAATGATAGGATCTTTAGCCCTGTGTTTCACTGTGAAGTGTTGAGGTCTTGTTGTTTATATATAATGAACTTATAAATTTTTATTATATTTACAAATATCTTTTTATACATCATCATATGATGAATCCAATAGATGGTTGGAAAAACATGCTTCTGAGAACTACCAAAGAAGCACACCACTCTCCCCTAAGCAGCAGGGGGGTGGGAAGGATGGGGGGAGAAGACCAGAGTAACCAAATGAAACAGACATACACTGTCAGACATGATCAATGTATTGATCTGTTTGGATTAACTCTACTTCTTTGCTACAAAAGAGAGAGAATTCACTGGGATCCATGGAAGAAAGGGAGGGTCATTGGGAATTGGCTGCTATAATTTTTTTAAAGTGTGTCAACACTACATTTTTTTCAAAGTTAGCAACTTTATTTTGTTTTATGTTGCACTCTAATTGGATTACTTGTTATCAAAGAAACATTAGAATTCTACCTTTTATTACTTTTGCTTAAAAATACTTGTACTTTCGTTTTGGGCAGATTAGTTTAATTCTTCAAGATGTTGCAGTTTTCATTTTGTTGTATAATAAAAAACTTTTATGTAATTTAGAATTTACAGTAGTGCCAGACAAAACAAATATTTTCAGACAGTGTTAATAACTTAATTATTACTTCTATAGGAAAATACAGTGTTTGAAAGCAATTAGTTTTAAGGTATACTTACAGCATTACTTTGAATGAAAGTTTTCTCTTTGTTTCATTCTGCAGAGCTCCTTTTCATTTTAAACCCTTACCTTCTGTCTTAGAATCAACGTTGTATATTGGTTCCAAAGGCAGAAGAGCAGTAAGGGCTAGGCAATGGGGGTTAAGTGACTTGCCCAGCCAGGAAGTGGCTGAGGCCAAATTTGAACCCGGGACCTCCTGTCTCTGGACCTGGCTCTTAACCCAGTGAGCCACCTCTGTTCCCAAGAGCTAGTTTTTAAATGAATATTAATATTTTTTTATTATGTTTCAAAGAAAACAATTGAGAAAATGTTCACTTAAAAAAATCTGAACTGGTATGCTGTTACCATTTTCATAAACTATAAAACATTTATTTTTTAAACATTTTGATAAAAACTTTAAAATAATCTTTTTTTTTAAAAAACCACCCTGCTCAAATTTGCTTCTTGAACTAAACGAGCTTTCTTTTTCCTCATTCTAGTGGTCTCCGGCTCATCATCCAGTTCTAAGTATGACCCTGACATTCTGAAAGCTGAGATTGCCACTGCTAAGTCCCGGGTAAGGTGTTTTCTGTCAGTTGTGCCATTCTTTCAAGGTCACTGAAAGGATCCCAGTAAACTAGGAGCTCCAGGACCACAGTGGCCCAAAAAATATATGTCAAAGTAGAAGAGTTTGTTTTCGGTAAAAAGAGCCATTAATGTTCCTATTGATTGACTTGGATGGTGTATAAAAACCAGAAGACAGAATGCTTAGCAGTATCATATTACTGGATCTCAAAATTCAGGAGAAAAGGAGGCAAGAAGACTCAAGGGGTGAGCTCCAGATGACAGGAGTGAGAGGTTTGGGAGGAGAATTGTTTTGGGGAACTGGCTTGGCCTCAAATAAAATACATTCAGTCTCTTTCTTGAATATGGGGAGAGATGGGGGCTCTCATCTGACACTTTGGATTCATTCCTCATTGTCAAGGGAGTGTGGGAGTGACAGTTTCCATTTCATTCACATTTGTTGACTGATCATGGTCCTCTCTTGTTCTTCTCTGTAGGTCAATAAACTGAAGAGGGAAATGGTTCACCTCCAGCAAGAACTGCAATTCAAGGAGCATGGCTTCCAAACCCTGAAGAAGTAAGTGCATCTGTCCCATCCTTTGCAGGTTTCTCTTTCCTTCCATTCTCCTCTTCTTCTTTTGCCCCTAATTCCTCCCTCTTCTCCTCTCCTGTCTTAATGCCTCTTTCATCAGGAAGATTCCAATCTAGGATGAGAGCCATTGTGAATGATAAAATCTAACTTGGAGTTCTAGCTTAGCTCTTTTTTCAGGGTCTAGATTTAGACCTAGAAGAAATTTTAAGTCTATAGCAGAGTTCAGCAAATTATAGTGTCTGTTTTTCTATGGCCAATGAACTAACTTTTTCTTTTAAAGTAAGATATTATTTACATTCTTAGTCACAAAAACAGATACCTAGCCAAATTTGTCCTCAAGGATATAATTTGCTAATCCCTGATATAGAACTTTGATTTTTCTAATGAGCCAGGAGTTAATTTCTCCTTCTGGCCTCAGTTTCTTCATTTTTCCAGTAATAATCCTATAATCAACTTCTTCTTTATTAGAAAAAAATGATTTTATATGGAAAAAGATCCACAAATTAGCACTTAAACAAGCCTAGTAAAAAATGAAAGTGTAGCTGTAACAGAGTAGATAATTAGACTTAGAGAGAAGATCCTGAATTTAGATCCTGCCTCAGAGACTTATTAGCTGGGTGACCCTAGGCAAGTCACCTAACCTTTCTGGACTTCAGTTTCCTCATCTGTAGAATGAGGGAGGTTGGACTCAGTGACTTCTAAGATTTATTCCAGTTCTAAATATAAAATTCTATGATCCATAAACTCCAAGCTATTTACAGTTTGTGGAGGAAATAGCCATATCATCCATTATAATTGTAGCCATGCATTTAGATTCTTGTTTTGAACTGCTTCCTTCAGGCCTCATCGATTTGTTCAGGTTCATATTTCTTTATGGGCAGTTAGATAGCACAATGGATAGAAAGAAAGTCAGCAAAATTCATCTTCCTGAGTTCAAATATAGCTTCAGACAGTTACTAGCTGTGTGACCTTGGGCAAGTCACTTCACCCTGTTTGCCTTAATTTCCTCATCTTTCCTTCATTCCTCATCATGGCAAATCTGCCAAAAAAACCCAAAAAAAACCCAAATGGGGTCATGAAGAGTGAGACACAACTGAAAAACAAGTGAACAATAAAATATTTCTCTGTATAACTAATCAATTTTGTCGAAAAAAATAATTAGCCAAAGAGGGTATTGGGGGCAAGAATGGAAAACTGGACTGGGCTGTATGCAGCTTGGTGGTAGGCTCACATTCCAGGTACCTCACCCTCAAGGAAATGAATGCAATAGGTCAGTTGAGAGGATATTTAGATCATGCCTTGAAAGAGAGGGGCACCTCTTCCTCCAAAGAGGGAGGTGAATGATGGCCACCCTGCTTTCTTTCAAACTTTCTCCTTTCCTTCTCACCAAAGTTAACCCTTAGGCAGGTTTCATTCCCCTTCTTATTGATGAGCCTTCTGCACATTAAAAATATTTGCATGATAGAATTCACAATTTCAAAGGGTAATAGTCAGACCAGCTAAGTGCTTTTGTGGATAGAAAACCAGATGTGGAGATGGAAAGTCCTAGATTCTAATCTGACCTCTCATACTTCCTGTCCATGTGATCCTGGGCAAGTCACCTAATCCCTATTGCCTAACTTTCACTGCTCTTCTGCCATGAAACCAGTACTTAGCATTGATTCTAAGACAGAAGGTGAGGGTTTAAAAGAAAAAAAGGAAATAACTTTGGTATTCCAAACATACTGTAAACAATAGCACATATAAACCCCTGAATGTTTCAAGGTTTTAAAATAATAATTTTAAAATTATAATAATCATATTATAATTATAATGTATAATAATTTAAAATAATTTATAGAGTCTATCTAGTGGTCATTTTTTCTTTTAACTTTAAGCCCTTTAATCAAATAAAGTAACATAACACATTGATGCAGACTTTGAAGTGCTTTATATAAATAAGGACTTAACTTTTTTTTTAAATTTTTAAATATTTTTTTTCATGGTTGCATGATTCATGTTGTCTCCCACCCCTCTTCCCTCCCCCGTTCTGGAGCTTTGTCAGCAATTTCCCTGGGTTATTCATGTGTTATCACTTGATACCTATTTCCACATTATTCATTTTTATAATAGAGTCGTCTTTTACAACTGAAACCCCAAATCATATACCTATGTAAACAAGTGATCAAGCAGTTGCTTTTCTTCTGTGTTTCTGCTCCCACAGTTCTTTCTCTGGATGTGGATAGTGTTCTTTCTCACAAGTCCCTCAGAATTGAGCTAGATCATTGCATTGCTACTAGTAACAAAGTCTATCACATTTGATCGTCCCACAGTATTTCAGTTACTGTGTATAATGTTCCCCTGCTTCTGCTCATTTCACTCCACATCAGTTCATGGAGGTCTTTCCAGTTCATAAATATTACCTTTTTTGATCTATTTGTTTCAGGCTTATGATTTCATAAGTGTAGGCAGTCTCCTGCCAATGCAGATATGTCATTCGCCTGTAACTTTTAGTCCTAAAACGTTGTCTAGAGCACTGAGAGATTAATTCACCTATCCATAGTTACATAGCTAGTTAGAGACACATTTTGGACCCAGGTCTTCCCTATTCCATAGCAAACCTCACATCCCCAAACCATGCTTCTTTTTAGTCATCATCTTCTCCTCTTCCACCTTGATAGGAGTAGTGTTGGTTGTGGTGTTAATAGTGGTAGGAGTAATAGTAGTGGTGGTAGTACTAATACTAATAGGAGGAAGAATATGAGTAACATTGGTAGTGATGGTGGTAGTGGTAGTAGTAACAATAACAGTAGTAATAGTGGTAGTGGTGGTAGTAATAGTAGTTTTTGTGGTACTAGTACTAATAGGAGGAGGATGAACATGAATAGCAGTAGCAATAATAATAATAGTGATGGTGGTAGTAGTAGTAACAACAGCAGCAGTAATAATGGGGTCCTTGGTCCTACCATGCAAAGATGCTAAGATTCAGGTTGCCATGTCCCATTATAGAGACAAAAGTTGATTTGGAAGGAGGAGAGAAGTAAAGAGATCTCCCAGATCTCTTTAAGAAGTAAATAGACTGATTTCTGTTGACCTTGAAAACACCTGGAAAGTCAAAAGGAAGCCCAAAATAGACCACAGTCGTGTCTTAGCAAGGTCAACCATACATATATAGATATCCGCCTATGTGGTATGACTTGGAAAGGCTGAAATGCTCATTACCTCCAAAATACCTATCTAAAAACCTAACCCCTCTTTCCTCCTTAGATGTTCTTCTCATATGCTTAATCTTGGTGCGGTTAACAGATAGTTTTCAAAGGCTATTCCTGAAGAGCCAAAGCTCTGTCTGGTCTTACCAAGCTGGAAAGGCTGTGAGTAAGAGCTTAGTGTCTGCCAAATGAGGACTAGACTAGCTAAGTGAGGGCCACTGTAAAGAGAAAGGAGTCCAGTCTGAAGAGAAATGAAGACCTGGGTATCTTGGGCAGCCTCTATAAAAGGGAGATTCTGGGAGAAACCCCCTAATCGAAGGGAGGAGGCATAGACATAAAGGATACTTCCAATGTGAGAAGTCCAGGGCTAGAGTCCCCTTTCAGGATGAAGGGGTTTCTAGGTCTTTGTAAAGAAAGTTCAAAAGGAGAGTTAGGGGTACAACCTGAAGAAGAATCCAATAAGCCAGTTTTGTGTAAAGCCAGCCTCAGGTGCCTAATTCTTTAAGCTTTACATGCTTGTTATTATTATTATTATATTAATTTTTATTTCAGTTCCTAACTAGAAGCATAGAATGTTAGACTCAGCAGGTACCTGAGAATTCACCTAATCCAGTTCCATGCCAATTCATGGATCCCCTGTACTGCTATTTTATCCTATTCCAGTGAAAAGCCAATAGTTTCAGCTGTGATTCCCAGAAATCTTGAGGTGATTCTTACAAATCTGGAAACTTTCTGGGAATCTACAAGTCTTAAGTATATTCTTTTCTCTCCATTAAACTTCTCCCGAAGTTTCTTCTCTACCATCCAGGGTTTTGTTATTGTTATTATTGTTTGTATTTTAAAACGTTACCTTCTGTCTTAGAATTGATATGTGTATCTGTTCCAAGGCTGAACAGTGGCAAGAGGTAGGCAATTGGAGTTAAGGGACTTCCCCAGAGACTATAGATGGAAGTATCTGAGACTGGTTTGAACCCAGGACCTCCCATCTCCAGGCCTGGCTTTCTTACCACTGAGTCACCAAACTTCCCCCATTCAGTTTTTCATCTCTTTTTTTATATCTCCCCAAAGAGTATTTCTTTGAACTTGGATTTTATTGCTCAAGATTCTGTTTTGGCAGGCTTCTATTAAAGTCTTCAAGAGCCTCAGTTATTAGTCTGGGTCCAGAACACTAAACTCAGCACTTCCAGGTGATTCAGGTATAGATGGTAGAGAGGGCATCATCATTTGTGTCATCCATAGTTAGGTACAGTGATTTTTCCACCCCCTGAACTCCAATAGCATTATTGTATGTACAACTCACTTGACATTCAGCCATATGTGTTGTTAGCTATCTCTTTATAGCCATTCATTCATTCACTCACTAAATATTTATTCAATGCTAATGTTGTGAAAGAGACTGCCTTAGGTACTGTATGTACCTGTCTTATCTCAACTGTATTTTACATCACATCTAGTACAGTGCCTGGCACAAAGTGGGTACTTAATGAATTTGGCTAGTTAATCAACTGATAATTGTGGATTAACTATAAATGTCCTTCTTTGAAGCCACTTGGAAGAACTGATGGGTCCTGGTTTTAAAGAAATTTCATGCAGATTGTTGGGGTTGATTCTGCAGCTTCAAAAATAACAGCTTCCAGAGTTACCTTTTTTCCCCTTTCTCTCTGGTACAACTTCCTTTTTCTTTGTCACCCTAACAAAAAAAAACACAACAGAATGACTTGATGGATGGGTCACTAACTGAATATTTCAAGTGGTCATCAGAGAGCTCTTATACAACTGAAGTCATAGCTTTCTTAACCAACTTCTTTGTTTCCAATTAGATTTCAGTAGTCAAGGATCTTAACTCCTGGCATTTGACACAGACAATCCTGTAATCCTGTGTTTACTTACTGCTTGTTGTGAGGTGCCATTGGTTGAAACTGGGGTGTCCCGGTGTTGTCATCATCATCAGTGTCAAGAGGCAGTGTAGTATAGTGGACATGGGACTAGCCTCAGGTTTAGGATACACCAATAGCTTAAGGGTGCTGCCTTGGGGTCACTTCCCACCTCCCACACATACTTTCTCTGTGACCCTAGGAAAGTCACTTAACTTCTTAGGTGGTACAGTGGATGGCGCACTAGGTCTGGAGTCAGGAGGCCCTGGTTTCAAATCTGACCTCAGAGGCTTTCTAGCTGTGTGTCACTTAACCCCAATCACCTAGTCCTTGCCTTTCTGTCTTAAGAGTTGTTACTAAGGCAGAAAAAATGGTTTAAAAACCTTCTTAAGGCTTTCAGCAACTATCTAAGGCTGTAAGTTGTGTAACAGTAGCAAGATTGCCTCAGTATAAGGATCTTCCTTACTAGGATATCTCCACAGTGATGAAACCAAGTATGGACCACCTCACTAAAAAAATAATAATAATCAGTTGCATTTATATAGCCTGTCAAAGTTTGAGAAGCATATTATCTCCTTTGAACTTTATAATACCCTTGTAAGGAAAGTGCTATTATCATCCTCATTTTACAGATGAGGAAACTGAGGCTCAGAAAGATGCAATAACTTTCCCAGGGCCATACAGCTAGAAAATATCTGAGGCTCATTTTCTGACTCCAAATCTAGTGCTCTCTACTATGCCATGATGCCCTTTTAAAAAAATCTTTACATTTTATTTTTATTTTTTAATTTTCCCCATGGTTACATGACTCTTATTGTCTCCCTCCACTCTTCCCTTCCCTGTCCTGGAGTTGACAAGCAATTTCACTGGGTTATACATATATTAGCATGATGTCTTTCTAATACTGTGACATTTTGGATTTTTTTCTCATTTTCCTCTCTGGGCTCCATCTTGTTCCTCTACCCAGACTGGAAACTTCTTTATGTTTGCTTGTTTAGTTCTTTAAACCTTTACTTTCTGCTTAGTATCAATTCTAAGGCAGAGAAGAATGGTTAAGGGTTAGGCAATTGAGGGTAAGTGACTTTCCAAGAGTCACAAAGCTAGGAAGTATCTGAGGTCAAATTTGAACCCAGATCCTCTTGACTCCAGACCTGGACTCTATCCACTGCCCCTGGAAGCTTCTTAAGATTAGCAACTTAGACTGCCTTCCTAGGACCAGCACTGGGTCACACAATACTAACTAATTGATGGATGTTTATGAGTCTCAAATCTTCCACTCTTTAATTGCTGGAGTAGCTCCTGTGTAAATAGTTTGAGAGTTATTCATTCACAACTAAATGTTCCCCTCCCCCAGCTTCCATGAGCTTCTGGTTAGGTTAGAAGTTCCCTATTCTTCTCCCAGCTACCCTCAAACCTGTTTTACTACTCTGCTCCACTGTGGCAGCCCTGAAAGAAAGGTTTAGCTTTTTCACTAGCTGACACTGAAACCCCAAAGACAGCTCTCTCTCTCTCTCTCTCTCCTCCCCTTCAGGCTCTGAGATAAGTCTTTGAGCGGCAGCTCTGGCCAACAGCAACGGGTACAGCTGCCAGGAGTTAGACTTCGTGTACAGCCAGGCAGGAATGTGAATGATGAATGATGAATGATGAATAATGCACCGGGAGTCTTCCCTGCTATAGCGCTGTCATCACAGGGCTTCTTAAGACAATAAGCAAGAACAGCCATTGTAACTAGCCGGTTTTTAAGCACCTGCTGTGTGTTAGTCTCTGGGGAGATAGAGGTAAAAAGAAAAGTGGCTCCTCATTTTTAGGACCTTGCATGTGACTTTAGATTGAACAGTTATTAAGATAAAGGAAATTCCATATAATTTGAGGTGAGAGAGAATAGTAGCAAAAGGAGGTTTACTTAGTTTAGGGGTCGGTATGCAGTCCCTGGGATACCCAGGCTCCTCTGCTCTCTTCAAAGCATAGGGGGAAGAGGAAATGCAAATCCATTCATTCTGTTCTTTGTCAATAGTTTGAGTTTAAAATGTTTCTTCTATAAATCTATCAAGATTGAAAGATCCACCTGGAAGGAAATGGAAATTAATGATTAAAAATAAATTTGAGGGAAACTTCCATGAGTTAAATTCTCTCTGTTCCCTGTGACTAGCAATAGTTGAGACTTCATCCATTTGGTGGGGAAGAGTTACATGTTTCCCTCATATTTTTCCCTTTTCTTATTATTAACCAGGTAAGAATTGTCAGGGCAGCAAAAGAAGGAGCTGTTTATTGCCAGGAACCTTGTCCTATTTGTCCATTTTTCTCCTTGACCCTTTGTGGTTCTGTGGACTTCTGAAGGTTCATGAGAAAGGACAGCTGTGCCACTTGGAAATCCTTTAAAAAAAAAACACCACCACTTTCCTTGAAAAAAAAAAGATTCATTCACCGACACTTATAATGGTGATCCTTTGTTCTTTTTTTTTTCCCCTTGCATTCCCAGAGTGTTCCCTTTCGGAGTCTGTTCTTTGGAGCCAAATTCCACAGACTGGGTTGCTAAGGCCTCAGAGAGAAATCAGGTAGAGGCTGCTTAAGGAGCAGGCAGCACAGAGGACAAGCTTCTTTTGTCCCATCCCGACTAGGGATTCAAAGCTATTCAAGCTGCCTTGGCAGAAGGTTTCTGGGCATAGTCCCCACCCTAAAGCCTCCAGCCCCCTGGACGTGCTCTGTCGGCTGGTGTCTCCCCCTCCACCATTGGGCGCCAATCAGAAAGGGTGTCCCCTCCTGCAAGCACACTTACCCCGGAGGAGCCTGGCTTCCGCTGAGCATCTTAGGCAGGATTCCGATGGGAAAGGCCCTGATTAGACTAATTTTTCTGATTAAACTGGAGAGCAAGAGGAGACATTCTGGCAGGCCTGCCAGGGCCCAAGTGCTTGGAGGGAATAGACATTCTATTTTTAGTGGGGACTGATAAATGGAAGCTTTGTTTTCCAGGGGCTGGGCTCTCCCCGTGGAGCCTGAAATAACCGAAGGGGGCTGTGTTTAGACTGAACTCCCTCTTTCTTGGTCTTCTGTTCAAAGGCTTACAGACGATGAAACCATGTTGAAAATCATGTTCCTTCAAGTGATTCCCTTCTCAGGTTATTTTTAGACAAGGACAGCTTGGCCTCCACATGGAATCAGAAAAGAGTGTGTTAGCATTTCATCATCCTGAAATAATGGGCTTGTGGTGTTCGCTCAGAATATGTGGCTTCCTTTGACATTATTGAGTGAAGACCTCAGGGCCAGCCTCTGGCAAAGTTGTGTAGTAGACCAAAGCTGCCCTTCTGTCCTCCTTCCTCTACAGCGCCATCTGTAAAATAGAGATAATAATGGCACCTCACTGTTGTGAGGATAAAATGAGATAACGTCTTTAAAGCACTTTGTACACCTTCAAGTCCTATAGAAATGCTACCTATTATTATTTCAACGTGTATTTCAGTGCTGACCCTAGGATATTTAACATGTAAGCTGAGCTTTGTAGCCTATCTGGAATTTTTAGGCATTGTACCCTCTAAAAAAAAAAATGATCCAGTTACTTAGCTAGCACCTGAACCATTGGACCAGTGGGGCCTTCCCACCTACCTGCCTCTATCTATACAAGCTGTATTACTGACCGCTGCCAGGTGCCATGGTAGAAGGCTTGAATCAATTAGTAATTGTAATTGAAGCTGAATACAGTTAATTGTATAACTAAATTCAAGCAGCTCGCCCACATACAGCTTTCTAATTTTGTAGCCCAGTATTGGAAAAACTTTGTCCTGGTCTAAACCCAAAAGTGTCACCACTGGCAGACAAGTAGAGGAGTTACTTTAGAGAGTTATGCATCGCTTTGGCAGTCCTCAAAATCCACCCAAAGGTGGCTGCCTAGCTTACCTCCATGCAAGCTTGCTAGAGCCCCCATAATTCCTAATTACATCTTTGTTGCTTTAACTGTCTCCTAGAATTGACATGAAAATGTCGGATGCTCAGGGTGGCTATAAACTGGATGAAGCACAGGCTGTTTTGAGAGAAATGAAAGCCATCAAGAAGGCCATCACCTGTGGGGAGAAGGAAAAACAGGACCTCATTAAGGTACTGGACATAGTTGGGGGGAGACGGGGGAAGGGGGGTGTACAGGGATAGAAACACAGACAAGCGGCCTTGCTCTGCTTTCTTTAGAAGTAAATGTGTGGATCCACACTGGTAACTAGAACCAACTATTTGAGATTGTCTCACCTGATCAAAAGGAAGAGTTAAGGGGCAGCTGGGTAGCTCAGTGGATTGAGAGTCAGGCCTAGAGACAGGAGGTCCTAGGTTCAAATCTGGCCTCAGACACTTCCTGGACAAATCACTTGACCCCCATTGCCTAGCCCTTACCACTCTTCTGCCTTGGAGCCAATACACAGTATTGACTCCAAGATGTAAGGTAAGGGTTTAAAAAAAGAAAAGGAAGAGTTAAAAAATGTGAATATATCCACTGTCATCAGGAAAAAAAAATTGGTTCTGTGCAAAATAATCCTTTGGAGGGAAACCTTAGCGCCAAGACAGATAGACTTACTAAAATCCAGACAAAAACATATAGACTCAAAAGCTACTGAATAAGAAGCAAGTAATAATAGTACAAAATAATACAGACCTCTGTGTTTATCAGAATCTCATATAGAATGTAAGCTTCTTGATGACAAAGACTGTTTAATCTTTGTCTTTAGTTCCCTGACACTTAACATGGTGCCTAGAATATAGTAGGCGCTTAATAAAATTTTGTGGAATTTGGGGGCAGCTCAGTAGCTCAGTGTTTAGAGAGCTAGGACTAGAATGGGAGATCCTGGGTTCCAATTTGACTTCAGACACTTCCTAGCACTGTGACCCTGGGCAAATCACTGAATCCCCATTTCCTAGCCCTTGCTACTTTTCTGTCTTGGAATCAATCCAAGGCAAAAGGTAAGTGTTTTTTTTTTTTTAATCTTTATATAATTAAATTCAGTCAAAGAAGCAAGCATTTCTCCCTCTCTCTCTTTTTTTACCTTCAAACTTGACAGGCATTAACATTTCTGAACAGAAAAAGAGGGTTATATCTGAAATCACAAATTTGTTAGGTACAACTTAGTTTTTAAATGTATATATATTGGGGACAGCTTGGTGGCTCAGCAGATTGAGGACCTTGAGATGGAAGGTCCTGTGTTCAAATGTGGCTTCAGACATTTCCTAGTTGTGTGTCCCTGGGCAAGTCACTTAACCCACACTGCCTACCCCTACCCCTTATCGCTCTTCTGCTTTGCAACCAATACACAGTATGGATTCTAAGATGGAAGGTTAAGTGTTTAAAAAAAAAAAGTATATGTTAAACTTAACATGATGAGAAACATTATCCTACATTCCTTTATTCCAGTCCAAATTTCTTCTGCTCTCTTCTCTGTAATTAAAAAAAAAAAATTTGGTATTCTTTTCTTCAATTTCTTTTCTTTTTGCATTTTTATCACCACCCTTCTCACACATCACCCACAATTGCCAAAATAAAAGCCCTGCCTTTTGACAAATAAGTATGGTCAAGCAAAAGAAAGTCATACATTGCTCATGTCTGAAAATGTGTGTGTCGTTATTCATCCATGGAAATCCATCACCTCTCTGCCAAAAACACCCTTTATGAGCTGTCTTCTGGGTTGTGATTGTGCATTGTGTTTGATCAGAGTTATAAAGTTCTTCAAAGCTGTCTTACTTGACATTATTATAGTTGTATAAATTATTTTCCTGATTCTGCTCCCTTCATTCCCCAATGGTTCATAATAGGTCTCCTTAGATTTCAATGAATCTACCTCTTTCATCATTTCTTACCAATCAAATATGTTTTAAGGGCCCTCTAAGTGCTAGACCCTAAGGATATAAAAACAGAAATAAATCATCCATACCCTCAAGAAGCTTACAATCTGTTGGGGAAGGCAATATGTACACCCATAAGTACATGAAAATATATTAATGTCAATATATGCATATATTATATAATACAAGGCAATATGTATATTGTAGATATATATTATCTATCCATATCATATATCAATTCTATGTATAATATATAATACAATATGTACTATATATTACAAGGTAAAAATATTATGTATAGCAATCCACCTATATTACATATATTTTATGCATAATATATCTAGATATAATTTATAATTCAGGTATAAGGGGATGTACTGGTAATATGTATATATGTTATCCATCCAAATTATATATATATCAATTCTTTATATTATTATAGACTATATAATTATAATATAAGGTAAATTATATATTATATATCAATTTATATATAATATATTCTGTATATAATATATCTAGAAATATTATAATATCTGTTATAATGTATAACTCAACTGTAAGGGGATATACTAGTAATATGTATACATGCATTTTGTAGGTGTATATTATAGATCCATATTACATATATCAATTCTATACATAATTATAAATTATTTATAATTATATATGATATAAGGCAAATTATATATTACATATCCACATTATATATACATTTATATATAATATACATTCTATATAATATATCTATTATATTATAATGTATACTTCAATTAATAATATGTATATTGTAGATATATATTATATATCCATATTATACATATCAATTCTATACATAATTAGAAATTATTTATAATTATATATAAGATAAATTATATATTACATATCCATATTATATATCCACATCAACATATAATATACTTTATGCATAATATCTATATTCTATGATTCAAGTGTAAAGGAATGTACTAGTGTCTGGGGAAATTAGGAAAGGCCTCTTGTAGGAGTTTCCATTTGAGATGACCCCTGAAGGAAAAAAGGGGATACATTCTAGCCATGGGGAACATGTCAGTGTGTATAGTGTTGTGGAGCTAGGAGATAGAATGTCGTGTGTGAGAAATAGCAAGAAGACCAGTTAGTTGGCTGTTTTTATTTTTTCCTGGAAAGGAAAAGGAACAGTTACTAATGCCTATTTTTATCTGATTAGAGCCTGGCTATGCTGAAGGATGGCTTCCTCACTGACAGAGGGTCCCACTCGGATCTCTGGGCCAGCAACACTTCCTTAGAAAGCTCCAGCTACTCCCTGCCCAAGCAGTATATGGATGTGAGCTCACAGACTGAAGTCTCTGGAAATGTGAGTAGGAAATACAAAATTGTCTTTTCTTCCATCTTCTGGGGCCAGAAACTCACAGTAAGAAGCTTAGTTTGTGGAAGGGTATCCTAATTCCCTTACACCATATTTGATAAGAAACTCCCCTTCCCTGATGTAGCCTCTTGAAGAGATTTTGCTAGGGGGAAGGGGCATAAGTGAGTTGGCATTCTCGTGTTCTCTTGAGCCTGAGTGGTTGTTTGCACTGGGTGAGCGGCTGTTTAAACTGTTAGTCCATTAAGTGCAAGGCTAGGTACACTTCTCTCTAAGAGCTCCTGGTCCTGGCAATCTGAGTTTGAGATTTAAAAAATAAAATAAAAGCCCTTATCATTTACCGTGGGTGTTGGAATATTGCCTAGTTCTACTGCTTTACCTCTTTTGACACTTCAGGGATAGTGTTGATGAAGGTTCTTTATTTGGTGGATGCTTATTTTTGTCCGTCATAGTTAGTACAATTCATTGGAATTGTATTGAAACTGAGTTCTTGGTTTCTTTTTTCACCTGATGGAAAATGCAACATGGTGAGATAGAAAGATATTGCATTTGGAGTCAGAGCCTGACCAACCCTGCTAACTGTGTGACGACCTTGAGAAATTCAATAACTTCTCTGCACCTTACTTTCTACATCTGTTAGCTGAGGGATAGAACTCAAGGGTCTCTTAAGATCCCTCCCTGCCCTAAATCTCATGATTCAATGTGTGTTCACCACTCCTATTAGTATCAAAATAATGCAATTCCACCTTCATAGGAGTGCTGTTCTAGTGATCTGAAATCTAATCACTGGTTCCAGTGATGAATAGGGAGAGAGCAGTGATCTGTTGAGTTTGACAAAGATGAATTCAAAGGGTCTCTTTATAGCTGTAAAATTTTGTGATTCCAAAATCCTTGTTCTTTTCCAAAAAAGAGTAGCCTTGATTGACTCATGGAGATCAGAAACTCTCAGAAGACTTTTTTGTTGGTTAGCCATAGAAGCCTGACATTAGCCAGTCTTCTCCCTCTTCTCCCCCCAGTCTCTGTGGTTAAACTATATTCCTATCTGATTTCTGTAGCTGCGTTCACACTTGTGAAGAGAAGTCATGTCCGTACGTGACCTGGTGAGCTGTGTAGCTTCTTGCCACACTTTACAATTAGCACCGCGAATGGGGCTGCCTTTCCTGCCACCACCCCCATTTCCCTGAGTCTGGCCATGAGCTGTGTACTGGAGGTGTAGCTGAAGATGCCTCTTGCCTCCTTCCAATTTCCCATTCTCCTTCCTATCCCTGCTCCCCTAGTGTTTCACTACTGACTCCAGCCCTATCAAGTTTTCTTTTGATTCTTCTCCCCAGAATGGCTTTCGTGTTTCTTGGCTGTCCCTGCTTCCTTCTCACCAATTATCCCCCACGCTTCTGCAGCTAGGATTTGGGGGAACATTTGATGTCCAGAGCTGATTTTCCAGGCAGTGGGCAGGGAGGGGAAATTGTGTGTCTCTTCTATACTGTATGTGTCTGTCTGATTTTGTGGCTAAACCCCATGATGTGGGGCAGGCAATTGTTGTACTTTGGAATCTTTTTGTGGGATCCCTGAGGTCAGGCTATGAATTTTAAGGGAGTCATTAGCTGTTCCCCAGTAAGACTGTCCAGCCTCACATGGGATCTCCAAGCTAAAATCTGCACAGACAACAATAACCATATAACGTATTGACTTTATACTTTCCTCCCAGTTCAGTACAAGTGGCAACAATCAGTTGGCTGAGAAGGTCAGATTACGCCTTCGATATGAAGAAGCTAAGAGAAGGTAATTGATGGCTTGGGGGTGTCTAATATTATAATGCCTATGGTAATGGCTGTTCAGCTTACAGTGTAAAGAGATATGTTTGAAGAGAGATCCATTAACAGGTAACAGCCAGGATTTTAGGGCTAGGAATGGGGTTATGGAAAATCTCAGCCCTAGTGTCTGGTACAAAACCCAAGGCAAAGTGTGCTTTTAAAAGGCACAGCTTCAATGCCTGAAGGATTTTCATAAATTCAGTGCACCCTAACAACTAGGCTCTATTGTCACTAATAACTTACAACCTAGACATGCATGCCTTGGACACCCATTGAGGTCTTCACCATTATAGGCTACATTCACACTCGGAATCAGATTCAATTAGATACAGTTGCTGGGTGGGTGTAGTTTTGGTTTGGTTTTATTCCTCATGAAAGAGGATGTTTATAATATCCTAACAAAACCTTAAATGCTTAAATTGGAATGGGTGGCATGCCGTTCTTGCAGGAAGTAGCCACTTCATCTTCCTGGGATTAAGCATCCTGTGCCTGCTCATTTCTATCCTCTATCCCTAATTCCCTGCTTCAAACAACTCAAATAAAATGTATTCTCAGAGTTCAGACTTCCTCTTGTCCTGGGGAGCTTGTTTAAAGCAGTGACTTCTGAATGCAATCCAGATCATCTCTGCCTCCTGGCTTCCCCGTCTTCCTTCAAATCCCAGCTAAAAATCTCATCATCTATAGGAAGCCTTTCCCAATCCCTCTTAATGCTAGTACCTCTCTCTTGATTATTTTCTATTTATCCCTTAGAGAGCTTGTTTGTATGCTACATTTGTTTGTCATCTTCCCCATTAGATTGGGAGCTCCTCCAGGACTAGGATTGTCTTTTGCCTTTCTTTTCATCTCTAGGACTTATCACAGTGCCTGGCACATAGTAGGTACCCAGTAAATGTTTATTTGCTGACTGGCTAGCCCAGTGGCCATCCCTGTTTCATGAGAAATGTCTACATGCTTCTGGGATTCCATCTCTGTGGTTAGTTCTGGGGAAAGGGACTGAAGGACTGAACTCATTGCTTGGGTACACTGGGTCACTCTCACAATATCACTCCCTAAATCATGGCTGCTGATTGTTTTATGCTCTCCATTTACTCTGATATCATTTTAATTGAAAAAGGCAAGAAAGTCTCCATAGGAGGGGGGGAGGTAGAGAGGGGAACCAAAGAAGTATTTAAAATGACTTGTCTTGATGCCTTAGGGACACATAGAGAGCTCCATTCTGAAATCAAATCCATATAAATGATACCAGGAGGGAGCAAGTCACTACCAACACCCACAATCCTCTTAGGAAATGCACATTTTTAAGAGGACACGGGAACTCAGTGGATCATGCCTCCCCTTTCTTTCCTTCCTATGACATTTTTTCTTCCTTGGGCTACAAAGCTGAGCTTCATCAGGCTGCCAGAACACAAACCAGCTTCCCTAAAAATAACCAGGATGAATTCCTAACAATTGTGGAATTTACATTAATTAACAGTAAGCATCCCTGCTATGGTGAACTCATGAAAGAACATGAACAAGAATAAATGAGCCCAGGGGGGAAAATGTGTGTTTTTCTCAGTAGGAAACTTTGAAAGCAAGTCATGTAGAACTTCACACCAGAATCATTAGAATAAATCAAGATTTGCATGAAGGCATCTGACCACGTGACTTATTAAGAAGAGACCAAGCCTGGGAGACAGACAGGAGACCTGGATTCTAGCTCCAGGTCTGCCATTAATTTACTATGTCACCTAAGGCAAGTTGTAACTTCTATGAACTTTTGTCTTATCATCTATTCAATGGGTATAACTGTGCCTGCCCTACCACACAAGAGAAAGAGTAAGAATAAAAGGAGATACTACATAAAAGTGCTTGGAAGACTTAAAACTATGGCCCATAGTTAAGTGCTCAAGAACTAGCTTCACTCAACTCTAGGTCCATCACCAGAGTACTGGCAGCCAGAGAATGGATTCTTCTGATTAGAGTAACATGTGAAACTCCCTTCAAAAGTACAGAGGGGTATGATCCATATCAGCATTTCGGTGGTTAAGGGAGGGGTAAGAAGGAAGGGAGCCAAAGAAGGGAATCATAGTTTTTGTTTTTAGTGGTATAATGTGCCTTGAAGTTATCCCTATGGGAAAGAAGAATCTAAGGAAAGCTCTATGTTGGGAATAAACATATTTCTGACTTGCCTTGCTTTATCATAAAATGATGCCTGAAATGTTGCATGTGAATCAATTTAGTGAGAAATTACATCATATCTTCCCATTTTTAGAGCTCTTTTCTCTTAGTTTCTGATTGATTTTCAGCAAGCAGTAGATAAGCTTGTGAAAACATTACAGAAATTCACCTTCTGCAAGGTGTTTCAAGAGTGTCTTTCTAGTATAAAATGGAGAATCCTATAGTATTCAGAATGGACTACATTATTGTGTGTTTGCTTTGTTCGTTGATTCTTCCTTGTTTATATACTGGTCCTGTCCAAAGAGAATATAAACTTTTTTTAAATTTGGAAATGTTTAATTAATTAATTAATTTAGGATGTTTTTCCATGGTAATAAGAATCATGTTCTTTCCCTCCCTTCCTCCCAACCCACTTCCGTAGATGATGCACAATTCCACTGGGTTTTACATGTGCCATTGATCAAGACCTATTTCCATATTATTGATAATTGCACCAGGGAGATCATTTAGAGCCTATATCCCCAATCATATCCCCATCAACCATGTGATCAAGCAGTTGTTTTTCTTCTGTGTTTCTACTCCCACAGTTCTTCCTCTGAATGTGGACAGTGAGTGTTCTTTCTCATAAGTCCCTCAGAATTGTCCTGGATCATTGCTTTGCCACTAGTAGAGAAGTCCATTACATTTGATTGTGCCACAGTGTATCAGCCTCTGTGTACAATGTTCTCCTGGTTCTGATCCTTTCACTCTGCATCACTTCCTGGAGGTTGTTCCAGTTCATGTGAAATTCCTCCAGTTCATTATTCCTTTTAGCACAATAGTATTCCATCACCAACATATACCACAATTTGTTCAGCCATTCCCTAATTGAAGGACATCTCCTAATTTTCCAAATTTTTGCCACCACAAAGAGCACAGTTATAAATATTCTTGTACAAGTCTTTTTCCTTATTATCTCTTTGGGGTACAAACCCAGCAGTGCTATGGCTGGATCAAAGGGTAGGCAGTCATTTAACTCCCTTTGGGCATAGTTCCAAATTGCCCTCCAGAATGGCTGGATCAATTCACAACTCCACCAGCAATGAGTTAATGTCCCAATTTTGCCACATCCCCTCCAACATTTATTACTTTCCTTTGCTGTCATATTAGTCAATCTGCCAGGTAGAACATACACTTCTTGAAGATATTTTCTGTATTATGTATTCTCTGTGGCACCTAGTACAATACCTTGTGCCATAGTACTCATAGTTACTGCTCTAGTCATGTATGGATTCATTCTCAGTGAACCTAGAAACCTTTATAATAAAAGAAGTCAGAGGCCTTGAATTCTAATCCTAGACCTGTTATTAATTAATTCTTTAACTTTAGGCACATCTCTTCTCTCTGGGTCTGAGTTTTCTCTCATTTATAATGAGGGAGTCGGACTATATCAGTGTTTCCTAGCATTTTTTGTTTTGCGAACCTCTTTCAACAACAACAAAATTTTGTAAACCCCCGTGATAATTTAATATACACTTCTTAGTATTCTTTACATTTATTGCTCTCAAAGAATTTTTTGTGAAACATTAAATGGGAACCATTGAACCAGATGATGCTTATAGTGCCTCCCAACTCTAACATTCTTTGATTCTCCTTAGGATTGCCAACCTAAAAATCCAGCTGGCCAAGCTGGACAGTGAGGCCTGGCCTGGAGTGCTAGATTCTGAGAGAGATCGATTGATCCTCATCAACGAGAAGGAAGAGCTGCTGAAGGAGATGCGGTTCATTAGCCCTCGGAAGTGGACCCAGAGTGAGGTGGAACAGCTGGAGATGGCAAGAAAGCGGCTGGAGGAAGACCTTCAGGCAGCCAGAGATACTCAGAGCAAAGCTCTAACTGAGAGGTAGTCCTAGAGCTGGGGCCAGAAGGGCTATACAAGGATGAAGCTTAGAGTCCTTTTCCCCGTGATCTATGCTCCAAGCCTGCTTCTTTTGCCATCACTTTTGAAAAACCCTTTATGATGAAATCTGAATTTATGGGCTGGTTTGTTACTTTCAAAAAATTCATGCTAGTCAGCAACCCTAAGCCATTAGGATTCAGTTGACAAAAATTCACTTTCTTTAAGATGCTTTTTTCCCCCAAATGTTTACTTTATGTCTCAAAATCAATAAGTATCTGTTCTAAGGTAGAAGTGTGATGAGGACCAGGCAACTGGGGTTAAGTGACTTGACCAGGGTCATATAGATAGGAAATCTGAGGGCAAATTTGAAAACCCAAAATATCCCATCTCCAGGCCTAGTTCTATCCACATGCCCTTCCACAAAATGTTTCAAGAATGCCTCTATTGTAATGTGGGTAAACCTTTTATATTTGGTATGGACTAAATTATTATACACTTGCTTTATTCTTTGCTTCTTCCTGTTTTATATATTGAGTCTCTCCAAGTAGAGTTTAATTTCCTTGAAGACTGAGATTCTCTTTTATATTTTCTGTGTTCTCTGTGGCACCTAGCACAGTTCTGCACACAGGAGGCTTTTACTAAGTACTTCTTTTAATAGATAAACGAGTCAATACAATCTGAAGCTTACAATAGTATAAGAAATGTTTTGCTTGGCAGAGTGATAAATACTATATATAGGGAATAATCTAGACATGTATTGGGGCAGCTAGGTGGCACAGTTCTGAACTCAGAAATACTTATCTTCCTGAGTTCAAATTTGGCCTCAGACACTTACTAGCAATGTGACCCTGGGCAAGTTAACCCTGTTTGCCTCAGTTTCCTCATCTCTAAATTGAGCTGGGAAAGGAATGGCAAACTACTTCAGAATCTTTGCCAAGAAATCCCCAAATGGGGATATGAAGAGTATTACATTGAAAGATGTTGGAACAACAACATAGACATGTATGGACATATTGCCTGACTATATAGACAGTAAGATGGAGATGTTTATATAAATAACATTTTAAGATGTACACAGTGCTTCTCACACAACAGTTCCATGAGTTAGGGAGATAGCACTTTTTCCCATTTGGTATCATCTGAAAACCACAAAAGTCACAAGCTCTATGAACTAGGTATTGGGAATATTATTGTCTCCATTTTACACATGCAACAACTGGAGGCTAAGTAACATTTCCAGTTTCACCCAGAGTCTTAAATTCAGACCATCTAACCAAGTCCAGAGCTCCTTGCATTATATTATGCTACCTTTCATAGACCTTAATTGCTAGGAGTTCACATTCTATGAATCCAGAATTCCTTTGAATCATTGATTTCAGTCTA
Organism: Monodelphis domestica; assembly: GCF_027887165.1. Classification (NCBI taxonomy): domain Eukaryota; kingdom Metazoa; phylum Chordata; class Mammalia; order Didelphimorphia; family Didelphidae; genus Monodelphis; species Monodelphis domestica. Next base: position 373,660,796 of record NC_077227.1, read on the forward strand.
TCCAACTAAGTCTTTTTATCAGAACTCTTCACAGGAAGTCAAGTTGGTTATGCCAGGTTGGATTTTCTCTGTCTATTGCTAAATGGAGAGGGAGCTGATAAGTAGTGAAAAATTATCTAAAGATAAAATGAGAAGGAATAGAAACAAAGAGCCTGAAATTAAGAGTTGAGGGTACTTTAAAGAATCTACTGGGAATTTCATTTAGTATTAAAGATTCCTTATGCCCCATTTTGATCTCTTTTGTCTTGGACTTAGGAAAAACCCTTGCTTCCCGTTGGCCCCTTTCCCAGGGTCCTCAGTTCCACACTTGCAACCAAACCCTGCAACTGCTTTTGGGACAAAGCCAAGTGACTTCATGGAGGATGGAGCTCTTCCCCATTCCTGACCTGCACAGGCTAGAGGGCTCATAAGAAGCTACTCTGCTGAAATGTGCCTTGATCATTTTATAGACAGATTTGAAACAATATGACAAAATGGAAGGATTATCACAGCAAGAGACAGGAAACCAAAATTATTATCTACCTACCACATAGGAGCTGAGTGACTTTAAACGTTTAGCTTCTCTGGGCCTCAGTCTGCTCATTTCTCAAATGAGGGAGTTGATCTAGATGGTCTCTGGTGTCTTTCAACTCCAGAACTATGGTTGAAGATGTGCTGTCACCAGTTCAAACCAACTTACAATCAAATGTTAAAATTTCAGTGTGAGTATTTACAACTGAGAAATCTGCAACACCACAAAATCCGAGGTTGATTTATTTTTTTGATCATCTAGGTGTAGAGAAGATATTAATAATGCAAATGAAGCTCTAAAATATGTCCCAGGTATATTTTTTCCTCCTAGAGATCTGGTTGTTAATTACCAAGAAGCACACCTTTGCCTATAGTCCTACTACTTTAGACACAATATTTCATCCCCCTGGGTTTCAAGAGACTACTATAAAATGAAGGCAAGAAAACAAAAATATTAATGTCACAAGTATAAGATAGAGTAGGTATGTTTAGGAGGTTGTTGTTTCTGAAAAAGATTTTGAATTTGAGTGTACTGTAAGCTCCTTAGCAATCAGCACTGTGATCTGGTACAAAACAAAACAAAACAAAACTAATGATATCTCTGGCAGCATTAAAAAGAGACATAACTTCTGAGAATAGGTAGCTTGATAGTCCCACCATACAAGTCCCTCATCAGGCCTCATTTTGAATATTGCATTGAGTTCTCAGTGCCAGTGATTGAGAAAGACATTGTCCAGAAAAAGAGTATCCAGAGGAGGATAATCAGGGTAAATGAAGGGCCTTGAGTCCATAATCAGTTTCCTTCAACTGATATGGTAAGCCTGGAAAAGAGAAGACACAACAGAAGGAAATATTTGAACTTATCTATAAAAGTTCAGTTATGTGAACTGTTACATTGAGTTGGGGATTAGACCTATTCTGTTTGGCCCCAGAGGAAGGAACCAGGAGAAAAGAGGCAAATTGAGGTTTGAAGCCAGGAAAAGTTTCTTAATTAGAAATGTGCAAAAGTAGAGTGAACTATCACCCTAGTGGAAATATTAATAATAAGGAAATGGGTCTTGATCGATGGCACATGTTAAACCCAGTGGAATTGCACACCAGATATGGGAGATGGGGAGAGAGAGAGGAGGGAAAGAACATGAGTCTTGTAACCAGGGAAAATTATTCTAAATCATATAATTAAATTTAAAATAAATAAATAAATGAATAAATAAAAAAGTAGAGTGAACTACCTCAAATGTTGATGAGTTCCCCACTCCTGAGATCTTCATGCATGCAGAGGCTCAAAGACCATTTGTCAGGTGTGTTAGTGAGTGAGGGAATTCCTTTCTTGCAAGGGTTAGATCAGATAGATGACGTGGATTCTGTGATGCCATGATACTTTGACTATTTGTAAGCAATAATAGGAAGTCTCCTCTAACTGTGAAAACTATGCTTCTAAGAGACATGTATTTGGGCAGTTTCTTTGCTTATAATGTCTAGACAATAGGGGTCCTGGTCTCAAAGCCTCCTGCTGAACTCTCTTCTCCATTTCCCCATCCCATCTGGTTCAGAGTGTGCCTTGGGCCAGAGAAGTAAGAGCTGTCCCTCTAAAGCAGCTGCTGAGAATGCATTTTAGTGCTTTGGGGAGGCTTGAATGCTTAGGAGGGAATTAACAGCAGAGAAGCCAGACAGCTTGTGGGCAGGGAGCCGGATGCTGCTGTGAGAAACCTCAAGACAAGTTCCCTAGAGGCAGATGCTCTCTAGGCAGCACATATAGTTGCTAACAGAAGCAAGCATCCTCCTGGATGAAACAGTATAATAACTCTTCACCCTCTCTGTCTTTACTTCTTTCCTTTTCTTCTTTCTCTTTCTTCTTTACTCTTCAAATTCTTTCTCCCTCTTCTTCTCCCTGTCCTTCCTTTTCTCTTTCTCCTCCCTTCCCTCTTTCCTTTCATCTAATGGCTGTCATCCCACTCAGGGAAGGATAGGAACCAAAATGACCCCTGAGGATTCTAACATCTAGCATTTATATAGCCGTTTGCACAATGCTTTACAAATATTACCTCATTGTGTCCTCACAACAGCCTTAGGAGGTAGGTACTATCATTATCCTCATTTTATATATGAGGAAATTGAGTCAGAGATTAATTGAAATATCAGAAAGACACAGAAACAGAGACACAAGGATGGGGGACCAAGATCCCAAGCCATATGTCTGCCAGATTGGTAGACCACCCAGTTTCCACTTCAGAGGTCAGGACTCTCCAGTCAGCGCAATGAAAGATCATGCCTCCATCTTTGTTGCCAAAAGTCTCATAAGAATTGCTAAACTTCAGGAGAGCAATGAGTGGTTCTGGCTCATGTTATCCCACTCTGACATTGCTTCTTCCCTTGTCTTCAGTGTCCCAAACAGATGGATGTTTGGGGATTTTGTATGTTCTTGATCCCCTATGATGCATGAGACATTGAAAAGAAAAACCATATGGCTTAGATAAGAGCCTCCAAGGGGAGATAGTCACACCCACATATTTTTGTGTGTACAAAGGGGTATGCTTCATGAATATTAATTCTAGGGATTCTCTAAAAACTTGATTGACTATAAAAGTCTAATTCTGTAAGTAGCCAACTGAGGCCTCCAATTTGGACTATGTTTCTCAGTTGGAATCTGGTGTAATTATCCCTGACTTGTCTCTCATGGAGGAGAGGGTGATCAGAAGTGTCTCAGAGTAGATATGAAAACATAGTTCCTCATTGACCTCAGCAGTCACCCCCTTTCCAAGAATTTCTCTAGTGGATCACTGAGAGATCTCTCAATGTTTTCTGTTCCATTGATATTGAAGAATTTCATTCATAAATGCTTCCATCTTCAAATGCTGCCAGTTCACTTAAGCCCCAGGCATGAATTTTCCCTGAGCCCAACAGGCCTCCTTTAGCAGAAAATGATCAGAGAGGTCACTGAACAGAACAGTCTTTGGAGATCCCCATTTGCTAGGGAGAAATCTGCCACTGGTTCTGCTAACTGGCTCTGGTTGTCCATTTTAATTGCTCTGGATTAGAATGTCTCGCTGTATTGTTTCCCCAACACCCTCCACCTCTCTATGGGGTTTTCTATATAACAAGCTTTGTTCTTTTTTGTTTCGGTTTGTTCCGTGGTCTGCTCTTTGAGGCTTGGTTTTGTCTTCCTTCACACTGAGAAGCTGAACATGTTCATCAATGTTAGCCCCTTCTCAGTGGCTGAGCTCCAGTCCGGGTTCCCCAGCATATCTCCAGTCCCTGACAGGGGCCTAGTGATCAGACCACTGGGGACAGCAAGGGGAGGGAGGCCCTCAGTAGCACAGATGGCAGCAGATGACAGCAGTGCCTCCAGACCCAGTAGCAGGCTGTACTCTTGACAAGAAGCAGTAGAATAAGTTCCCTCAGTATTTTTTAATTACCGGGGTTTCCCTCAGAGCAGATGCAGCTTTGCATGCACTGGAGAACAATAGACTGTCAAAGGCAGAGGAGAGCTTCATTTCTACTCAGGACAATAAAACTGTTTTTGCTTGATTTTAGAATGGTCCTTCCTAAGCAAACTTCCAGAAACTGGTAGTGAACATAATTGGAGAAGGGTTAAAAAAAAAAACAACCCTGCAAACCCCGAGATGAATAGAGGCTGGTGAGCCCATGTGAATTGGCTTTAACCTGATGAAATCACTTAGAATACTAAGATTTCTTGCTGAAATCTTCACAATGGGAGTTCCACATATCTATTAAATATTAGGTCTTGGTGGTATTATTGTTAAAAAAAAGTCTCTGGAAACAAGAGTTATTGTTTTGTGAGAATAGTGGAGGGATATGTTAACACTTCACTTTACTGCTTTCTAATCTGCCTCCCAATAGGCTGAAGTTAAATAGCAAGAGAAATCAACTGGTGCGAGAATTAGAAGAGACAACCAGGCTAGTTGCAAGTCTTCACATCCAGCTGAAAAGGTGAGTATTTGCCAATGAACCCAGGCATCAGAAAACTCAGGCTCTAAGGCTGCTCCCGTTTCTGTAGCTTTGGAAGGAGGGCCTAGAACCTCAGAGGAGTCTTGGGGTCATTCACAGACTTGTCTGGTGATCATGGTGAGTGTTTTTCTGTCATCTTTCATGCAGCCTCTCCAGCAGCATGCAGTCCCTGTCCTCTGGCAGTAGCCCTGGCTCGCTCGCATCCAGCCGGGGTTCCCTAGCAGCATCTAGCTTGGACTCTTCCACCTCGGCCAGCTTGACTGATCTCTACTATGATCCACTGGACCAGCTGGATTCAGAGCTCCAGAGCAAAGTGGAATTCCTGCTAATGGAGGGGGCCACTGGCTTCCGGCCCTCCGGCTATATTACCACCATCCACGAGAATGAGGTGGTAAAGACTCAGAAAGCTGAGGCAGCCAGCCGCCTTCAGGCACTTCGATCCCTGTCTGGCACTCCCAAGTCCATGACCTCACTCTCCCCTCGATCCTCTCTCTCCTCCCCATCTCCACCCTGCTCCCCTCTGGTCATTGATCCCCTCTTAGCAGGAGATGCTTTCCTGAGCCCCTTGGACTTTGAAGATCCTGAGCTGAATATAAACTTTTCTGAGCTAACCCTTGGTAGCAGCACTGGAAATGGTTACCGGTTGGAGGAAACTGGAGTGGAGGACAAGCAACTTTGTCAAGGTAGAGTTCTCCCTTAGACTTCCCCATAGAGACACTGCTAATTCTGAAAAAGGGCAGAAATGGCACCCCAGTGCTCCAGAACTTAGCCGAAGTACATGGGTTCCACCTTGATCTACTGGTCTTCTCAGACCTCTTTATTATCTTTCCTGCATGCTCAGCTAGTCATTTGGAAAACCGGAGCTAGGTTCTGGCTCAAGAAGAAGAAATGAGGTCTTTCTCCTGCCTCCTTTCTATGTGAAAGTAGAGTTGCAATCAAGCAATGAAGTTTATCTGGGGTATAGGGACCTGATGATCTGGAAAAACCCATAACCTAATGGATTTTACACTCCCTTGTCCCTATGGCATCTGTAAGCTGCCCCCAAATTCTGCCCATGCTCATGGCTTTGAGCCCTTGAAAAAGGGGCCAAGAGTCTAGCTGCCCCCAAGCCTGCCCTTTGGCTGAGTTTAGTTACTGCATAAGCATTATACTAAGTGGGTTCATCTATACCAAGAGTGCTTCACCTTTTTGTGTCATGGACCTTTTTGGCAGTTTGTGGGAGCCTATGTTCTCCTTCTCAGACTATAGCTTTTAAATATATAAAATAAAATCCATTGGCTTGCAAAGGAAACCCATTATAAAGAAATAAAGATTTTTTTTCCTCCGTCCATGTTCCTGGATACACGGAGATCTATCCAAAGTCCTTTTGAGGGTCTGTGTACTCCAGGTTAAGAACTCTTGATCTCAAGGAATATGTTTCTCAGGCCTTTGGTACTAGCCTGACTAACCCCAGTATAGTGCTTGAACATCTCAAACAAAGACTGTCTGTCAGCCCACAAAAACTTACTGATCTCCCTCAAGGTGTCGCTAGTCCTATACTAGGAGCGTGAGATGCAAGGTAAAGAACAGATGGTGGTCCTGGCTCTCAGGGAAGTATCTCCCAAGAGATTCTTTATCTACAAAGCAATCTGCCTGCTTCTAGGATAGAACCTGAAAAAAACAGAGCTCTATCTTGTTCTCAAAGCAAACACAACTCCAGAAACATAGGCAAATGTAGGTCCAATTACCACTGGGCCCAAATGAATCCACTTTGGATAATGGCATTCTATGGTGTGGGGAGAATGGAGAAGAGTACGGAAAGGCTATCCCAGTAATAGGGAGCCCTGGTGGGTGAATTCCAGGCATTTAATCAGAGCAATAGGCAGGAACATCATTGCTGCCCACTGGCCCTGTGTCTGAAGCAGCTAGATGGATGTGAGCAGAGTATGCCCCTTACTGCTTAAAAGAGAGAATCTTAGGATAAATAAAAAGCAAGTACTTCTTTAACACAGCAGGTGGTAAACTGAAGAAAATCTTTTACCCTGTGAGGCAGTCCAGACTGCAGATATGAAGAGGGTAAGGCAGGATCTAGACAAATCTGCAGATAGAAATTGTAATCATGCAAAGGTTTTTTAACCTAGAGTTTGTAAACTTAGTTGTCTGTTTTTGTTGTTGTTGCTTTTTAAACCCTTAACTTCTGTCTTCTTCTGTCTATACATCTGGGCTTAAGTAACTTACCCAGAGTTGCACAACTAGGAAGTATCTGAAGCCAAATTTGAACCCAGGTCTTCCTGACTCTGTCCACTATACTACCTATCTGCCCCTGTTATTTTGATAACTTTTGCAATATAATTTCTCTGGAAACCTGTGAATTTTATATTATGCATTTTAGAACATTATTCTGAGTACATGCCTAAGGGATCCATGACAAAGAAAAGGACCCCCTGCTATGCTGGAATTATTCAGTTAAGGTAAAAGTAAGTCCAGGATACACTCATTGGAAATCAGCATCAGGAAAGGGGCTTCTGATGACCATCCATAAACTTCCTTGGAGTCACTGTCAGGGAGAATGCAGGGCTTAATGAATCATTGGTCTGAGTGGAGCTTTTCTTCTCCCTCTGCCTGTGAATGTTCTTATGGGGAGGTGCCCTGCCAGTGCCATTAGGGCTGGTGGCAGGAGCGAGGCACTCAACAGCTAAGCAGGTTAAGTGATTAGTACCGCTGTTCAGTCAGCAGACAGAGTAATCTCCCTAAGTGGTTTAGAGGAGAAGGGGAAGACCTTTCTAGCGCCTGCTCTGATCCCTCCAGTATGACTGAGCATGGGAGACTCGGGACTCAGAACTATAATGACCATGGGTGAGAGGGAGGAAAAATAAGGGAAACCTATACATTGTACTGCCTTCAGGTGGTACAGTGGATAGAGCATTGGGTCCTGAGTTCAAATCCAACTTATTAGCTGTGTGACCCTGGGCACATCATTTAACCCTGTGGGCCTCATTTTCTTCATTTGTAAAGTAAACCAGAGAAGGAAATGGCAAGCCACTCCAGTATCTTTACCAAGAAAACCCCAAATGGGGTTATAAAGAGACAGAAAGCTGAACAACAAAAATATAGTGCCTTTATGGATAGTAACTGTGGAAAGATGTTTCTTAGCATCATCACAGGCCTTCTCATCCCAGCAGGCACTGTGATTGATGACTCCCCTCTCTGCCAAAGACACACTGTCATCTTGGGATGGTGGTAAGAATGTTAGACAGACGCAGCTGGTATTCAGCATTTGTTCTAATTACCAGGCCAAGGTCAAGGAGATTAGAGACTATCCCAGGTGACCTGGTGGTGGTGGGGAACTTGAAAGAATCAGGGAAGAAAAAGGCCTACATTAGGCAATAGAATAAATCCAGTGGACTGGGTAGGGAGATTAAACCTGTCCCTTTCCTCTTTTTGCTATCCCCAAGAATTTGATTGTTGCTGCTCTGGTGCAAGATATTAGGACAAGTATTTAAAAAAAAAAGTAATTCTTTAACTAAGATCTTTGGAAAGGATAGTCTAGGAAAATTTAATTAAGGGACAATTCTATGCAAAACATTATCCTAGGTGCTGGCATACAAAGACAAAAATGAAAACTAGGGCCAGATTTTTTTTTAAATGAGAAAGGGGAAAGGAACAGGAATCCCCTCCAATAATTCCTCTTCCTAAAAATTGATGTGATAAGTTTCAAGATTTTAACATCAGTATTTCACATACTTTAAAATAGATAAAGCACTTTGCTCACAACAACCAAGTGAGGGAGGTATATATATTGTTATAGGAGAGGGAGTATAAATGTTATCAACTCCATTTTATTAGATAAGAAAGCATGAGGAAGCATGGAATGGTAAGCAGAAAGCTTCCTCAAAATGAAGAAAATCTAGGTACAAGTCTTCAGGCATATGATGACAATGTGATCTTTGACAAACCAGTTAGTGTTTCAGTGCTCTGGGCAACTTTCTCTGACTCCTAAATTGCCCAGAAGGTGTTGGCCCACATTGATAGAGGGAGCTTCCTCTTCTGGGAACTCCTGATAGTGAAATCCCAGGACCAGTCTCTAACTCTATAGATAAGGAAACGTAGGCTCAGCCAGGAAAAAGATCATGATGCTGCTCTGAGTCAGAGCTGGGATTCAAATACAGATTTCTCTCAACTCCAAGTCCAAATCTCTTTCTATTATATCATACTGCCTCTCAGAGGCCACATGGGAATTAATTTTAATTTGATTTGACTCTTGGGGATGCATGTCATGGCTATCAGATCTTTCTTCAACCTGAGCTCCTTGAAGGTAAAGACTAATCTTTTTGTCTTTGATTACCCAGCACCCCTCATAGTGCCTGGTACACATTATGCATATGCTGACTACTTATTGATTGGCTGATTTATCTCCTCTTTCTCTTCAATCAGGTTCGAATGTGGCCAGAGGACCAGTCCTGAAAGTGGCCTGTGTATCAGCAGCAGTATCAGATGAGTCAGTAGCAGGAGACAGTGGTGTGTACGAGGCTTCTGGGCAGAGGTAAAAATCCATGTAGATATGTAGAGAGACAGTAGTCTCTCCACCTCAGGTTGTTCAGCACAAGTCTCGTAGGGACTGTATCTTTGCAGGCAGGTATGGTGTCATGCACTGTCAGGTGTCATGCACCACTGTTTTAACAGTGGTGATGATGATGGTACAAAGCTGCAGCCCTGATCCTGATCTAGTCCTCTATCTTAGAGGCTGTAGTTCAAGAGCCCTGTGTTTGTTGGAGGAGGAAGTAGGCTAAGGGCTTTGAAAATGAGGGAAAATGTGACCTTTTTGAGGTCACTCATTTATCTGGAGGTAATTTTAAATGTACCAGAGCCATAGAGAACAAGTTCAAATTAAGAAGAAACCCCTTTCTTTCACAACTGAGCACTAGAACCATTCATTAAAGCCTAATGCTTGGCTTCCCTTGGAATGGGGGCTCAGGTGATATGGATAAACCTAAAGAAGGCACAAGGAAAAGGGGTTCCCTTTGGTAGATGAACACAAAGTTTCGTTGTTATGTGTATTCTACTGTATATTCTATCGCATATTCTAATGTATATATTATCTTTATTTTTACATATAATATTCCCCACCCCTTCCCAAAAAAGCACCCCTTAAAATTTAATAAGAGAGAGGTTTGGGGAAAGGGGGAAGGCAAGGTAATTCAGCAAAACAAACCAACCAACACATCAAATGTAACTGATACGATGAGCAGTATTCCATGCCCAGGTTTTACCACCTCTATAAAGAAGAAAGAGAGGAAGATTTATTTTATCATTTCTTCTTCAGAACCAAGCTTGATCATAATAATTGCAATATTTTTGTTACTTTTTTAAATTTGCAATTTATATTTTATTTTTGTATACAACTTATCAATATTTTTTATTGTTATAGTCATTTCTAGATACATCTACCCTCTAACTGGAGCCCCTCCTTGTTACAAAGACAGCATCTTTTGTTAAGCAAAGGCCATGGAATGTTGTAAGCTGGTCTGACAGTGAGGTCAACATTTTGCCTTCATATGCCCCCACCTCTCTGAAGAGGAGGGGTGTTTTGTTTCATTTCCTGTTTCCTCAGACTACTGTTGTCAGCCATTGGGCAAAATGTTCTGCTCTGCTTTTTATATCACTCCACATCATTTAATGCGGTGCTTTGCCTCTTTCTCCAAATTCCTCATTTTTTTACTACACCTTAGTATTCTATTATATTCAAATAGTAGCAATATTTTTCAGCCATTCCCCATTACTGGTTCATTTAAAAATGCATGTAGCTGTCCTCATATTTCTTGATAAGAGCTGCTTTAAACCTTAATTTTTTCCCCCCTTATTGCTTTTCAGACTGGGCACATCAGAGGCCACTGTGTTTGACAGCGATGAGTTGGAGGCCATAGGAGCTGCAAGAGTTCAGATTGCTCTGAAGTAAGGACTGGGAAAGGAGACAAAGGACTAGGGAAGCTGAGTTCTGAGACACCTTCTATTAATTGTCCATATCCTGCACACCTTACATTTGTACTTTTCAAAGGGCTTTTATGTTTCTTTCCTCGGGTCCCCACAACCATCTTATGTAGAAAATAGGACAGGGATGATTATCTCATTTTGACAGAAGAAGAAGAAGAGAGACTGAGTGATTTGCCCAAGAAAATAAATGCCAGAGGCAAAACTGGAACCTAGATCTCAAACTTCTAATCTAGTGTTCTTTCCATTGAGGTAAAACATGGAAGAGTTTAACATAGCCTCAAATCTCTGAAGATTTCATCCTAATATGATCCCTTACCTATGGTTTTGAGAAATCTATTTGACACCTGTGTTATTGAAGAACTTTTCTTTATAGTTGATTCCAGGAGGCTCTTATGGCTTTTGAGCCCAAATCTTCTGTTTTCAGAGTTTGTATACTCAGAATTGCCTCGGTCAAAACAACCCATGCAAATAACTCCCCTAGTGTGCTTTCTGAAGTCTTTGGCCTTATCCTTCAGTTGCTCACCTCCTCAATCATGGGAGAATTGGTCTGTAATAAACACTTTTATCTGTGAAGACACAGATAGTTCCAGAATGGGCTTCTCCACTGAGCTGTTGCTGTAGATAGAATCTTGGCAGCAGAGGATGCTCTCAGATTATTCTCACTGACTTTCCCTGTGGATTCCCATGGTAGCAGTATCTCCCACTTGTAGATGTACATTCCCACATACATTGTGCCTACCTCCCAAAATAATTTGTGGTAGCTGAAAGAGCTACAACAGTTGAAATTAACTCTGAATTTCCTGGCATCTAAAGCAAAAAAGGATTTTGTTCTCAACATTTGATAAAAGGAAGAAAACAAATTCTTCTGAAAGGGAAAAACTTCCTTACCTTGAAGTTACAGAATTATAGAATCATAGAACTTTAGAAGGTTTGAAAGGTACTTTTGAGCAAGATATCCTCTCCCTGTTTCCCCAAGGAGATCCTGGCTCCCATTGTGGAGATTACTAAACCAATCTAACCCCTTAGTGAAAGATGAAATCTCCCAGAGTTTAAATGACATGTCCAAAGTAAGTCAATTGCAGAGGCAGAAGGAGAATTGAGTTTTCCTGATTCCCAGACTATTGCTCCTTCTACTACACTAGGTAAATGGATTCATTGATTGGGGCCATATAATGGACATTGGGTACCGTAATGGAAAATGTCTTCAGCTACAGGTTTGGCAGAAAGAAGCATTCTTCAAAGAGGCATTTCTTATAGAAGGATATATCAACCCCTCTATAAAAATTGAAAGCATAACATTAAATCTTAGCTCAGTGAAGGCATGTCTGCAGGGAGCTAAGATAATGTGGTCCAGGTCTGTTGCTTTCTGATAATCTAACAATACAGCAAAGTGCAAGTGCAGGAAAATTTTTCCAAAAACAGTTCCTAAGCCATTAGCAGTAGCATCTTGTTTCTACTAAAGAAGCATTTTGTTAATAGCAGGTGCTACATGTTTCCCATTTCATTTCAGGTATGATGAGAAGAATAAACAATTTGCAATATTAATCATCCAGCTGAGTAACTTTGCTGCTCTGTTGTTGCAACAAGACCAGAAGGTGTAAGTATGTAAGCTTTGGGGCCCACGTGGCATCCTCTACCAGGAATGAAATGCTCGGTTCCCAAACACACTTTTCCTTCAGTGTCAGAGGTTCCATTTGTGTCATAAGCACTGCTTACATATTTGTGGCATTGCCCATTACTATGCTTCAAGATTGCCATTTGATTCTAATTCCCTACTATTGTTAAATTTGCAAAAAGGTCTGCCCTAGATAAGATCCTTAAAAAATATATATGTATTGAAATATTTAATAATTTTATAATATCATAACATTTTGGTAAACAGATTTTTTTTTAAAACCCTTACCTTCTGTCTTAGAATCAATACTGTTTATTGGTTTCAAAGCAGAAGAGTGGTAAGGGCTGGGCAATGGGGGTTAAGTGACTTGCCCAGAGTGGCATGGCTAGGAAATGTCTAAAGTCACATTTGAACCCAGGACCTCTCATCTCCAGGTCTGACTCCACTGAGCCACCTAGCTGCCCCCAACTGAATCATTTTTAAAGGCACAATTGGAATAGGAATAAGTGAAAGAAAGGGTGACTGACTATTCATTCAGCCAGAGACTGAAGATTTTTTTCAGTTATCACTCCCAGACTTATTTTTTGTGTTAATTCTTTTTTTCCCTCCTGTATAATAGGCTTTCTTTGAAAAACAGGATAGACCTATCATTTTAAATAGGCCCAATAATTGCTGCACTATTTTGGGAGATTTTTAGGTTTGGCTGGGGCAATCATTTTTTTGTTTTGTTTTATTTTTAATGTGGGGTAATTTACACACAAACACACACACACACACACACACTACTAGTGTTAATTGGCTTCAGTTTGTAAGGACGAAGACTATATTTCCTTTTTAAGTAGTTTAAGAAGTCGTGACAGACTAGTGACAGCTAGATTTCTCTAACCAAAGACATGTGAATTCTCCTTAGTTTATTCCATCTTCTCCATAGTTTGATAAGCCCTTAAAGAACAAGGTCTATTAAATGAGGTTCTCTGCAGGCTTAGGCTCTCTGTAATTGTTTCCTACAAGTCAATGTGCAGAAGTCCCAGGTCTTTCTGTAGAAGGGTATTTCTCCTATATTTATTTGTCCCTTAAGTTTCCCCCCTCCAAACCATATGACAAGCAGTCAATTGGGGAAGCTACTGCGCGCGTGCGCACGCACACACACACATATGGAGAGAGAAATATGTATGTCTATATATCTATCAATAGATAGATATAGCCTTCTTCCCTGTATTTATAAATATATTTCTTGTATATGTTGCCTCCCTGATAGACTATTAGCTCCTTGAGGGCAGGAGCTATTACTCTTTTTTCTTTGTATCCCCATCACTTAACACAGTGCTTGGCACAAAATAGGCATTCAGTAAATGCATATTGACTGTTCAATAATGACAACCTAACAGTGGATTTTCTAGGAATTCCTTGAGAAATGGATCTATTTCCCAACCTTTTTTTTTAACCACCTTCCTCTTTGGAAGGCTTATTTCTTTTTTCTCTGTACACCAGATTGTCCATAACTTTTCCTCTTTGCCTTCTGTGAAACAAAATAGAGAGACACAGATTTTATAAGTATCAGTGAGAAACAGACAGTTCTGTCCTTAGAATTTGATTGTGTCCTAGAGATTTTATGTAGACTTTTTTTCTAAAAACCTTAAACTTCTGTCTTAGAATTGATACTAAATTTGAGTTCCAAGACAGAAGAGCACTTACGGCGAGGCAATTGGAATCACGTGACTTTGCCCAGGGTCACACAGCTAGGAAGTGTTTTGAGGCCAAATCTGAATCCAGAACTTTCTATCTCCAGGCCTAGCTCTGTATCCACTGAGACACCTAGCTACCCCTATGGAATCTTTTCAGTTGTTGTTATTCAATCATTTTTCAGTCATGTCTAACTTTTCATGACCTCATTTTGGTTTTTTTTTGGGGGGGGGTGGCAATGATAATGGAATGTTTTGCCTTTTCCTTCTCTAGCTCATTTTTACTGATTAGGAAACTGAGGCAAACAGAGTGACGAGACTTACCCAGGGTCACAGAGCTAGTAAGTGTCTAAGGCCAGATTTGAATTCAGGAATACCAGTCCCCCTGACTCCAGGTCCAGCTCTCTATGCACTGCACCACCTAGCTGTCCTTTACTGTCACAGAAATAGCAAAATTCATTCTCTATTCTGTCCTTGTTGATTAGTTTGAAAAGCCTACTGACTTTTTTCTCCTCCTTTGCCCTTATTTTTTTAATTGATGTATTTTGTTTTCATATTACATTCATGGATTACTCTCATTCCTGAAATTTCTATTGTAACAAAATAAAACTAATAGTGTGGCAAAGTCTAAGCCCTTGGAATGTGAGTTAACTCAAATCCTGTATTTCCCTTCAGGAACGTCCGTGTTGCTATCCTTCCTTGCTCTGAAAGCACACCTTGCCTGTTCCGGACAAGGCCCCTGGAAGCTTCTGACAATCTTGTGTTCAATGAAATGTTTTGGGTATCCATCTCCTATCCCTCTCTACACCAGAAGACCCTAAGAGTGGATGTCTGTACTACAGATCAGAACCACATGGAAGACTGCCTGGTAAGGCTCGTTTCTGTGTGTTCAGAATTTTATCTACAGGCTAGTCCTTATCTGACTTCTTAGCTATCATTCTGTATTTGGAATGAAATGTGTTCATTTTATATGAGTTATCATTAAAAATAATAAAGACATAGCACTTTAAATTTTTCAAAGTATTTTATATATATATAAAATCCCATTTGATATATTATTATAATTATATGTTATCTTACTTTATCCTAGATCTGAAGCAAATTGTGAGTCAAATGCTATTATTATTATCTCTTTTACAGATGAGAAAATAGGCTAACAATGACTTGATAAGGATCACCTTTTTAATAATTATCTGAACAAGGATTCATACCCAGGGCTTTCTATTCTCACTTCGGGTCCAGGGTTCCTTCCACTAAGCCAGAGTGTCTCCCTCCCAAATGTATTGCATTTTGTAAAAGGAGACTAATACAATAATTGTTGTTAAGTACTTACCCAAGGTAAAATTTAAGACATCGCAGTGAAAAATATTTTTATTCAGGGGTAGAAGGTATGGGTGGAGTGTAGTTTCCTGGAGTCCCTCAAAACATATTGTAAGACAACTTGATTGTACTGACTCTCAATAGAAAGAGTCTCATCAAAGCAAGACAGACCAATCCCTAGGATTCCAAGTCCCATAACAGAATTTCTACCTGACAGGTTATATTATTCCTCTTTCATACCCTAAGGAAAGACATTGGAACCCATGTTTTACTCCACAGTTTCCTTCTAGGGCAGTGCTACTTTGTATAGGAATAGAGAATGATCCAGTTTTCCTTCAATTTATCCCTACAATACCCATCTGACCAATCACCATCAGAACCAAAAGACATCTATGTCCTGCTTTGATGAAAAAGACAAAAATTTGTCCGGAACTAGCCTTGATAGAACCTGGGGCTTAAATCAGCACTAAAAAGCAACTAGAGAACTGAGAATCTGGGATTAAGCGTCCAACCCATAGAAACCCACAGAAGGCATTTATAGTCCTAGGCTGTTATTCGGGCTACAAAGCTATCAGCTTACATTTCTTCCTTGCTTCCTTGCTTCCTTGCTTCCTTGCTTCCTTCCTTCCTTCCTTGCTTCCTTCCTTGCTTCCTTGCTTCCTTGCTTCCTTCCTTCCTTCCTTCCTTCCTTCCTTCCTTCCTTCCTTCCTTAGGAGTATGCCAAGTCAACCATGAAAATGTCCTTTTCCTCAGTATAAAATTATCAAATGAGAAAATAATTTGTAAAGCTTAGCACAGTGCCTGACACTCAGTAGATACCTAATAAATGCTTATTCCCTTATCTTCACCCCAAGGAACTTCCATTCAATGAGAGGAAAACAACCTGTGCATAGAAAAATATATATACACAAAATAAATACAAAATAGTAGGCAATCATGAGGAAGGAAGTCACTAGAAGCAGGGTGACCAGAGATGTTGGGTAAAGAGTTTTAACTGAGTTGAACCTTGTTATTTAGCTTGAAGCTAACATGTTTTTAGACTACTTTAGGAAAGTTATAGTGTCAGTGACAGCTAAGTGGTTCAGTGAATCAAGAGTCAGTCCTGGAGCTGGGAGGTCCTGGGTTAAAATTTGAACCCAGATACTTCCTAGCTGTATAACCTTGGGCAAATCACAACTCTATTTGCCTACTCCATACTGCTCTTCTGCCTTGTAATGGATACTTAGTATTGATTCTAAGACATAAGGGAAGGGAAGAAAGGGAGAAAGAAATAAAAAGGAAGGAAGGAAGAAAGGTTGGTAGGTAGGTAGGTATAGTGTCCTGAAGTAGTAAAATTAACTGCCATTGGTTACATACAGAATATTGTGTTCAGCTCAGTTCCCAAGATGTGCTCTAGAGTGTTCTTCCCTCTCTGACATTCTTTTGTTCTTTGATTCCCCTAACTCATTGTCTCCTATCTCAGGAAACTGAGAGAACTGATGCTTCTTGTTTCCAGGATACCTGGGGGCTCAGAGTGTGCTCTTTTCCCTCTGATCAGGATTGAAGCTCTGGCACAGATATATTACTATTGCTTCTCTCTCTCTCTCTCTCTCTCTCTCTCTCTCTCTCTCTCTCTCTCTCTCTCTCTCTCTCTCTCTCTCTCTCTCTCTCTCTCTCTCTCTCTCTCTCCCCCTCTCTCCTTTAGTTTGTTTCTTCTTTCCCTTTGAAACCGTATCATACATTTCCAAAGGGGAAAGAATATATCTAGAGAAAATAAAAGTTAGACAATTCTCCCCTGGCCTCCACTTCCCAAGATGTGGAATTCAAAGAGGGATAAAGGGAAATGTTTAAGGGAGAGAAATAAAAGTCATCTCTGTGCTCTCCAGAAGAGCTGCTGTTTCATTCTGAACAGAATTCTCCAATCTCTGAGCATAACCTACAACCTCTAACTTCCAAAGCTCTAAAAACCATATGTGTAACTTTTTGCTTTCTGGATGATCTGTCCCCTAAATATTCAAGACAATTACTGTATTCTGTTCTTAGACATCTGAAAGAAGCAGATTTAGCAGAATCCTTTAGGTGTGCTCTTCCAGTGTCATTGAAAGTCTCAGGAAGCTTACTTTTTTATAGCTTACACTTCTTGTTCATCTTCTGATGCTGTGCTGAATAGCCATTTGTAGGAACATTTCATTGGACTCATCTTGGGAACCCATCAGTTCTGCCTAACAAGGAAGAAGATCATCACTTTCTAGTGTGGAATCAATGTAGGGAAGAAATATTTAAGGAAAAGAAACCAGATTACACTGTCTCAAGAACTTGACTGCCAGAGAGGGAAATTTTCAAGGGGAAAGCTTGAACCTTCCATGAGAATTCTCTCCAACCAATTTTAAAATAACCACAAAAAATGAATACTAGAGTGTATAAATGAACAAGGAGATGGAGTGAAGCAACTTTCATGCAGAGAATAACTTGAAAGGTAGGTAGGGAGCATCTGGGTCACTGGGGTGAGAGGGAAATAGAGGAGATATTGGGTAAAGGGTTTGAACTGAGCTGAACTATGGCAGAAGGCTACAACAAGGAGTAAGTAGCAAGCCAACACCAACTTTCCCCCACCAACCAACATCTACTGTTCCAGGTTTTGACTGACCCAAGTCAACAACTAGACCCTGAGACCCTGCCTCGGGCATCAGCAATGCAACTCGACACACAGCCTGTAAAGTTCCAAGCAAACCTGCAGTAAGGTCCAGAATTCTAGCCCTAGACAAGTTTGTAGTAAACACCTGAGTCCCAGTTTGAGGCAGTCTGTGTAGCACTCTGGGTTGGTGTAAACCTAGAGCTTGCCTCTTGGATCCCCAATGAAGACAATCCCCAGGTTTTGTCCTATGGGAGCCCTTACCGACACTCAAGGGAAAACCCTAGGGAAAGGCAATCAATATTGTGCCTGACCTGATCAAGCCCAGAGTGAGATCAAAAGCCCCCATGTAAGCTTAAAGCTAGAATTTCAGCCATCAGCAGCTTTAGGGGATGATTGAATCATCAGTGGGAGGTGACTTTCAGACTTCCCAGCCTACCTTCCATCATACCATCTTGGAAGAACTGAAACAGAAACCCAAAAAGGAAGAAGTGAAGTTGTTGTTTTTTAACCCTTACCTTGCATGTTAGAATCAATACTGTGTATTGGTTCTAAGGCAGAAGAGTGGTAAGAGCTAGGCAATGGGGGTCAAGTGACTTGCCCAGGGTCACACAGCTAAGAAGTGTCTGAGGTGAGATTTGAACCCAGGACCTCCCATCTTGAGGCCTGGCTCTCAACCCACTGATCCCCTTAGCTGCCTCTGGAAGATCTGAAGTTTAAAAGAGTACCCTATCCTCTCTAAGAAGAGCCTACCTTTAAAATAAAAATAGAAGTCCAGAAAGGCTGGGAAAATGAGAAAATGTCAAAAAATAAAACACATAACCATTGAAAATGTTTATGGAGACAGAGCAAGGCACAGACACAGAAGGGGATAGTGAAAACAAAGCAAACACATGCAAAGCTTTAGAGAAAAATATTAATTATCTCAGATTCTGAACTAGCTCAAAAAGGATTTCAAAAATCAATTAAGAAAGGCAGTGTTAAATGGAGAAGAGGAATAAGAGCAATGCAAGAAAAAATGGGCCAAATGAAAAAGGAGGCTCAAAAGCCCATAAAGAATCATTCTTTAGAAATTAGAATTGGGCAGCTAGAAGTTAATGATTTCATGATACATTAAGAAACAATAAAAATAAAAAGAACAGCAATGCAGAAGAAAATGTAAAGTATTTCATTGAAAAAACAACTGACATAGAAAATAGATCCAGGAAAGACAATTTAAGAATTATTGAACTGCCTGAAAGCCATGATAAAAAAAAAAGGGAAGAAAACTCCCAGATATCATAATATAAGAAATTATTCAAAGAAAATTGCCTTGATATTCTTGAAAAGGAGAGTAAAATAGATATTGAATGAATCCACAGATTACTTCTAGGAAGAAATCTCCAAATGACAACTCCTAGGAATAGTATAGCTAAATTCAGGAGCCCCCAACTCAAGGAGGAAATACTGCAAGCAGTCAGAAAGAAATAATTCAAATTCCATTGAGCTATGGTCAGGATTACACAGGACTTAGTAGCCTCCACATTAAAGGATTATCAGGAATGGAATATGATATTCTAGAAGGTGAAAGATTGAGGTTTACAATCCAGAATCACTTATCCAACAAAACTGAACATATTCTTTAAGGGGTGAAAGATGTCCCAACATGAGACTCAAGAGAATCCTAAAAAGGTAAATAAGAAAGAGAAAATTTAAGGGACTCAATAAGGTCAAACTCTATGTATTCCTACATTAAAGGAGGATATTTTTAATTCTTAAAAAAAAAATTTTAGCAGTAATAGAGCAGTTATAAGGAGTCAGAGGGTGTGGAAATAAGCTGATTAGGTGATATGGTATGCAGGAAAAAAATCAAGGGTGAAAATGAGGGTTGTACTGAGAGAAAGTAAGAGAGAGATGGAATGTGGTAAATTGTTTCACCTAAAGAGTTGTGAAAAACAAATACAGTGTAGGGTAGGATGAGTGTGGTGACTGGCAATGCTTAAACCTTATTTTCATTGTAATCAGCTCAGATAGGAAATAACAACCAATACTACTGGGGTACAGAAGCCTACCTTGCCCTATTGAGAAGTAGAAGGATAATAAGACTAGAGAAGTGGGGGTGGGGCATGACAATTGGAGGGAGAAGGAAGTAGGAGGGGAATAATAAAAAGCAAAACATCTGTGAGGAAGTACAAAGTGAAAGGAAAAAAGCAGGATCAAAAGGAGAAAATAAGATGGAGGGAAATACACAGTTGGTAATCATAACTGTGAATGTGAAGGGGCTAAAGTCACCCATAAAATGGAAGCAGATAGCAGCTTTTATTAAAAGCCAGAATCCTACTATAGTTTATAAGAAACAGATTTGAGGCATGGTGAAACATACATAGTAACAGCTGGAACAGAATTTATTGTGCTTCATCTTGAGTAAAAAAAGCAGGCATAGCCATCATATTCTCAGACAAAGCTAAAGCAAAACTAGGTCTGATTAAAAGAGATAAGGAAGGAAAATACACCTTATTGGTTAACTTGATTTAAACAAAGGAAAGAAGAAAATCAAATAATTCATATCCAAAATGAAAAGGGTGATCTCACCAATCAAGAGAAAATTGAAGCAATCATTAGGGACCACTCTGCCCAATTATATGCCAATAAATCTGATAATCTAAGTGAAATCAATGAATATTTACAAAAATACAAATTGCCCAGATTAACAACAGAGGAAATAGAATATTTAAATAATCTCATCTCAGAAAAAGAAATTGAATTGGCTCCCTGAGAAAAAAGGGGAGAGGGCCTAATTGTACAAAAATATTTATAACAGCTCTTTTTGTAGTGGCAAAGAGTTGGAAATTGAAGGGATGTCCATCAATTGGGGAATGGCTGAACAAACAGGTACATGTTAGTAATGGAATACTATTGTGCTGAAAGAAATGATGAGCTAGATGATTTCAGAAAAAGCTGGAAAGATCTGTAGGAAATGATGCAGAGTGAAATAATCAGAGCTGGGGGAACATTGTACACAATAACAACAATATTGTTCCTTGATGATCTGTGAAAACTTGGCTACTCTCAGCATTGCACTGATCTGGGACAATCCTGAAAGACTTATGACTGGAAATGCTCTCCACTCCAGAGAAAGAATTGTTGAAGTTATCTTTCACATCAGTGTATCTCTTGTTTTATTTTGAGGCTTTGGGTATGTGTGAGTGTATCTTACAATAATGACCAATATGGAAATGTGTTTTACATGACAAAAAGTTTTAAATTACAAAATTTTTTAAAAAGGAAAAGAACTTAACTGCTATAGCTGGACCCAGGTTATAAGGTGCAAACTGACAGACATCGGTGTTCCAAAACTTTCCTTACCTTCTTGTCATAATTTCCAGAGAAAAGGGGCATATGCTCATTGGAAGAGAATGTGGAGATTACAAAAAGATTTATTCATCAGCTTGGTAGATGGGGAAACAGGCTGGCCTTGAATAAAGAAAAGACTGAGGATTTCAAACTATGACTATGGTTAAGTCACTTAACCTGTTTTTGTCTCAGTCTCCTCTGAGAAAATGGGAATAATAATCCTTACTCATAGTTTAGCTGGAAAAAAAAAACACCCTTTAATCCTTAAAGCACTATAAAAATGTATGTTTTTCTTTTTTGAAGGGTCACAGAGCTAGAACTAAAAGTGATTTCAGAGGCAACCTAATCTAACCCTTTCATCTTACATGATTGGAAAACTGAGGTACAGGAAGGTTTAAAGACCAAAGATCACAATTACTATCAGAGGTGGGATTTGAACCAGAAGAAGAAATAGTGCTCTTTCCACTATATCTTGCTGCCATAGACATAAACCTATACACATGAATGATATGTATCACACATATGTATAGGTGTGCATGTGTGTGAATACATACATATACATGTTTAGTGTGTCCCCTCAGCAAAGTGGGAGGTCTGGGTCTTCATTTGTTTGTTTGCTAGTTTCTCTTTTTATCTTTATATCTCTGAGATACAGAATGGACAAACCTATCGTGTGACTCTGGAATTCTCAATGTCCTTGTAGCTCTGACATTCTGTGTTCTGTGTTCTAAAGGCCCCATCAGCCCTGGCATTCTTTAATTTGGAGATTCTCCCACATTCCTTCTTCATCTCAGGAAACTGAAAGAAATGGTCCCTGGCCCCTGTACCACAATATTCCTCAGGTCTCTGTAACAAGTAGAAATGGATGATGATGAAGCAATGAATTGATTAGGCTTTGGCAGACTCATTAATAGCAACTCTAGAAAGATTTTCTGGCTTCATAGTGAAGTGTTTCCCCAACCCTGGGGTATTTCTCAATTAGAAGAGAATCAGTCCTGTTTCCTCTTCCTAATTGGTTGTCTTTTATTCCTCCTTCCTAATTGAAATCTGGCCATTGTAGGTTGCCATGGAGGCAGCCCAATCTCTCAGTCTTGCTTTGGCACGTATCTATATTCAGCTGCCTGATGAGATGCTCACCTCACTGGGTTACTTGAAAATGTTGAATCGCTGAGTCCAACAGTGAAGTATCAGATTTTGAGGGGAAAAGAGCAGAAATGTGAAGAATGAGGGAAATGCTTGGGAAACCCTTTCTGGGGGTGGAGATAAGCGTTAATGGTCATCTTAAGAATAAAATTCCTCTAGCTTTGGATGTACCTGGAAAATGTACTATCTTCAACCATTTTCATTTCATTCCATTATTAATTATTCATGTCCTACTTAGTACTGTGCAACTCAGAAAAATGTATTGAGAAGACAAGGAATTTATATCAGTGAGTAGGTAATAACAATAATAGCTAGAATTTAAGGTGTGAAAAGTGTGTGTGTGTGTGTGTGTGTGTGTGTGTGTGTGTGTGTGTGTGTGTGTGTGTACATATCTATCTATGTTTCAATCCTCACAGGGTTGTAAGGTAGATAGTATTATTACCCACAATTTACAGATGAAGAAGCTGAGAGTTTAAGTGACTTGCCTGGGGCCACAAAACTAGTAATTGTCTCCGGCTGGATCTCCTCAGACAATTAAGTCTTATAGAGCCCTAACTATAAAATGAGCCCTGAACTCTACAGATGTTCGCTTTTATCATTATTATGTTATTATTATTATTTTCTTCTCCAGAAGTTCCTTGTATACCAATGAAATCACAGATTCAACTCAAAATCTAAGGGCTATAAATTTTGGAAAAACTGTCGATCAGTAAAGATGAGGGAACACTTTCTGGCAGGTATTCATTCGATTTGAGACTTGGAATGATAGGAAGGATTTGCATAGACTGGAAAGAAAAGGCTCCTCATTGTTTCCAGCCCCATTATCAACCCTCCTGGTACCTGAGCTTGACTAATAACTTGTGACTTTCCATTCCCTCTGACCCCTAGACACATCTCTTGCCCTTCCTTCCCACCTACCCAAACCTCTTGATTTATATCCTAACCACATTTTTCCTTAGCTCCACCCACCCACCACTATCAATTTTTTTCTTTTTTTACCCGTATGCCATACTATTCACACTTTGCCACTTAAAATAGAATGAAAATGAAAGTTTATCAAGTATAAGAAAGGCAGGGGTGGTATGAGGCCCTAATGAAATAATGCATGTAAAGCACTCTGCAAAATTTAAAGCACTATATAAATGGCAATTTTCATCATCATCATCATTAGCCAACAATCAGCTAGCTTTTAAAACTGACTCCATCACACCCCTGATTAAAGGAGTCTAGAGTCTATTATACTCAGGTCACCCAACCTCTGTCTTTCATTTGATTTCTTATTATGTATTTTCTCTATTAATTTCCATAACAATCTAAAGATATTTTGGAAATGTCATTTCTCATTAATAAATGTATATGTTCTTCTCATTAATTAAATTATTGGTTATTATTACTAACAATTAATAATTATTTACTATTAAGTTATCAATTTTCCACTCAAATTTATTAAATGTTATTTCATGAACTAGAGTTATCTTTACCACTAGTATTAGTACCTTTATTCATTTACATTTAAAAATTAAAATATAAACAAATGGATATATACACATATATAGAAATTGTGCTTATAGCTACTTACATATACATATATGATGTATATATACATATATAGACTACATGTAACTATTTACAATATTTGGTTATGACCATCATTTCCAACAAAGTCAATTCAGACCCTCAAACTATCAATAATTAACTTCACTTGTTTGGAAATTCAGTCTCAACTCATTCACCTTTCTCCAATTATCTCTAACATTTTAGCATTTCTCCTCAAGATTATTCCTTTTACTCTTTGTTTCCTCTTCAGAATTATTTGAAGCTTGAAAGTTCTAAAAAGGCTAGCAATCTTAGACTACATCAAGAAAGGCATAGTGTCCAGAAGCAGCAAGTTTCCCTGGTACTGGTCAGAAGTGAAGTGTATTAGGAAAGACTTTCATAAACTGGAACTTGTCCAGGAGAGGACAATTAGAATGATGAGAGGAACTGGAAGCTGACAAAGAAACTTGGGGTTGGAGGAACTGAGGGGGAGGGAGGGTGGCTAGCTGAGAGAGAAAAGACTTAGGAGGGACATAATACTTGCATGTTTTTAAAAACTATCATGGAGAGGCAGATATAACCTTGCTCTGCTTGACCCCATTGGGAAGAACTAGGAAAATAACTACAAGTTGTTCAGATGTAAAGACTCCAACAAAAGGAAAATCTTCTAAACAATTAGAAGTGTTTGAAAGTAGGATGAATAGACTTAACCATGATTATAAATCTTAAAGCAAAGTCCAAAGTCTAGAGAGAATTTTTGTTCCAGTGTTCATTGGACTAGATGACTTCTGACCTTTTCAGCTGAGATTCTTTGATTCCCTGAGGATAGGGACCATGTCTTAATTATAACTGTGTCTCCCCAAGCACATAGTCCAGTGCTGTATATAAGATAAGTGCTTAAAAAATGGTTCATTAAATGGAAGTAGAATGAATGAAAGGATGATGCTTTGTTTTGTTTAATTATCCAGGCTCTGATCCTATCATGGATAATTAGGTTTGGGCTATGTTTTCAGAACTAAAAGGATCTCATTTTTACCCTTCCTTTACCCTCTATGAATTCTTCCCTGAAATAGTAAATTCTGTGCCTTGGGCTTTCCAAATAGCTCCTGAGAGCTGAGAAAAGCCTAGCATAGTACCACTGGTCCAGACATTTTCTCTTCTCATTTTCTCCCAGGGTGGAGCCCAGATCAGCCTTGCAGAGGTCTGCCGGTCAGGAGAGAAGTCAGTACGCTGGTACAACCTCTTAAGCTACAAATACTTGAAGAAGCAAAGCCGAAAAAACAAGCAAGAAGCACACGGCTGCTCTGTGATAGTGGGCACTGAGAACTCGGTGAGAGAATGAATGGACGTTTATCTAACATATGATATTCAGAGGAAATGGGATATCCAGAAATGGAAATAGTTGTGATTGAAGGAAGAGAACAGTGGAGCTATATACTCCATATATACCACAGCTTAAAAAGTGCTTTGATAATAAGGAGAGCATCAAGAGAAAGTGAACTGAAATGATGAAGGACCTTGAATCCATGTTAGTTAAGGAGTGGTTGAAGGAATTAGGAAATATTTTTAGCCTAAAAGAGGCTCAGAATGGGACATGCTAGCCATATTTAATTATTTACAGGCCTTTTATATAAAAGAAATATTAGACTTGTAGTATTTGGCCCCAAAAGACAGAACCAGGAACAATGGGTGACACTTACTAAGACAACTTTAGACTTAAAAAAAAGTGTTAAAAAAAAGTTTCATAACAATCCACATCTCAGAATTTGGGTTGGTTTTCTCTGGAGGTCTTTGAGCAGTCTGGGGTATCATGTATTCATATTAGAGTAGGGTTTCCATTTTGAGTGTGAATTGTTGGAGAGGGAGAGGGAGAGGGAGAGGGAGGACAGACAGACGCAGATAGATACATATGTACACCTGACTATAAATATCTGCCACACTACAACCTGGCTAACCTCTCTGGATATACCAGTTAGAAATCTTCTTTTAACCATTAATAATAATAATATAGAGTTAATAATTTTTAAAACAACCACCTTGATTGATTTTTAAAATGAAATTATATATTGTGTTTATTTTAGTACAGTAAAAGGGAAGGTTAAAAGTTAATCTACATTTTAAACCTATTTCAAATATTTCTGAGTAGCAGAGTAGTATGAATACGGATGGATTCAAGTCCCATCTATGGCATGGATTGCCTTTGTGATGATTGTTAAGTCATTTAACTTCTCAGTATTCTCAGACAACTCTCTAAGACTAGGTTAGAAAAGAATTGCTAATCTACAAGTTCCCTACACTGATTCTGCCTCCCCTTCCCCCCAAAATGTTTTTGCATTCACCATCATTTTTGAAGTAATCACGAAAACATAGAGACCTACAGGTATATTCTTGCTTCCCCCCCATATATATGTATATATATATATATATATATATACATATATATATATATACACACACACATACATGTACATATATATATTTTATACAGAAATGAGTGTGTGTGTATATATATATACATATATATATATATATATATGTATGTATGTTTTATGTCGAACCATATAACACATACACAAATGGGCTCCTAGGTGACACAGAAGATAAAGAGCTGGCCTGGAGTCAGGAAACCTCATTTTTTCAAATGAATTAAAAAATCTGACTTCAGACACTTACAAGCTGCATGACTCTGGGCTAGTCACTTAACCTTATTTGCCTTCATTTCCCCAGGTATAAAATGAACTAGAAAAAGAAGTGGCAAAAAATTCTCTTATCTTTGCCAAGAAAACCCCAAATGAGGTCACGAAGAATTGCACGTGGCTGAAAAATTAGTGAACAACTACATACGTACAAATATATAAAGAATCTATATAACTTAGTGATACATATGTACATAACCCTACATTTTTCATTTGTCCAAGAGATATAATTTTATTTATGCGATGAAATCCCAAGGACCCAATAATGCTTTTTTCCTATACTAAAAAATGGATGGAATAAGTAGTTGATCTTCTCTCTTTCACGTGGAAAATATCTTTTGTAATTCATTTCAATTAGTCTTTCTATTTTGGGAAATGACATGAAGATTGTATTAGTGTATATAGAAAAGCACAGATAAATTTTACTGTCTTATCCAAAATAAAAAATATTTAAATTTAAATGAAGGATAGAATTTCAGTTATCAGAAGGAAAACAAATATTTTCCTCTGAGTTGTGAAAGAGCATTCTTTTTCAATTGAAAATCAAATATTGGGCCTATAATAGAATTGTTGTTTCCTGAACAGGCAAGAAACAGTATAAACAGAAAGCTGGAAGACCTGGATTCAAGTTCTACCTGATGCATCCTAACTGTGTGACCTTGGGCAAATTACCTTTTCAGGCTTTTCAGGCAACTTTCCAAGACTCCTAGTTGCAGGGTGGGGACAAGCTGTATGGGTAGAGGGAGTTCTTCACTGGCTGCTCTCTATACCAGTGAGCTCATGGACATGGTCTCCTCCCAAAACATGTTTCGTTATATGACTCTGGCCTGTAAAGACACTGTAAAAGACAATAGAAATAGTTTGGGAAGAATATACTGTTGAATTCCACAGACTTCCACCCAACCCACCATTAGGGTAGGTGACGGAATAGCTGTCTCTGCAGCTCTAGTTGTTTTGAATTGGTATTCTCCAAAATTGATTAGGGTATGGGGATAATCAGAATTTCACAGGACTGATAAGTTCCTTTTAAGCTCCGTTGTAGCATTCCGTATATTTTTGGTATCTGAACCCCAAACTTTGATTGCTAGACCAATCCATTTATAACACTTTGAGGTACTGCAAATTATAAAGACTAAGAATCATATTTCTTTTTTAATTTTATTATGATATAATGATTTTTAAGGATCTTATTTCCAAGTGGCTGTGTGACTTGGAAATGTCATTCAAGTAGGTTTTGATTTTGTTTGTTTTGTTTTTATCTGAGCTATGAGAAAACTTTTTTATTAAAGGGGAAAAAAACAGGCATATAGTGAGATTGTTTTATTTCAGAAGATATGAAAGACATTATAACATGGTGGCTCAAGATC
The DNA here is from genome assembly GCF_027887165.1 of Monodelphis domestica. NCBI lineage: Eukaryota > Metazoa > Chordata > Mammalia > Didelphimorphia > Didelphidae > Monodelphis > Monodelphis domestica. Next base: position 373,688,548 of record NC_077227.1, read on the forward strand.
CAGCCTGGAAAAAATGGCTTTAAGGCCTCCTTCTGTGATGTATCAGAAGTGACATGAGATGGAGGTAGAGGGTGGCGCAGGTCACTGGTCCCCATCCCTAATAAAACTAAATCACAGTTCTGTGACACTTTATGTTTCATAAGGTACTTTCCCCTCACAATTTTCCTCTACTATAAGTAACATAATTCTTATTCAACAAGGCAGGCTCAGAATGGTAAAACAGTTTGTGGTTATATTATTGTTGTTCAGTCATTTTCAGGCGACTGCTAACTCTTTGTGTGATCCCATTTGGGGTTTCCATGGCAAATATACTAAAGGGGTTTGCTATTTCCTTCTCCAACTCATTTTATAGATTAGGAAACAGAGGCAAACAGAGGTAAGTTGCCCAGGGTCACACAGCTAGTCAGTGTCTGAGGCCAGATTTGAACTCATGATAATGAATCTTCCTGATCCCAGGACTCATCCATTGTACCACCTTGGCTGCCCTTCTGGATGGTAGTAAAAGGCAGTGTTATTAAGGAAAGAGCATTGAGTTTAAAGTGTTAGCAGCATACTACCATGGGACTTTAAGGAAATTGCTTAAATTCTACACCTCAAGGTCCTCCTCCTTAATAGAATAGGATTAGACTTTATTATTTTCTATTTGGTTTAGTCCTGTCTGGCTCTTTGTGTCTCTATTTGAGGTTTTCTTGGCAAGGTACTAGAGTACTTTGCCATTTCCTTCTCTGACTCATCTTACAGATGAGGAAACTGAGGCAAACAGCGAAGTGACTTGCCCAGAGTCTAGTGACTGAGGCCAGATTTGAATTTGGGAAGATGAACCTTTTTGACTCCAAGCCCAGGATCAATCTATTGTGCCACCTAGCTGCTAGGATTAAACTACATGCTCTCTGTTCTTTCCACCTCTAAGACCTATGAACCAGGAATGATGGAACTGACATAACTAGACCACACTCACTAGTAAAATAGATCAAAGTCTCTTAAACCTGGCATCCCTCACCATTTAAAAACAATGTTGTGAGAACTCTATTTTGAAATAATTTCTTTGTAATTCCTTGTGTTTTATGCACGTAAGAATTAAGACTCCCAAAGAGGCCTATTACACAATGGACTGGGATTCTTCAATGGGGCTCTAGGTGATCTCCAAGCTCTCTTCCAACTTTAAGACTTGTAAGTTCTATAAGAATGAGCAGCAGAGCTGAGAGATGATGAGTGACCTCACAGCCCTTCTCTTCTCTCTAGGACACCGTTTCTGCACTCTTGGAACAAACCGCTGTGGAACTCAAGGCAGTGGAGAAGAGGCTTGAGGGGGAGAGTAATGCTCTGACTATGGAAGAGAGCTGGTGAGTGAAGGAGGGCTTTCTCCCTCCCTCTTCCCCCCACCTCAGCACTAAGCAGTTCCAGCTGAAAAAGGACCTGAGCCCAAGGCTTTATCCCCGTGTTCCCTAAGCTTTCAGGACAAGAGTTCCCTGGGGAAATCCAAAAATGACGCTTCCTTTCGATGCCTCCACAGCTCCAAATTCCAAATGCTTAAACACTGACAAGTGTTCTTCTGCCCAGCTCCTCCTTTCATTAAGCCAGCCTTCAGCTTCTCCTCCTGTTGTGATTGAGAGCAGAACTATAGGGTTGGGGGTTGTTTTTTGTTTTTTGTTTTTTAGTTTGTTTTGTCTTTGGCAAACCGCTGTGCTGGTTCAAACAGGAGAAGGTCTAAAGCTGGAAATAGACATAGGACATGTCTTCCAAAGCTCTGGCAGAGGATCAGTGGTTTAGGCCAAATTCCCAAGCTTGTGTTGGGACTTTTCACACTGTTACTTAGCAACCCCGCTTCTGTTCTCTCTCTCTTCCAAGCCCCTTCATCCCCACACACAGACTCCTCTCCCCACCTCTCCTGACCATTCAGACTCTCCAACACACTGACTTATAAATATGACTTGGGCATATGGGAGTCACAGTCAAATGGAGATAAATCCTACTGTATTCCCAACAGAAATCTGTGGTCAAAATCTTAGCCCTGCTCCAGTTGTTGGTATCTTTATATAGACTGAGGTCCTCCACCTCAGTTTTCACTTTTTCTTCCCCATGATCACATCCTTTTGGCTCTGCATCTTAACATTAGAGTCTCCTTATTTCCCCAGACTCTAGGGGGGAGGACCATGAAGGCAATCAGTGGTTAGGAGTCATTGGGGTGAGTCTGTCTCTGGGTTAGTGACCAAAGCCCTTTGTGCTCTAATAGGCCCTATGATGAGGATCCCAATGGTGGCAGTGAGAATGAAGCAGCAGCTGAGGAGGAGGAGGAAGAGGAAGAGGAGGATGTTTTCACTGAGAAAAACTCACTGAGTGTGGAAGATAGCCCAGCAATAAAGGTAAGGAGGATAAAAATGAATGATATCTAGGAGTCTGAACCAGCCTCTCTGGTAATGATAATCACAACACACCAGTATCATTGCTTCTCCATGCTCCTTTCAGGAAAGAAAATACTGTCATTAGGTGGATTTTAACTTGCCCGTGAGAATTAGATGCTGAAAAAATGGACTCTAAGCTGTTGCCACTCATCTACCAAGAAACAGACATTTTCTTTGACTGTGTTGCCCATGCAAAAATATTGAGTAAGAAGGGAGTTTATCCACTGGGCAAGGAGTTGGGTTAAATGATCTCTAAGATGTCTTGGTTCTAGGAGTATTAACACACCCAAGGGCAGCACTACAGGCCCATACAGAGTTCTGAGGATTGAAACTGATAGCTCTGGGCACTGACCCCTGGGAGAATCAATGGCACTAGATTGACAACTCCTAAGAGCCCTTAAAGTTGGGAAGCTTAAATACCTTTCTTGGGAAACTTGGGGATTTAGGATGAGAGGGATAATTGACTGGCTTTACAATGGTAACAAAGGAAAATGAGAGGTCCCTGACCAGAAAAACAGTGAGGGGCTAATGCTTTACAATGGGCACAAAAGGGAAAGATCCAGCCAATGGGCTGACCTAGATAAGGACTTTGGCCTAAGGGGAGAAACCATTGGGACCAAAAAGATACTAAACACTTGATGGAATTAGCCCTCCCCATTTAAACTACTTTAAAATCAATTGTTAGTCTGAGACTAGTGAAGTTGGACTTTGCCTCAGGGAGAAACTCTGAGACAAGTTCAAACTAGGGGCTTTTTACTTTTAAGCTAACTAAACTGGAGTTATCAAATCTTACTAGGCTACAAGTTGGGGGCTTCTAGATTCCACATTGAAAGGATTCTATTTATCTCTTTCCCTTATATCATATCCAAGGGCTCTAACACTCTGTTCCTTACTGAGGAAGTGGTTCTACAAGGCTTCAAATTCTTGCCCATCTTCTGGTTCTTCCTGGTGTATGAGATACAGGAACTATCAGAGTCACTTGGTGTCCCTGTGTCTAAGACTTTGTTAGAACTGGCTAACCATTCCTTTCCCTGCCCCTAGTTGTTTCCCCCACCCTACCCTTTTTTTATCCTGTTACCAAATGTAGTTCTGCCCAAAGTTTTCTAGAAAAGAGATACATGATGTTGCTCTTTTATTCTATTTCTTCTGTTTCTACATTCCCCATTAGTATTTGTGTGTCCCAACTATTAAAAAATAAAGAATTATTAGTCATAAAATGGTATCTTTCACTTTTGAAGCTTAGTCTTCTCTTCTTATGTATGCCATATTTCTTTAAATGCCAAGTTTCCCTAGTTCATCTTAGAATACTGGGTCTAGAGCCACAAAAACCTTAGCTTAAATCAAGATGTCGAAGTAGAAGCAGGGAAAGCTTGAAACCACTCTGAAAATCTTCTCCAGGCAATCTTATAATGTCACAAAATGAATACTGCAGTGAAAGAACCAACAAGAAGAAGGAATGAAGCAACTTTTATGTAGAGAATAACTTGAAAGGTATGCAAAGAGCATCTGGATCAGTGGTGTGAGTGGGGAGCACAACCAGCAAGAGGATACAATAAGGACTGGGGAGCAAGCCAACAGCAAGCCCCATCACCACCATCTCATATTTGCTGCTTCAGGTTCTGTGCCTAGACCCAAGCCAACATCCAGATCCTGAGACCCTACCTTAGCCATCAGCAGTGCAAACCAACACTGCCTGTAAAGTTCAATGCAAACCTGCAGTAAGGTACAGAATTCTAGCCCTAGACGTTCTGTGCTATGTACCTGATCTGTGTAAGCCCAGAGTAAGGCCAGGAGCCCCAGGCAGGCTTGTAGTGAAGACCTGAATCCCATTTTGAGGCAGTAAGTGTGACATTCTGGGTTAGTGTAAACCCAGAGCTAGCCCCCCCCCCCCCATCCCCAAGACAATCCCCAGGATATTGACCTGTAGAAGCCCAGACCTAACTAGCCTTTACCAAAGCTCAAGGCAGAACCCCAGGGCAAGGCAATCCACCTTAAGTCTGATCAGATCAGATCAAGACTGGAAGTGAGACCCAAAACTCCCACCAAAGCTTGAAGCTAGAAATTTGAGCCTTCAACAGCCTCAGGGGGTAACTGGATTGGTAGTGGGAGGTGGCTCTCAGAGCTGGGAGCCCACAAGCCATCTGATACCACCTTGGAAGAACTGAGCCTTGCAGAAACCCACATATAAGGTTAATGATAGCATTAAAGATGAACTAAAGTTTAAGAGAATGCCCTCTCCTCCTTGAGAAGAGCCTACTTTTAAAATAAAAACAAAAGTCAAGAAAAAAACTGGGAAATGAGTAAACATCAAAAAAAACACCTAATCATAGAAATTTTATGGACACAAAGAGCAAGGCACAGACACAGAAGGGGACAGTGAAAGCAAAGCAAACACATGCAAAGCTTCAGAGAAAAATATGAATTAGTCTTAGATTCAGGAAGAGCTCAAAAAGAATTTTAAAAATCAATTAAGAGAGACAGAGGTAAAATGAGGAAGAGGAATAAAAGGAAAGCAAGAAGAAATGGGCCAAATGAAAAAGGAGGCTCAGAAGCCCCACAAAGACAATCATTCTTTAAAAATTAGAAATGGTTAATTAGAAGCTAATGACATCTTGAAACATCAAAAAACAATAAAACAAAATCAAGAAAGCATAGGAATAAATGGGTCATTCCTTAAAATGGTAAGTAGTATATACCTAAAACCTTCAACAAGTATTATCTGCTATGGGGATAAGTTAAAATCCTTCCCATTCAGATCAGGAGTGAAGCATTGTTACCACTATTATTTAATATTATATTAGAAATGCTAGCGTTAGCAATAAGTAAAAAAAAAAGAAATTGAAGGAATTAAAGTAGGCAATGAGAAAACTAAATTATTACTCTTTGTAGATATGATGGTATACTTAGAGAATCAACTTAAAAACTAGTTGAAATAATTAACTTTAGTAATGTAGTAGAATACAAAATAAATTCCCATAAATCTTCAGCATTTCAATATATTACTAATAAAGTGAAGCAGCAAGAGTTGGAGAAATTCCATTTAAAATCACTCTAAACAATATAAAATACCATGGAATCTACTTGCCATGGCAAAGACAGGAATTATATGAACATAATTATAAAACACTTGTCACACAAATAAAGTTAGATCTACACAATCGGAAAAACATTATTTGTTCATGGGTAGGCCAAGCTAATATTATAAAAATTACAATTCTACCTAAATTGATTTATTTTTTCAGTGCCATATCAGTGCCAAACTACGAAATAATTATTTTTATACAACAATAAAAAATAATAACAATTCATCTTTAAGAGCAAAAGGTCAAGAATATCTAGGGAATTAATGAAAAAAAAAAAGTGAAGGAAGGTGACCTAGCAGTACAAGATCTCAAAATGTACTATAAAATAGCAGTCATCAAAATAATCTGGTACTGGTCAAGAAATTTAATGGTAGATCAGTGGAGTAGATCAGATATACAATATATAGGGGTAAATGACCTTCGCAATCTAGTGTTTGATAAACCCAAAGATACCAGCTTTTAGAATAAGAACTCAAGCTTTAATAAAAAATGCTGGAAAAATTGAAAAATAGTTTGGCAGAAGCTAGGTATAAACCAGTATCTCACACCCTATGGTAAGATGAGATCAAATTGAATATATGATTTAGATATAAAGAGTGATACCATAACTAAATTAGGAGAACACAGAATAGTTTACCTGGAAGATATTTAGAGAAAGGAAGAATTTATGACCAAACAAGAAATAGGTATTATTAGATGAAAAATGATTAATTTTTATTAAATTAAAAAGGTTTTGTATAAACAAAACTAATGTAACTAAATCATTCTTGATTAGAGAAATGCAAATTAAAACAATGTTGAAATACCAACTCACTCCTATCAGATTGGCCAATATGGCAGTAAAGGAAAGTAGTAAATGTTGGAGGAGATATGGCAAAGTTGGGGTAGTAATGCATTGTTGGTAAAGCTGTCAACTGATCCCAACCCTTCTGGAGAGTAATTTGGAACTCAACCCAAAGAGCTATAAAGCTGTGCATACCCTTTGATCTAGTAAAATACCACTACTGGGTCTATCCCAAAGACACAATAAAAAAGGGGAAAGGACCTACTTTTATAAAAATATTTATAGCTGTTCCTTTTATAGTGACAAAGAATTGAAAATGGAAGGGATGTCCATCATTTGGGGAATGGCCAAATAAATCATGGTACATGCTGGTGATGGAATACTATTGTGCTGAAAGAAATGATAAGCAAGATGATTTCAGAAAAAGCTGGAAAAATCTGTAGGAACTGATACAGAGCAAAATAAGCAGACCTGGGAATACATTGTACATAGTAACAATATTATACAATGATTATCTGTGAAAACTTGACTACTCTCAGCAATGCACTCATCTAGGACAATCTGGAAAGACTTATGATGGGGAATGCTATCCACCTCCAGAGAAACAACTTTTGGAGTCAATCTTTCACTTCAGTGTTTTATTTTGAGGTTTTGATTGTTTGAGTGTGGTTTTGCAATGACTAGTATGGAAGTGTGTTTTGCATGACAATAAAAATAAAATTTTTTAAAATTCAACTTCAGGCACTTAACATCTGGGTGACCCTGGGAAAGTCACTTAACCTCTTTTTGCTGAGCTCAGTGTCCTCCTTTATAAAATGTGAATTATAATAGTCAATACCTCCTAGGGATATTATGAGGAGAACTTGCTCCTTATAAATAAATAAATAAGAATTGTAAAGAGCTTAGTACAATGCCTGGTACATAGTGTTACATAAATATTTGATATGATTATTATCATTATTTGACAAAGAATGTGGGGCAGACCTTTAAAATGTTTTTTATTCTGCTAGTTTTTTCAGAGATTAAAATAAAACAGAAGAAATTGAATATAAATAAATTAGTAAATATGAGGGAAATCAGCTTTCAATTTACAAAAATTAGATTTATACATGACAACTCAGAGTCACTCTTTCATGTAAAAGCAAGGTATACCTCTATTGGCTACTTGATGTTTTTCCCAGAGGTTGAAAATATCCTCCTGTTTTTTCAGTAGTGGAGGGGCTTCAGGGGGATGTGGAAGGTGATTCTTCCAAATGTTAAAGAGTATAGCCAAGTGAGTGATAAGCTGAAGTGGGGAAGGGAGAAATTTCACACTTTGCTGACAGCAAAGATAACCTGGACTTTGAAGAATCACTTAGGTGCCTATTTCCCAAAAGTGAGTAGTTACACCCTCATAAGTGATGAATAACTAACTATAAGATGATTTGACTTTTTCCTCAGGTGGACAAAGAAACCAATACAGAGATCCTGTCACCATCACCTACTGTGGTGCGACCCAAAGATCGAAGGATGGGCAACCCACCTCCTACACCCTTTGTCCGAGGAAGTACCATCATTCGCTCTAAGACCTTCTCTCCTGGGCCTCAGAGTCAATATGTGTGCCGGGTAAGTAATGACAGGGAGCCCATTCTTTTATTTCTAATATCGTTTTCTATCTGTATTTTCACTGCCACCACTTCCGTTTAATTATTTCGTGCCTAGACCATTGTACTACTGTCCCAACTCATGTCCCTGTCTGAATCTTTCTCCCTGTATCCCAGGCTAAATACTACTTCCAGCTTAATCTTCTTAAAATATTGCTTTCATCATGTAACTCCTTAGTCAAAAAAATTCAGTGGTTCCCTGTTGTCTATAAGATAAAATCCAAACTTCTTAGACTAGTCTTCAAGTCTCTTCTCAATCTCTAAGCCCCAGTCCTTGTTCACAGAATAGATTTTAGGACCAACGAGAACAGCTCTACATTTACTTTGTGTTAACCTTTCTCTTTCAGTTGAATCGAAGTGATAGCGATAGCTCAACCCTATCCAAAAAGCCACCTTTTGTTCGAAATTCCCTAGAGAGAAGAAGTGTCCGAATGAAGAGGGTAAGAATTTTCTTTAAACCTATTCTTTGGTCCAGGATCTTCTCTCCCTCAGCACTGTCCTCAGCCTTCACATGAAAATACCCTTGCCAAGCAGTCAATAGTGTTGTATGACCAAGTGGATTTTATCTTTACATGTTTTGCTAAAAAGGATTGAAGTCTTGAAAAGAGCCAGCCTGAGCAGGGGAAGGGAGGCTGCATATGTTTTAGGAGTTGGCATACTTAGCTTTGCTTGACAAAAGCATCAACATCTGATTAGAAATGAAGTTCCTCAAGGGCTTATTTATTTAGTAAACTCTCCCCCAGTCTTACACTCTTCAGCCTCAAGCATAAGGCTCTGTGCTAAGTAAATGCTGTCCAAGTGACTGACCAATTAAAGCTTCTGACTGCCTTCTGCTGAAATAAGGACCTTGAGCTTCCAAGAGCCTCTCAAAAGCAGTGAAGTGCAAAAGAGATTTTTGCAAATCAGCTAGAAATTGACATTGAAAGCTAACAAGCAGTCCCAGCAAGAGATGGAGATTTCCTTCCAGAAAAATGGCCAGTCAAACTAGGAAGCAAAGAGTCATTCTAATTCCTTAAGAGTCATGTGTACCACATTAGAGAGTTGTTTGTAAAAGCAAGAAACACTAGGTAAATGTCTGATGATTTAGAATGACATAAAAAGGAAGGTTCTGGACAAAGAAGGGGCTAACATTTATAAAACATCTACTATGAGGGGCAGCTGGGTGTCTCAGTAAATACTTGATTGAGAGCCAGACCTAGTGACAGGAAGTCCTGGGTTCAAATATACTTCCCAAATACTTCCTAGCTCCATGACCCTGGGCAAGTCACTTAACCCCAATTGCCAAGTCCTTACTGTTCTTGAATTCCTTGGAACCAATACTTAATATTGATTCTAAGACAGAAGGTAAGGATTAGAAAATTATTTTTTAAAATAAATAAACATCCATTAGGTACTAGGCACTGGGCTAGCGTGATCATGCTAGGTGATGTGCATATATAGTTACAAGTATCAGCACAGAGTACCTCTGACAACATTCCCTTGCTTCTTGGAAAAATAAAATAAAATAAATAAAAATTTAAAAATTGTGATGATATGCAATGAAAATATCTTTGAGGGACTATGATGCATAAATTGACTATGGTTCTGGGACGCTAATAGTCTCTCCAGGCACACTCTGTGAATATATACATACACCCACTGACAAATTTATAGGTAGATATAGATGTAAATAATGATGAAGATATAGATGTAGCTAAGATATAAATTCAGATCTAGATGTAAAGAAAAATACAATTGTAGTTTTAGAGAAAGGTATATACAAATAGAGATACAAAGAAAGAGAAACTAGAGGTAATAGAACTAAAAATATGGAGGTGAAAAGATATAGGTAGACACACAAATACAAAATAACTTCAAGTTAACTGAATTCATAAATGGGTTCAGGTGGCCAACAGTATCTTGACTCTAAGGAAGCTGTTCCCTGGTTCTAGACAAGAACATTTTACATTTTATTTTCTCTGCTCATGGAGCATGAAGGGGAAGAGGTAATGTGGAAGGCAGGAGGAGGGAGGGTGGAATGACATTCATTGTACTTATCCAGAAAGGTTTAAGAGTCATTTATACATTTACACAGCACTTGGGAACAGATGTCCAACCCAGCTATTCCAAGGAGAATAACTGGGATGCTGAGAAAAAAGATCTCATAGAAACAGAGCCTGCAATGTCCAATCCCTGAGCTGCCAGAAGACATGCAGGTGTTTGGGCTTTAGCATCTGTGACATCAGCACTATCTTTAACTCCAACTTGGCTAGACACATTTCTAAGAATTTGCTCTTTTCGGGGGCAGCTGGGTAGCTCAATGGATTGAGAGCCATGCTTAGAGATGGGAGGTCCTAGGTTCAAATCTGGCCTCAGATGCTTCCTAGCTGTGTGGCCCTGGGAAAGTCACTTGACCATTGCCTAGCCCTTACCACTTCTGCCTTGGAGCCAATATACCGTATTGATTCTAAGATGGAAGGTAAGGGTTATAATAAAAAATAATAATAATTGGCTCTTTTCAAACTTGAAAAACACTGGGTCTTCTTCCTCTGAGAACTTGACTTACAACATAGAGTATATGATCATGGTCGGGTCACATAACCTCTCCAGTACAGTTTCCTTATCTATAAAAGGAAGGGGTTGGACTGATCTTTGAGCTTGCTTCCAGCCCTAAATTTAGGGTCCAATGATCTCTGCCATAAAGGAATATGAAATCTAGTTGGGGAGGAAATAAAATCATAAAGCTTTCTTTAGTTTATTCATAAATAAATCTGATGCAAAACAACCATGGGGATGCCAAGGGGCCTTAAGAGAGAAGAACAGTCAACACTGGCTAAGATTAATCAGGGAAGACTTCCTGGCAAAGGTGGGTTGGTTGATAGGTTGCCAGGAAGTCTTCCCTGATTAATTCCCTGGTTTTGAAGAAGAGGCATGTAAATTAGTGAATGGGAAAGAAGACGCTTTTGAAATTAAGGGAGTGATAGAAGCAAAGTAGATTGTTCAAATGAACTTGGTTAGAGAAATCTCAGACGTGGCAGTCACCATCTCCTCTATTTCAGCCATCATCTGTCAAATCCCTCAGAGCTGAGCGCCTAATCCGCACCTCATTAGACCTAGAGTTAGACCTGCAGGCCTCAAGGACGTGGCATAATCAGCTGACCCAAGAAATCTCGGTGCTGAAGGAACTGAAGGAACAGCTGGAGCGAGCCAAGAGCCATGGGGAAAAGGAGCTGCCTCAGTGGGTCCGAGATGATGAACGATACCGGCTCTTGCTGAGGATGGTAGAAAAGAAGGTAAGTGATAAGGGTTGGAGGAGTTCTGGTCCCTGGGGAGGGTTAATTCTGCAGTAGGAATGCTCACCACGAAACCAGTGTATTCCATAGAAGAAGCCTTTGGGGGAAGGTAACTTAAGGCTAGGAGAGATTCCCTCTGTGATCAGACAGAATGAAAGGCAAGCAAAATTGGTGCTTTCTGCCCAGACAGGGGAAATCATTTGCAAATAAATTTTGTGGTTATTTTGCGGTTCCCATTTCAGTCTTGTCTGACTCTTCATGACTCCATTTGGAGTTTCCTTGGCAAAGATACTGTAGTAATTTGTCATTTCCTTCTCCAGCTCATTTTATAGATGAGGAAACTGAGGCAAACAGGGTTGAGTGACTTGCCCAAGGTCACGCAGCTAGTAAGTATATCTGAGGCCAGATGTGTACTCAGATCTTCCTGACTCCAGGCCTGGTGCTCTATCCACTGTGCCACCTAACTGCCCAGAAGCATAGTAGAAAGAACACTAGATTAAAAAGCCAATAACCTGGGTTTTTAAATACTAATTTATATCTATATAGTACCTTCCTTTAGAATGGTTCCTATGGGAACGTGATGGGGCCAGTAATTCTTGGAAGCTAGGTGGTATGATGAATAGATAGACCTAAAGTCAGGGAGCTCTGAGTACACATCTGGCCTCAGATACTTACCAGCTGGGTGACCTTGGGCAAGTCACTTAACCCCTATATAGCTTAGTTTCCTCTTCTGCAAAATGAAGCTAATAATATCACCCGTATCATAAGGCTGATTTTGTTCACATTGCTATTGTTTAGAAACACCACTTTTTTTTAAAACTATGAGGATCAAGTGAGAAAATATTTGTAAAGTGTTTTGAAAACATTTAAGCAGTATATTGATGCCAAGCTATTATTATTATTATTATTATCATTGCACTAAGGGAAGCTAACAGTCTCCCCAAGTCTCCATAGCAACAACTGAAGGCAAGACTATGTTCATAGGAGGACTTTTTGGTTTATAAAATATTTTATATATATCATCTCATTTGATCCTCTCCACAACCCTATAGCTCAAGTACCATCTCTGTTCCATATATGAGATCAGATGATTCAGAAAAGTTACTAGCCCCAAATCAGTGACACGGCTGCAAAGGGGCAGAGTCGGGACCAGAACCCAGAGCCGCTGTCCCTAACTCCACTTAGACCGCAGCCCCAGGCTTAAGTCCCATACTAAAATGCCACTCCTTTTCCAAACCTCAACTACCTCCCCTACGAAATGGTGGTTCAATTTAAGTCAGTAAGCCTGTATTAAGTATCTACTTAATGCGGTGTTTATGGGCAAGCACTGTTTTCAAAGATGAAATGAAAAATGCCATATTAATAATGCTCATACTACACCACAGGATGACTGTGGCGAATGCTTTATTCACTGAAAAGTATCATATAAATATGATGTGGTGGTGGTGGTAGTAGTGGTAATAGTTGTTGTTTGGACAAAGATGTGCCTCTGTTCCATGGACATGCTCATGGCCAAAATGATTGACTATTTCTATGAATTTCCTTCTCCCCACCTTCCTAAACATTTCACTCCATCTCTGCCTTATTTCTTTTTGTGATGGGACAGACCAGTTCGTTAACCTAGATAAGTCCTGCTGATCTAACATGGATCTTGTACAGATAACTTACTACTCACTTTTATTTTGAATAAAATTCACCCCAAAATAAATCATTATGGAGCATGAGAAGTGCTCAGGATAACCTCTTCCATCCCATCTGGCCCTTCTGACCACAGAAGGCTCATCACTTTGTACTAAAATGAACTCTTCTTTCGCTGCCCAACCTCCAGAGGCATTCTGCAGCCCCAGAGTTCACTCAACTGTTGGAATTGCTTTGCCCTGCAGGCGGAGAGGGCTGAGCACAAGGGTGAGTTACAGGCTGACAAGATGATGAGAGCTGCAGCTAAGGATGTCCACCGGCTACGGGGGCAGAGTTGTAAAGAGCCCCCAGAAGTACAGTCGTTCAGGTAGGAGCCGCGATACTCTACTTCGGGGCCCAGTCTCTCCATTTCTCTATCTTCATCTCTCTCTTTTTGTTCTTGTCTTCTTTCTTCTGTCTTCCTCTGATTGTCCTCTCCTCCATTCCCTTCTTTCTCCTTTAATCTGAGTCCGCCTTCCTGTCTCCTTTTCTCTGTCTCACTATCTTTCATTGGCCTCCTAGCTCTTAATACCAGATGATTACCTGTTGCTAGGTCTTCCCCAGTGATGTATGAGCCCTTGCTTACTCTTCCCCTGGCTGACTTTATCAGGTCTCAGCACAATGCTGCCTAATTTGTCAGATGCTCTTGTTTAATGAATGAACCACCTGCTCCAGCCTTTATTATTACATTTCTATCACTGGTAATTATGGGGGATTGGCTGAAGAGGCTGAGAGTGATAAATACGGTTTGGGGTGATTCATTCTCCCTGATCCCCTCTGGTTTCACAAACTCTCAGTCTTTGTCTCGGGGTAGCCAGAGCACTTCTTTGAGATCACAGGGACGTTGCCTCAGTAACATTTTCCAGAGCTGTCTGACCTTCACTATCGACTCTGGAGCTAAGGTGGGCACTTAGTCTAGTAGAGCCTCTCCACTAACCAGCATTGATGACTTCCCCTGTAGGGAGAAGATGGCGTTTTTTACTCGACCCAGGATTAACATCCCAACCCTCTCTGCCGATGACGTCTGATCGCCAGAAAAGTATTTCCTTTGTCGTACTGGCCATGCACCCACAATGTGAACAGTTGGGCGTGGCTAGAGTTATTTATGTGGTGTTATATGAAGGTACCCAGTCCCTTGCACAGTAGAGCTCTTGCCAGTTTGAAGATGAACAGATTTTTTGGTTTTGTTTTTTGTTTTTAGCTTTTGGTTCTATTGTTATTATAAAAAACCAGCATTAAAATGATAAGATTGTATAGTTTGTATATTTAGGAATGTATTTTTGGGAAAGAAAATTTAAATGAACTAAAGCAGTATTGAGTTGCTGCTCTTAAAATCTCTAGGTTGTGTTTTTTTGTTTGTTTTTGTTTGGGTTTTTGTACAGCTCTACCTTTTACAGGTTTTACTGCAATAAATACATTTGGAGGATATGGAATCCTAAAAGGATCTCCTGCAGATATCAGCACAGCTGACTTTTCCTAGTCATGTATTTTGTACAATGTGTAAAAAAAAGGGGGGGAGAAATAACAATGCACGGGAGCCATTTTGGGGATTCTAAAGTGCCGTCAATGAATCTTCGTGAGCTGTGACGTGTTTGCATTTGGCTGCATGATGAGGAGAAAAAAGAAGGGTGGGCAGGGCCTGACCTGGGCACCTTGGCCTACACTTGAGACAAGCCTGCCCATGCTGGTCTCATGCCCAGTGAAGCCACTAAGGTGAGGGGAGGGCTTTGGGAACTACATTCATTTTTATCTTCATCAATAAAGTGGCCTTTCCAAATGAATTTTTTTTTTGGCTCTCTCCCTTTTTCTCCCTTAGCCACACTTAATTCAGGTCAAGTTATTATTTTTTACCTCAGTTCCCATCCATTTCTTTCTCCCATACTGATAGGACTCACCCCACACACACACACACACACTCCCATCCTCTTTATTCTTATCCCTTATATAAATTGAATATACGCCATAGAGGCAAAGATGTTGCTATCATATAGTCTTAAAATAGCTGATCCCTACCCCTAGTTAAAAATAAATAAATTCTTCCCCTCAGAGATCTAAGAACTTTAGGTATGACTGTTTTATTTTTTTTTTCAACTTAGAGGGAAGAGGAAAAATCAAATCTCTAAATTCAGACAGTGAGGTGACTGCCATCTCTGGTAATTTCAATGAGGCACTGTGCACTCATTGATTCCTGTACATATTACTTTGTGGTAGGTGCTATGTAATCCTAGAGCTGTGGTAGTGAATCTATGGCACGTGTGCCAAAAAGGGGGCACACAAAGCCCTCTCTGTGAGCATTCCTGCAGTTGCCCACTAGAGTTCATTACTAGAAAGCCAGAGGGAGTCAGGGTGGAGCTGTTTACCTCCTCCTCTCTATGTGCCTGAGGACATGTCTTACTTTCCCCCTGCCCCTCTGCCCAGCAGCCCAATGGAAGCTCTTTCTCCTTCAGCTGTGTGGGTTAAGTTGGGGGTTGGGGGGCAGCTCACATGCTGAGTGAGGGTGAGGCACAGACAGCAGCCTGTTGAGTCTGTGGTGAAGATGATTTTTGTGGTGGGGCAGGAAAGGAGCTAGGTAGCATAGCTCATAGCCTGGCACATAGGTGGCGGGGAGTGGAGTGCTAGGACCATTCTCTTCCCCCTCTCCCCACTCACCTCTCATCACTTGCCCCTTCCCAGCTGTGTGACTTTGGGCAAGTCACTTAACCCCCATTGCCTAGCCATTACCACTCTTATGCCTTGGGACCAATACACAGTATTGATTCCAAGATGGAAGGTGTGGGTTTGAGATCAGACCACCAGGCCAAGGAATTTGGGATTTTTAGCCTGGAAAATGGAAGATTTATGGAAGTAGGATGAGAATGCGGAGCTCAAGTATTACCTCCTCTGAAAGAAAGTGAAGATCAAAGGGGGTAGACAAAACCAGCAACCCAATGAGAGTACTTCCTTGACCCCTTGTCTGGGGTAAAGTGGCATGGGAGGGAGGGGGATGCTTGGTCTCAGGGTGAAGGAAGGGCTGGCACTTTATTTCTAAAAGGTTTGCCATCATTGTTCTAGAGTGAATGGATGGGGAAATGGTGCCGCCACCCATTATGTTTACTTTGATGTTAGCGAGTGAGAGAGATGGAATGGAGCAAGAAGGTCAAGAGGGGGGATAAATTGTTCCTCCCCTCTCTTTCCTTAGTAAAACCAGTACTAATCTTCAGAATTATAGAATACAACTCTTCAGAGACTGGGTTGAATGTAAAAGTCAAGGACTAAAACTGATTCTACCTTGAGGAGAAAGTATAGCTCTCCTCCCCAAGCTTCAGGTCTCTATCCCTGGATATTATGAGGCAGGCATTTGATTTAAGGAATAACTATTTATTCTAAAGGGACATATACAAGATAGGGTAAATAGGATTGTTGGGTAAGGTAGTGAAAAGTGGGCAGTAAGAGATCCCTAAGGTTAACAACTGACCCCCTCCCCAAAACCTGAAGGGTCAAGCTCCCTGCCTGACCCTCCTAGGTCAGTTTTGAGGGCTGTCTTGACTTCTATCTACCCTGGTTGTAGTATGAAGTTCAAGGACAAACTTTAGGGGAAAGAGAGGAAAGTCTTTTTTGGGTGGATGGCTTTATAATAAAAGTCCTAGCCACTCCTTTTCTCATCAGCTGGATCCAAGGGGTTTGAGTTCATAGAGAGATGGTCAAATTCTCAGAAGGTCTTTCTACTTCAGAGATTTCACTTAGACCAACCACCCTTGAGGAGCTCCCAAAGAGAAGTGAAGTAACTGCTTTGAATCTTCTCAGCTCTTCTGTTCCTTCCTGGAATTCTCTGTCTTCCTTGCTCTTCCTTTGCTTAGGTTGCTTTTCCTGCATGCTGTCTGATTTTCCTCTTTTACAAGAGGTAAGAAAGTCCTATTCCCTGGTCTTGAGCCCCAGTTTAACTTCTGAAGCTTTTACTTTCAGATTGCTTTTCCCTATCTAATATCATAAAACTAGGATCATAAAACTAGTTACTTATAGAGTTGGAAGGTGAACCTTGACTTTCACCTAGTTCCTTTCCTTTGTAACATGCTGGCCTCAACTAAGACTTCATGGAGTTCTGGCCTTGATTCCCTACATTAGTTATATACAATGGCCATATTTCCTGTATGTCTGTTGAAACTAGATTATAAGTTCCTTGAGGAAAGGACTATGTCTTATAGTTCTCTTGATGTCCTCCACAATGTTCAATAGAGATGGAAACATAGCAGACATACAATAAAAATTTAATAGATCATCATCTGTTAGGTCACCATCTGCCATACCTCTTCCAAATGCTTCATCTCATATTCAGTTTTTCCAGCATTTCTCAATCCTCCTGGAATTTATCTCCATTCCAATTTCAGTTATTCTAATGTTGACATTTGAGAAATCAGAGTTGGTGCATACTTTCATCCCCAGGTAACACAGCATCTTTGGGGACAAGAAGACCAGAGTTACAAGAGGTAGAAAAGGGAGATGCTACTGGTCCATTCTTCTGGTGAACTTCAAATATCTAAAGTGTTGCTTGCATCATGACATTTTTTAAAACAAAAGAGATTCTCTACCCATCTAGAATACTCTGTTCCATGAATGAAATTGATCTCCTAAGAGGGGTAGCAGTTTCTGCCTCACATCCTTAGCTACTGAGTAGAGCAAGACTTTTGAACTTTTGGAACTCAAGAATATGGCTGTGTTAGTATTGATTCTTGTCTCAGAAATTATACATCCTGCACTCATCCTCAGTGGAAACATTGGTTTGATTAAGTTTTAGATTCCAGCTAAGTCTAGCATAAAGAAGAAATAAAATCAGTCTGAATTTGCCTCATTCTCCTAAGCTGACAGTTGCCTTTTCAACCATACATCTCTTTTAAGATGTTTTTACTTTACTATGTTTCAAAGAGACACAAGTTACTAGGCAAGTATCATGTTTCCCAAATCTAGATGTAAATGATATTTGATAAAATCCATTCAAATTATGAATTATGATTAAAATTAATGGCTAGAAATGTTTATTTTGTCTAGTTTGTTCTCTTTGATAAGTTATTCAGACAATGAGCAAGGTCATAGGCTGGGTATGTTCTGGGTCAGCTCTCTTTATTTATTTATGGTTCCAAACGCATAACCTGACACAGTTCTCAAATGTTTTGCCTGTAGAGGGCAGGTCCTAGCTACCCAGCTGAAAAAGGATGAAGAATATAGACCCAGGGATGATGATAGTAATAATAATGGCTACTACTAAGAATAATATTTATATAGTGCTTACTATGTGTCATTCACTGGGCTAAGCACTTTATAATTATGATCTCATTTGATAGACTTCATTGTTATAGAACCAATCTAGTTAAATTTGAAGATGTTTATCACTAGTTTGGCTGCAGCAATTCCTGAAGACTATTTATTTACTAAGTTCTAGAAAAATTGCAATCTGTGTCATTGGAAAGAGTATGCACACAGAGAAAAATCAGAGATTTGGATGGGTGTAAACAGTACTTGTGATCCCATGGCATTCTGACTCTAATAAATGCTTGTTATTTCTCTGAAGACCAAAAAACAAAGGGTATAATTTTTACCTGGTGTGAATCTTTTTTTCTTTTTTTACTATTGAGATTAGTGGTAATGATTTTAGTATTAAAAAAGAATAACTTTTACCAACACTTAAAACAGTTCAACAGCAAAGATGCTACTAAGATAGCTCCCTATAATGTGTTTTGCTGCCTTTCATTGGGTCATTTATGGTATAAAAGGAATCGGGGAAGAAGGGGGTGAATTGCCCTAGTTTTTTATCTTACTCTTCCCAGCCACAAATCATGTTTTTCCTTCCTTTATAGGGTTAACTAGAAAAAAACACAGAACTATTAAATAGAAAAACTACTCTTTAATTAAGGAAAAGGGTTCAGTGCTAAATTGGGCCTCCACACAGAGCTCGACACACCCACTCAGAGTTCCAAGTATTGAAGCTCTGATTGCTTTGGTCACTGACCCCTGGGATTGCCAACCATGCTAGATTGACAATTCCAAAGAGCCATTAAAGTAGGAAGCTTAAATACCTTTCTAGGGGAACATGGGGACTGAGAATGAGAGGGATAGTTGATTGGCTTTACAATGGTAACAAAGGAAAATGAGGAGTCCCAGACAGGAATAACAGTGAGGAGCTAATGCTTTACAATAGACACAAAAAGGGAAAGATCCAGCTGAGGTAAAGGGCCACCTAGGTAAAAGGGCTTTCCCCACCTAAACTACTGTAAGGTCAATTATTAGTCCTATGTGACAAGGTCAAACTAGGGGCTTTTCACCTTTAAGCTAACTAAACTGGGGTTATTGAATCTTACTAGGCTCCAAGTTTGGTGGCTTCTAGATTCCTCATTGACACTAGGTATACATATATAAACACATAAATAGATATAAGAATAATACTAATAGCTCATATTGAAAGAAAGTTAACATCAGTCATTTCCAATAATACTAATCCCCCTACAAACACATTCACACAGTACCTTATTCTCTTGTACCAATTAAAAACAACTAAAAGGTGGCAGCATCTGATAGCATATGTGACATTTCATACTCATTATCCCACTTTTCCAAGAAAAAGAGGCATATTTTCTTATTCTCTAGAGCCAAGAATGGTCATCACATTCACACATTTCGCTTATTTTATAGTGTTCTTTAGTCACTGTATATATTATTTTCTTGGTTCTTCTTCCTTAGCTCTGGACCAGCTCATACAAGTCTTCCCATGTTTCTCTGAATCTTAACACCATAATAATATACTGTTTGTTTAACTCACCCGATTGATAGGCACCCTCTTTTGATTCCAGTTTTTGGCTACCACAAAATCCTCTGTAAGTGTTTTGGTGTATACATACATATCTGTCTATATGGGTATATACATATGTATATATCAAATGTGCTGTGGCCCAGTATACTAGTATCAGTCTGATGACATCTGCCCCTTAAGGGAAATTAGGGAGTTTTTACTCTCAATTCCTTCAGCCTGAGCAGACTGTCTTCTCCCACTCAAGTGCCAGTAATTAGTAGTAGTTTGCTCACTTAACATCAATTAGTTTTTACAAAGAGATATTTATTTCAAAGATAAAGCAAGAATAAAGGTACAAACATTTCTTCAAAAAACCTTGGGGACACACTCTCCCCTATCCCCCTTCAATCTCTGGGAAGTGAGTTTAGATTTGGCACAGTCTCTGCATAGCATCAGTTTTACCAAGTTTGTGTTGAAAAGCAACCTCTTATCTATCCTTGCATTAGTTATTCCTAATTGTAATAGCAAGTGTTTATATAAATACTGTCTCATTTTATTCTTACAAGAATGTGTGAGGTAAGTGCTATTATTATTCCCACTTTACAGATGAAGAAGCTAAGGCGAGGCAGAAGTTAAGTGATTAGCCTAGTGTCACACAGCTAATAAGAGAATGAGGCTAGATACCTGCTTGGGTCTTTCCTACTCCTGGTCCAATATTCTCCCTACTGTTCCCTGTTGACTGGGAAAAAACAAACAAACAAACACGGGACTATTAAATAGTCAGAAAACCCACCCTTTAATTAAAGAAAGGGGTTCAGTGCTAAATTAGGCCTCCACACAGAGCTGTACACCATACACCTATTCAGAGTCTGGAGGATTGAACTCTGGTTGCTCTGGTCACTGACCACTGGGAACACCAACTGGGTTAGATTGGACAATTCTGAGGAGACATTAAAGTTGGGAAGCTTAAATACCTTTCTAGGGGAACATGGGGATTAAGGACAAGAGGGTGAAGTTGTACTTTCCCTCAGGGAGAAACTCTCATGTGACAAGGTCAACCTTGGGGCTTTCACCTTTAAGCCAAGTAAACTGGGGATCATTGAGGGCTTCTAGATTCCATGTTGACAGCCCTATCTATGTGATACAATGAGCCAAGTACTGGACCTGCAGTCCAACTTCAGAAGTGATTCCTGAAGATCACTACTTGCTTCTCAAAAGTATCAATCCTGGAATGGAAATATATCCAGACCTTGAAATGCCAGTCTCCTCATTCTTCTGATTCTTCAAAATTCATAAGATTGGAGTTTCAAATTCCTTTACCTAAAATAGAAAAGAACACAGTGCAGAGACATTTGAGCTGTCCACCTATCAGCTTCATCAGGGCGAAGGTCCAAGGCCACTCTCCTTATCACAATCATGGAATTCATATAGGAAAGAGGCCACTAAATCATATATAAATCTCCCAATGGGCTGCATACTGACTTAGAAAACTATAAACACTATTTATTAAATATTCTAGTGCACTTTGTAAGCTGGTTGTATATTTGACACCTTTGTCTTATAGCATTGTCTTTTACCAAACACTGTTAGCTACATCAAGCCAAGAAGCAGATGAAAAGCAAAAATCAGTTAAGGCTCTGGTCATTAGAGCCATTTCTAAGGTATTCCTATTTCTGACTACACGGTCATTCAGAAAGGCATGATCTACACATATGGTTAGCAATTGGAACCAGTAACAGAATGCCTATGCATAATCAGGTCTCTTCTAGAGGTTTTCATTATACATCATTACAACTGTCCCAGCTGCAAATTCTCCAATACCTCTATTCAAGGAGACAATGTTGGAAGTCTATTGCATACATGCCAATTCCCATTAAACATGGGATTAGTAGCTTACTTTTTATATAGCACTTTAAGGTTTACTAAGTACCTTACTGGTAAAAAGTGTCAAGGTCCAGGGCTCAAATTTGCCTGTGATGTAGCATTGAACAAGTCACTCTGAGCCTCTCTTGTGTAAAAGAAAAGCAAAACCTATGCTGCCTATCTCAGAGGGTTGGGAAAGTCACAACATACTGTTCCATAAACCAGATGTCATCCAACCTCTCCTATTCCCAGCATGCAAAGTTGAAATTGGTATGACATGGGAACAACAGAAAAAAAAAAAGAATTCTGCCCGTAGCTCTTAGAAGGTCAATGGTCCAGTCCCTACATTTACCCATTCAGGAGGCTGTGAAGCCCAGGGAAGCTGCACTCAATTAAAGCTCCCCACTCTAGAATTCCCCAGTACTTTCAAATTCTGAGACTACAGTACAGTACTTAGCCTCAGTAATTGTTAACTTACAGTACCTACTCTGCAGGACAAAGATCAGGGACTTCCAAGGTAAGACAAAGTTGCCACTCCCTAGAATCATACATATATATTCCATCTCTCCTGAACCATTCTTACTCATTGTGGGCAGAAAATCCACCTTGTGGTGATCCCAGAGCCTTTCAGGTAGGTACCTGGGAGCAGTAGCACAAAGAAGAAAGTAGAAATGGGATAACTCCAGTCACTGACAAGCCGAGGGAAAGGGGGACTAGGCGAAAATTACCTTCATCACCAAAAGAAAATAGCGGGGAAAGGAAAAGAAAGAAAAGTGGAACCAATGAATTAGATTACCTGTCAGTCATCAAAGGCCCTCACTCAGTCCCAACTCTGGCTGCTGTCTGGGATTCTCTGGGAGGCAGTGTGGAATAGAAAGAATCAACAGATAGGAATTTGATGAAAGGAAAAAATTACAGAAAGGAATCCCAAAGTGGAGTGGTTGGGGAAGGGACACAGTAGAAGGGTTTGGGGGTGAGGCAGGGGAATGACTGAATAGGGGGTGATTTCAGAGGGAGAACCGGGAGTGAAGTAGTGGGACCCGGAGTGACGCGGAGAGAGGCAGGGAGGCTGCTGTGAAGTTGTGTGAGGTTGGAAGGGGTAATGCTGGACAACTGTGAGATGCGATGCTGGGAGACGGGGAATTATGCAGGGAACTGTGAGACCGGAGTACAGGAGTGATACAGAGGGGGCGGAGAACGATCTAGGAGACCCGGTAGTGATGCAGGGGGACAGGAGTAATGCACGGGGACGAGGAGTGAGGCTGGGGCCAAAAAGAGAGGGGGCAGGAGTTGGGGGGGGGATACCCTAGGATCATTGTAGAGATCTAAAAGTCTAAGACAGGGAACTCATGTGTAGGGAGGGGGCTATGAGTGAAATGCTTTTGGGGAACTAGACGGCCTCGGGATTCTCTTTTCTTTTGCCCCGGGGCCAGGAGACCTCGGGGCAGCCGGCTCCCGCTTGGTTGGTTTCCCTGCTTACACAAGGGGGCTGGACTGGTTAGATAACTGAGAGGAAGAGGGATGCGGCGCAAAGAGGTCGGATCCAGGATCTGAAGTGCTGGCCGTGCTCCTCGCTCTCTTGGGGACCTCGGATAAGCCACAGGCCCCGCTGTGGCCTCAGTTTCCTCGTCTTGGAGACCCCGAGAGCTCCCAGTCCTGTGATCCCGGATACTTTTCCTCATTTAAAGCACTTTGAAATGGACCTGAAAGGGAACTCTGCATGCACTTTACATAGAGGCAAACAAAAGGAGACGCGGAGAGGAGCCCTAGGCCTGAGAAAAGCCACACTACGGAACCTTTATCCTTCTTCAGCCCAAGTCCCCTTAGCTAGACCAGGGCTCAATTCCACCATCCCGGGTAAGTGTCCCTACAGTACCCGGACAGAATGACTCTAACACCCCGCCAGGGGGCAGCAGAGACCCGGGAATTCCCTTACCCACCTCCCCGTGGCTTTTTTCTCAAGGCTAGTTCCGGGATCGGAAGGCGGGATTTCCGATTCCTCATGGAATCGGAGAGCCACTTCCGTTTCCGGCCATAAGGCGAGAGAGGCCCAGACGAGAGGATGGAGGGTCTGGTTGCTCAGTGCTCGACGCGGCTCCTGCAGCAGGTCAGGCCCGGGCAGGAGTGGGACGGAGAAGGGGGAGGACGACGTGGACAAGGACTTTAGCCCGAGCCCTTGAAAGGAAGCGACCCGCCTAAGTCTACCCTTCAGGAACCGGGTCGAGACTGGGCCTCAGGGCGAGTGGAGGGAGTGGGTCTTTGGCTGCTCCAAGGACTACTTTGGAGGAGTTGGTACACTTCTTCCGCCGAGGTGGAAGCCCCAAGTCTTGAGTGCTCTATTTCATCGATCCCACATTTTTGCTGTCTGGTTTAGGCGGCTTAGGCCTGGGTCCGGCCCCAAATGGAGGACAGTTTTTGGAAATGATGGGCTTTCTTCAACATCTGAATATTCCCGAAAGTTCCTCATAGGATTTCTCTGGGATTAGCGGGATTTGGCGGAATCGCCCCATCTACAGTTTTTAGTGTTAACAGTTTTAAAGAGAGAGCAGGATGCAGAAAAGGGAGCAGTGCTGGAGCGGGAAGGGGCCAGTTCGCTCAGGTTTCTAGAGGAAAACCCTCGATGTCAGAAAATGTGTCTCGAACCTTAGGGGGAGCCTTATCGTAAGGTGGAGAGAGTGGAGGGGGCAACTTTAGGAGCAGTGCTCACTCAGTTCCAGTGTCTTGGAGAAAGGTCCTAAAATGTAACTAACTGAACACTCGACTAGCATTGGTCTGAGAGTTGGAACTTTTGTGGTCTCGGCTCTGCCACACCTGTATTTTAATTGATACTTCACTCACTAGGCCTCTTATCTCCTGCCATATGGAAGTTCTCCATATGGACACTTCTCTGTGCAGATCTGAAATCGAAACCTTGTAATAAATGGAAGCAAAAGTACTTTAATTGTCTCTATCTGAATCAGACTTGTAATCTGTATGGTCATACGTAATGCAAGTGGAGGCTTATATACTAGTACTGAGGATCGATCCATGAATGTTCGTAATTCATTTTAACAATAGTTAAAAGTTCATAAGAGGACCAGCCCAAAAGAGAAAGGAAATCATCAAAGACCAGTAAGGAGGGTCAGAGAGGAATGGTCCTTACTTATCCTTTTATCTTGGCTAGGTAATTTGGAGGCTGATATCATGCTTACTCATCTATGCTATTAGCTCTCACCAGCCATTTTGTTCCATTTTGGCTAAATCTTTCTCCAGCCACTTTGAAGTGGTAAAAAAAAAAAAAGTTACATTGTGCCAGCATGTCTTCTCTGAATATAATAAAGAATAAATTTATCAGACCAAATAAAATAATTGGTAAAGTGTAACTGAAGATCTTGCCCTTTTTTTTTCCTTCCTAGGAAAAAGAAATTAAGTTCCTGACTGAGGAAATTGATAGATTGAAAAACTTTGGATGTATAGGAGTTTCTCCTAGTTTGGAGCAGTTGCGAGAAGAAAATTCAAAACTTAAGTATCGCCTGAAGGTGCTCCAAAAGGTGGGTAATCATCTGCTATGTCAGTAGATTCAAAGACTAATTCTCAGTTCTAGACCATAAAAGTCATAGATTTTTGGAAGCACAATAGATGGCATTTGGAAAGGAAGGGAGTAAAAAAATCTCTTTCTTCCAGGGATCAGACAAGTTACTACTGGTCTCTTTGTGCAAACAAATCAAAAGCTGACTTGTCTCATGCTTACTGTCTTTTTATAGCTCTTTGAAGTGTCTCATTAAAATGTTTTGTCAGCTCAGCATGCCCATGGTGTAGCAATGGTATAATTACTGAATTGAATGTATTTTTAAATGCATATTTAAGGTGACATTAAGATAACAATAGGGCGTATGCCTTCAAATACAAGGTAATTTATTGGTCCTGAATCAGAGCAGGTTCCAGTGAGAGAGAGAATCCTTCCTCCAAACTCAGTATGAGGCCCTGACTCAAGTTCCAATGCCCTGGCCACAGTTCTAAGAATGAAGTTATCAAACACTACTGGAAATCAATAGATCTGCTTTCTGGGCCCAGTTCTGCCAGTTAACTACCATGTGGCATTAGGATGCTTACTTGAGACTTCATAAATGTCTTTATGTGTAGGATAGGTAGCTAGTTGTCACAAAGGATAGAGTACTGTGTCTGGACTCAGGAAGACTAGAATTCAAATTCTGCCTCAGATATTTACTAGTTGCGAAGACAAAGTTAGATTATGTTAACAAAGCACTTTGCAAACCTTAAAGAGCTCTAAAAATACTAGCTGTTATTATAATAAAGTTTCTTGACTAGATTAACTGTAAGGTCATCTTCCAACTTTAGGTATTCCAAGATATTTTTATAATTGACATTATATAGCACTTTCAAGTTTACAAAATACCTTACATATCTCATTTGAACTTCACAACAACCCTGTGAGATGAGCACTGCACTATTATCCCTATTTTACAGATGAGAAGTGTCCTTTTTCTAACAACTTTAGATATTTTTACAACATAAGAAATGTGTATCCCTGAAAATGAATAGATATCCCTATTTTTCAGAAAGATAAATTTACTTAGATTTGGTAGAACAACTTGCAAAGAAAATTAAAAATCACTAAAAGGATAATTGAAGAATTTGTCCATTTTCTGAACAGCTTTCCTGCTTTCCTAGTTTTATAGCCTATGAAATAATGTATTCCTGAAAGAGACATTCATCTTCATTCTTATATTAAACTTGTAAATTGACAAAATTGTGGAATAAGGAAAACATCTAGTAACTTCCCATCCTTCTTATCATCTACTTCTTTCTTTACTACTAGTGACCTTCCTTCTCCCTTACGCACACACACTAGTCCTGTTTTTTCTAATGTTAGCTGACAAAGATCTAAAACATAGCTCCCTCTTAAGGGGACATTTTAAATAGGTATCTGCTTCCAGCTGCTCTCTCATAATGTAAACCTGAATTGTTGAGTGCAAACTGGAAAAAAAATGAGATTCTATATAAGTGCTGTATACCTACCCTATCACTACCTACCTCCACCAAGAAATTAATAAATTAAACCTCAGAAAGATTTTCAGTGCCATTTAAAATGAGCAGGACAAATCTCCAACTATTACTAGATTGTCTTAAACACTATTAAAAAACAAAACAAAACCATAAAGTAAGGTGTACCAAATTTCTTTAATATTACAGACACTGTCCACAAATACTAGCCAAGTTCTAGTTACAGTATTTCAGGACTTAATTAAATTGTTTTCTAGTAAAATGCTTGGGAAACCTTTGAAAGAGATACATATCAGTTAAATTCTTAGAACTAACAAAGCTTTAGTTATTTTGACAGAAGGAAATTATCTGCTTTAGATAAAATATGTTATTTACTAAATCCAGGGAAAAGAAGGTGGTAGTAGCATGAAATAGATTCTCTCCCTTCTCTAGCCCTTTTAAAGAGTACTTTCCTGATAGGCTTACTCCTTTCATGTGAGCTTGATCCTGTTTTTGAAGTACTTTTCTCATCAATCCATCTTAGGTTCCATTCCCCACAAAATGTAACTTTTATAATATAATAGTAAGCCTCTTTCCCTGAGTGAGTTTTACATTTTAGTCACTAAAGCATTTGGTTCATGCAACTATCCCAATTTGACCTCACCTAAGTTTAATCTATATCATTTTTGACTCCTCTTCCCAGCCCCACCCTCTCCACACACACTTGTCTCATATTTTACTCAGCTGGGTTTATGTGGCCTTTTATGTTTTCAAAGTGCTTTATACCATTTTTTTTTAACCTCAAAAAATGAGGTGTTCTATTTTTCAGCCAAGGAAAGAGACTCAGAGAGATTAAATTACTTGCCCTTGGTCACAGAGTTATTAAATGTCAGAAGGAAGGTTCAAAAACAGGTTTTCCTTATTCCACATCTAGGACTTTATGCACAGTGTCCGATTGCTTTTCATATTTTAGGTGCTCTGAGGATTACAAAAGGAAATCCTCTGCCCTAATTGAACATTTGATTATTAGGCATTTTTGTTGGGAAGTAAGATAAAAATACATGAAAACATTGTAAATGTTTTATAATGTGTATATTGATACTCTACATTTTAATAATATTTTGAGGTTTTCAGAATGCTTTAAAATAGGCCAAAATTCTATGACTTATTTATCCAACTTAGACTAGGTTCAGTGTCCTAAGGCATGTCTAATCAGCTTTATTTTTTCCTATTGACTTCACCATTACACTGTAAACAGGGATTATAATTTTTATTTAATGAATCACTAACCATTGCTTGACAGATATTGTTTAAATATGGAACTTTTCTCAAAGGGCAATAAAATTCATTATACTCTTTATTGCAGTAATTCTACCACTAGAGCTTTATCCCAGAGATTGGAGAAAAAGGAAAAGGACCCACATAAACAAAAATATTCATTGCAGCTCTTTTTGTAGTAAATAATTGGAAACTGGGAGCATACCCATCAACTGGGGAATGGCTGAACAAGTTATGATATATATGAATGATAAATGCTATTATATTGTAAGAAATGATGGAAAATGGTGGTTTCAGAAAAATCTGAGAAGACATATGAACTGATACAAAGTGAAGTGCTCAGAACTAGAACAATATACATTAACAGCAATATTGGAAGGCTATTTAAAAACTAAGTAATTTTCATCAGTGCAATGAGTCACACAACCCCAAAGAACTCATGATATAAAATACTTTCCACTTTAATGAGAGCTAATGGTCTCAAGAGTACACTATTTTTCTTGTTTTTTGTTTTTCCAGAATATGACTAATGCAGAAATGTTTTGTATGATTATATATATGTATAATGGATATCATATTTCTTAACTTCTCAACAGGTTGGGGAGTAGGTGAAGGGAGGTAGAGAATATGGAAGTAAAGATAAAAATGAAATTGAAAAAATATTGTTTAAATATGGAAATGTTTTGCAATGTAATACATGTATATCCTAGATCAAATCACCTGCCAGCACCAGGAGGGAAAAGGAAAGGGATAGAAGGGAGTAAGTTCGATCATATAACTTAGGAAAACTTGGGTGGAAATTTGTTAATACATATAATGGGTAATTTATATACATAGTTTACTAAAGTTTATTAAAGGAAAAAAAGTCCTCCAAGGCAACTTAGTCTGCGATCTCTTCCCATTTACAGACATTTTCAGAATATAATTCCCAATATCAGTATTTTTTCACAAGTTGTATTTTTTTTTAAACCCTTACCTTCCATCTTAGAATCAATCCTGGGTATTGGTTCTAAGGCAGAAGAGTTGTAAGGGTTAGGCAGTGGGGGTTAAGTGACTTGCCAAGGGTCACACAGCTAGGAAGTATCTGAGGTCATATTTGAACCCAGGACCTCCCATCTCTGGGGCTGACTCTCAATCCATTGAGCCACTCAGCTGCCCCTTCTCACAAGTTTTAAGTAGTAAAGTGACTTAAATAATTTAATTAATTTAGACAGCTTTTTGTGATGTTAGTATTTAAAGTCTTCACCAATATGAGTCTAGCTAAGAATGGGAAGCTGGGAGTAAAAGTAGTAGTATTTACTAAAAGGCCAAATTATATGCAATGTAGCGATAGTGTTTTCCTTTAATTTCCTACCCCATATTGTTATTTTTGCAAAAAGTTTATCCTTTCTGTCTTAGAAATTCAGTTTTGTATGCTAATTTTTCTCCATTATAGCATTTGGTAAATTCTTTATGAGGGATATTGTACCACAATTTCCTTCTGTCTGGAAATTGTGGGACATTAAAATTTGAGATACTACTCTATTTCATTAAGGCTTAATCAAGATTAATGTAATTACTATTCTCATTGTGTGTTTAAACTTTTTACCCCTCTAACTGTAGTTCCCTGAAAGTCACTCATCACTCACTTTTAGGAGAAATTTATTTAAGATTAAATCAGATTCCATAAAGTGTTGATGTCAGATTTTCTAGGACATTATAGTTGTTGCTGTGCAAATTTCTCATATCCTGAGCTGTGCAGAATCCCCATTCTCCGATTGTAACTCATAATGCTCACATTGCTAATAATAGATTGTGTCACTATTTTTAAAAACTGCCTTGACTGTCAGGGAAAGTCATTGGTTACTGAGGAGCTTTGGGCCCTATTTATCGGCAATTATTAGCTTTGCTAATAAATGATTGCCCTCAGAACTGAGTGATGGGACCCTAGCCCTAGGACACCCTTTTTGAGGAACCCCTTAAAGGGCAGACACTTCAAGGAGAACACCCTGGAGGTTGGACTCCCCCTTGGCCTCAATCCTAATCACTTGAGCCCCAAATGGAAGAATCCCACCGGGTGGACTTAAGATTTTTATCATGGGTAAAATTGTGTTTCCTACCTCACCACCAAATCACTTTCTTAGGGATAAACTGGTCACCTGACCTGGCACTAAGACTGGTAGCAGCCACCTCAAGACTGTCTTGAACATCTTGCTGTTATAACAGTCTCCTTATCAAGAGCTACCAACTGGGACATGTGGACTGCTGAGAGGGTAGAGAGGTAGAGATACCCCCTCCCCTCAACCTGGGCTTCATTCAGACATTTAGTCTTTATTTGTTCCCCCGGATTTGGTCAAAAGAAGGAATTTTAAATTATTAAGAGCTTTGAGATTATAGTCAATAAAATTGTAACAGACTGACTTTTTGCTTAAACTAAATGAAGAAAACATTCCCAAGAAAGTACATTTGTGTGTCTATCTTACCATATTATCTTTGTTTTGTGGTAGATACTACTAACTTCTTCCTGTGGCTTCATCAGCCAAAGAAGGAAAAATGTGTTTTTCTTCAGGAACTTTCAAAGACTTCAAAATGGAAGGTTTCTTTCTCTCTCTGCCTTTCTGACTGGCCAAGCTAGAAGAGCAGACAAAACACTCATTGGAAGGAAGGGAATCTTTGCTCCCAGTTTGTAGAAACTTAAAACATTATGAACTAAAGATTAAAATCATTGACCAAATCATAATATTTTTACCATAAGTTTACAAATTAGAGAAATGCTAAAACATTTGGAGGTTTTTTTAAATTAAGGTTATGAGCATATAATCTCCCTTTTGCTGGAGGGCAATAAAGGGACTAAATTTTAAATAGACCTGAAGCTAGTTTGAAGTGATTCAATAAGATTTAGTTATCTAGGCAAAGTAGAATGATATTCTGATCTAATTAGAAACTAAAATTGTACTAAAATCTAATTTCCATACTATGACTTTTCAAATTGTGGTTTAAATGTGTTTATGAATGTTGAAATGTTTTAGTGAATTTTGTTTCAAGGAAGAGTAAAAATAAAACTGAAAGTTACATTTAAAGCAGCATTTAAATCTTTAACATTAACAGATTTATTGTTGTAGTGTAAAGGTGATTTTCCTGGTTAGATAAAGCAGTTTGAAGTTTAAATTGATCTGGTTCTTAAGAATTGCCTATTATTAACCCTTTATTGACCATGAAGAGAGAAATGTATCTAAGCAGTTAAGTATAATGAATGATGTAACTTTACAAGAAATTGGAGTGAACTATGCATTTGTAAGCTTTTTAGAAATCACAAAGGTGACAGTCTTGGAATTAATTGGTTTTGTATAATAAAAGTTGTGTGAAGTTATAAGGGGGAAAGCTCAGTGGAACAAAGATTAATTCTACAAATAGTCTAGAATGCAATTGGGAAAAATTTTCAAATTCTTAAAAGTAATATTTGTAGCATAAAAATTATTTGTGTATAACATGCTAACAATCTGTTCTTGACAAGATGAATTTCAACCCTTTTGTGCCTCCCAGGAACCAAAGCCAGAAAATGGAAATATGAGGCCTGGTTTAAAACTACACAGACTAAAAGATGCACTGGGGGGGCGGGGGTGATTGTATATTTTTATCCACACTTATAAGTATTTAGAAGGACAAGATTAAGAAAATAAAAGGGAATGATTGGGTTCATTGGGTGATTTTGAGCTAAGGTGGATCTTACAATTTTAAATGTTAACAGTAAATGGCCTTTGGGAAAATTGAGGTTCCAGATATAACCATTTGAGATTTTACAATATTTTACCCAAACTGGATTTAATTAAAATTTTGTCCTGAAACTTGTGGTCTTGTTTACAGTAAGATGTGTTCTTCTTTTGGAATATTGTCTCCTTTACAGATTGGGAAACTGAGGTGTGGTAAATCTGTTTACCTCGGTCTCCATAATCTGTAAAGGGGATAATAATAATAGCACCCACATCCCAGAGTTGTTGAGAGGATCATACAGTTGTGAACTGCTTGACATAGTACCCAAACTTGTATAGAGGGTATACAATGGTATATTCAAATTTTATAGGACTTAAGTTGGACAAAATATTTCTTTGGTGATGCTCTACCATTTTGTTATGTTGTTGAGTTTTCCCAGTCATGTCTGGCTCTTCAGAACGCCATTTGAGAATTCTTGGCAAAGATACTGGAATGGTTTGCTATTTCCTTCTCCAGCTCATTTTACAGATGAGGAAACTGAGTTTAACAGGGTTATATGACTTGCCAGGGGTCACATAGCTAGTAAGTGCTTGAGACCAGATTTGAACTGAAGAAGTGAGTCATCCTGACTCCAGACCAGGCACTCTATCCACTGTGCCATAGCTATCTATGATTTAGAGTGCTTTTCTAAATTGGCATTGATTCCATTATCATTAAGATTTCATTCTTTCCTTTTACAAAAACTTCACTCTTAGTACTTAACTTCCTTGTAATGTTAATTAGCAAATTACTATCCTGACACATTTAAGAAAATAACTTTTAAAAAATAGGTTTTTTTACATTTTAAAGTAAAATAAAAGACAGGGCTCTAAAACTCTTTAAATTTAGGGCACCACTACCCCCGCCAACCCTAAGATTTATAACACTATCATAAAATTTTTTTAAAGGAAAGTATTGCTATTAAGAACCATGGAATGCCAAAAGCAATTTTCCGTGTAAGATGTCTTGGAAGTGCGTTCAACTGAATTTATAACTGATATTAAGTTTAGTTTCCTGTTTTAAACACATGACATTTATGAAATGTTTCTTATATTGTGAATTTTGGGGGGAAATTGTATCCCACTAACTGTTAGATTAAGTTGAACTGTTTTAAAAAATGGTCAAAATGTTTAAAATTTTAAATATTTAATATTTTAATTTGCCATTTATAAAATGGAAAATAATAGCAATAATTCATTGGAGAAAGAGTAGTAAAATCCTTTTAAAGGTATCCTTATCTGTGAAGGACTTTTTAACTTGAACAAGGTCATAAGATCTGATTAACCCTGCTGAAAGCATGTTTTGAAACCCTGAAATGCTACAATTTGAGAAATGAACCTTTCCCAACCAAAATGGGGAAATTTACAGTTAGCTAATAGCAGAAAGAATAGTTCCAGCCAAGATTACTTCTGAAAATTGTAAAAAATGTATCTTTTTTTAACCCCTTACCTTCTGCCTTAGAACTGATAATAAGTATTAGTTCTAAGACAGAAGAGTAGTAAGGGTTAGGCTTTTGGAATTAAGTGACTTGCCCAGGGTCACACAACACAGCTAGGAAATATTTGTGGCTGCATTTGAACCTAGGACCTCCTATCTCAAGGCCTGGCTATCCACTGAGCCACCTCACTGCCCCTAAAATTGTATCTGTAAATAAAAAAAGACATAATATAAATATGTATTCTTAGACCTGGAAACTTCAAAGTAGTCAGGAATTTTCTGGGTGTTTTGAACCAACCTATTCATTGTATGGGTAAAAACCAGAATGAGTTTATTTTATGAATGAAGGATAAATGAAAAGTTCATATTTGTGCTATAAGAGAGAAATAACAACCTAACTCTAAGCTATGATTAATGAATATTGTTTGAGGCAAAATTTTGAGGACTATAGTTTGATATTGTTCAGAGATTTGATTTTAGGTATGACTAATCGTCATGAAACCATGAGGCCAGTATTAATGGGGGATACCATGTGCTACCCAAAGAGAATGCAATCTGAGAATTTCTTCAGGTAGATGTTTGTGCTAAGGAAAAGTTGTGGGATTGAATTGAAGTAGGTGATATTAGGAACCTCTTGACTCAGTTTCCCTATTGTGCAGTTTTCTTTCTGAATTAAAAATGTTTCCATTTGGTTAATACTGACCCTGGCTTTTGATACCCTTTGAATAATTTGTGAAAATTTATTACATGATTGGCTATTAACTTATGACTCTTGCCTGGAATCAAACAGCTAAGGGGAATTTTTTTCAGGTCACTCTGTACCCGTGAGAGGACAGTCTTAATATTGTCATAATCATGTCTCTTCTGACCCCATAGCAAATTTATGTAATAGAACAAGTGAATATGTTATTGCAATATTAAATCTCTTAATCTAAATCTCTTAATAGATTAATACTGAAACATCTGAGTTACTGTAATAGGATATAATTCAGATTGCCTCAGTAAGATCTTTCATACTTGCATCCTATTATAAGTGTGGAGGATCTTGCTGTTTTCAGTCTGAATTAATAGTCACTTCAGTATTCTGAGCAACTAATGGGTTCTTTGTTTTGTCCTCTTCTTGCTGTAAAATTGAGCCTTTATGTAAATAATTCTTTTAAGATATCCATGAATATATGATATTATAAATAATGATAAGATGATAATATCCTCAAAAGGAAGGGAATTAGATAAGAATGTAAAGGTCTTCTAATTAAATGGAATTGTAAATTTTGAAGAAACAACAAGGTCATACTATTTTCTCTTAAGAATTGGGAATATATGGAGTGTTGGCTACAGGAGGGGGGTGGGAGGAGGGGAAGGAAAGAACCTGAATCATGTAACCATGGAAAAATATTCAATATCAATTAAATAAATTTTTTCAAATAAAAAAAAGAATTGGGAATATATGATTGGATTTTAAACAAATGTTTCTAATAAGATCTATAAGCCCTGAGTATGTTTTAGTAACAAGTTTTCAAAATTAGACTAAGGATTCTATGTATTAAATTGCTTTCATAATTGAAATTATTTTCCTATTTTGAAGTCTTTAATGATTTTAAGAGATAGAAGGGCTAATTTTCTTATATCAAGAATTTCCAACAGACCGGCAGAAATCAACCTGCCTGGAAAATCACATTCCAAGTATTGTTAACCACCTTAGAATGTCTGTGACTGAAGTTGAAAATACAACACATAATACAATAGGTTATAATAGAAACCTAATTGCATAATGAAGATTCTTCCCTAGTAGGAATCTTCTTCCTTGTTTTCTTGGTTATTCTCCTGGAAGAGGTATACTTAGCAACTCTAGTTAAATGTTTTCTTTGCTTTGGGCATCATAATTGTTTCTGGTTCTTTATAACTATTGTACTACTTATACAACAAGATTTTCTCAAAATTAATCATGAGTATTACTAAGTTGCTTTGCAAATTTAGATTTAACTCAAATTTTTTTATTCTGTAATTGTTACTTTACCTTAAAGATTTTCATGGATATAGGAGTTCATTAGATTTTTATTAAGTTTCCATTTATATCTTTGTTTTATTTAAGTGATGCATTGAAGAGGCATATCTTCAAAGGATCAAAGGGGGGAATTATGGGATATTAAAATTTGAGATACTACTTTATTTCATTAAGACTTAATCTAGTTATTATTCTCCCTCCCATAATGTGAATTTAAACTCCTTCAGCCTACAACTGTAATTTTTTATAAAACTCACCCACTACTCACTTTTTGGAGAAACTTAAGAATAAAGCTCAAATGTATTTAAGGAAGTGTTAATGTCAGGTATTCCAGGAACTCTTAAGTTTTTGCTATGTAAAACCTCCACTTTGTGACTAACCTTTGTAACTAAACTTTGTGACAGTTGTAACTTAATACTCATGTTGGTAAAAATAGATTGTGTCATTTTACCTTAATAGAACTGCCTTAACTTGGAGTAGAGAATGGAACCTTGGTGACTGAGGAGCTTTGAATCCCATTTATTGGCAGTTGTTAGCTTTGCTAATAAATTGATTGTGCTCAGAACTTTGTTGCTCAGTTTTTCTTATTCACAGATTTCAATCAAGACAGAATAGATCCTAGTCATAACTCCATAATTCCTAGAACATGTGAGTAAGTGGATATATATATATATTTTTAACTGCATGTCTTGTCAAAATTTCTAGCATTTTCCAGATGTACCAATATTAAACTTTGAATTTATGTTCTCCTTTATTTTTTCTCTTAACATTAATTAAACTCTGTGAATAGACAATGATTCAAGACAATTCTGAAGGACTTTGAAAGATACTGTCCACCTCCAGAGAAAGAACTAATGGGATCTTAATGCAGATCGAAGAGCACAATTTTTCACTATATTCTTTGTGGTTTGGGTTTTCTTTTGTATCTTCTAACATGTGACCAAATGACCATATGGAAATATGTTTTGCATGATATTATATGTATAACCTGTATCAAATTGTTTACCATCTCAAGGAGAGGCCAGGGAGGGAGTCAGAGAATTTGGAATTTAAACTTTTAGAAAACTAATGTTAAAAATTGTTTTTACATGTAACTGGGGAAAATAAAATATTGGGGAAATTTTTTTAGCTATGAATGCTTTAAGAGAGTATATTTGGGGACATATTGTACTTCACTAGCTATTTATGTTTCTCTTTCCACAGAGTCTTCAAGCAGAAAGGAATAGACCAACCAAAAGCATGATTAACATCAATAGCCGCCTACAAGAACTCTTTGCTTGTGCTATTAAGGGTGCTTATCCAGACTTGGAAAGTCCTCCCCTGATAGTCACACCAAGTCAGCAACCAAAATTTGGGGATTATCAATGTAACAGTGCTATGGGCCTCTCAAAGGTATTCTATTAAAATGAATTATTCTAGGATATTTAAATCTTGGACAAGATCAGACATCCTGTGAGCAAAAGATTGTAAATTATTTACATAACATGATCTCTCCTTGAATTCTAAGTTTGCCCCATTCCTTGAAAGTGTGTCTTTTCTGAACAGCTGCTACAGTACCTGGCCTGTGGTAGGCATTTAATAAATAAATGCTATTGATTAATTGGAGGTTTTTTCCACCCAAAATATTGAAGGACTTAATTCTAAAAGAGATAGGTTAACGGTTTAGCCCGTGGCTTGTTTATTCTGCAAACAGCCAATAAATTTGTTTCCCAATACTAAGAATCTCTATTACTATTCCTCACAGTGAAATGAGTAGCTGTGAAAATGTGATTTTTCCTTTCTATTTTGACACACATTCATCCCTTATTTAGTATTTTCTGATTGTTCCTCCTACTCCTTTCACCATAAAAAATTAAAATCACCCATCTGCCAGCTTCAAATATTTAACTTGTCATTGCAATTTAAATAAAATTATTATGTGGATTGGGTTGTCCTATAATGATTAACATATTAGCCATAGGTGATCCTTCAGATTTTTTTATTGCTTTTTTTTTCCTTCCAAAGATTCAAACACAACTTATTATTAAATGAACTTTTCCACAATTAAAAAACAAAACAAAAAAAAACCTCTTACCTTCTGTTTTAAAATCAAACCTATGGATTGGTTATAAGGCAGAAGAGTGAAATGAGCTAAGCAATGGAGAATTAAGTAGTGACTTACCCAGGGTCACACAACTAGAAAGTATTTGAGGACATATTTGAACCCAGATCCTCTTGTTCTCTGGGCCTGGCTCTCAATCCTAGCTGCCCTTCACTTTTGATAATTACTACTAGCTGTCCTCTTTCTACCCTCCCACTTACTTCTTGGTTCCTATCTATTGAGCCTGGCATCTTTACCTGGATTGTGTTCCATATTCTATATTAAAGTTTAATATTATGTATAAAGAACTGTATTCTAGTTAATGCCCAAGTGTTTTAAGTCCTTGTCTTCCATGGTGACTTGCTAATTAGACTTAAACACAACAGAGCTTTCGACCTTAAATCTGTTGTATTATTACTAGAATAACGACAGCAAAATAATTTGTAAACTCCACGTGTTTTCTCTACTTCATTTCTGTGAAGCAATGGTTATGACACTTTCATTCCTTTTGATGTTTCTTATATAAGCTGATCTTAGAGGCAATACCACCTCTGCTTTTTTTGGTGGTACTTACATAAAAAGGACCTTTTGCTTTACATCAGGCTGCATTCATGGATTTGCAAGAAATGTTTTCAGATTTGTAGCATATTGAGCTGCCTTGTGTTGTGTTACAGATGCTGCTCAAAACCCAGGAACAGAAAGTTAACCCAAGAGAAATTGCAGAAAATATTACCAGACACCTTCCAGACAACGAATACATTGAAAAAGTTGAAATTGCTGGTCCTGGTATGATCATAATTTTATCCTTTTAAAGTAGAAATGCCGGTGCTGGTTCTTCATTGAAACTAGAGAGATAAGTTCAAATACAGTTTTAGGGTAAAACAGTGAGGAGAGAATTAAATAAAAGATGGTTTAGTAGAAGATCTTCAGGAAGGGGGATAAGTCCAACTAACCATATGATTTTAAATTCCTTATTCATGAAATGAGGAATAAATCCCCTTCTTTTTATTTTTGGAATGATAATAGGTATAAAAATGGATATAAGAATATTTTTCAAAACAATAAAGCAATATAAGTGTAAGCTTTTAGAAAATGGTATTGTCATAATAGATTATGCTAGAAATGTGTGCTATAATTAGCATGCTACTTTAGTCATGATTGAGAAATCTTGTTTTTTATCAGAGGCAGATAATTTATTTTCCATAGTTAATAAGAAAAACTATTAGCTTATATTCAAGAGACTTGGGTTCTAGTCTTTTACTAACTAGGCCTTTTATTATATCCCTCATTGTCTATTGCTGAACTATGGTGAGTTATTCAACCTCTCTGAGCCCTGGTTTCTTCATTTGTAACATGGAAAAGTTGGACAAAGTGATTTCTAAGTGCCCTTGGAAGCTCTGAAATTCTTTAATTCAGAGACCTCCCCAAGTGGCAGATGTATTTATATAGTTCAAAGTTTGAATAACCTTGGCAAAAACAGTGCTCATGAAACTTTTGCTTCCTATGTAGTCTATCTCTAGAAAATATTCAAGAGATAACTGATGATTTATTAATTACTGAAAACTATGGTATTAATTTATTTAAGAATATCAATTTTTGTTTAGAAATGTATGTATTGGGGGCAGCTAGGTGACTCAGTGGATTGAGAACCAGGCCCAGAGATGGAAGGTCCTAGGTTCAAATTTGACCTCAGATACTTCCTAGCTGTGTGACCCTGGGCAAGTCACTTAACTCATTGCCTAGCCCTTACTGCTCTTTTGCCTTAGAACCAATACACAATTGATTTCAGCAGAAAGTAAAGTTAAGGGGGGGAGAGGGATCCCAAAACTAAGGTTCTGCAACTTGCATTCCTTTTTTCCTTCCTCACTTCTAGGTTTTATTAATGTTCATCTAAGAAAAGATTTTGTATCCAAACAACTGACTAAACTTTTGTTGAATGGAGTACAACCACCTGCTCTTGGAGAGAGAAAGAAGGTAGCTATGTGGACAACATTATTGTACTGAAGGATTTTTTTGTGTATGCAATAGTGAAAAATTATAAACAATTCATTATTCCTTGCATTTTTTTGATTTGAGATTTAAACTAATGTAATGTGATTGTGTGTGGAATTTAAAATCACTATAAACTTTTTTAGAGTTCTAGTGGTTATACCATAATCACAAGCAAAATGTAGCAAATTTTATTAGAAACAATTTGATGATCTTTTATCAGTTCCACATTGAGCAGTACTCTTAAAGATTTAAAGAAATTGATACCATTATTAAAATTATTTTTAAAATAAACTAAATTTATAGTCCTATGGAAAGAACAAAGCTGTATTTCATGACATGGATTAAAATTGGTAAACTCATCTCTATGATATCTTTTAATAATAAAGTGACAATACAAAGGGAGATGCTTGGAAAGGTTAATGGTTAGTTCAGCTCAAGTTCTACCTTCTATTTGATGCATTCTCCTCCCTAGCTCATAATTTTTCTTTTATATATACTTATTGATGCACATATTGCCTGCTTCTATAGAATGTAAGCACCTTGAGGGGGCAGTAGTATCTTATAGTACCCAATACATAGTATATGTTTAATAAATGTTGGTGGAAATATAAATTTTATGATGAAGTTCTATGTATAAATAATGAAATTAAGCATTTCTGCACAATATTTTCTCTGGTTTTCTGTCCCAGGTTGTAGTCGATTTTTCTTCTCCAAATATAGCAAAAGAGATGCATGTAGGCCATCTTCGGTCAACCATTATAGGAGAGAGCATGTGCCGACTCTTTGAATTTGTAGGATATGACGTACTCAGGTAGGTACCACTTTCTTTCGTTTTGGCATTTCTGTTGAAAATGAGGCTTTGTCTATACAATACCACTCATAGTACTTTCCCTTCTCATTTGCCTAGAGTACCTTGTATTTCTTCTTTGCTTTATACCTAGTATTTTACATATCTGTGTACAGTTTAGTAGGATGTAAATTTTTTAATGGCAGA
Source organism: Monodelphis domestica (assembly GCF_027887165.1). NCBI lineage: Eukaryota > Metazoa > Chordata > Mammalia > Didelphimorphia > Didelphidae > Monodelphis > Monodelphis domestica. Next base: position 373,728,527 of record NC_077227.1, read on the forward strand.
AGCCTTTGGATTCCTTTGTTTTTATCCCTAATTTATAGCATAGATTCTCTCACATGGTAGGCATTAAATTTTTTCCCCCTAAATTAAGATAAATTGATTGAATGAATGAATTTGTCAATTAACCTCAGTTTTTCTGACCTACCTGGATTTCCTGAGCTATCTATCCAGGTTAGCTCCATTACATAGATAAAGCAATCTCTTGGTATGTTTTCACATTAATATTTTAAGTATGGTTTACTAATCTAGTGATTAGTTTAGATATTGTAAAAACCTCTTTATAACTTGATATAAATTAGTTAATTAAAATAGCTATACCATGAGGTGATAATATGATGCAATACTGGGCAGAGAATCTAGGAACTAGTATTCAAGTTCTTGACTTTGCCACAAATCAGTTGTGGAATCTTGAGCAGATTGTTTTCCTTCCCTAAGCCTCAGATTTCTTTTCTAAAACATAGGAGATTGTATTTCTAAAATCTACCTTACTCTTTGAATCTGTTTCTAAAAGGGTTTTTTTGTTTTTGTTTTTGTTTTTTACATTGCTAACCAGGTTAAATCACGTAGGAGACTGGGGGACTCAGTTTGGTATGCTCATCGCTCACCTACAGGATAAATTTCCAGATTATATAACGGTTTCACCTCCTATAGGTGATCTTCAGGCCTTTTATAAGGTATACGCTACCAGTTATTTATTCTTTGTCTTTCTCCTTCTGTATGAAGTTAAAGCCTTTCAGATTCCAGATTCCCTTAACATTGCTGACATAACACATTACTTGGCCACACTATGCTTCTATCTAATTAGCCTTCTAGCTGTTCTCTGTGCATAACATTGTATATGTGGCTGGGTGACACAGGTAGATGAAACTCTGTATTTGGAATCAGGAAGACTAGTTAAAATCTGGCTCTCAGACATTTAATAGCTATTTAGCCCTAGGCCAGTCACTTTTCCTCTGTTTGCCCCAATTTCTTCAACTATAAAGTGGAGATAATAATAGCATCCATCTTCCAGAGTTGCTCTAAGGATCAAATGAGATAAAATTTATTGTAAAGGACTTTGCTATGTAAATGCCAGTTACTATGTGTCCTGCATCCATGCCTTTGCATAGGCTGGCCCCTCATATATAGAATGCTTTTCCTCCTCATCTCAATCTCTTGTAATCCTTAGTTCCCTTTATGCCCTCAAATCACTGTTTTGTACATATCCCCAGTTTACTTATAGTCCTCCAACAGAATACAAGTACCCTGAGTGCATGCAGACTGTCTTATATTTGTATCCTTGGACTAAGTGATATATAAAATGAAATGTCTTATTTAATTATTCTAAGTCTTGATATTAGAATTAGTTTTTTTACAGTGATACTAGTTTGTTGTCATAATGAAGCTAAAATAAGTTTTAAATCAATTTACTAATATCATTGCATTTATGTTTATATAAAGACAGCCAAAACATCTACCTCACAATTTATTTTGGTGTTTATTTAGCAAGATAGTACTAGTCATCTTTGCCTGGAATAGCAGAAACTGAAATGACATGTCACCTTATTGACCATTCTTAGTGTTGGTGCAATATTTAGTCACCCAAATCAGAGAATGTTCCACTGCTTTTTTAAAGAACAGGATATATATTCCTACTTCACAAGCAAGGTTATTTTTCTCAGAAACTACATGTGGAACAGGGAATGATATAGAAAATCTTCTTAATACAGTTATATTTGAAGTAGGATTGTATAAATTAGGAAAGGAAGAAGAACAGCAGAAAATTTAAGGTTTTGTTGGTCACAGAAAAAAGTAACAAATATGGTTGTTTAGCAGATTCACTTATTATATTTTTAATGTTAAGAACCATACAAGTTCCAAATCTTTTTTTTTTTTTAATTTCTTTTGTGGCATAGATTATACATTTATAAATTCTTGGTCCCTTCTCCAAAATAACACAAATAGGCTTCCAAGTTATTCTTTTTTAAATTAAGGAATCTAAGAAGAGGTTTGACACTGAGGAAGAATTCAAGAAGCGAGCATACCAGTGTGTGGTTCAACTCCAGAGTAAAATGCCAGACATCACAAAAGCTTGGAATCTGATCTGTGATGTTTCTCGCCGAGGTGAGCTTTGGGAATTGATTATGTCCACTATAAGTAGGATCTTAATTGTATAGCCTTTACACAGTTATTATGTGCTATTATGAGATACTTTTATCTACTTTAAAGTCAGTCTTATGAATAGCGAATGTCAACCTATTATCTTGTACCATCTGAGAAATTAGGATGGTTTATCATTTTGTATCATGTTTTTTATAGTTTGCTTATGCAAAAAATTCTCAACCTTACATTATCATATTTTCAAGTTTGAGAAGGGTTTTTTTGGGGTTTTTTTGTTTTTTGGTTGGGGAAGGTAGATATAGTATTCAAAGTATTCAGTATTTTAGAAATGACATTTTATTATAAATCCATAATTGTCAGCTATAAGTATATTTTGTTCATTTTAATTACTTCACTGTAATTGTATCTTGTTTGAGAGATGTTTTGTCTTTTAAATTTTGTATAAATAGACCCATTTTCTTTCTTTTGAGCTGATTTCCTTTTTCTTTTAGAGTTCCAAAAAATCTATGATGCTTTAGATATTTCCCTGATAGAGAGAGGGGAATCATTCTACCAAGATAGGATGACTGATATTGTCAAAGAATTTGAGGAAAAAGGTAAGTTGTAAACTTAAATAAAACTACTTAGAATTTGGAATTCATTTCATTCAAACTATCATTTTTAGGACACTGATAGTGGTCGTTTTCTTCATCCTCATATGCTCATATTTATAGTCTATTTAGAGATGATAACATATATAAACAAGCAACATCGTCATTATATCAGCTAGTCAGTTAACAAGCATTTATTATATGTTCACTATACATTCTGTTCTGGGAGACAGAAAACAAAAAATGAAAAAATTTCTGCCTCCAGAAGCATATTTTATTGAAGTAAGGCAACATGAATGTATTTAAATATATACAAAATAAATACAAAATATTTCATAGGAATGTAAGGCACTAGCAGCTTGAGAGATTAGGAAAGGTTTAATAGAAAACTAAAAGGTGGTACTTGAGCTATTAAGGGAAATGAGGGGCCTTATGCAGTGGAGATGAGTCAGGAGTACATTTCAGGCTTGGCGGGTAGCCATCTCAAATCCATAAAGACAAAATATGAGTTTGACTGGACAATAAAGCTGTAAGAGAGTGATGTGTAATGAGATTAGAAAGGTAGGTTGGTTCTGAGACATGAAGGACTTTAAAAACCAAAAAGATTTTGTAGTTATTTTATCCTATTGGGAATAGGGAGCTATTAGAGTTTATTGTGTGACATGGACAGAGCTGTATTGATGGCAGTACAGGATTGTAAATTACAGCAAGAGGAAATTTGAAGCAAAGTGACCAATTAGGAGGTCATTGAAATCCAGGAAAGAGTTCATGAGAGAGCCCAGACTAAGTTGGTGTGACTTTAGAGGTGAAATATGAGAGGTTATGGAGGTAGAAAAGAAAGATTTGGCAACAGGTTAGGATAAGGGGAAGTGAGAAGACAACGCTGAAGTTACCAACCTAGGAGACTGAAAGGATGGTAATATTTTGCAGTACCAAAAGCAGTCTAGAGGCCATGTACCCAATTCACTGATATACCAGGGTATCCTTAACAGTGAAACCAAAGTTAATGTAAAGAGTTTCTTCCTTTAGGGGGCAGCTGGGTAGCTCAGTGGATTGAGACCCAGGTCCAGAGACAGGAGCTCCTGGGTTCAAATCTGGCCAGACCTAGAGATGGGAGATCCTAAGTTTAAATCCGGCCTCAGTCACTTCCTAGCTGTATGACCCTGGCCAAGTCACTTAACCCCCCCATTGCCTAGCCCTTACTGCTCTTCTGCCTTGGAACCAAAACATAGTATTGATTCTAAGACAGAAGGTAAGTGTTTTTTAAAAGCTTTTTTTAAAAAAGTGAATTGTTCAGGTCAAGGTGGACAGAAGATCCTAAGTTTGTGTTGTTTTGGTCATAAACATTGAGTTCTTGAGCACGAGTACCTGGACAGGGACTCATGGCAGTTTCTGTGCCAATTATTGTGGTTAGAGCTAAATGGAAGCTCTTGGAGTTGCCTGAACCATAAACAATATTGAGTCCCAGGACAGAGAGTTGGAGAATATTTCTTCCCTGGAACTGAAATTGATGAAATTGAAGAAGTGATGGAAACAAAGAGACAAGAGTACTTAATTATCCAAATCCCCTTTTAATGACACTGTATATAGCTTGTGAAAAAGATAGATGCTACCTGGAGGCTTGAGTACCAAATCTATTCCATTGATCTACTACTCTTATTTCCTAGCCAGTACCAGGTCATTTTGAAGATTATTACTTTGTAATCCTGTTTGCGATCTAATACTGCTAGGCCACCTTTGTTATTATTTATTCTAACTGTGAAATATTTTTTGGTACTTTGGTATGACATTGAATAAGTAAATTTATTGAAGGATGAACTATCATTTTTATTATATTGGTTTGGTTTTCCCATAAGCAAACTAAGATATCCCCAGTTGTTTGAGAGTTCATTTCCTAAGGATAGTAATGTTCACCACTATACTGAGAGTGTAATGATAATTCTGAGTCAAAGATGAAGCCACAGTGGTATGGCCTTAGGTCAAAATAATGGCTTATCAGAGAAGGAGAGTGGGACATCAACCTTCCCCCACCCCTTTTCCACTAGCTCAATGACCCTATATGTATAAGAATGTTGCAATTATGAAATTTTTTTCTCATTCTCTGCTGGTTCTATCTGTTATGATAGAGGTTTGCCCAACTAGACCTTTGAAGTCATTAATCCAACAGTGAGCGTCAAAAATCCTCTGAGCAATTAGTTCTGGCAAAACCTCTCTCAATGGAGTAAAATGTAAGCTGCATCGCCAGCATGTGAATTAACCTTGAGAGAGATTAACTTTTATTTATACTTTTTCCTGTGTGGTAGCCAGGAATCTAAGTGGTCTGTCACACAGAGAAAATAGAACTGGACACCTAAAGGCTCTCCACTTTAAAATCAGTACCAGTGGTGGAATTTTGTTGATGCCCTCTACTGCATACAGTTGTTTATAAGGCATGTTAATACTGGAAACATCATACTTCCTCAACGTTCATCTCAAAATGGAAAACCCAGCAAATGTGATGGCAAAGTGCCCAATCTGGGACCTTCTTCGAGGACAAATGAGCTAATCAGGGCAATGGTAGAAGGAGGCCTTAGTGGGAGTATATGTTCTGTAGGAGTTCTGATAGTGTCTGACAGCAGATGATGAATTTAACTGACAAAGCAATCCCGTATGCAGACCTGAGATGAAGAGAATCAATATAATCAATTTTCCAGTCAGAGGCAGATTATGAACCACATGGGGGCATACTGTCTCACTCTTACAAAGGCAGATTGCTTAAACTGGCATAAAGAATACTGTTATACAGATGTAATTCCATTGCCTTTAGTTATAGGGTTCATAAAGTCTTGTGCACCAACTTCAACAGAACATCATATCCCCATTTAAAGATTGACAGCACCAGGCAATACTGTTTATTAGACCATTTCCTCAATCTGTTCATCATTTAATTTTGAGTTGACTACATGAATAAAAAATTTTTCCCCTTCCATTTTTGTTTACACATAGTTTTGGACCAGTCCATTCCTGGCATTACTTTATTTTCTTTGTTGTTGTTGATACATTTTGTTTTTATTTCCCTTTTCCAAATATGTCTCACTTCCCTACCCAGTGAGCCCTGAGGCAAAAAAAAAATCCACTAAGCAAAATCAATCAACATGGGATCATGCCTGACAATGTATGCAACATACCACACCTGTAGTCCTCTCTATACTTCCCCTATTCCCTTCTGCAAAGGAAAGGAGGAAGCATGTTCTCAACTCTTATCTCAGTCCACGCTTGGTCATAATACAACATTCAGTTTCTTTTCTTCTTTCCCTTTATATTGTCATTTTGTTAACCTCATTTTTTCCCTAGTTCTGCATTATTCTGATTCCTTATCACAGCCTTTTTCAGTTACATTATAAATTGGCTTCTTGAGTGTATCCTTAAAGACAATTATGACTCCAGTTTGAATAATAAAGTCTTGGAAGACTTGGGCAGATGGAACAGGTGGGGTTTTTTAAGGTGCCTATCAGGAGCTTAGGAACAAATGTCATAGATCCGAGTTGTGTCTCAGAGCCAGAAGACAGACAAAAATGACTTTGGTTGTATACTATTTCTTTAAAGTGTTCTTAGAAATAGCTCTAAATAATTTTTCCAGAGGATACAAAAGAAAATTCATCAAATTCATATTAAACCCTTGGGTGAGGAGTAAAAATGCAAGAGTTAGTAAATTTCACCCTGTTTAAAAATATTTTAAAGTGCCTAACATAGCTGTTCTGTGAATATTATTGAATTGAATTCTAAATATTGTCTTGTTGAGAAATATTTTTACTCCTGTTGACAATTAGCCTCTTCCTGCAGGATTTGTGCAGGTGGATGATGGGAGGAAGATTGTGTTTGTCCCAGAAAGCTCAGTTCCATTAACAATAGTAAAATCAGATGGAGGTTATACTTATGATACATCTGACTTAGCTGCTATCAAGCAAAGACTAATGGAAGAAAAGGCAGATATAATTATCTATGTGGTAGACAGTGGACAGGTGAGTTCATGGATCTCTTTTTGTTCCTATTTTCTATAGAACTGTAATATTTTACTTTGCTATTTGGTAGTTGGCCAAGATCTTTAAACCCTAAAATTCAGAAGTTTTATTCTTGTTTTACAAAGATGCTTAGATGTCAGCAAGACTACTTTTAAGATCTCTAAAATACAAAGAAATAGAAGTTGTTATTGAATTCTTCAGTTGCTATTTCTCTTAGAGCAGAAGTTCTTAACCTTATTTTACATCTTGGATCCCTTTGGCAATGTGGGAAAATACTTTTCACAGTGTTTTAAATATGTAAAATGCATAGGAAGCCAATTATGGTAGAATAAAAATGTAAATTTTTTTCCTATTCAAATTCATAGAACCTTGGAAATTAGTGGAGTCCAGGTTTAGAACATGTGTTTTAGATAGACCTTCCATGAAGGATTTATGAAAGTAAAATGTGGATGAGCAGTACACAGGATGAAGTTATTTGAAGGGAGTTGTTTTCATTGTTAGTGAAGAAAATACAACCAGAAAATCACTGATTATTCTAGGTTTTGATACAGAAAAATAGCCTCAACTTCTTTAATCGTATTCCAGAACAGAACGTATAAATGTTTTTCTGTTATTTTGTATACAGGCTGTACACTTTCAGGCAATATTTGCAGCAGCTCAGATGATTGGATGGTATGATCCTAAAGTGACCCGAGTAAGCCATGCTGGATTTGGCGTAGTGCTAGGAGAAGACAAGTAAGTGCAAAACCTGGGGAGAAAAATAGAATGACCACCGCCTCAAAATCTACAAAATCATTTTTTTTTTGGTTGCATGATCAGAATTCAAGAAGCTGCCTCCCTGGTGAAGGGAGCGGCTGTGCTGCTCGGTGCATTGAGAGCCAGGAGGTTCCTGTTCAAATGTGACCCTGGGCAAATCACTTGACCCCCATTGCCTAGCCCTTACCACTCTTCTGCCTTGGAACTAATACTCAGTATTGATTCTAAGATAGAAGGTAAGGGTTTAAAAAAAAATTTTTTTTTTTAAGAAGTCTGGTGAAACCAACCGAACAACCTTGTAACACAATTCTACTGGAACAGCTATTTGCAAACATTTTGCCCTGTTTCTAGCTCTCCCTATAACAGCTATCATTATTGACTATTTGAGATGTGTTATACTGAGTTTTAGTTTGTAGTCAGAGTACTAGGTCCCTTTGTAACTAAATAATTAAGGAATTGCTCAGAATTTTAAGAAAATTGTGTAGATTTACTGGTTTATTTAAGTTTTGATTTGTGTTTATTGGGAACTGACTTTAGAATTTATAGGCAGTTGTATTTAAAATAGTATGAAGTTAGTATATTTGAGTAAGTTTACTTGATACTTATCCCCTAACCCAATTCTCATTTTTTCATCTAATCAGATATGATAATTTAAAATCATAATGATTTTAAGACTAATATTTCTGCTCTGCTAGTGTATTTATTTTAGTATTTTATTCCATTAAAAATGCTTAAATAAGAGCATATATTTTGGTCGGGCAGAAACATAGTTATATATACACTGCATGTGTGTATCATATTTGTATATACTTAAACATCACAGATTCTGTCACCCACTGTTTCTAACTGGATTTGTTCTGTCTTTGATATGTTTACAAAGAATCACCCTTCATGTTGTTGTTTTTTCCCCTTTGTCCTTAATTCAGGACCCTGCCCTTCCTCTCCACCATTCACCATTCATCTTCTCTTTTCTAATAGCCTCCTTTTTATTTTGGATTCACTCCACTGCCAGTTTTGTTTTTGTCCAGTTGGTGCTTGAATCTATTAACGCAAAACTTTTAAATGTTTGATTTTAGGAAAAAATTTAAAACTCGCTCAGGTGATACAGTGCGCCTCATAGATCTGTTAGAGGAAGGACTGAAAAGGTCTATGGATAAACTGAAGGAAAAAGAAAGAGATAAGGTAATTTGGGGCCATATTGGCATTGGACAAGTATGTGTTTTGATTTTTTTTCCTTTGCTTCTTACTGTGTTTGTTAAGTAGACTATAAATTGTAGGCAATATGATACTTTGTGACTATCAGCTTTTTGCACTCAAATAATGTACTGTGAACTACTTAAAAAGGAAATGCTAATTTCTTAGGATCAGAATACTACTTGCTCTCTGTTGTCATAGACTCTCCTTTTACCTTCTTTACTCAGTAATCTTTCCTCCCTTAAAATAAAAGATAAAATAAAAATTTCAGTAATTGTAATGTCCTATCCTGCCGCTGTCCCCTGCCACCAAAATCATTCTCCCTCCTTTAGCACCTGACTCAACATCTCTTGCCTTTATACCTTGGAACTTTAAAATCTCTATAGATAGTCCTTCCATTTCCAATTTCCTAAACTTCATTCTATCTGTGACCTCTTTCATACTGCACTTTGGCCATATGGAATACATTACCTGCATCCCTGACATTCTTCTAACTGGCCATAACCTGTCATTCTCACCCTATCCTGTGCTTAGTCCCTCCTGCAGCTCTTCTTTGCCCTTATTACGAACTCTAATCTTTTTCCTCCTCAGTATTTTCTTGGACCATTTCTGTTTCTCTGAATTCACTTTTCCTCTTTCTCCAACATCAGTCCAATAGTTAGCCATTTTTGCTCTTGAATCCTTTGCTGTCTCTGTGGGACCCTCCAACCCACCTTGTTCTGTGATGGTTCTTTACTTGCCAGACTTAAAACCTGGATGATTCCCACCAGCTCTACTTCTCACAAGCAATTGAAAAAAGCTAGAGGTAATCTCACACCCATTCTGACTGGGATACCTTATGAATTAATGTTATCCAACTTCAGCTGGGCCCTCTCTGCAATAAAGCAATTCTTTTTTTTCTTTTTTTTTTAATTTTTAATTTTTTTTTAACCCTTACCTTTTGTCTTGGGATCAGAACTGCGTATTGGTTCCAAGGCAGAAGAGTGGTAAGGGCTAGGCAATGCAGGTCAAGTGGCTTGCCCAGGCTCACACAGCTAGGAAGTGTCTCAGGTTAGATTTGAACCTAGGACCTCCCATTTGTAGGCCTGGTTCTCAATCCACTGAGCTACCCAGCTGCCCCCTAGAGCAATCCTTTTTTTATCCTTCCCCACAAAATCTGTTCCAGACCTCTTTTCTCATCAAGGTCCCATGTGGCCTCTTTCTCCTCTGAACTGAAAACCTTCCTCTGACTGGACTGTTGAGAATTTTTAAGGGCATGAACCCTTCTGCCATTCTCGTCTTAGATCCCCTAGACCAGTGGTATGAAAATCAAATGAAAACAGGGCCACTAAACCTTACATAAGGATCCCTACAGGCTACACATTGACTTAGAAAACCACATTGATATCTGCGTTCCATTTTATTTTTATGCATTTTGTTAAATATTTTCTGTTACGTTTAATCTGGTGCATGTAGCCCATACTCATTTGACACCTCTGGCCAAGATGGAATTCACCCTCCTTTATTGAAGTTTCTGACTCCTTATGTGCATGGACCTGTCAAATCCAGGAAATCGTCTTCTGAATCATCTCACCCACTCCACCTCTCTGAATATTTCAGGCACCAGCAGTCATTGTCCATACTTTCTCTCTTCTCACTCTTCAACCCTTTGTAATCTAGCTTCCAATTTCATCATCAACTGAAACGGCTTTCTCCAAAATTGCCAAAATCTAATGGTCTTTACATAGTCCTGATCCATCTTAACCTATCCATCATGTTTGAGATTATTGGTTACTTCCTGCCTGTCTGGCTTTTCAATCTCCTTTGCTGTCTCAGTCATCTCATACTTCAAAATTATGTGCACATTCTTATGTTTTCGGCCTACACTCTCTTCTATGCCTTTTCATTGGCTTAACTATATTCTGTCTTTATGAATTCAAGACTAGTCCCATTCTCTTGAGTTTCATCCTATAGCATCAGTTTCCTATTAGATATTTCAAACAATGTCTCAGAGATATAGTAAACTCAAAATGTCCAAAACTTAACTCTTCCTCCATTCCAAACTTACCTAGGTCTGTCAAAGGTACATAACAGTGATCTTTTGGGTTCACGATTTTAGCATTATCTAGGACTCGTTATTCTCTCAGCCCACATATTTAATTATTTCCAAGTCTTGCTATTTCCTATTTCCACCTTTATAACATCTCCTTCTTCCAGCTCAATCAACTTACACAACTGTCACCTTAATTTAGGCCCTCATCACCTCTTATTTAGATTATTACACGTGCTTTCTTAATGATCCCCCTGTCTCAGGTTTCATTAACCCCAGTTCTTCCTCCACATATTTGCCAGTTATTTTCTTTTAAGTACAAATCTGGCTCCCGGTTCTCTAGAATAAAATAGCTCTTTGTTTTCAAAGCCTTTCATGAACTACACCCAGCCCATCTCTCCAATAGCTTTCTGTTTGAGGTATTTTGTAAATATTTGTAAGCTATTAATTATATTCTCATAATATATATGTATTCATTTTTTTCTTGTCATCTCAGATGTAAGCATTGTGAATATAGGAATTGCTTCATTCATTGCCTAGACTTATCAAATAGTGAGTAATGCTTTTTTCTCTTAAAGGTTTTAACTCCAGAGGAATTGAAGGCTGCTCAGACTTCGGTCGCTTTTGGCTGCATCAGATATGCTGATCTTTCCCACAATAGGATGAATGACTACATCTTCTCCTTTGACAAAATGCTAGATGACAGAGGAAACACAGCAGCTTACTTACTATATGCCTTCACTAGGATAAGGTAAAGTAGAGAGTAAAGCATAGGATGTAATTTTTTATAGAAAGACATCTTGCAGACAACAAGTCCATTGTTACAAATGGAGGACACTGTAGAGGTAGGTTCACAAATGAGAAAAGGCCTAGAGCAGTTAAGGAGGGTGCCCATGCCAGCCATATCTTTATTTTTCACCAAGTTGCACTTCACACTTCCCTTGCAGTGGGTATCCTAATTCTCACCCCACCTCGCCCAATATTCTTTTCTGCTTTTCAGATTCTTGTGTTTTTTTTTTCATTTATTTTACCATTAAATTGTAAGTTTCATGAGAGCAGAGACTATCTTGTTTGCTTGTATTTGTCTTCCTAGCACATAGCACATAAAATTGATGTCACATCTGGAAGTCACATCTGGAACTCAAACCCAAATCACCTGACTTTTAGTCTAGTGCTCTCATAACTACATCATATAGCCTCTTGATCTAAATTCTGCTTCAAAACATCCCTGGAAATGTGGAGATTATTTTTGCTTTCAGTTTTAAAATAATTGCTTTCATCTGAATCCTTGGACTTCCGCCTTTATTTTCTGCACTACTGTCTCTTAAAGTTATTGGTTTAAATATTTTAAAATTATTTTAAAATAATCTGTTTAGATTTCCATGTTAGTTTTATTTTGGCAAGTGGTTCAGACCAGATAAATAGTGAGTTAGTACAGCTCCTATAATGCTCTTCTGCTCTTCTTCTTGTTAACTAGTAGTTTTGTAAATGGCTAATGCACTTTTTTTATCGCCAATTTTAAAAAAGAATGGTTATACATACCATAAATGAGCAATGTTTACACAGTAATTTCCTTTTTAGATCTATTGCTCGATTGGCTAACATTGATGAAGAGATGTTACAGAAAGCTGCTAAGGAAACTAAGATCATTTTGGACCATGAGAAGGAATGGAAGCTAGGCCGGTGTATTTTACGTTTTCCTGAGATTCTGCAAAAGATTTTGGATGACTTGTTTCTCCACACGCTCTGTGATTATATCTATGAATTAGCAACCACTTTTACAGAATTCTATGATAGTTGTTATTGCGTGGAAAAAGATCGCCAGACTGGTAAGTGTCTTTGTCCAACAACAGGATTTAGTGTGGAGCATTCAGTATGACAAAACATTTTCAACAGGAGTTAGTAAAACTGATTAGACATGATCCCAGACCAAAGAATCCTTTGAAGATTCTTCATCAAATTTCTACTCCATCCTTCTCTCCCTCTATAGTAAAAGTATATTAAAGTCAAGTAAATGTTTGAGATACTGAATACAATCAACCTATGAGAGAAGCCTCACCATTTAACATTGAAAAGAAATGCAGCCTACCCTTTATGTCCTTGGGTTCATCGCTTTTCTATAATTCTGGTCAAGTACCTTTATGATATGATTACCTTTTGTTCCGAAGGAAACTACTACATTTCTGCTTCCATTTACAGCACAGAGATACTTAAAGTACATTCTAGAAAGACCATATTCTTTAAAGGAAGACTATAATTTAATAATACCTGAAAGGAACAAACTGTGTCAATCTGACACAGTTCATGTTTTCATCAATTAAAATAATAAAAATAGTAGTATAGAGATAGTCTTAAATCTTTTTAAATTGTTATTTTAAACCTTTTCCTTCTTTAGACAGAAAGCAGTTAGGGCTAGGCAGTTGGGGTTATGTGTTGTCTAGGGTCACATAGCTAGGAAGTATCTGAGGATAGATTTGAACCCAGGGCCTTCCTCATACCAGATCTGGTGTTCTATCCATTCTGCTACCTAGCTGATCCCTATTCATAAATTTTTTATTTTAATATAAAAATAAATTTACATTAGTTAACCTTCCTGTCCCTTCTGTTAAAATGTAGAGGGTATTGTTTATCTTAAGATATGAATGATTTTAAAATATACCTTTTGTGTTTCATAGGTAAAATATTGAAGGTGAACATGTGGAGGATGTTATTGTGTGAAGCAACTGCTGCTATCATGGCTAAAGGATTTGATATCCTAGGTATAAAACCTGTTCAGAAGATGTGATTAAACCTGTGTTTGAAACATTTTGTTTTTTACAAAAATGGCCAATAGCACTCTGCTTTTTTAAATAATCATGTGGAGAAGATATTTTAAAAAATAAAGGGAAAATGCAACTTTTTCTATGAAGGGGGCATTTTTATTTCCAATAAATATATTTATATGGGAAAAGTGATGGTCCTCTAGTTCCAATCCCAGAGTCCATTACTATGAACTAATTTGGTAATCAGTCCACCCCCAGTTTTTGTGTGTGTGTATGGTTGTTTTTTTTTCTGGAAATTTTTATTTAATTACTTAATTTGGGGTTTTTTTTTCCCTATGGTTTCAAGATTCATGTTCTTTCCCTGCCCTCTCCCAATTCTTCTTCTGTAGCCAACATGTAATTCCTTTGGGTTTTACATGTGTCATTGATCAAGACCCATTCCTATATTATTGATAATTGCACTAGGGTGATCATTTAGAGTCTACATCCCCAATCATATCCCCATCCACCCATGTGATTAAGCAGTTGTTTTTCTTCTATGTTTCTGCTCCCGTAGTTCTTTCTCTGGGTGTGGATAGTGTTCTTTCTCCCTTAGAATTGTCCTGAGTCGTTGCATTGCTGCTAGTAGAGAAGTCCATTACAATCAATTGTACCACAGTGTATCAGTCTCTGTGTACAATGTTCTCCTGGTTCTGCTCCTCTCGCTCTGCATCAATTCCTGGAGGTTGTTCCAGTCTCTATGGAATTCCTCCACTTTGTTATTCCTTTTTGCACAATAGTATTCCATCACCAACATATACCACAATTTGTTCAGCCATTCCCAATTGAAGGGCATCCCCTCATTTTCCAATTTTTTGCCACCACAGAGAGCGCAGCTATGAATATTCTTGCACAAGTCTTTTTACTTATTATCTCTGGGCTTACAAACCCAGCAGTGCTATGACTGCGTCAAAGGGCAGATAGTCTTTTAGTGCCCTTTGGGCATAGCTTCAAGTTACCATCCAGAATGACTGGATCAATTCACAACTCCACCAGCAGTGCATTTGTGTCCCAATTTTGCCACACCCCCTCCAACATTTATTACTTTCCTTTGCTGTCATGTTAGCCAATCTGCTAACCACCCCTAGTTTTAACCAAAGGTTCTAGACATAGCCATTCCACATCATGGTGACAAAGGCAAGTCCAAATTTCATTGGTAAAATGTGGGGGAATACTCTTATTCTACCTGTAACCTTTTTTGGCCTCTTGGTCTTCTCTCCTTTCCAAATGCCCTTTCCCTGTTTCCCAGGGAAGGAACGGCAGTAGACTACTAGTAAGAATAAAAGAAAAATCAGCAGCAGCCCTTGCTTTATCTTTGAAAGATGTCAAAAGATTAGATCTTAAATTAGAAAGCACCTCATAGGACTTTTGAAGGGCACCTCCTCATTTTGCATATAAGGAAGCTAAGACAGTCTTCATCTCCTTGGTTTTTCCTTTTTGGATAATTTGGGTCAAACGTTTCAATTATGTTCTACAATGTGGTATAATCAGCCCCAGCCCTATGTGGTCTGTAATATAGACAACCTCGCCATCTTCAACTTGTGCTCTACATTGAATCTCCTTTTAAAAGAGCAAATAAGCATCATTCTGCAAGCAGAATCATTGAACAATGCAGTATGGTACAGTGGGAAAGAAACTATATATGGAGTCAGAGAAACAAGACCCAAATCCAAAGCCCAAGGCAACTGGTGACCTAATGGATTGGACACTGAGCCTCGAGTTAGGAAAGACCAGAGTTAAGATTTGACCTCAGATACTTAGTTAGGAGTTCAGTTTTCTCAACTAAAATAGGAATAATATTCATCCTCTATCTCAAAAGGCTATTGTGAGAAATGATATATTTGTAAAGAGTTTTTTCTTAAAACCCTTACCTTCCATCTTGCAATCAATACTGTATATTGGTTCCAAGGCAGAAGAGCATTATGGGCTAGGCAATGGGGGTTAAGTGACTTGCCCAGGGTCATACAGCTAGAAGTGTCTGAGGCCAGATCTGAATCCAGGATCTCCCATCTCGGCCTGACTCAATCCACCAAACTACTTAGCTGTCCCCTTCCAGTCTTTTTCTTGACTTTGTCAGAAATGGATTATGCTTACCTCTAAGGCTGTAGTCATTGTCTCAGATGTAAGGATTTTGTGCTCTGCTGTTATCACAGCTATGTCTGGGGACTTTTTTAAATCTTTAATGCTTCCAAAGTGGTATGCTCACTCTCCCCCTTATCTGTTGTGGTCCTGACCCAGGTTGGGTCACTGCTTCCTTATGGCCACACATGCTCCTTTACCACCCTGGAAAAGAAGGAGCCAGCAAATTGGATTTCAACATGTCCAAATGGAACAAGGTATATTCCATGCAACATATGGTCATCGTATGTTGCAGTACCATTGATAAGTTTTGCATTCATGAGCATAATTGCAGCTTATGTGCCAACAGCAATCACGGAAGATAAAGTGGTAGGAAATTTCTGTGAAGAGCTTGATAAGAATGTCTGAATTGAGATACACGATAGTTGGAGCTCAGTGCAACGGAGGAAAAGGTGAGGACAGAACAATATTTTGGAAAGCATCGTTCAAAAAAAAAGAATAAAAGCATAGATTACGGGTTCTATTGAAGCCTCACCCTTTGATATACAAATAACTTTTCAAGAATAGAATTGGTAAAAATGAATGTATTGAGCACCAAATACCATACCATAAGGAGAAGAATCTTAACTATAATTAAACCATCAATTCATCAGAATTAATATAAAACAATAAAGAATAATAATGAGAAAGAATGATGTGTATGTTTGAAACAATCCTGAACTATTTATAAACAATTGGAAATAAAATACTTGACACCAAATATATTTTCATCTCTCAGAGAAACATCCCTCATAACAAAGAATGAAAAAGAAAGGAAAACAATTTAGCAAAACTAGCCAAAACATCAAGAAAGTAACATCTGTAGTGTTCCACATCAATAGTCCTCACCTCTGTAGAGAAGAGAAGGAGTTCCTTTCTCATAATTCTTTGGGACCAAGTTTAAGCAATATGAATTAATTGCTACAACAAAGGGACCAAAAGAGTCCAGAAAGCACCTCATTCAGCAAACATACAGCTAGCTTACTTGCCAAATGGAAAGAGATGACCGCCAAAGGCAACACTGAGTTGGAATATAAAGTCGTTTATAAAGCATAATAAAAAGGATGATTATGAACAGTATTGTCTCATCAAACAGAGAGGATCAGTGGAGGTTAATACCAGTTTTAAAGAAAGCTTAGTAAGCTATCCAACTAAGCAAAGTCATCTCAAAGGCATTCAATGATGAAAATCCAAATAGGAAAACAAATTGAAGGTATTTACAAAAATAATTTTGCCCATCAAAGGACAGTGGAACCATCATAATCTCAAATGTCACAGTCTCAGAAAGTTATAAAGGAAGTTGAAATGTTACTAAAGAACACAGAAAAGGCTTTTTTAACAGATTAGAATAAGTATGTAGAGGGGGAAGCTAAGTGGTTCAGTGGATAGAAAATCATGCTTTGAGATGTTCAAATCTGGCCTCATACTTCCTAGGTGTATCACCTTGGATAATTCATTTAGCCTCCACTGCCTAGCCTTTTGCTAATCTACCTTGGAACCAATACACAATTAATTCCAAATGGAAAGTAAGGATTAAAAAAAAAAGATGATCGTAACAAAAGATGTTGAAAAAGCTTTTAATAACATTATTTCATGATAAAAGCATTTAAAATAACAAAGATTTTTTTCTCAGTGCAATAAAGAGCAAACATAATAGACAAAGGACAATCATTAGAAGTATTTCCACCAATATCAAGTAGAAAGCAAAGGTATGGGATCTCACTGTTTTTATTTGAGATCATTAGAACTAGCAGTTACAGAGAGACTCCAGGAGAAAGATATTAAAGGAATTAACATTGTAAAAGAAGAGGTCAAAATATTATTACTTGCAGATGACATAATTGTGTACCTAGAAAATTCACCTTGTCAATCCAAAAATTACTGAAGACAAAAATGAATTCAGCAAAATTGTAAGACATAAGATTAGCCTAGGAAAATTATCTTCATTCTGAACCAAGAAAATAACAAAAAAAGAAATTTATTTTGAAACAATAGAAAGTACCAAATATTTGGAAATTAACCTGCCTAAGAATTTGCCAATTGTGTATGAGAGCTACCATTAAACTATGGTGACCTAAGTAAAAGGAAAATCTCAATAGAAGGAAATTTAATGTCCATGGATGTGAGATTAGTGTATTAAAAATGATGCTTCCAAATTAAATGTATATATTTAAAGCAAAAACAACTAAGATAGTGGAAAATATTAAGATTAGCTTACTGCACCTTAGACCCCTCCCTAGAGGCCTTGTGGTTCTGTTGAATTCCCTAAGGACAATTTAATTTGTGGTATTTTTTTTAATGAGGACTAAAGGAAGTGAGAGAGAGAACTGAAGGTCCTCTCTCATTCCAACCTATTTTTGCAACACTCCCCAAACAAAAAGAAAGGGACAAGAATAATTGGCAAACATGAAAAATGGTCCTTACCCAAAGTTTCTCCTTGATCATTTTTGCATTTCAGGAATCTGGGACTTATATTAAGAAATATTCTACCCTACATGTAAGTCATTTTTATGTGATAAGAAAAAGGAAGAGCTCAGACTCCCATGTGGTGGTTAGACTGTTAAGATTAAAATTTTCTGGGGGTCTGTATATGAATTTATAATTATTTATGAAATAGTGAAAATTGGATCAAAGAAAAATGGTCAGATTCCTAGCAAACCCATGCTCACTGCATGTCCCCATTCACTCTCACTGCTCGGCTAGAAGAAAGTGGCTGCCTCACCAAGTAAGGGGGAAAGGGAGAGCTCCAGCCGCTTTCTCTATGTCCAACTTATACTTCCAGGGTCTCCCTAGTTGGACAGACGACCTTGGTCTGGGTCAGAGGCCAGTCCTGGGTCAGGATGCCAGGGAGCCCCTTCTCCAGATAAGCCTCAGGCCTTGTTCTGAGCCCAGTCAAAGAATGGGGGCTGAATGGAAACCCAATTCACTGGAGAACCACCCCAAGACTGATCTTAGGGTATCAAGAAAAGGGGTGCAAACTGGTGTTCAATTCTCACACTCGACAAAGTCATTGTAAAAATACAGAAAAACAAGTGGATAACAAAAAAGAAATGGATTTTGAAACAATAGAAAGTACCAAATATTTGGAAATCAAGCTGCCTAGAAATTTACCAACATGTATGAGAGATACATAGATGGTCACATGGTAGAGAAAAGATGATAACGATTGTCTTGCACTCTCACACTTTCAACTTTATTAGGAAGTTGTGTCAAAAACTAACCGGTACTAAGAGAAGAGAGAGAGTGAGAGAAGTCTATCAGTGGACTAGATATCCAAACAAATACATATAAAAATGTAATGTTTAATCAGCCTATAGAAAATAAAAACTGAGACGTTCCTTTATTTTTTAAATCCTTACTTTCTTTCTTAGAATCAATACTAAGGATTGGCTCCAAGGCAGAAGAGCAGTAAGGGCTAGGCAATGGGGGTTAACTGACTTGCCCAGTGGCTGAGGCCAGATTTGAACCTAGGATCTCCCATCTCGAGGTCTGGCTAGGTTCCAGGCACTAGGTTAAGCCTTAAGAATACAAATACAAGCAAAGAAAAACAATATCTTAGAGGAGTTTAAATTCTCATGAAGGAGGCAACACATAAAAGGAAGCGGAAAAACTGGGGATGGAGGTAAAAGGGTTGAACATGTAAAAGTCTAAAGAGTCAAAAACAGTCAGGTAGAAATGAGCATGGCTGATGTGGACACTTCCTCAAACAGAGGTTCCAGGAAGGAACTTGCCACTCTAGGGAGAGGGCTGAAGGAATGGAGGCATCCCCAGTGTGAGAAGCCAGTCGGGACAGAGGTGAAAAGTCCTGATAGTCAGGAGAAGAGCTGTTTAATAAGGAAATGCATGGACAATTCCTATGTTATCTTTTATTCTCATTCTGATCAGTCCATCTCCTTTTCCAATAATATATCTCTTTAATGGCATCTTTTTTTTTTTTAAACCCAATGCTAAGTATTGGTTCTAAGGCAGAAGAGTAGTAAGGGTTAGGCAACTGGGGGTAAGTGATTTTCCCAGGATCACACAGCTAAGACATAGCTGAGGCTAGTTTTGAACCCAGAACCTCCCATCTCTAGTCCTGGTGCCCTATCTACTGTGCTACCTAGCTGCCCCTTTAATGGGCATCTTTTATGCCATGTATACTCATTCATAATGTAGTGCAGCCTACTTATATCCACTATAGGTCTTGCTATTATTATCCTTTGGGAGACCTACAATTGTGATTAGAGATTGTAGCATTTCATGATACACAACTATATTACCTCAATAAAATTGGTGTTTAAAAAGATAGGTTTTTATTTTAGGAAGAAGATTGATTTTGTGAAAATACTGTACAATTTCCCAAGTAAAATTCAGCCTGCTTGCTTTCTCTTATTCAATTTTAGGTCTAGTTCATCACTCAGCTACAATGCCCAAAATACTGATAGACAGACAGACAGAAAGACAGACAGACAGACAGACAGACAGATACATAGATAGATAGACAGATAGATAGATAGATAGATAGATAGATAGATAGATAGATAGATAGATAGATAGATAGAGGCAGAGATGGTAGATAAGAGATAAAGACTGTGGACTGGCTATTCAATATGCTAGCTATTCAACATCATATTCTGGACAAGAGATAGTTGTTGTTTTTTTTTAACCCTTACCTCCCATCTTAGAGTCAATACTGTGTATTGATTCCAAGGCAGAAGAATGGAAAGGACTAGATAAATGGGGTTGAGTGACTTGCATAAGGTAACCCAATTAGGAAGCATCTGAGGCCAAATTTAAATCCAAGACTTCCCCAATATAGGCCTGGCTCTCGTTCCACTGAGCCACCTACATGCCCCCAAGAGGTATTCTTCATCCACTTTTTTAAATAAAAGGCAAACCTTTTTGGAGAGATTATGGCTCTATTTAGGAGCAAGTTCCCAAGGATTGAAACAATCAGCAAATGTCATCCACAAATAGCATCAGAAAGATTTCATCTTCCAAAGAGAAGCCTTCTTAAATAGGAATGTTTCCATGACAGAAGCAAATATTGAATGGCCTCTGACTCACCAGAGGATCATTAAATAATTTCTGCTGTTGCCTCAATTCAGGAATGTTTTTATGCTCAGGAAACAATTAATTGGAGGAGAACTTGGCAGGTGGAGTTTTTCTCCACTGAATGAAATGTCTTTTCATAGTCAACAAGCAATAAGCACAAGGGACTCTTCTAATCACTGAACCTTTAAGTCAATTGTCTGACAGTAATGATGTTGTCTGCTGTAGCAGATCATTTCTGAAACACGGGCTTCTCCCTCCTCATGTTTTCATAAAGGATGTCCTGAAGAGTAGCATAAATTATTCTCTTAAAGATTTTTCAGAGTTAAGCTTGTCAGCAACTAAGTGCCCAGGTATTTTTCACATGAATTGCTGTTAAACCTATTATATTTCAACCCGTACCAATGTAGCTGATTTTTAAAAAACTTAAATGCCCCAGCTTGTAGTAATAGAAACAGCACTGAGCTTTCTAGGACCAAGAAATCTGTATTCCAATCCCAGCTTGGGCAATTACCAGCTATATTAACTTGGTTCTTTCTTTGAGGTCAAATTGGCACATTTCTGGTTTTTCCTGACCATCTACAAAATTTGTAGGCAGCACAGGGATCAAATAGGCATCATAGGCACAATTTGGTATTAACTGGAGTCATTTAGGGTCAAAGGGTACATTTATTACTTTCCCCTCTATAGTCAACAAGTTTCTAGATAAAATAAAGGTCAAGCAGAATCATTGATATGTTAGTAAATTCACTGAAAGTTGAGATCTCTTGAGGTCAGAGAATTCAGTAAAGGTCAAAGTGGCATATACCATATTTTTTCCAAAGAGCCAGAAAATTCCAAGACAGCATAAAAGTAAAATAAGAACATGAATGGAGTCTGAAATAAGTCAGGGGAATGTGCAGAGGTTATTGTGGCTTAATTGTTTTCATTGGAGAATGAATAGACACATTTCTTATTTTTTCCAACTAGCTAGCCAATTCCTAGAGAGCACAAATGTTAAATGAGAGCATAAAATGGATCTTAGAGAGATCAGAGGAATTAGTCAGAGTTTATTAAAATCACTTAAGGTAGGAGTTTATTTGACTTTTTAAGCCAGGCCATTTCTGAATTTTACCCATTATATTCCCAAACAGTTTATTTAGGAAAAGCAAGAAATATTCCAGTTCAATGAACGTTCTTGACTTAAAGTGACCCACTACTCTTTTTTTTTTTAACCTTTACCTTCCATCTTAGAATTCATCATTAGATGGGCACTTATTTCAGAAATATGCACCACTCTCTGAGACTGGAGACATAGAAGGAAATTTTGTAAGGTGAGAAGAAAAAACATTTCAGTGAATTCTTTGTGAACCAAAAATAGACTCTGAATGAATACACTGACATTTAATTGGCCCCTGTTTAAGATTTACTAGGCTACCACATCTTAAAATGGGAGTTGGAAACAAATGTTTCACCTTACAAAAAATACTCAATTTAAATTCAAGGGCTCCTTATTATAAAGGCTCCCAAGTCAGTGAGCTAAAGAAAATTTGAAACACAGACCCCACTGTTCCTCAAATGCCATATTGTCATTTAAAATCAATGTTCTTTGCCATTTTCCTTCTATTCCTTGCTAACTTCTCTAAATTCTGTTCCCTAAATTCCTCCTCTTACAAACCATCTTCAAATGAAAATACCTTTTAGCTCCTCTAAGACTTGGTGGTTCACACTCGTCTGCCTTGGAACCAACATGTAGTATTGATTCCAAGGTGGAAGGTAAGGGCTTAAAAAAAAAAGACTTGGTGGTTCAAGTCACCATGCCCTTCCCTGCTGACCACACAGCTTTCCATGGGGAGATGATAAGGTCTTCTTGCTGGAATATCCCTGTGGAATATCCTTTCTAAACTATTGCTAACTATGGAATGACCCTCAAGTACTGAAGAGAGTGCCAGCCTGTGAAGGCCACTCTTAAAACCTTGCCACTTTTGGATGGCTCTAACTGTTTTTTCTTTTTATCAAGCTGAAATTTACCTCTTCAACTTCCTCCCTTTAAGACTTTTGTCCTTTCATGGGGTATGATTGATAAATGTTTAACAACTGGCCTTCTGGATGAGAAATGCATGCATGACACATTTTAAATTTAATCTTCATTATTAACATTTTCTCCATGCTTTTCTCAGGTCTAGACGATTAACAAAAGCAATAAGTCAAGTTCTGATTTGAAGCATTTTCCAATTTCAGAAGTGTGAATGCTTAAACTGAAAATTTAACACCTGATTCTCTGGAGCCATTTGGCTCCAGCATAACCCTGTCTCAGACCAAGCAATATAAATCTAATCCTGCTTTAGTATGACAGCTCTTCAATGCTTGAAAATTGCTATCAAATTCTCCCATCAACCTCCTTTCTTTTCCCCATAATAAAAATGTTCAGTTTCCTTGAAGGAATCCTCATTTTGTAAGATTTCCAGGGCCCTTCATCATCCTGAGTCTCTTCCCTGGAGGCTTTGGCACATCCAGAGATTAGAAAGGAAGAGAACAAATTCATTAGTGTGGAAAGGGGCAAGAAGGGGTGGAAGTTGTGGTTCTTATAAATGGGGTACATAAAAGGAAGAATATGCAAACATAAAGGACAGGGTGGAGAAGTAGTCACCAAACACCAAAAAAGAGAAGTAAATATTAGATGAACCTTTCTTATTTGAAATGGACAAAGGAAGTTTGAATACACACATACTTTAATACTCAACAGGGAAGCAATTTGGTATGGAGAGGGGGATTTGAAGAGGGGGAAAATGCTGGGAAAGGAATGTCATGAGTAAAACAAACTTCCTGGCCTTAAAAATGGAATAAAAGAGGGAAAGGAAGGAAAAGGGGAAGGAAGGAAGGAAGGAAGGAAAGAAAGAAAGAAAGAAAGAAAGAAAGAAAGAAAGAAAGAAAGAAAGAAAGAAAGAAAGAAAGAAAGAAAGAAGAAAGAAAGAAAGAAAGAAAGAAAGAAAGAAAGAAAGAAAGAAAGAAAAGAAGAAAGAAAGAAAGAAAGAAAGAAAGAAAGAAAGAAAGAAAGAAAGAAAGAAAGAAGGAAAGAAGGAAAGAAGAAAGAAAGAAAGAAAGAAGGAAAGAAAGAAAGAAAGAAAGAAAGAAAGAAAGAAAAGAAAGAAAGAAAGAAAGAAAGAAAGAAAGAAAGAAAGAAAGAAAGAAAAGAAAGAAAGAAAGAAAGAAGAAAGAAGGAAAGAAGGAAAGAAGGAAAGAAGGAAAGAAAGAAGAAAGAAGGAAAGAAAGAAAGAAAGAAAGAAAGAAAGAAAGAAAGAAAGAAAGAAAGAAAGAAAGAAAGAAAGAAAGAAAGAAAGAAAGAAAAGAAAGAAAGAAAGAAAGAAAGAAAGAAAGAAAGGAGGGAGGGAGGGAGGAAGGAAAGAAGGGAGAGAGGGAGGGAGGCAGAGGAGGGAAGAAAAGAGGGAGGGAAACAGAGAAAGAGGGAAGGAAAGAAGGAAGGAAAGAGGAGAGAGGGAGAAAGGAAGGAAGGAAGGAAGGAAGGAAGGAAGAAGGAAGGAAGGAAGGAAGGAAGGAAGGAAGGAAGGAAGGAAGGAAGGAAGGAAGGAAGGAAGGAAGGAAAGTAGAAATCCTTGTAAAAATATAGTCAAGCAAAATAAATTTTTGAGTTGGCCATGCCCAAAGGTATATGTTTGATTCTGCATCTTGAGTCTATCACTTTTCTGTTAAGAAGTGAGTAGCATTCTCCAATCTGTTACCAAGGTTTTTTAATTCACCTTTATGACAGCTCTCCATTACTCTCTCTCTTCTCTCCTCTGACACTCCTACCACTCTAGAGCAGGCCCTCCTCACCTTGAATTTTGCAATAGCCTACTGGTGGGTCTCTCTGCCTTAAGTCTCTCCCCTCTCCAATTCATCCTCCCTTCAGCTGATAAGGTGATTTTCCCAAAGCACAAATATCGCCCTGTCACCCACCTACTCAATAAACTCTAGTAGCTCTTCATCACCTTAAATACAAAAACTTCTATTTAACATTCCAAGTTTACCACCTTTCTAGTCTTCTGATATGTTACTCTCTAATATGCACTCTTTGATTCAGTGATACTGACCTCCTTTCTGTTCCATGAACAATACAATGCATCACTCTGCTTTGGACATTTTCTCTGGATATCTCCCATGCCTGGAATCTTTTCCTTCTTCATCTCTGCCTCTTGCTTCCTTCAAGTCCCAACTAAAAATCCCACCTTCTATAGGAAGCCTTTCCCAACCCCTTAACTCTCTCTCTCTCTCTCTCTCTCTCTCTCTCTCTCCCTCTCTCTCCCTTTCTCTCCCTCTCTCCCTCCCTCCCTCCCTCCCTCTCTCTCTCTCTCTCTCTCTCTCTCTCTCTCTCTCTCTCTCTCTCTCTCTCCCTCTCTCTCCCTTTCTCTCCCTCTCTCCCTCCCTCCCTCCCTCCCTCCCTCCCTCTCTCTCTCTCTCTCTCTCTCTCTCTCTCTCTCTCTCTCTCAAAAATATTTACCTTCTGTCTTAGAATCAATACTAAGTATCGGTTCCAAAGCAGAAGAGCAGTAAAGGATAGGTGGTTTAAGAGATTAAGTAACTTCCTGAGGGTCACACAGTAAGGAAATATCTGAGGCCAAATTTGAACCCAGGTCCTCCTGTCTCTAGGATAGGCTCTATCCACTGAGCCACCTAGCTGTTCCTCAACTCCTTAATTCTAGTGACTTCCCTCTAAATTATTTTCTTTTTATCTTCTGCATCTATAGATAATGAACATATTTATTTGATTATTGTCTCTCCCATTAGATTGTGAGCTTCTTGATGTCAGGGAATATTTTTTAATATTTATATTTTATAATATGTATATATTTTTGCCTCTTTTTGTATTCCCTATGCTCAGCACAGTGTCTGACATATAATAGGTATTTAATAAATGTTTATTGACTGACTGCTTCATCATCTTCAGACCTCTAAAATTCTTGTCTAGCATTGCATCGTTTAAGGTTTTCAAGTCTTTTAATGTTGTGTTTCTTTATTAGTGTTGCTGCTACTGTATAAAATTTTCTTCTAGTTCTCCTTATTGAACTCTGCAGCAGTTCATACATCTTCCCAAATTTCTCTGAAGCCATCCATTTCACAATTTCTTATGCTATAATAATGTTCCATTATATTCATATATTATAATTAGTTTGGTCATTCCCCAATAGAAGAGTACTCCTTTAGTTCCTAGTTCTTTACTTCCACAAGAAGAGCTTGTGGTATAAATGTGATATAAAAAGTGATATAAATCAATATTTATATTCATATTGTCAATTTTCATCTTTTTTAAAAATTCTTTTGGACAAAAGCTTAGTAATGATATTTCTGAGTCAAGGAGTATGTGCAGTTCAACAGTTTTTGAGAAAACTTCCAAATTGCTCTCCAGAATCCCTGGACCAATTCACAGTTCCACCAAGAGTGTATTAATTTGCCTATTTGTTAGCAGCCTTTATGACTATTTTATTTTATTATATTTTTTGGTAATCTTTGCCAGTCTGATGAATGTGAAGTAGAACTTCAGGATTGTTTCAATTCATAGTTTTCTAACATTAGTCATTTGGAACAATTTCACGTGTTTATTGATGAATTGGGTTTCTTCCTTCGAAAACTGCCTGTTCATTTTCTTTAATTATGGAATAACTCTTCTTAAAAATATGAATCATTTCCTTATATCTTGGATATGCTATTTTTATTAGAAACTGTGTTTCTTCTTATTTTAACAGCATTAGTTTTGTTTGTGCAAAACCTTTTAAACTTGATATAATTAAGATTATCCATTTTGTTTTGTGTGATTCCTTCTCTGTCTTGTTTGATCATGAACTCTTCCTCTATCTCTGGGTGTGACAGGTAATTTCTTGTTTCTCTTATTTGTTTATGATGTCACTCTTTCTGTGTAAGGTGCATTTTCACTTGAAGATTAGCTTTGTATATGGTGTGAGATGTTAATCTGAACCTAGGATGTTGAACTGCTTTTTCAGTTTTCGCAACCATTTTTGCCATATGATGAGACTTTACCCTAGCAGGTGGAATCTTTGGATTTACTGAGTTCTGTGCTACTGATTAACTGATACCAAATAGGTTTGATAATTACTGTACTACAGTTTAATTTGAGATCTATTACTGCCCCTTCTTTCCCAATCTCCTCATTATTTCACCTAAGATTATTGAATTTTGTTTCTCCAGATGAATTTCATTATTTTTTCTAGCTCTTAAAAAGAAGTAGTTTGATATGGCACTAAATAAGTAGACAATTTAGGTAGTATTGTTATTTTTTGTATTGGCAAAGCATGCCCTTGAACAATTAATATTTCTCCATTTATTTAGACCTACATATTTAAGAAAAAAGAATTTTGTAGTTGCACTCATAATTTCCATGTATGCCTTGGTTGGTAGGCTTCCAAGTATTACACATTATATGATTATTTTTAATGGAATTTCTCTTTCTATACCTTCTTGCTGTTCTTTCTCCAGTAATACAATTGCCAAGCATGATTCCAGAAAATTGACAATAAAACATATTGTATTGTTAGTAAGATACAGAAATTCTGATGATTTGTGTGTACTTATTTTATGTCCTGCAACTTTGCTGAAATAATTGTTTCCATTTTTAGTTCCAATTTTAATTCTGTGGATAAATTATCTTCAAAAAGTGATAACTTTGTTTCCTCTTTGGTATGTTTATTCTCTCAACATCTTTTTCTTTTCTTAGTGCTCTAGTTAGCATTTCTAGTACTGGGTTAAATTTTAGTAGTGATGAGTGGCATCCAATTTGGTTTTACTCTTACTTTTTAGAAATCAGACTATTTCAGGGGCAGCTGGGTAGCTCAGTGGATTGAGAGTCAGGCCCAGAGATGGGAGATCCTAAGTTCAAATCCAGCCTCAGTCACTTCCCAGCTGTGTGACTCTGGACAAGTCACTTAACCCCCATTGCCTAGCCCTTACTACTCTTCTGCCTTATTGATTCCAAGATGGAAGGTAAGGGTTTTAATAAAATTTAAAAAATCAGAGTATTTACTCCAAATTTTGATTTTTTTAAATTAATTCTTCATATGTATATTTTATTAGTTGTTTCCTCAAAAAGAAAAGTTCCCTGTTTAATCAATTCAGTGGTTGTTATTTTTTGCTTTTATGTTTGTTATTCTCTTCCTTGATTTTCATAATTTCAACTTTAGTGTTTAGTTAGGTGTTTTGATTTGTTGCTTTCTTAGATTTGTAGTTGCATGTTCAATTCACTGATTATTTTTTCTTTCCTCTTTTGTTGATGAGTCTTTATACATATGAATTTCCCCTTAAGAACTGTTTTAACAATGTCCTATAAGTTTGGGTATATTATTTCACATTTATTTGTCATATTATTTGATGAAATTTCTATTATTTTTATGATTTACTCTTTGACCCATAATTAGATTAAATTATTTTGTCTCCAATTCATTCTTAATTCTTTCTTCAAAGACCATTTAGCAAATATGATTTTTATTATTTTATGGTCAATAAAGAATGTGTTTAGTATTTCTGCATTTGTTTGTGAGGTATTATAGCTCCATAAAAAGTCACTTATTTGAGAAAAATGTAAACTTTTTATTCCTATTCAGTAATTGTCAGAGATCTATCATTTCTAATTTTTCCAAATGTCTATTCAAGCCCATACCTTCTTTTTTGTTTGTCTTTTGGTTTGGTTTGTTTGAATGTGAAAGGAGTACATTGAGTTTCCCCATAATAAAAATTTTACTCTCTACTTCTTTTTGCAATCAACTTAACTTTTTCTTTAAGTATTTATTTATTTATTAGTTTTTAAACCCTTACCTTCCACCTTGGAATCAATATTATGTATTGGTTCCAAGGCAGAAGAATAGTAAGGGCTAGGCAATGAGGGTTAAGTGACTTGCCAAGGGTCACAAAGCTAGGAAGTATCTAAGGTCAAATTTGAACCCAGGACCTCTCATCTCTAGATCTAGCTTTTAATCCACTGAGCCACTCAGCTGCCCCCTTTCTTTAGATATTTAGATACTATGCTGTTTGATTCATCTAATTACTGGTATTTACTTGTTTTTGTGGCTCTATTAAGTATAATGTAGTAGTTTATTTCTTTGCCATGTCATTTTTACTACAGCCTAATCTGAAATCTAAGACTGTTCAGTCTGCTTTTTTGAGTTTACTTGAAGCATGATAGTTCTTGCTCCAGTCTCTTATTTTAAATTGAATAAATATTCATTTTCAGGTACATTTATTATAAATAACATATTATATTCTACTTTCTAATGCAGTCTGCTATCCTTTCCTATTTTATGAATAAATTTATCCCACTCATGGTCATGGGTTGTGATTGTCAACTGAATTTCCCTTCATCCTGTCCTCTTGTACTTTCTCCTCTCTTTGCCAACCCCAGCTTCACAAAGGCGAAAGCAGTGAAAGGGAGTTTCTGTAACACTTGTGATCCATCTATTTCTACTCTATTGTTCCTCTTCACTCCTTCTTGCCCTAAAGTCATAGATTTTTATTCTTTCTTCTTAGTCATCCCCTTCACACTACTTGCTTCTAAGGTTTGAGTTTGTTTCATTTATATCTACTCCCTTATCAATCCTGTCCTTCTTGACTCCACCTTCTCCTCGTCTCTACTTATTTACTGGTGAAATTTAATGTATTTGTACCTTATGCTGTTTCTGTGTGAATACATATCCAGTCTTTGACTGGTTCAGATGAAAGCACTGTTCATGGGATGTCCATCCTGCACCCTTTTCATCCTATTTATATATCCTTCATCTTAAACATTCCTGTTATATTATACACATATATATACACATACACACACACACACACACATATATATATGTTTTCATATATATCAGATCCTGACTACGACTCCTCAGTACTAAAACTTTTTCTTTTTGTTGCTTACAATAGTTTTCCTTTGGTGTGGGGGCTCTGGATTTTGGCTTTGATATTGCTAGGAGTTTTAATTTTCATTTTTTTGTTGCTGTCATGGAATTAACTGGTAAATTCTTTCTACTTTCTCTTTGATGGCTAGTTCTAAAAAATATGGGCAGTCTTCATTTGATTTCTTGAAATCTGGTGTCTAAGGTTTTTTTTATTTTGATATTTTTTGAGGTTGTTTGATGACTCAGATTTTTTTTTCCTACTTGACCTATTTTCCAGGTCATTAAAAAATAATATATACCTTAGATTTTTAAATTAAAAAAAAATTTTTTTAACTCATGGAGTCATCATTGTCTTTGGTTTGGCCCATTCTCACTTTCAAGGAATTTGATTCTGGGTAAGATTTACTACCATCTTTTCTAAGATATTACTTCTTGCTATTTTTTCCTTCTTTAGCTATTTCATTTTGTATCTCTTATTTCATTTCTTCTAGGTGCTCTGATAGTCCTTTTCTCAGAACATTCTTTTCTATGAGGCTTTACTTGGATTTATTATGGAATTGTTCTCTTCTTCTGGATTTTTCCCCTAGGGCTTCTCTCAGCTCAAGGTATTAAGTATGGTCCAGGATTTTCTTCTATTCACTCATATAGTAAGACTATTTCTGCATTGGGAGCTTTGGCTTGAGTTAGAGTCTGCTATTATATTCC
The DNA here is from genome assembly GCF_027887165.1 of Monodelphis domestica. Taxonomy (NCBI): domain Eukaryota; kingdom Metazoa; phylum Chordata; class Mammalia; order Didelphimorphia; family Didelphidae; genus Monodelphis; species Monodelphis domestica. The sequence continues at coordinate 373,758,722 of NC_077227.1, forward strand.
CTGGATAGTGTGGATTGGCCAGACTTCATCCTGAGTTCAGTGGATAAGATTAAACCTTGCTCTCTGCAGGAAGAATTTGACCTTGTATCTTGTTTGGGATTGGGCTATTAGGCACTTTGCTTTCCACCTACTCTAGACTAGTTCCATTCCCTGCTTCCACAAGATTCTGGCAATTTTTTTTGTAGTTATGCCTTGGAAAAAAGATATTTATTATTGATTCTCTTTGCCTTTCCTTATCACAGTGATTTTTAAAAGTTTAACTACGAGTTTCTGAGGCATGGCTTCCTTTAGGTCCTGCCTTCCTTCTATATTTGTAGAGTGCAGTAATATATCATTATATTTATGGACCCTACTTGGTTTAATCATTCTGCAATCAGTGGGTGTGCCTTGTTTGAAATACTATTTAAGAACAGCATCCTACTATCTGAAGATTTCAAAAAAATATCTGACAGACTTAAGAAATAATTACATTTTACATAGACCTAGACTTCAAATTTTGGTGTGATTTTCCATTTCTGAATTCAAGGTTTCCTTTAGTGTCTTTTATTCTGAGTACTTCCACTGCAAATAGATCCCTGAGCTTTACTCACATAGTTCTCTCTAACTGTAATAACTTCCTTCTTCTCCTCCCCAACATCTGCCTGTTGAAACCACTCCTTCAACTCACAGGTCAAGGACATCATTATTTTTTCCCGGATCGTCCCAGTTATCAATGATCTTTGTTCCCCCGGGGATCTCCCAACATGTGTTCGCATTCCACTTTGTATTGTACTTTTTGTGAATGTTTCATATCTGCCTGCCTTCATAAGCTCTGTAGGAAGAAGGTTAGAATCACTCCTGTCCCCTCATTTGGTAGATGAAGGAACCGAGGTGTAAAGTGAAGGCAGCTAGTGAATAGCAAAGCAAGGACCAGACTTGGGTCTTCTGCTTCACAAGTCCAGGACTCTTTCTATAGCACCATACTAGAGAGGGAATTTGTCCTTTCCGTTTTCTCTGAGGAAGCATGGTATAGCAGAGAGAAAGTTAGTATGGCCAGGACATCAGGACAACTTGTGTTCAGGTCACACATCTGATACATCTTGGCAAATCACTCAATCATTCAGTACTCTAGGCAACTCTCTTACACCACAGTGTTTTCCAAGAATAGGTTGAATTGGTTATGGGAATTTCCTTATCTGGAAGGTACTAAAGAAATCATGGATCCAATCACTAACCCACTAATCTTATCTTTTCTAACCTTTTGTGCCCAAATGACAGGTGGTTAATATATGATGTGAGATGAGGAGGAAGAAAGAAGAGGTAATTCTGGGTAAATAGCTTCAATTCAAAATGGCCTCCTTCCATCTGTTGCCTTGTTTTTCCTGTACTGTTGAACAAAACTAGAAAAAAAAATAATAAAAACCAAGCTGACTGGGTCAATTGCAAATTTGCTTTACACAGGGGCACCTAGGTAGCACAGTGGAGGGAGCTCCTGGCCTGGAATTAGAAGGTCTTGGCTTCAAATCTGCCTCAGACACTTCCCAGATGTGTGCCAAGCAAGTCATTTAACCCTAATTGCCTAGTTCTTGTTGCTCTTCTGTCTTAGAATGGATACCAAAACAGAAGGTATGTAGGATTTAAGATTAATGTGCAATACTTCAAGTATTATTTTTATAAAGTTTATTATCTGACATAATAGAACCACTAAATTTTTCTTCCTGCTCAAAATGCCCACTCTGCCAAAGCAGAGACAGGAAAGAAAGAGACATCGAGACTGACCTCCACCCAATTTATATCCTGTCTACATCAGCAGTAATGACAGGAAGTGAGTAGGGTTCTGGGAATTGTAGTTTTGCTGGAGATTGTAAAAACTAAAATTAATGTCAAATAATAAAAATAATATATTTTAAGAGAATGATTAATGATCATTAGAAATAAAGGAGTAAAAAGGTAACAAAATAAGAAAAAAACTAATCAGCCTGTTCAAAAACCCTGCTTACTACCAACAGGACAGGAAGCCAAAGAGCCAGAGCAGGAGCACCCACTGAATTTATCCCCTGTCTACAGGAAGTCAGTGGGCTTCTGGGAAATGTAGTTTTTAGGGTAACCGATTTTCAATTACACAGGTATGGACTTAAAAAAAATTATGCTACATAATCTAAATTGGTCCCCCACTATATAAAAGCAATCTTATCATAATCCCCTAATTGATTCACTATCTCAGCCACAATAGTGGCTTTTCTAAATCTTTTCATCACCACTCAATGCCCCCATTACTTCCTTTCCTGCATCTTCTCCGTTGAAAACTTTGCTTCATATTTCAGCAAAAAAAAAAAGAGAGACCATGCATCATGAGCTCCCTAAGCTTTTCTATTTGCTTGGTTTTTAAGTCATTCATGATAAACATGTTTAGCCATTGCATTTCTAATGGCATTGTACAGTACAATAGAGAGAAATAAAATTTATAATTACAGTACAGTGATCCAATGAAGTTTTCTGGCTAAGGACTTGGAGAGGGACTAGTTGGAGAATTATTGATTTGTTTTTAAGAATAATTTTCCAGAAAACAGAAAGAAGATTTTTTTGGGGACCTTAGGGAGGCTGTGACTACCTGGCCAGGATGCTGGGTTTTTCCCCCATTGTTTTCCATGGTCAGTTTTGAAAGTAAAAAATGTAAATGTTGCCTTCTCATAATACATAGAGAGCCAGGGTACCTTTGGGAAGATTTTTCACCTTTCTTGTTTGTTAATCCCTTTCAGAAAATCTGAAAACATCCATTATATGACAGATTTTACTGTGCACAGTTTATAAAGTTCAAAAAATTAAAACAAAATGTTTATTTACAGGACTCTCTGCAGGTGGAAGTTTTCTCAGTGAGGTACCTAATATAAGTCTTGATAATTTCCAATAGTTAATATTTGCTTTCTTTCCTTTGTAGTTCTGGCCATTTTCATTATTCTTGAAGCTCTCTATGTTTCCTAGTAACATGTGCCCTTTTGCCAAAGGAAAAGCCTTTCTCCATTATGGGCTGTTTTAGGGGACAACTTCAGGATTTTCTTTTGTGAAGGCTTTACAATCCAAAGCCAAATCATTCTGGAACTTCATAGTTGCATTATGTGTTCCTTCATACCTCCAGCTTCTTAAATGTGTTCCTAGAACTATGGCATTGTATAAACTTGAATTTATTAACTCCCAATGGATCACTGATACCAAATTGGAGAAAGATGCATTCATAAACAGGGGGACCCTCTTTTCTCCAGGGTATTTCTTTGATTGTATCAGAATTTCTTATGAATCTAAATAATTTTTCACTGTTACACCCTTATAAGGTGTAAATTAGAGGCTAGTTTGCTTTTGACTGATTTAAGATTAATTATGTCCCTGTAGGCCTTTAAAAAGTAAGCTCCAGGGGGCAGCTGGGTAGCTCAGTGGATTGAGAGCCAGGCCTAGAGATAGGAGATGCTGAGTTCAAATTTGGCCTCAGATACTTTCTAGCTCTATGACCCTGGGCAAGTCACTTAACTCCCGTTAACCCTAGCCTACTCTTCTGCCTTAGAACTAATACAAAGTATTGATACAAAGATGAAAGGTAAGGATTTTTTTTAAAAAGTTCTAGGGGGCAGCTGGGTAGCTCAGTGGATTGAGAGCCAGTCCTAGAGATGGGAGGTCCTGAGCTCAAATCTGGCCTCAGATACTTCCCAGCTGTGTGACCCTGGGCAAGTCACTTAACCCCCATTGCCTAGCCCTTACTGCTCTTCTGCATTGGAGCCAATACACAGTATTGACTCCAAGAAATTGGTTGAAAGAGTGTGGCCCTTGGTAGCAGAAAAGAGAACCAGTTACTGATTCAGGAGAAAGCTAGTTAGGAGGCAACTGCTCCAGAGAGGAGCAAGCCTAAAGAGCTTAGGTGAGTGACCTAATGCATTTATGCTCAGGAGCAGCATAAGGACATTATGAGAAAAGAGAGAACATCAGGGCCCTACCGTGCTGGGGAATGAATTGCTTTGGCCATATTTGTTCTTTTCCTGTGTGCCTCGCTACCAAGTACTCTAATTAGAGCAATACCCAGTCTTCCCAATGATGTTGTATGTAGTCTACATATCAGGTTTATTGAAGGATGCTTTGTTAATATTGTTCTTATTATGTCAGTATAGTTCTAAAATTGAAGAGCCAATTCTAGGACCCCCCAAAAGCTAGAACACTGGGTCACTCACTCCCTTCTCCCATAGGAGCCCCAGCCTTTGCTCTGGACCCAGGAATGTGTTTCGGCTGACCTGTACTGGAGCTGTTGTAGGGTTTCCACCACTGCTACCAAAATTCCATTTTGGAATTGATACTCTTTTGCCTAAAATCTGGAAAAAACAAACAAACATAAAACTGGCTGTCAGAACCCAAGCTCAGGTTTGTCTAGGTAAGATATGAGCTTTTGATACTCTGTGCTCACAGTTTTAAAGAGAATTGCAGCAAGCTGCTCCTTCTCCTCCTACCTCTCCCTAACTAGGGCTTGGAAGTGGCAGCTAGGAAGCCGCTCAAAACGGTACTGACAAAATTCTTAGCCTGAATGAATGCAGGAGCTGAGGATGGAGTCCCTCCTTGTGAAACTTCAGGGAGACGTCATTTCTTCCAGTTATGGCCAGTAGGAAGATTCTTCATTAAATCAAGGTGTAAGCCCTTTAATTCAAAGTAACACATGGCTAGTTGCAGACCTCAAAGTTCTCACATGATCTTCTTGAACCAAGAAGGCTATCTATGAATATGGTCCCTGAGATTGCTCTCCTTACAATGTAATTTCCTTTGCTTTGAACAAAATTGTGTCTATTCATTGACTTTTAAGGAGTAGCACTCATACAGGCCCATCTCAGAATATATGCACACTTGTTCTCTATCTTCCCAGGAGTGTGTCTGTCACATTTGTGCCTACTTCTGCTGGATCCTAATCTTCTGGGGCCAAATTAAATTGTGAACAACATTCAAAAATATATATAGCATTGGTGTAGCATCAGTAGATATTGGTCACTTAGTTCAAAATAAGACAGAGAAGAAAAGAACTTTCTCCATGGAATGTAAACTTGTAGGCAGGAAATGTTCTTTTTTTGTCTTTGTATTACCATCACCCTGCACAGTGGTAATTAACAAATGCTGGTTGAATTGGGTGGGGTGTATACCCCAAGAACACATATGGCCTATTTTATAATTCTCTTATTTTCAAGATCATGGCCCTCTTTCCCCCGTTAAAATGAAAGAAACAATTAAATATCTTGAATTCCCTTTTTTTTGAATGACAGCCTAGAACAGGGTACAATAAATAACAGGTACCTCCTAAGTGCTTGTGAATGAGTGAATGAATCCTCCAGAATTCAGAGCAGCAATACAATGATCCAGGACAATTTGAGGGACTTAACAAAGAATACTATCCACCTCCAGAGAAAGACCTGTTGGAGTAAGAATGCAGATCAAAGCATGTGATTTTTCACTTAGGTTTGAGTTTTTTGTTTTGAGGTTTGGAGGTTTGGATTTTATATGGTTATTCTCTTACAAAAATGAACAATGTTTTGCAGGATAATACATGTATAACACAGATTGAATTGCTTGCCAATTCTGGGAGGAGGGGGGAAAGGGAATAAGGGAAGGAGACATTTTGGATTATATAATTTAGGGAAACATGTGGAAATTTATTACATGTAATTGGTAAAGAATAAAAATATCTTTATAATAAAAAAGCTAATTCAGAGCAGCTACGTCCCATCTCGTGCTTATGAACATAGGAAATAGAAGCCTGAAAGATGGCCAGACTGAGTCGGGGGACCCTGCGGTCCTCTCTTCCTTCATCATTCCAGATACAAGGAATTTCCACACTGCCGGCGGAATGAAGCTGAGGAATCCCCTAGGGGGCAGCAGAGACCGGGCTCCGAGCCCGGCTTCATGCCTAGTCTTGGTTCTGTAGGAAAGCAGGATTTCCTATTCCTGGCAGATCCTGCGAGTCGCTTCCGCTTCCGGCTGCTTAGCGTTTGGAGGCGCTGACGGTAGGGTAGAGGTTTTGGTGGTTCGTTTCTTTGCCCAGTTGCTGGGTTACCAGAGGTCAGGACTGTTGCTGGCCGAGGGCTTTCCTGGCCCAGAGAAGCGCGACTGACTCAGACTACCTAGCCGGAGCTAACCCGGGACCTATTTTTCCTCCTCCCTCCCCGAAGCCTCTGGTGCCTGAGGGCTCAGTATTGGTTTGGCCTCCGTCCCCACTACACTTCTGCCCTCTCTATTTCCCATACACACTTTACCCTGCACCCTCAGGGCTGAGCCTTCATTAATTTTTCTGATGCCTTAGGGCCGAATCTAATGGTGAAATTTATTTGTCTAGGACTCTTATACATGGATCTACGCTCACTTGGAACTTTTCTTGCCGTAGCTTAAGTAGTGTTCCTAAATGATGCTAACTGGACCATCTCTAGAGCTGACGGGGTCCATCACTCTGAATAGCCAACATTTTCCCTTCCGGCACGGGTGGGGCAAATTCAGATTGAAAGTAAGTCTGAGGCATGGAGAAGGGAAGTGGAGCACTTTGTCTCGAAGTACCTTAGGGATTGGCTTAATGCTGGAGCCTTAGGTGTTTTTGTTTGTTTTATTTTGTTAAGCACTTGTGGGCTGTCACTTCTCCCCCAGTTGCAAAATAGAGAAGTTTTGTGACATAACCGTTCTGACTGAGAAGCTATGAGATGAAAGCAGGGCGGCAAAAAAAAAAAAAATCGCATCTTTCTTCTTTTCTGACCCCCCCCAAAAAAGTTTCCGACTGGCTTTTAAAATGAATTTTTGGTGTTTTTTTTTTTAGTTTTTTTTTTAATTGTGAATATTTGTGAGAAAAAAGACTTGAATATCATCATTATCATCTTTGAAAAGAGCTAATCCTGTCCTGTGATGTCCTGTAAAATTTGAGATTTAGTTGATCATTTAGAGTCATAGACAGTGAAGATACACCAAGCAAAATTTAGAAAGCCAAAGAGGAAAATTTCCCCTTTCCTAGGACTATGTTCATTATTAGTCTAAACAAAACCAAAGAAACCAGCATTTCTTGATCTTTTGAAATTCTATGGGTTTTTTTTTTTAATACAATGAATGATAGTGTTAGTCAATTCTGCATGTCCTTGCATTGTCAGGTGATATAATTAGAGGGTTGAATATATCCTGGAAGTAACAGGGCATTAAAAAATGATTGACACTTCCACACAGGTTCATGTTCTGAAGTCGACTTTAGGGGAACTGCTACAATATAAACCTCAGACCACAAGTTCCTCTCTTCCATGTAAAGAATCATCTCCATCACCTAAGAAAAAATAAAAAAGAATAAAAGTTCTCAGGATGAAATTCTTAGAAGCAAGATTGAGAATTTAAATAAATAAACCATTTATTCCATAGCTTTTATTTAAAAAACAAACCTTTACCTTCCATCTTAGAATCAATACTTGGAACTAATGTTCCAAGGCAGAACAGTAAGAACTAGACAATGGGGATTAAGTGACTTGACTAGGGTTGAACAGCTAGAAAGTGTCTGGTCACATTTGATCCCAGGACCTCCTGGCTCTCAATCCTCTGAGCCACCTAAATATCTATCTCACTCCTAGCTTTTCTACTGTGACCTTAGGTAAATATCTCAGTTTGTTTTTTTCATCTATAAAATGAAAAATGTAGCTACGTAAGGTCTGTAGGGCCTTGCATTTGTAAAATGCTCAAGATAGACTAACATCAGAGTTTCACACCTCCCTAGTACAGCAAATATTATCATCTATATTGAGAAACTGAGACTCAAAAGAAGTGGAGTAAAATCGTGATCACACCTCTAGTGAGACTAAAGTAGAAATTTAACCCAGTTTTTTCAACTGCAAGACTAGTGCTCTTAACTATCACATTATCTCAGCTAAAGGTTGTGTGAGGGAGCATAGTCTTGGGGAACAAATTTCAATAGGACAACAAAAAATCTTAAAATACCAAAATTTGACCTAAGCTAGGTGTTTTTCATCAAAAATATTCTTATTTTCTTAATCTTTTAGCCTTTATTGAGGGTCCTTGGGGAAGACAGGGTTTTCAGAGTATGATCTCACTTCAATAATTTTCTTGTGGGATATAAGTACTTTAAGGAAAGTTTTATTACCATCACCTTGGACTATTTTCACCTGTAACAGAGGAGAAACTAAGTTAACCATTGTAACTGAAAATGTGGTTTGCCAAAACTATAAAAGTTTTGGCCAAACTGTAAAGATAATTTTTAATGTCTTGATTTAAAATCTAAAATTAAGTGGTTGCCATGGGAAAATTCCCAAATATGAAAATACTCAAGTCAACTGGGTTTTATGGAGATTTTAATTAATATAAATGAAGGAATTAAGGAAAAGGAGAGAGAGAAGGAAAGAGAAAATAGTAGAAAGGGCCTAGGGCAAAGCCTAGGCCTGAGCCTAAGGGAGAGCGAGTCAGTCTTTATCGCTCACCACAAGATAGTCTTCAAGCAAGCTCCAAAACTCCGAACTCCAACTCCAACTAACTTCCAATCCAAAAACTCAGAACTCCAACTACTCAATTTCGAACTCCCCTTCCTTTTAAAGAAATTTTCTCTTATGTCACCTCCCCTAAATTTTCACATCTACCAATTACAGTAGATGCTTTTTCCCAGGACTGCCCATTCTTAGTTCTCATCTTCTTTTGTTCTCACCTTCTCTGGTTAGATAAAATCTACTGAGTACTTTACACCTCTTTTGTTAAGCTTGCCTTTTATAAGTTGCTTGACCTTTTAGTGCATGGGGTGCTCAGGGAGGGGTAGTATCTCTGGGATGGAGGGCTTGTCGTGCCCTCCTAGGGCAGCTCTCCAGCCACTGACCCTCACCTGACACCCAGCTCTCACTTGTGGCTCCCAGTAGCTGCTAGCATGCGGCAGCGGTCACACCCCGAACAACGGCTTCGACAGGCCGGCTAAACCTTGTGAGGGTAGCCATTGGGTCGTCGTGGACCCCTGGTGAACCAGGGCTTTGCTCATCCAGCATGTGAAGACTGCTTTGGCCAAACAGACGGAAGAAACCAATAAGAAGGTTCAGCGTCTGAGAGGGCAACGCAGCGAGGCACTGTGGAGTGCTTAGGGTGTGAGCGAGCACAAAAGACAACACAGCCATCCAATGCAGCTGAGGAAGTCTTCAGGTGTAACGACTTTTCGTGCCACTGGACCCAGGCTTCCAACGGCAAGAGAGTGGGACTGTCTCTGTGCATCAGCTGTTCCACTTAAATCTCCTTCATGCACAAGTGTTTTTGTGCACACTCATCTACATCACAGATGAAAGCGCACAAAGACAATGGTCATCCTCAGTTACCGAGAGACTACTACTACAACACAATAGTATTCCATCACCATCATATACCACAATTTGTTCAGTCATTCCCCAATTGAAGAACACCCCCTCATTTCCCAATTTTTTGCCACCACAAAGAGCGTGGGTATGAATATTTTTGTACAAATATTTTTCATTAGTGTCTCTTTGGGGTACAAACCCAGTAGTGGTATTCCTGGATCAAAGGGCATGTAATCTTTTAAAGCCCTTTGGGCATAATTCCAAATTGCCTTCCAGAATGGTTGGATTAATTCACAACTCCACCAGCAATGCATTAGTGTTCCTGGGTTCAAATTGGACCTTCGACACTTCCTAACTGTGATCCTGGGGAAGTCACTTAAACCCCATTACCTAGTCCTTACAATTCCAATGTCTTGCAACTGATCTGCAGTATTGATTCTAAGATAGAAAGTAAGGGTTAAAAAAGAAAAGGCACTTAGTACATGAAGCTTTCCCAAGTCAATCCTACTTAAAATAACATTATGCTCTATTTGTACTTGTTTGTTCTTTGTCTTTGTCACACTTTATTTAATTGGATTTTCAAGCATATTTTGAAATTACTATGTATGATTATAAATGGGTTCTGCTAACTTTGGGAGGGGAGGAGAAAAAAAAAGAGAAAATATTCCTGATAATACCCTAAAAATTTAATCATGAGAGCATCAATAACTGCTGATCATAAGTCCCTGCTTTCAGAGAGCTTACACTTTTAAAATTTGCTTTTAACATTCCTTTAACATTTTGGGGTTTCAGATTCTCTTTTCTACCTTCCTACCCATCTTCTGTCTGTTGAAAAGGCAAGGGATATATCAGTTATACCTGTGAAATCATGCAAAATATATTTCCATACATATTAGCCACGTAATAAAAAGGAAGGAAAAGTAAAGTGAGAAAATTATGCTTCAATTTGCACTTCGAGATCATCAGTTCTTTCTCTGGAGGTAGATAGCATTTTTTCATCATGAGTCCTTTGGAATTGTCTTGAATCAATGTATTGATCAGAGTAGCCAAGTCTTCCACAGTTGATCATCATCGCTATTGCTGTGGACAATAGTTTCCTAGTTCTCACTTCACTTTGTGTCAGTACATATAGGTATTGTCATGCTTCTTTTCCTTTCTAGAACCATCTCCCTTATTATTTCTCATAGCACAATGGTACTTCATCACAATTCTTTGCCCCCACAAGAAGGGTTGCTATTTAGCTCTTCCAAAGAATTGGAAGTTGAGAGGATATCCATCAGTTAGGAAATGTCTAACAACTTGTATATGACTATAATTGAAGTAAAAAATAAAATCCTATTTTTAAAAAAGTTACTATAAATATTTTTGTACACAAAGTCCTTTTCCTTTTTCTTTGATCTCTTTGGGTTTTAGATCTAGAAGTGGTATTACTAGGTCAAAGGGTTTCACATTTTTCTAGCTCCTTAGGCATAGTTTCAAATTGCTCTCCAGAGTTATTGCAGTATTTCACAACTTCACCAATAGTTTGTTAGTCTAACTATTTTCCCTAATCCCCTCCAGCATTTGCCTGACAGAAGCAGCTGGTGAACCCACATTAACCATGCCGCCACCACCTTTGAGGATGAGCGACGTCGACGTCTTGCCGCTGCGCGTGAACGCCGACACCAGGCCACAACCCGTAACAACTGGCGTCCCATGCCCCATGTGCCACACACTCTGCGCCTCAGCCTTTGGACTCCAAAACCACATGAGGGTACACCGTAGATGAAACTGCACAATGACAATTGTCATTCTCAGTAACCGAGAGACTACCACTAACTAACTAACTAACTATTTACCAATTAGGGAATGGCCCTTAGTTTTATAACTTTGATTCAGTTCCCTATATATTTGAACAATAAGGCCTTTTTTTCAGAGAAACTTGTACAATTTTTCAATATTACATTATTGTCTCTGGAACCTTTTAGCAAAATATAGTTTCCTTGCTTATCTCTTTTAATTAGGTCTGTTTTTGCTTTTGCTTTGTCTGAGATCATGACAGCTACTCTTGCCTTTCTCACTTTAGTGAAGTATAATAGATTCTGCTCCAGTCCTTTATTTTAATTATTTGTGTCTTTCTGTTTCAAATGTGTCTCTTATAAGCAACACATTGTTGAATTCTGTTTTCTAATTCATTCTACCATATGTTTCTGTTTTATGGGTGAGCTTATCCCATTCACATTCAGTTATGATTACTAATTGTATTTCCCTCCATTCTGTTTTCTTCCATTTATCCTTCTCTTTTTATCCTGACCCATCTCAAAAGTCTGTTGGGTTGGATTACTGTCTCCTTTAATCTTCCCTCCCTTTTATCACCCTTCCCCATAGTTTTAACTTCTTCCTTTCCCATTTCCCTATTGGGTAAGATAAATTTCTATATCTAACTGAGTATATATGTTCTTCCCTCTTTGCACTGATTCTTAGGAGAGTGAGACTCGAGCATTACCCTCTATATCCCATCATTTCTCCTTCCACTTTTAAAGTTCTATGTGTGCTTCTTTTATGTGAGAAAAATTTCCCCTTTCTATATTTCTCTTCCCCCATCTCCCTATACAATCCTCTTTATCACTCCTTTTTATCATCCCAACATAATCGACTCATACCCACACCCTCTCTATAGATATCTTATAATTGTTCTACTGATAAAATTTAGAAAATTTTGACATTTTGTTTTTCCCCAAATTATATATAAAACTTTTTAAACATTCTTAAACATCTTTTTTGAGTCCCAAATTCTCTCCCTCCCTCTTCTTCCCTTTAATGAAAAAGTTCTTAAGAATTATATTTGTCATTCCATATAGGAATGTGAACAGTTTAATTTTGTTGAGTTTCTTGTTATTCGTCTTTCATATTTGCCTCTCTAGGCTCCATAAGTTTTGTGTTTAATATCAAATTTTCTACTCAGCTCTAGTATTTTCATCAGAAATGTTTGAAAGTTTTCTATTTCATTAAATATTCATTTTCTCTCTGGAGGTTTATACTAAATTTTGCTGGATAGGATTTTCTTGGTTATAATCCTACTTCCTTTGCCTTCTGGAATATCATTCTCCAAACCCTTCACTTCTTTCATGGAAGTTGGAAATGGAAGAAGTTGCTAACTGTATCTCCATGACATTTGAATTGTTTCTTTCTGGTTGCTTGAAATATTTTCTTTTTGACCAGGGAGCTCTGGAATTTGACTATAACATTTGTAGGAGGTTTCCTTTTGGGATTCTCCCTAAAGAGATAGATGGCCAATTCTTCCAATTTCTATCTTGCCCTCTGGAATTAAGATATTAGGGTAATTTTCCTTTATTATTTCTTAAAATATGATATCTTGGCTCTTTTTTTAAAACCATGACTTTCATGTAGTCCAGTAATTTTAAAATTATCTCTCCTCAATCTGTTTTCTAGGTCAGTTCCTTTTCCTTTGAGATATTTCACATTTTCTTTTATTTTTTCATTCTTTTGACTTTGTTTTTATTGTTTCTTGATATGTCATGGAATCATTAGATTCCACTTGTCCAATTCCAATTTCTAAGGAATTATTTTCATTAGTAAGGTTTTTTACTTTTCCCCCCATTTGGCCTATTCTAAGTTTTAAAAAATTATTTTCTTTAGTGAATTTTTATGCCTCGTTTACCATTAAGTCAAATCTGTTTTTTAAGCTGTTATTTGCTTCAGTATTTTTGTGTCTATTTTATCAAGCTGTTAAATCTCTTTTCATAATTTTCTAGCATCACTCTCTTTTCTTTTCCCAATTTTTCCTCTACCAGTTAAGATATCTCTTTCTTTAACTCTTCCAGGGATTCTTGATGGGCTTCAGTCCAATTAGCATTTTTCTTTGAGGCTTTGTTTACAGTTGTTTCTACATTATTGTTTTCTGAGTTTATATCTTGATTTCCCTTGCCACCATAGTAGATACTTATAATCACGTTCTTTTTTGTTGTTTTCTCATTTTTCCAGACTATTTCTTTCTTTTTTTTTAAAACCCTTATCTTCCGTCTTGGAGTCAATACTGTGTATTGGCTCCAGGGCAGAAGAGTGGTAAGGGCTAGGCAATGGGGGTCAAGTGACTTGCCCAGGGTCACACAGCTGCCCAGGGTCACACAACTGAATTAAAAACCCTTACCTTCCAAGGCAGAAGAGTGGTAAGGGCTAGGCAATAGGGGTTAAGTGACTTGCCCAGGGTCACACAGCTGGGAAGTGTCTGAGGCCAGGTTTGAACCTAGGACCTCCCATCTCTAGGCCTGGCTCTCAATCCACTGAGCCACCCAGCTGCCCCTATTTCTTGATTTTGAATATTATGTAGAAGTTGAGCTTTGCTCATCTGAGGGTGGGGAGGCACTACCCTAATCTTTAGGCTTTTTCATGATACTCTTTACAAATCTAATTCTGGGGGACTGCAAGTTTTCCATGTTTCCAAGATGGCATGATCTGGGGAGAGATGTGGTCACTGCTCTCCTAGCCTGCACTCATTTCTTTGCCTTGATCCCTTGCAGCGACAAGTTTTAGTGATTCTCATAACTATGGAGTTGTGACCAGGTTCTCTGCTCTCCTGCAGCCATAAGGCTGGTATTTGTTCTTTTATGACTTGGAACAGAGACCAGGGCCCTTGTTCCTTTGTGACTGACCACAAGTACTCTTCTCCACCCAGGAGTGCACCCCTGAACTTCATAAGAGCAATCGAATAGCCAGTCAGTTTCACTTGTACCCAGTGACACCAGAACAATTTTCTGACCAGTCATCCACCACCACCCCTTGCCATATCTCAAATGAGAACTTCCAAAGCTGCCACTGCACACTGCCATTATTGCTGTCACAACCACCTCCAAATGCCACAACTGGTATGGCCAAGTTGTGCTCTAGGACTGTGCCCATCCCATTTAAAAAAACAAAACAAAACTTTCTTACCAGAAGGAAAAATGTCTCACGCTGACCTTTTGTTCACTCTGTTGCTCCAAATTTTGATTTGAGGGGTTATTTTAAGTTATTGGGAGAAGAATGTTGAGGAACTTGCACTCTTATTAGGTGATGACACATTTATGAAACAATTAGATGATAAAGTAAATGGTGAGTTTAATGTCAAAACATGGTCAAAGCAATGAGCATACTCTTTTAGCGAATTTGTGATCTTATAGGCTCATAATTGTAGATACTTTCTTTGCTTATGGAGCTCTCAACACAGCTATGCTTACTCATTCCATGTAACTTTTGTGTGTATCCTTTGACAAATCCATAACTGAGGGGCTTCTTCATGTTCTCTGTTTTTAAAAAAATGATTGAGGCTCTTGGTTTTTACATTACAAATATTTACAGATTTACCCTTTCTTTGTGCGAAGTGCCTTCATTAGATGTCTCTTATGGCAAATTAAAACCCTTAAGTAAAACAATAAAATGCCTCATCTGAAAATGCACAACATTTCACATCTGTAGCAATCTAACACAAATCTATTTCCTTTCCCTCCATTCAACCCCTTTCTGCACTGAGGGGAAAACCCCTCAAAACCTCTGTGTAAGTCTTTGTTTTGAATGTAGTTTTTGTAAACATATTGTTGGATTTTGCTTCCTAATTTATGCTGCTAATCTCTTCTGTTTTATGGATTAGTTCATCTCATTTATATCCGTGATTATCTTATTTATTTCCCCCCATTCTATTCTCTGACACTATATACTTTCAATTCAAATTTTTACTCTCTCCTCCCCCCCCCCCCCTTTAACCTTCATTCTCTAAGCTTTAAAGGTTTATTTTACTTATGAATACATCTTCCCTGCACTTACTTCCTCTCTGTGTCCCTTTTCCCTCTTCTTGTGCCTATCTATATTCTGGCTAAGTCAAATGTTTTCCTGTACCAAACTCCTTTTTATATGATACATGCTGCTTCTTTTGACCAATTTAGATGACAGTAAAGCTAAGTGATGCCTGTTTCCCCCATTCTTTCCATCTTTGTATATAGTTCAATTTAATGTGATTATATGTCTTAGTGGAGAGTACTAGCTGTCCATTGATTAAGCCTCATTCTGGAAATGTGACTAGTTCTTCTTTTAATTCAGTCATACATTTCTTTGACAATATCCTTTACACTATCTTCTATATAATTTCTTATTCATAATGTATCATAGCCTGTTCTCATCCACTGAAGTCACCTCTCCAGTGCCCTTTTAGAGATCCTCAATTTCAGTTTGTTAGAAACTATAGTATTCTATCATTTATAGTAATACCACATCACTGGAGTAATATGAGTGTTAAAAAGGTGAATCTTCACATCTTTTTGCATAACTCTACAATTTTCCCAAGGCAACCCAGCATACTCTTCCTCCTTTTTACTTCTGGGGTTATCTCATTTTCCATTTTCAGTGTCCATCTTAAGATATGGGTATTGATGGCTGATCTTAATGCGTTGTCCATCCAACTGCATATCATCTTCTGCATAATAAGAATATACTGTGTGTATGTATACATGTTTATATGTGTATGAATAATTCACGTATATGGATGGAGATCCAAGAATTTATTTGTAGTTGACTTGAAGTCTCTAAGACAATTTAAGTATTTCCTACTGGAAATCTCCATTAGATTTTGAATAGGAACTTCTCATTCTTGAGTATTTCTTTCAGTATATATTGACTGACAGTTTATTAAACAAAAGCAAACAATTCCCTGTTAGACTTTATAGTTCTTAGACATTTCAGCTTGTTTCTGGAATGGATTCATTAGTAATCCCCAAATCATTCTTTGGTTAATAAAAAAGGTAAATGTTGTGATTTAAGACAAATTTGATGTATGGTTGTAGCATATGAAGCTTTTGACAATTCTGACAGTCTAATTCAAATAGGAATTAAAAGCATTATAGTCAAATATGAAGATGGGCAAGTCAGGCAGAAATATGAGTTAAAGAGGACCTAAATGTATATACCGTAGTGGGAATATGCTGAAGTCAGCTCTTCTTGGGCCTTTCCAGCTTGGAGATCCTGCCTTAGATATATATATGAAGATGGTGTTTTGGTGAACAATGTTGATTCTTTCTCTCATTTGTGAGTCTCTCCCCTCATTATTCTCCTTTTTAACATTTGTTAGAATTTTTTTTTCTTTTAAAAACTCTTACCTTCCCTCTTGGAATCAATACTGTGTATTGGTTTCAAGGCAGAAGAGTGATGGTAAGGACTAGGCAATGGGGGTTGAGTGACTTGCCCAGGGTCACAAAGCTAGAAAGTGTGAGGCCAGATTTGAATCTAGGACCTTCTGTCTCTAGGCCTGGCTCTCAATCCATTGAGTCACCCAGCTGCCCCAAATTTGGTAAATTATTTAAGAATGTAATGTACTGTCATTTCTCTTCCCTGGAAATGAAAACAATATAGTTTAGACCTCATTTAGAATAAGATAGTGCCAGTAGGGCCCAATATGTGACAGCTTCTATAAAACTAGAAAGACTTCAAGTATTGACTCAATGATGAATGTTATTTATACACTAGACTAGCCAAATTCAGCTAGTCTTATCAGTTTGGACACAAGATGATGAATTTTTTTGTGCATAGCCACTCTCCACCTATCCATTTACATGTTTTATAAGTTGGATAAATGATGAAGAGAACCTGTACTAAGGAAATCACAGAACAATGTCTAAAACTATTTTCATTTGAGTTTTGGAAGCTGTAATTGGTTGGCCTTACATGTTGAAAGACCCATCAAGAATCCTGTTATTTTCCAGATACAAAATTGCTCTGGATTTCAAAGTTTTATCAATGAACTAAAGGTTATCTTCCCTAGCTTTTTAAAATTGAGGTTATAATTTCCCAGGAACTTGTAGGTTGAGAGATATCACTTGTGAAATTCAACAGCCAATATTTTTATACCATGAGTTTGTGTTTGTGAAATTACATTCCTATTCTTCATTATAAAAATTAGACATTTGTAAGCAATTCTAGTCTTTATACTTGTCTATAGATGAGAAGTTATCTGTTTCTTTGGGTTGGTTTTAATATTAGCTACAAAAATTCTATTCTTAGTGTTTTCCATAAAGACACAGAATGACATTTGAATCCTTTCTCAGTTTTGTTTTTTTTAATTCAGTTAACATTTATAAAGGACTAGCTATGTATCAGATACTGTGATAAACCTTGGGGATACAAATGAGAAAAAAAAAAGCACTCTGCCCTCAAGGGGCTTACATTTAATAAAGGAGAACAACAACAACAAAAAGAATCTGGGAAAAGGGGGAAGGAGGGAGACAAAAGAGGAATGAGATTCTATGAAGTCCCAACCAAACATCTGTTGATGGAAAGTAAAGATTTCTGAAAGTTCAGAACCCTCTGTAAAGAATCTTTATAAAGGAATTAGTGGAATTAAGGTAATTGCCCTTTTCTCTCTTTGCAAAGTAATTCTGTACTTTTAGTACTTCTAGTATTTTTTTATCTGAGCAGAGTTCTAGAGGTCTAGGTTGAAGTTATGTCTTAAAGTGCTGTTTTCCAATTGAATTCTTATCATAATAAGCTTTTATATCTCATGATAGGTAAAAATTTAAAAAGCAATTATTCCAGAGCTGCAGAATCCACAAAATGGCAAGATAGGAGAAAATTCCAAAAAAGAGTATATTAACACTTTCTTAGTTGCTAACTTCAATGTCCTTAACTTAGTTCTCATTATCCTTAATGTCTCCGAAACATATAATACAGTCGACTATCCTTTTCTTCTGCATACTTTTTTCCATAACACTATTTTCTCCTAGTTCTTTTTCTACCCCTTTGATTATTCCTTCTGACTCCTTTGCATTTGGAATTAGTCAATAAGTATTTATGAAGTACCTAAAGATATTCTGTGAAGGAATTTGGATGAAAGTTACACAGAATGTAAAGGTCTGCAGGGTTTTTCATTTTTATCAATGGAAGGGAGTACCTACCCTAAGGACATCACAGGTCATTCTTAGTATTCTAAACACAAACCTAACTTTAATTTCTTTTATGGCATAACATAATACAGGGTGTCTCCAAAGTCTTAGTGAAACCTTCTAAGTTTTATAATTTCAGAAGCCTAAATGTCGCAAACTTAAAACCATCTTTAAAAGTTTAATTCTTTAAAATGTATTTTTCACTTTTTTTTTAAATTTTGAATAATACATTTTTAACTTTTGTAAGACAGGCTCCTTATTATTATGCATTATGAGTGCAACAGTTTCTTGATGATATTTTCTCAGATTCATGAATCAGAAGAAGAAATTATTATGACTATTCACTTTGGTTGCCTGCTCTATCTCCATTAGATGTTTTTCTGCTTCCATAATTATTGAGCAACAGTTGGCAAAAGGTTTTACAAATTAAAATTTCCTGATAGGTAGTACAAGATGGTGGTTATGTTGAATTTTAATAGGAAAATCAATATTTAAAAATTTAATTAATAAACCTTTCAAATGTTTTGGGTTACTTTTTAGCATTTATACTTTTGAGGCTATTAAAGCTTCAAACCACACTAAAACTTCTGTAATACTCAGTACAATAATTAACTTTATCATTTTAGTAATATTTTGTAGTCTGTGCAATTCTATGTGGTATTTGCAGAATATCACATGATTGGTTGGTGTGACTCTACACTGGCCCAAGTAAACATGTTGGAGTTGGTCTGGTGCTAGAAGACAAGAAAATCCATGAAATCTCGGGAGCAAAGCAGTCTTCTTGCTTCTCCAAATCAAAATTAACCATATTTTATTTGGTAGCTTTATGAGAATTAACCAAATGAACCCAGCTCAAGGGGTTAGGGCATATACACATCCAGTTGCCACTGGACTACCTTAAGATATTTATTGACTGCCTGAAGTATAGTTGGTACAGGAGATAATTCATATTCAAAAGATCATTGGATCATGTCAAGAATCAAAAAAAAATCAGATACTGCAAATTAAAACAGATCTGAGATACTATATCACATCCATTAAGCTAGCAAAGAGAAGAGAGCCACTAACTTACCACTAGTATCATAGTGAACTTGTCAGACACTCTGGAAAACAATTTGGGATTACATAAGAAGACTAACTAAATTTTTCATATCTTTTGACTGAGATTTCATTACAGAGATTATGCGATATAGACATTATTTTTACTGAAAAACAATAAATATGAACAAACGCATTTATAGCAGCATTATTTGTCATAATAAAAAGCTGTAAACAATATATACTACAATGATTGAGTGTTATGGATGAACAAATTATTGAATACGAACCAAGGAACTTATTGGGCCATAGGGAATGACAGATATGTAGATTTCAGGGAAACATGGGGAGACCTATATGAAATAATATAGGGAAAGCAGACCCCAAAGATATGTAGATAGCTAAGGATACTGAAATGCAGAAAAGAAAAATGTCTTGCCCACCATCGCCACACTGTTAGTTAAATGGTGGCATTTATGGGTTACTTAGGGAAGACTAGTACCTCTGGTGTGCAGACATACTGAGCCCTTTTCAGTATTGCTTTTCTCTTTTAGTGTCCACCTAAGAGCCTGGTCAAACATCAAAGAAGTCAAGGTTATCCACTGCATTCTGCACCATCACTAGGCATCTTGACTTTTGTCCTTACCCTGGACTTCACTGATTCTGGAAGAGAGAATAAAGCCTACAACTTCGTGTACCTCTGATAGTGATCTGAAGTTCCTAAAATCACTACCTAGTAGCTCATCTTGAGTGTTTGAAATCAGCACATCATTAACAGTTTATACTAAAAGCCTTCCCTGGATGGCAGAATATTATCCAAGCTTCCTTCTTGCTAGCATAGCCTTTGTCACCTCCATGCCACAATGGAAAATAGAAGTAAGATTTTTTTTTCACTTGCTTCTTTTTACCCCATTGAGGGTTTTCTTGGCAGAGACACTGGAGTGGTTTACCATGTCCTTCACCAGCTCATTTTACAGGTGAGGAAACTGAGGTAAAGAGGATGAAGAGACACTTGTCCAGAGTTTCAAAGCTATTAAATGTTTTGAGATCTGGAATCAAGAAGACCTGGATTCAAATCCGACCTCAGACACATCCTAATTGTGTGACCTTGGGCAAGTCACTTAACCCTATTTGCCTAAATTTTGCCTTTCTGTCTTAAGAGTTGTTACAAAATAGACAAAGGGAATAAACTCAAAGAGAACAAAGAATTCCCTTTTTACACCTCCTATATGAACATCTCAGGTTTCACAGCTTAGCTTATTTCCAACAATTAGTCCTACCAAGTTTCAATTCCAAAATAGTCCCCTTCTCTTCCCCCAAGACTTACATTATGGGACCTTGACTTCTCAGGACTTTCCTTCAAGAACTGGCTGCCAACAACATCTAGCTTGGAATCTTGGTTCTCATAGTTCAAACTCCGGACTTCACTCCTTGCACCTAGAACTGCAAAGAACAATGGAAACACAACCCCAAGCCTAATTCTCAAGGTAATGGAACCTAAAGGGAACAGGAATGTGGCTTTCCCCCACCCAGCTTACTGTGGCAGGTTCCTTCATAGTGCTCCTTCGTGGTTAAGGGAATGAGACCTTTACCCGTGGCCACCACTGGAAAGAGAGCAGCTGAGCCCCAGCAGGTTATTGATGTTGTTAGTTTTGGCTATGGAGTCAATGGAAAGAGGCAATCATGTTTAAGCCAGTGCACCTCACCACACTAGTCTTATCTCATGGGAGCAGGCCCAAAGCATCCCTCCTGGGACAGTTTCCATCTTAGGTGATTTGGGCCTGCACTATAAGCCTTTTATGGAGCATGTTACCGACATCTTGATAAGTGATAGACACAAGGTGAATAAAAAAGCATAAGATTTTTGGATATGACCACTGTGGAGATTTGTTTTGCTTGGATGTGCTTATTTCAAGAATTTTTTTTTCCTTTTTCCTTTCGGTTTTTAATTTGGAAGGGGATGGTTAAAAGGGAGAGAGGGAGATGTCAAACAGGACAGAAGAAAGCATAGATAAGCAGGACAATTTTGAAAATAATGTATAGAATTTATTATACTTTTTTAAAAAGCAAGCAGTATGAAATGAAGCTTCATCATTTCTTATGTGTAAAGATAGGATTAACTCTCCCCTTGTCTATTTTTAGCTAATCAAATCAAGAACTTAAAGGACCCCTACTTGCCATTAAGTATGAGAGTCCACAAGTTACTTACTAGAATAAGCTCACAGCTCTAAAGTCCACCGCCCCCTTTTCCCCCTGGGCAGTGCTAGGCAAATTGAAAGACTGCAATTAGTTTCTGTGAAGGGGGAGTGATAGGAAGTGATGTGGAAAAAGAAGCATAAAAGAAGAGACCAGCATGGTCTAGGTATCATTCCTTTCCTGGCATTTGGAGTGAGTGGCTGAGATTTCTGCCTTAGCTTGTTGGAGACTTTCCCCCTGGATCCTGTGTTGGCTTTCTGGGTGAGTGGCTGAGATTCCTGTCTTGGCTTTGGAGGAGGATGCATTGGTGGAACTCTGGCTGGAGACACCACCAGGACTTCTGGCTGAGGATTACCAAGAAATCCACGTAGAGATAGGGACTTGGGGAAGCCCCTATAGGGCTGAGAGGACTTCACCAGAGAAGGGCTGGTAGGCTTGTTAGGAATCTGTCTCTTTCTCTACATTTTACACTTTCACTCTTTCTACTTCTTTGTAAATAAAAGCTGCTAAAATTCATTTTGACTTAAGAAATAATATTTTTAAATCCTCAATCACAATATTACTTTATAATGTTCTTATTTAGTAAAAAAAAAACCCTAAATTTAAATCTTATATATGGAATTTTATTTGTTATCTGCTGTGTATGGAAATGCTTTCCATGTGAGTTCAGAATTAAAAAAAAAAAAGAAATCTGGGTCATCCAAATTTTATCATGTAAAATTTAATAATCTTCCTCCCCTGAAAGTTTTTCACTTTTCTTTTACCCTGTAGTTGAGGTAAACCTTGAGTATATCATAGTAAATATAGCTCACATTTAGATGGCACCCTGACAGTCTTGTGGAGGTAGATAGTATAATTATTATCCTCATATTATAGTTTGAGTTTATCATATTACACATGAGATTAACTGAGTTGGCCAAGGTCATGTAGATTGGGAGTGGTGCCACTGAGAACTCTAGGACTGATAACTCTAAGATCAATGCAATGGTCTTTCCACTCTACAGACTGACTTTTATATACAGCAGAGAGACAAAGAATAGAATGAAAAAAATACAGCCAAACAAATCTTCCACTGAGAAAAAACAATCCTGTTTAGAGTGGATCATTGACAATTCTATAACAAAATGCAGATGCTCAAATGCCCATCTCTTCTCTTCCAGTTAATCTTAGCACTCGCCTCTGTTGCTTCTGCAACCATTCATTGCATCCATTTGCTTTCCTGAATGTAGCCAAATTAATTGAATATAGCATTCAGCAAAAAGAAAAGAAACGATTTCTTTCTGGTTCTAGTTGGATGCTGCTCAGATTCACACAATCTATTTAGCATCTGTATGTGACATTAGCTTTTAGTCTTGGGGTCAACACGGAGCCAAAATAACCAGATGAAAAGTGAAAGTGTTACGCAGTTTGATAAATACAGCATTTATTAAGTTCTTACTTGTGTCATACACTGTGCTAAGGAATTCAAATACCAGCAAGCAAGACATTTACTACCCTTAAGGAGCTTAATTTTAATGGGTCAAGACAACCCATATAAGAATGCTACAGGGTACGGGGAGAAGAGAAGTCTGAGTATGATGAAGAGAGCACTTTTTGCCAGGAAGTGATGTGGAAGGCCAGGTCCCAGCAAGAGAGAAATGGAACTAGACTCCTATCCAACAGAACCAGGGGCCTTGGGGTGGAGTCCAGGTTTCTCAGGGGTAGAGATGGTTAAAAAGCATTAGACATTATGAGCACATTGCTGGTAAGCGTTCAGCCAGTGTTTATCTATATCAGGGGTCCCCAAGCTTTTTACACAGGGGGCCAGTTCACTGTCCCTCAGACCGCTGGAGGGCCGGACTATACAAAAAACTATGAACCAATCTGTATATGCTGTCTGGGATAGCGGAGGCTGCAGCGCTGGCTGGGATGGGCCTGTCACACCTTGCACAGGCCCAGCACTGCCACCACTATACCGGGCAGCAGTATACACAGTGCGGAATCCCCTCCCCCAGATCACCGCTCACCATGCTGACGTCTTCCATTGTGCAGCCACATAATCCTTTCTGTGGCGCCTCATTCTAAGGTGCCATGCAAAGGATTGTCACTGGAAGTAGTACTGTACATGAGCGATGCTGCTCTTTGCAGCACCACCACACACAGTGCTCCTCTCACTGACCACCAATGAAAGAGGTGCCCCTTCCGGAAGTGTGGTGGGAGCTGGATAAATGGCCGGGGGGGGGGGGGGTCGAAGTTTGGGGACCCCTGATCTATATTATGACAAATAGAATTGGTTTGGTTGTTTTGGTTCAAGTGAATAATTATTTTCATGTAGTCTGGTTGAGAATAAACATAGCGAGACTTTGCCTCCTCCCTCAACTTATTGAAAGGATTATCTGGCGGTTCCAAAGTATGTATCTATCACAGAGGGACATTTCCTTGATTCTTTGTTGAAATTTGTGTTTTATCCATGCATCAGTCTTATTATCATCTTTTCCTCTGTGATTTGTTCTGTATATTGGCAGAACAATTAATCAGTTTGGTTGGTCCATTCAAATAATCAGGCACTTCAAAAAGAAAAAAAGTTATATAGACAAACTGTCATTACAGAGAAAAAATAGCAATTATTTGATGAGTTTGTTAGACCTAGCCTAAAGTTTGTGTATAGGGTGTGCTTCATTTTATTGTTTTCACATTGTTTTTTGCCGTTTTTGTCTTTGTGTCAAACCAGTGTGATTAGCGATATCTTGGCTCTTATTTTCCTAATTATGAGTGCTATGAGAGATTCTAAAAAAAAAAAAAGACAAATAAGTGATTATGTGTGATATCTGTTTTCTTTACTCTCTGAGGGTCTTAACCCTAGAGGAAAGGAAATCTGTTCAGACTTTAGTCAGTTTAGGCTACAACTGCATAAGTGACTAACATCTCCTTTGACAAAATACTAGATGACAGAGACAAACAGCTGCTTGTAATGCCTGAACGAGGATATGGTAATACATGTGACATAAATGGAAATGGAAACTGGGCTTATGTCTGCCCATTGTTCCGAAGTATTTGACCTAATTTGTAAGCTGTTTTAAAAGGCCCCTGGAAATCTGTAAAGTATCAGGCTTTCTTTGTGTAGCTTTCCCTGAGAATATTAGCATTAAATACCAGGAAAAGCTCAGCTGGCTCCCAGTGGGACTATTTGGGTTTCTTATTTCAAAATATATTAGAACGTGCTTTAGATCATGTAATTAGTATTGCTTTATTATGAGTGGCATAGTTAAGTGATCATTCAGCTACTTAGTTAGGATCCTCACTTCTCCAACATAAGGACTAGCCATTTCTGATATTCATTGCTTATTTTCTTCTCTGGATCCCTAATTTTGTAATAGGGGAAGGGGAGGGAATAATTATTTCTATAGCACCTACGATGTACTAGGCACTGTGCTTAGTACTTTACAACTATTACTTCGTTTTATTTATCTCATTTAATAAATAGGAATACATATGTACAGCACAAATGAGCAGTGTTAACATACATTTCTTTTTATAATAACATCAGAAACCCAAAATCTGAGTTGGAGGCTACCTCAGAAGTCACTCAGTCCAAATTGTGCCTGAACATCAATCCCTCTGCAACATTCCTGACAATTGGTCATTCGGCCTGCACTTCTCTATGGAGGGGGATCTCACTAATTACTGAGCTGATACAGCTAATTGGAAAGGGTTTTTTCCCCCTTCTCTTACATCAACCATTGGTCTGCTTCTCATCAACGTTTACGTTTTGCCTTCTGGGGTCAAGGAAGACAATTCTAATCCCATCTCCATTCCTTTTAAATATTTGAAAATAGCTAGTAATAGGATCACAGTTTAACAGTCCCAAGGGACTGAAGAGATCATTTAGTTCAACACACTCCCAGTAAGTTTTCTTTTTTACAGGCTAATCATCCTTAGTTCCTTGAACTCATCTTCATACATATAGTCTTGAGGCATATCTTTGGAGGCAGCAAGCTGACATAGTGGATAGAAACTTGGACTTGAATCCAAAATTTACTCAGACCCGTTCTAGCTGTGTAACCCCTGAGCAAGTCATGTAATTTCTCTCAGATTCAATTTCTTATTTGTAAAATGAGGATTTAAAGAGAGTGCCTATCTCACAGGATGTTGTCAGGAGCAAATGAGAGAATATATGTAGTTATTTGCAAACCTTAAAAGTGCTTTCTCTCTTTCAATTTCTCTCTCCTCCCTCCACCTATATATCCATCCATCCATCTATCTATATATCTAAATATGTATATATAATTATATAGGTCATATATAAAGCTATAGATATAATATATAATTGTGTATATATTATATATAAAGTGCTATAAACATAATATTAATAATATTATCATCACCTATTTACCTTCTGGATACTTTTCATTTTGTCAGATTAATACCAAACTAAATACCATACTCTAGATGACTATAGCAGGACTATAATTTTCTTTATAAAAAACAATGTTTTCTATTAATGCAGCCAAATTTAACCTTTTTTAAAATTATCTAACATCTTACATTATTGATTCACTTGAGTTTGTAGGCTAAAACTCCTTTCATAGCAACTATTATCTAACCATATCTTCCCATTTCAGTATTTGTGCAAAAGATTCATTTAGCCAAGTGTAGGATTTATATATTTTTCCATGTTAAATTTCATCTTACTAGATTTGGCACATCATTCTAGCCCATAAAGATATTTTTAGATACTGATTCTGTCATCTAACATGTTGGTTATCATTTGTAGTTTTGTGTCTTCTATAAATTTGATAAATATGCCATCTGTGCCTTTATCCATGCCATTGATAAAAGCTTTAAATAGCACATAGCCAAGTACAGAATCCTAGAACACTCCACTAGAGACTCCCTTCAACTTAACATTAAATTTATTAGTTTCCACCTCTCCATCTGTCAATCATCTCTTCTCCTGTGTTCTATCTCTCCTCTCCATTTACACTATTCCTACACCCATTAATGACTATCCACTGGGTTTGGTCATTCAACAAGTATCACATTCTCCTAAGCATGCTATCATCTAGCTTGTATCTTTGCATTTGTCCACGTGAATATCCTGAGAGATGGTCAAATTCCTTCCTGAAATCAAGACTTACATTTAAAATCATTCTTGAGTTGAATTAATGAAAAGAATCTAGAAGTTTTAGTGGATTGAAAGTTCAAATGAATCAACAAAAAGCCATGCCAACTCCCATCTTCCTCCTCTCCTTGCTTCATTCCCTCCTGAACTAATACAACCTTAGGCTGAATTGAAAAGCACAGAAGAAAAACATGGACCTGTTGTTCTTGGCTCTGGTTAGATCCGTCTGGAAGTTTCTGTTCGGTTTTAGGTATATTAAGAGAGCGATCAGGATTGGGATAGGACTCGACATCATGCTATATGAGTATTAGGTGAAGGCACTCGGAGTATTTGACATTCAATAGGGAAGGCTTAGGTGGTACATGATGCATCTTCGAAGAACCTCATGTCAAAGAAGGCATGGACTTGTTTTGCTTGTTTTGCTTTGAAGATAAAACTAAGGTCTACTGTTGAAAGTTCAGGTTGCAAATTAGGCATTGTAACAGTACTATCCAAAAGCACAATGAATTGCTTCAGGCCCTAGAGGACTTCAAATAGAGGCTAGATGACCGATTTCTGAGGATATTGTAAAGAAGTTTGTTATGTAATTTTCAGGCTGTACTAAATGACCTCTTTGGTCATTTCCAATTCTTGAGATTCATTGTTGAAAAGTGTTGCAGTAGACCTCCTGCAAAGAAGATAAATAAAAGAGGGATTTCATATCAATATTGAGGTTTCTCAGATCTTCCATTGTAGATGGCATTGTCCAGATAACTATAGGTCATTCCTGAAAGAGATCCACACAGATGGCTTAAAAAACAACACCAACAACTTGTAAGAATGAAGTGAATGATTAAATGAAAAATGCATCTTTCTCAGATTTATATCTGCAGTTGGAAGGGTTGTACTGGGTTAAATCATAGGTAGAATCTTTATTCATATTTATATGTGAATGAGAGGTGTCACAGATGGACAATGAACTGGGTCAGAACTAGTCTTGAAATTTCCAGTTGTTTTTGATGATCCTAAGCTGCTCATTGTCACAAAATCCTTTTTTTTTAATGCCAGTATTATCCCACTTGTTATTCTATAGATGTAAATCAAGGAACACTATGATCTCAGAGGAATCTAAATATCAGGTTTCCAAAAGGGTAATGGAACATTACAGCACATCATCAATAATTTGTGATACAACATTGTTAAAGACATGTATAACCAGAAAGGGTATGTCTGTGATAGTGCATAGTCTTATGTCAAGAATACAGAAAACCAGAGTTATATCCATGGAATTTTAAAAGGACCATACAAAAGCCTTCAGAATATTGGGTACATCTTTTATGGAGGATTTTGCTCAAAAATGTTAACCAGAATCTCATGGAATTGAAAATGAGTTCTGTACCATGAAACCACAAATTCATCAGAAGAATGAAGTTTGAACATCGGAATTGTGTAACTGAAAAGTCATTCAGAGTTCCTAGGATCATTAGAGTCATAATATTTCTCGAGTTAAAACTGAAATTCTTAATATTCATGGATAAAAAAATTTCCTGGAAACTTTTTTGCAAAATTAACAAATGTCCCATATTAACCTTAAATGAACTCCAAGACTTCAGATGACTTTCGAGTGATTTTTCTAAGTGCCAGTAAAGTCCCCATTGACCCTGTTTGTGTCTTTATTTGTTCTTTATGCCATTTAAGAATTTGCAGGCTGATTAAAAAAAAGTGCCAGCTTGATATTGGATAATTATGAATAATCCAACTGATCTCATGACCTCAGTTGTATCCTCATTTTACCCCTTTGCAGTCTAAAAAATGTATTACCTAATGGAGGAAATGAGAAATATCCTAATTTGATCCCAGATTATTAAATAAATTATTGACACCATAGGATCAATAAGAACCCTCCTCTGACCTTTCTAATTATTCCTTTTGCTTTGTAAGTTCCACAAGATTAGACATTCTTCATTATCTTTGCATTTCTTCTAGTACTTTGCATATGAATGAACTCCCAGAACTTATCTTTCCCCCTAACCATTTTTCAATAATTTTCACTAATCTTGTCTTGAAAAGTTTTGTAGGTAAAAGCTCATTGTGTGTGTGTTAATTGGGTTTTCATTGAACTATTTATTCAAAATGGGGATGGAGCTCTCAGTGAGAAGTTTCCTCTACTCTGAAAGACCTGTATCTTTCTAAGGCACTAAAGAGTTAGATGCCCATCCATAACAGTTCTCTTCAGTTTTGTAATTTTTCTTCATTCTTTCCCCAAAATTATCCAATGAGGTTTCAAAAGTCAAATGAATATGCCCTTTAATTTTTTTTAAAAACATATGTTGTTGAGGGGGTAGCTGGGTAGCTCAGTGGATTGAGAGCCAGGCCTAGAGACGGGAGGTCCTAGATTCAAATCTGGCCTCAGACACTTCCCAGCTGTGTGACCCTGGGCAAGTCACTTGACCCCCATTGCCTAGCCCTTACCACTCTTCTGCCTTGGAGCCAATACACAGTATTGATTCCAAGACGGCAGGTAAGGGTTTAAAAAAATAAACAAACAAACAAAAAAATGTATGTTGTCCATTATACAGTGTGGGCCTACTTCTTTCACCAGGTTATTGGTTTTGATGAAACAAGTCAGTGTTATACAATAGCTACACTAAAAGTAGCAATGAGAATTTCTTACTTGAATATTGTATTATGTATAGATGTCATCATTTTTTATAGATTATACAAATCACAAGCAGATGATATGCTCATTTAATCTCACTGGCCTTATATTAAATTATTATATGTTCATTTATATCAGTAGATCCTTTTTGTATGTTTTTTTTTGGCTTGTAATAAAATGTTTCTTCTTCCAGTTCTCCTTCCTTTAGATACTATACTTTTACAGGATGGTCAATTTATCAACAACTTTATTATAACAATATTTTATATCCCAAATAAAAACAACTTAGCAGGCCACAGACAATTTATCTCAAAAATGTTTTAAGCCCTTTAAGTTTCTTAGTCTGCTCTCTCCATGCTAAAAAAAACTTTTTACAGCAATTTGTGCAAATCTTTTTTTAAAAAAGTTACATACAACTTCACATTATTTTTAAAAAATCAGCAAATCTAGGTAATCCCCAAGTTTTTAATAACTTACTGCACAGCATAGGTTTAAATCATTACTTTGAGTATTTCTGGGATATTAAGATTAGGTTTTTATATAAATAGTTTGGCTTTTAATAAGCTCCTATATAGAGTCTCTCCAAGCACAGCCTCTTCTTATGTAATTATATCCCTTTAGATATGCTTTGATTATCATTTGTTTTAAAAACAGCATTCCATTATCTGTATATTTCCAAATGTGGTTGAAGGGCATAGCAGTTAACTGCACCTTGAAAACAGCTCTGGCTTCGGATTTTGAATTATTTGACTTCTGAGTCTGAAGATCAGAAAGAGTCCTTTAACCTGATCAATTCAGCTGCACACACGTGTCCAAAAACATTCCTGTACCATTTCAATGTCCTTCCTCTGCAAAACAACAAGAATTAAAATGTGTCAGGCATCATCATGGGAAAGAGGAGTCTCTTAACTCTGAAGAAAGAGTTGGGGAGTAGGAAAGGGAAGGGGAAGAGGGAACCAAAAGGAAACAGCAGTGGTGTGGAAACATTAGTAGAGTGATGCCCTCTGGCTCAGGTAAATTTAGTGACCCTAGTCCCCTGGGTTAATAACTGATCGCAGGAAGCCCTCCAAAAAGGGCTCATTAGGAAAATCTTAGTAGAATACTTATTGAAGAAACTGGGAAAATCACCTCTAAAAGTGACTTTTGCTTTTGTAGATTTACTGAATGAGTCATCGATTGCACTTTCTCAGGCCACAAAGGACTGTAGGATCTAGAAGGCTAATGGAAATGAGTTGTGACAAGTTCTCGGTCTTGTTCTGAAGTAAGTGGAGAATAGGAAGAATGGTTGGATAAAATCTCCACCTTGCTCTACCATCAATTTTACAGATTAACCCACTCAAACCTTCATAGTTTCCTCTTATCAGATTTTGACAGTGTTAAGTGCTATTTATGTATTACTCATTTTCAACTAAGTTCTTTCCTTTTTAGAGTCTTTCCATCTCTGGTCTCTTTCTTCTGGTCTGTCACAGGAAGTCTAGCATTCCTCGGCCTCCTGAATAAAATTCAAATTCCTTAGCTTGGTATTCAAGGCTGCCCACAATCTGGCATCCTCCCTTTACAGCCTTATCTCACACACCCCTTTCCACGCTTCTTGTTCTCAGGCTTGCCCTTTGTCATGGCATTCTGTGCACCTGAAATGACTTTCTTGTCCTAACCATTTCTGTTTGTGGACATCTACATATCCTTATTTAAATGCCACATCCTCCATGAAATCTTCACAGAGGATACCTATTCCTTTAAGATTTCATAGGCATTTAAAAAAACTGTGGCTTTGTGTGGATTTTATATTGCTTTACTAGATTGTAAACTCCAGGAGGATAGGAAGGTATTCTATCTTTAATCTTTCTACCTTCCATAGTGCCCTATACATTCTAGTCATAAATGATTGTTGAAATTGAATTAACTTCTAAGGACCAATTACTAAACATTTATTTCACATTCATTTTAAAGACAGGGGGGAAAAGAGAGGCCTAGCAAGAGAGAGTGACTGACTTGTCCAAAGTAACATGCCAGTGAGAAGAAGCAGAGATAAAATGAAAACCCAGACCTTTCTCCTGATTCCAGAGACCTTCTTTTGTATCGTTTTTATGGTGCTAAAGAAATATTTGTTTGATAGAATCCCCAACTGTCAGTTAATCCTTAGCCAGAGGCATCTCCAAAGTGTGGAATGGTTGTAATTGTAACCATCTGAAGAGTGGTACACTGGAAAGACTGCTGGCTTTTTGCAATAAGATAATCTCATTCAATTTGTATCCCTAGGACTTGATTTCTTCATCTGTAAAATGAGGGGGGTGAACTTATTTGACCATTAAGATCTCTTTCAGCTTTAATGCTGTAACCTATAATTCTCTGACTTTTAAACAAACTAATGCTTCATGTCAGAAATTATAACCTTTGCTTCAGAGAAATAGACATTTCCTTTCTTCCATATACTTTCCACAAGAGTAAGCCCAAGAGAGGAAATACCAACTAGCTGAGTGCTAAAAACTTCTGCCTAATACTTCCCTCTAATATGCTTCAAGTCCTCTTAGAAATTTTAGATTGTAATGCAAAAGAACTCTTCAGAAATTGGAGTGTTGCTTTTTAAATAGTTGTAGACCTCTATGGTATTTATCTTTTGAAAGCTGGCATTTTCTTTCAACAAAGTATTCTAGTTATGAAGCTCAACTGGTCCTAGAGCCCTCACCCCATTGCTTGTAATTGTTTTGCTATCACTAATGGCACACCCTTGGAGAAGAGAAGACCTGATTCACAGCGACTCTTTCCCCCTTGCTAATGGAGGCCAGAATGTAGGAGTAGACTTCTCAGTAACTGATGGGGAAATTAAGGGAAGGGACATATTTCAGTAATGGTCATTTACTGCAACCTTGATGACAATAGATCCATTCATACCTGGTATCTTTTCTGCAGATGTGAGTCACTCGAGATTTTTCAGGTCCCACCATTTCAATCAGATACTGGCATAAGATGACCTCTCCTAAAACTCCATGCAGATCAGCAACCTCGCACCACACAGAGGTTGCAGCTATAACATAGCTATTGCTCTGGGGATATGATTTCCAAGTCCTAAAGAACAAAGAAGCACAGTTTGAGTTCCCAGCTCTTCTGGGATATAAAAGAAAAAGCATATCCAAAAATGCCAATCCAGACAAGAATTCTGAGGCATTTAAGCATGGTTATGGGTATATATTCTATCATTCCATCAAGATATAGCTTTCTCTTAAAAAGTCATTATCTTTCTAATGAAAATGAATTAAACTTCATTTTATCCTTCTCTCCTTATGTTTTTAGCTTGTACTATCTTTCAGGATAATAAATTCTACAAGTTTTCTGCCTGCTTAGTAAAGTAAGACTGCTGCTCCAAAACAATCTCCTTCAAGAGGGCCTCATCTAGCATTCTAAAATTCTGTGAACAATAGCTAGTATTTATCCTCATCCTTTTACTCTTTGTATTTTTTATTATTTCAAACATGGATCAAAGTCTTTCTCCAGATGAAAGAGTCCTAATCTTTTTAATTTGTTCTCATGTCCAGCCAACTGTTGACATATCCCAAGACCTTAGACAGAGAATTTCCCCCTTTTCTGAGTTTCAGCTTTCTATGAAAAAAATTGGAGCCATTCATGTAAAAGTCCTTCTCTCCTCACCCAAATGTCTTCTGCCACTATCTTCTCTTTCACATCTGTCTTACATGAATAGTTAGCTCTTCTCCTTGCCAAAGCATAACCCTCTACATGTACAAGTCATGCCACTTCATTCCCATCTTTCCTCAAAAGACTGCCTACTATATCATTCCCTGTCTCTCTCAGATATGTTTAATCTCTCCTTGCCTATTAAATGCTACTTCCTTACTGCTTGGGAACATGACCATGTCTCTATCCTGAAAGAAACTTCTATTCAATCCCCGATGTTGTCCCATATCTTGCCTGCCTTTCAAGGCTAACCTTCATGAAAAAACTATAATGTTGACATTTCTTAGGCACTCTTTATAGTCTGGCTTTCAACCAAAACTTTTGCCCAGTTATTAATGATCTCTCAATTGCCAAATCTAATGGCCTTTTTTCTCAGTCTTCATCTTTATTGCTCCCTCTGTAGCTTCTGACACTACTGATGAGCCTCTTCTTTTTCGATACTCTTTTTTTCCTCTAGGTTTTCATGACCCTGCTCTCTCCCAGTTCTCTTCTATCCATCTGATCTCTCTTATTTGTTGGATCTTTATCCAGTCATGTCTACTCTCCATAGGTACAGCACAGCACTGTGTCCTGGACCCTCTTCTCCCTCAGGTCTACACTGGTGATATCATCAACTCCCATGGATTTGGTAACCTCCAGTCTCATATCGTTAGCTGCCCATCAAACATATCAACCTGGATGGTTGTAGACAGCCTAAACTCAACATATCCAGAAATGAACTCCTTTCACCCCAGCCCTTTGCCTTTCCAGATTTGCCTGTTACTGTCGAGGGGACCACTATCTTTCAAGTGACCCAGCCTCACAACTGTCATCCTCATTTCCTTACTCTTATTCCCATATCTAATCTGTTGTGAAATCTTGTTGACTTTACCTCAGTAAGGTCTCTTGTATAAGTCACCTTCTCTCCTCCAACACTCATACCACCCAGATACAAGTTCTCATCACTTTGTGCCTGAACCATTGCAATAACCTGCTGGTTGATCTCTAAGCCCCAAGTCTTACCCACTCTAGTTCATTGCTCATGCAACTGTCAAAGTGATCTTCACCACCTTACTCAAAAAACTCCAGTGGCTCCCAATTGCCTCCAGGAATAAACATAAAATCCTCTATTCAGCAGGCAAAGTCCTCCAGTCCAGTGACACTGGCCTCTTTGCTGCTCCTCCCATAAGATACTCCATCTCCTGCCTGGGCATTTTAACTAACTATTCTCTATGCACGGAATGTTCTCTTCTCTCATCTCTGCTCCATGGCTTCCCTGGTCCCAAATAAAATCTCACCTTTAACAGGAAGCCTTTCCTGGTCCCTTCTAAATCTAGTGCCTCCCCTCTCTTATTTATTTGCAATTTTTCCTCTATGTAGTTTGTGTGTACATGGTTATTTGCATCTCCCCTCATTAGTGAGCTTAAGAGCTGGCATTGTCTTTTGCCTTTCTTTGTATCCCCAGTGTCTGGCACATATTAAGCATAATCAATGCTTATTTGCCACCCCCTCTCAATATCTATTGAGTGACAGATGGACTTTATCCCCGCCACAAGCAGCTCAGGGCAAGAAAGGGTAGACAGAAATGGCCACATTGATCCTCACCGGAGTACCACGTAGTCCTGGGCTGGGAGAGGGGTCATGCTTTTCACCGTATAGTGGTAAATATCAGCCTCCTCGTTCAGTACCTCCAGGACAACAGCTTGCTGCAGAGTGTGGTCCCAGGCCAGCTGTGCTCTAAGCACATGTTGAAAGATAGTCTGAGGGGCAGCATGGATGTCAACAGAAGCTTTCCATAATAATAAGTGAGAATTTTCTTCCACCTGTAGGCAGGCCATGGGGAGGAAAGTGATTTTGAAAAGCTCATTATCAAAAATTAAACATTTCAGATGGACTGCTTTCCCTTTAACCTCACCTAATCTGTTCATTTACACAAATTCAGAACTCATATTTGGATGATCCTCTGTCGTTTACAAAGTGCTCTTTGATTCTCCCAACAACCCTGTGAAGCAGGTAGTACACCCATTTTGCAGATTAAATTCACAGTGTTTCCTGAGGTACCTTCCCCATTTGGGGATCCTCATAAGACCTTGAAAACATCAGATTATAGCTGTCTGCTGGTAACATGGGGAGAGGGTACCCCGGAGATCTGCTCTAATATTTCTTTCACTTTCTTCCAGTTCTTCATCTCTCCTTTCCCATCAGTGCTTTCAGAAGAGGGGGAAATGCAAGATCAAGGAAATGACAGAGTAAAAAAACCCAAAGCATTCTCAGATCTTTCTGAAGACCTGCTCAGCAGCTCAGGACAACCCTTAGACTGGAGCAAAGCCTACCTTTTTATTGGCTACTTCTACATTCTCCAGGTAAAAGCGGCTAGCCCAGGTCCGGAACTTGTCTTTGGCATCTCGGAGCAGGTCCTGAATGGACTTCTCCAGTGATTTCAATACCATCGAGTGACTGACCAGGCTTCTTCCGGGGCCTGGGGGCTGCTGGCACCTGTTGGATTCCAAGTAACTTGTGGGCAGCTGCATGGGGTGAGGTCAAGGAAGGGCAAGGTCACTGCCATGTTCTTATCGTCGTTATTCTCTACCATCTCCCCTCTCAACTCATTTTTATTAGGTTTCAAATAGCATTTGATTATTTAGAGTTGTTTTATTTAGTCTAGATCCCAACTAAAAAGTGATACCAATATGCATATGAGGCGCTGTAAAATGCTCACAATGATCCTATGAACTGACAAAATGGGTCTTATTATTGCCTTTCATCAATGAGAAAACCAGCTTCTGGGGCACCACGAGGGGAAGGAACTAGCTTGAGACCACATAGCTAGCTGGCTGAACTAGGACACGTATCAGCTTTTTCATGCACTGTTCTTTCTCATCCCCCAGACTGCTTCTCTGTATTTTATTCTGTGTATTCCACACTCTATAGAGTGGAAGGTGTGATCTGTGAGGGCAAGGATTGCCAGATCCATCCCATCTCTACACTATTCCCTCTCTGAGATGTCCTGTTCTTGCTTATTCAAACCAGACTCATCTTTCAAGGTCCACTTCTGCTTCCTCCATGCAGCCCTTCCTAACCATTTTTATTCATTTAGTAAATGTTTATGAACTCTTTTCTCTGTGCTAATGCAAATGCACAATGCCCTGGCCTACAGGAACTGATAGGTGACTGGGGAAGGCGCCATGAGCTAAAAGACCTATAACATCATTCATAAGCAGCCAGTCACCTCTGATCTAAGCAGCACGCTTAGTATCTATAGCCTGCACTGGTATTAAGATTTTTTTTTCCTATAAGTATTCTTTCCCCATCTAGCTGGAAGCAGGAGTTGCATCTTATCTCTGTGTTCCTCATGGGGCTTGTTTTATGACACCTAATGAACTGAACTCTTTTCCCACAACAGAACACAGACTGTGTTTTTTTTAAATACTTCATATGTGCCTGTTGAAGGAATGAGTCTTTCTTAAAGAGAATTTGTTGAGCACCCACGTGGTGATAAAGAAGGACCCGTACAGAGGGAATTCTATCTGTGTTGTCCCTGATCCCACGGCTGAAAGACCCAGGCAGGTGCTGACTCAGACCAAGAAGGGACGTCGTATCACCAGATAAAAAGCTTCAGCCTCGTTCACAACAATTAGACAGTAAAGCACAGTCAGGGACATGATGACCTGGGATGAGGGCAAAGAGGTAAGATTTCTATTCTTCCATTCCAGGCTTGTGTCTATATTCACTACACACTATCCCTGGTGCTGAGACAAGGCAGATATTATTAACGCCTGACACCCAGAGAGGTTGAGTCACAGAGAAAGGCAGGAGTGGTTTGGGCCTAGGACTCAGTTTTCCCAATTTCCAAACCACAACACCTTGATATCAGAAGTGTCCAACAAGGGTCTGATAGGCCATGTGTGAACTGTTTCTGTTTGAGTTTGACACCACTGCTCTACACTATCTTGTGTGCGCTCGTACACACAGAGACCCATAAAGCTGAAAATTAAATATGTGTAATTATATCAAGCTTCCCTCAAATCCTGCTCCCCCTTCTATCCTCTCAGCCCTGGAAATGTAACAGTTTCTAGTTCTTATGCTGCAAAAATGCTAACTTTCCCTCAAAACCTTGGTCTCGTGATCCGAGTACAGGTCCACTCTAGCCTTCAAGGCAGGGCTCATCACGGCCTCTGTCCAGCATTCAGCGCACCGCTCTTTGCAGCTATGCACTTAAACACGACTTCCTGAACGTAGATGCCTTGTCCTCTGCCGAGTGGCCACTGGAAGAGGCCAGGTTTGGTGTTCTTGAAGGTAGTTTTTCTGCCAGCACCTATTACTCTACCTGAAAGAGCTGGTGGCATTCTGCTATCATGTGTGCTAGGCCCTGGGTGGCAGCCAGGTTCTCACTCAGGTCTCTCTGATCAGGTTTGCCCATGTTGTACTTCCTCTGACTGGACCTGGAAGAAAACAATGAGGTGCAGTGGCCTTTAGAAAACCCCTGAAACATCACATTGTTCCCTTGCCTTGAGCCACGTTCGTAGTCTGGCTGCACTATGCTAGGCAGAGGGAAACCGTATAGACAAAGAAGCAGTGGCTAGCCCCTCACGATCTTCCCTTGCAGAAATTAACTGCAGTTCACAAAGCCTTTACACGAAACTCAGGCAGAACAATATGGGGAGAGATCTCTAAATCATGGGGGAGTCAAGGAATAGAGAAGAGGGCACGTGGAATCAAAGATTTTGAATTGGAAGGTTATTTAGTGGGCACCTAATTCCCCTTATTTTACAGACAAGAAAATGTAAGACTCCAAACTTAACAGTGACTTAGCAAAGGTAAAACAAGTGACAGGCAAGATTTGAAGCCGGTACATCTGACTATAAATCCAGCATCCTTCCCAATGTACCACACTGCCTCACAACCTCAAAAGGAGACACTGACCTCCCTGCCCTGATCCCTCCGTAACAGGACCTATACCAACACTCCATAGAATCTTATCATTTTAGAGCTAGAGGGCATCCCATGTTGCAGCTTTCACCCCATGGACACGAAGGTGACTAATCTTATCAGGAACTTGGATAACAATCTCCATCAATTCCTTGGAAGAATATGAAAAACCCTTTTGGCATTTTATAAGCCTGCCTCTGCTCTTTTCTGCCCACATAAATGCAGTCCCATCATTCCTCTTTCCAAAAATACAAGGTTTGTTCTGCCTTCAATTGGAGCAGTCTCAGTGAAGGCAAGGGAGAATGTGTGTGTGGGTGAAGGAGAGAAGCTGCCAAATTCGACTCATGTTCATTCTTGGGCAGGTTCTGCTCTTTCCTTCCTCTGGTGACATCACCAAAACTCCTTTCCAGTAACATTATCTGGGAACATTCTTCTTAACTCCTTTACAGATAAAGACTCCACACTAGAGCCCTAGTCCAGGCTGGGGGCCCCTTTGAAGTCTGAGTCCCAAAGTCAAACATGAAATAAGTACTTATCTGAATGTAAGGTTCAAAGCCTCTTTTCTTTTAAAATGAGATAAAGAAAACACTCACTATTTGAAGCCATTTCCTGTTGCATATGGATAAAAACAATCCAAGTCTTAATCCCTAAATCCTCTTTCTTCCCCACTGGCCCAGCTACTCCTTCATTCCTGGCCCAGGTTCCACACCAGGAAGATTGCTGGGCTCTCTGCCCTCTTCTTAGTTTGGCTTCTGTCTTGACTGTCTCCTTCCAGGGAAGTCAGAAGGAGTAGGCTCTATTGGAATGAGGCTGAAGGTGGGAAGAAAAAATATAGACTGGCCTGCCCTTTTCCCAGAATTATTTCATTACCGCAATCTGGGATATCTTACTCACTTGGGTCCTCTTCCTCAAGCCTTTTCTGTTCCTTCTAAACCTTACTCACCCTCACCACATACATTTCTGGTACTCTCAGGCCTTCCAAGCCTATCCTCACTTGCCCTCGCTCTCCAGGATACCTGTATTGGACTCTACTGTACACAAGTCAAATCTGAGATCATAGCTGGAAGAGACAGTAGAGGCCATCTAATGCAACCCTTTCATCCTACAGAGATACTGAGGAGAGATGAGGGCATTGCTCAACATCCCGGAGGAGGCAAGTATTACAGGCAAGCTCCTTCCCAGCCATCTAAATCTAGCATTCTTTGAGGCTAGCCTACTTCCATTATAAACCTTTTCTTGTCTCTTCCTACTTGCCACGAGAGCACCTCTCTTAAATTCTCACAGCACTCACTGTCTATACCACAAACTGGCCCCTACCATCAGGAAACGTGTCATTTTAGTGTTTCCCCTTTGTTCTTTTGTTACTACAAGTTCTCTGAGGACAGCGACTATGTCCTCTATTTCTCTCCACCCATCTCCAGCAACAGTCCCATGCCTATCACTTCCATTATAATATCTTAAAAGATGCAAGGTTTTATTTTTATGGATGTTCCTTCACCAGTCAAGATGACAAGCCATTTTGTCTTCTGTAATGAATGGTTTTGTGAGTTGCTGAGACAGCTGGGTGGCAGTGTAGACAGAGTAGTAGGCTGAGTCAAGAAGACTCATCTTCCTGAGTTCAAATGCTGTCATGTTACCATAAACCTCTGGGTTTACATTCTGAGGGATAAACATCCTTGGTTTCTTTAAAGCGTTATCCTTTGGCCTGACCTTGGGACCCTTTACTTTTCTGGTCAAACTCCTTAGGATGCACTCTAACCTCTCAATATCTTTACTAAAATATCCTGTCCAAAACTAAAGACAATCATCATGATGTCATCAGACCAGGGCAGTATAGATACACTATTAGATTCTTTCTTCCGAATGATTCTAAGCCCAAGAACACATTTAGGCTATCACATTACACTACTGATTCATCTGGAGCTCACAGTCTACTAAAAATTACCAAGATCTTTCTGACAGGAATTGTTGTCTAGCCATACACCTCTCATATCCTGTGCTTTGCAATTGGTTACAAATTCTTTGAACCCCAGAGTGGGTCTTTGAGCTAACTAGGTGGTACAGTGGGTAGAATGTCAGACCTATAGTCAAGAAGACTCATCTTCCCAAGTTCAAATCTGGTCTCAGACACTTACTAGCTGTGTGACCCTGGGCAAGTCATTTAACCCTGTTTACCTTCGTTCTTCATCTGTAAAATGAACTGGAGAAGAAAATGGCAAACCACTCCAGTATCTTTGTCAAGAAAATGTCAAATGGAGTCATGAAGAGTGGGACACAATTGAAATGACTCAACAAAAAAGTGGGACTTTACATGGATCCCAATGAAATTTCATCTTATTAAAATGTTTATTTTTCTAACCAAATGAAATTCTTTTGAATCCTTCCTAAAGAGTTTCATTTTTGTCTCTTCCCATGCTACCCCAAGTCCTAAGCACCCCAAAAGATCCATTAAAGCTGAGAGAACATCACTGTGCTCCTTGTAGAGAAATACCCCAACCTTTTCAATGAATATCAAACTACTATCAATCCAGTGAAATAGAAGTAGACTTCACTCAACTGAATTTAGGCCCACTAGCTGATTTCTTTTGGGGCCTACTGTCTGATTTGAAGCCCCTCACTATCAGCAGATTATCTATTCTACAGTCCTTTTACTTGTGCCAAAAGGAGGACTATAGAAACTTGCCAGTTGACAAGGATACCTTGAAGAGGTGGAATTATCTGGCCGAAAGGAAGTGATGGACGTGAGATGGAAAAGAGATGGTGCGAGGCAGACAGCAATGTTGGTGGGAGTCATCTGGTTCTCCTCCACAAAGCTTACAACATCTCGGAGGAAGAAGAGAAGGATAATCAAGGCTTCTCGGTTTTCATCTGGAAGTAGGAGAATGGCAGCCTGTAGAGCACTAAACTGTTTTTCCTTAGGCAGATCTAGAAGGGAGAGAGAGAACAGATGCTTTTGAGGGAACAAGAGGGGCCACAGAAAAGTCCAAGGTCAGAAAGTGTCTCTGCCTAGATACTGTAACACATCCTCACACACTACTACTCATTTATACTTGGGGTACACAGAACCTACCACACTTGGCTTGGCAAAAGACCTCCAACCTTTTGCCATTAAGACTGTGGGTTTTTTATTGAGCCATCCAATCTGTACAATGACTAAACTGTGACGAAGATGGGCATAGCTTGAGTCCTAGCCTAGCTTCTTCTAATCTCTGCTTTCCATTATTTGGAAGTAAACAGCAGGTGCATTTTTTAAGTCATCAAACATTTATTAAGTACTTTCGATGTCCCAGGTATTAGATTAAGGACCAGGGCTATAAAGAGAGGCTAAAACATGGTCTCTGCTCTCAATAAACTTACATTCTAATGAATGCAAATTACTATGTAATACAAGATATAGAGAGAGCAAATGGGAAGATATAGGGAAGAGACTGGGAAAGGCCTTTTACAAATGTGGGATTTGAGATAAATCTTGAGGGGATACAGAAAGCCCGAATGAAGAGAGAGAAAATACCAGGCATGTGGGAGATGAGTTGAATGTGAGGTACAGTAAATAGGACAGTATCATGAAGAGTCTGTAGAAAGGAGTAAAATTTACTAAGAGTGGGAAGACGAAACAAGTTAGACTGTAAAGGGCTTTAAATACCAGAGGCCTTTATAATTGATCTTAGAGGTAAAAGGAAGCTTCCAGAGTTTATTAAAAAGAGGAGAGAGGTTCATATGAACAGGCCTGAATTTTAGGAACACCACTTTGTCAGCAGAGCGGAGTATGAAATAGAGTGGGGAGAGACCTGAGGCAGAGACACCATCCAGAAAGCTAATGTAACAGTCCACACAAAATATAAGGATCTGGACTAGGGTGGCAATTATTTAAGCAGGGAGAAAGGGCCATATACAAGAAATGTTGGGGAAATAGAAACAAGATTTGACATCATATTAGGTGTGTGGGGCAATTGAGAAGTTGAGGATGACACTTGGATTGAAAGACTAAGAAGGTGGTGGTGCCCATGAGAGTAATAGGGAAATCTGGAAGAGGGGAGAATTTTTTTGAGAAATAGTGAGATATGTTTGATGCTAAGTTTGAGATGCCTTTGGGACATCCCATTCAAGATGTCCAACAGGCAATTAGTGATACGAGACTGGAGTCTAGGAAAGAGGTTAGGGCTAGTTAAATAGGATCTAAGAAACATGTACCTAAGATCATAGCTGTATCCATGGATCAGATATTGATAAAAGAGATAGTATGGAGGGAGAAGGGGGTCCAGGACAGACCTTTGGAGGCCGGCCATCAATGATTGTTAGAAGTCACCTGAAGGAAAATCCAGCAAAGGAGACTGAGAAGAAACAGCAGATAGGAGGAGAATCAGAAGAGAGTAGTGTCATTCTAGAGGACATGATTTTTAATAGTAACAAAGGGTAAAGTTCAAGAAGGATGAGGAGTGATAAAGTCAATTAGATTTGTTAATTAAAAGTTATTGGCAATTTGGGAGAGATCAGTTTCAATTGTGTGATGAGATCAGAGGCCAGAAGAGAATGAGAAGAGAGGAAGTGGAGGTACCAAATATGGATGATTTTTTTAAAGGAATTTCTCAATACAAGGGAGGAAAGCTCCTGGATTATAGCTAGCAGAGATGGTGGGACCAAGGAAGGTCTTTAAGAATTGAGAAGACATGGGTTGTCTGTATGGTGTATGGAGAGCAATGGGAAGTTTGAGGAGGGAAAAATGTTTCAAAAAACCATTGTCATGAGTGGTGAGATATTGAGTCAATTAAGGAAATATGATAAAACTGCTTTGCAACAGTGAGGTGACACTGTGGGTTGTGAAGGTTTGTTTTCTCCTGTAAGAGAGAAAGAGAACAAAGAAAATAAGAGGTGAAGCTTAATTGAGAAGGAAGAATTATGGTAGTTTTCTCATAAACAATAAAACCAAGAATTTGATTATCATCTTAAAATACAGATAGCTAAAATTACTGATTATAGGCATTTATAGTATTTAAAAATATGGCCGGGGGCAGCTGGGTAGCTCAGTGGATTGAGAGCCAGGCCTAGAGACGGGAGGTCCTAGGTTCAAATCTGACCTCAGACACCTCCTAGCTGTGTGACCCTGGACAAGTCACTTGACCCCCATTACCTAGCCCTTACCACTCTTCTGCCTTGGAGCCAATACACAGTATTGACTCCAAGACAGAAGGTAAGGGTTTAAAAAAAAAATATGGCCATCCCTGTGTGTTTTTAGAGGTGGAGCAGATTAGGTCATGGGATCTGAAGACATTAAAGTAGCTGATTGGTCTTTGAGGGAGCATCAGCATGAAAGCTGAAATCCCCTAGGAAAAGGGCAGGAATTAGGGAGGAGAGGAAGACAGCACTGAACTTGAGAAAGGATGGAGAATGACCTTAGGAGCTGATAAATGAGAACCACCATGATCTAAATTAGGTCATAAGTTTTGATAGAAGACACTTCAGAGGAGGAAAGGTTGCTGAGTGACAATGACAAAAGGAGAGTCTGAAGTAGTAACAGGGAGCAAGGAGTATTGTGACTTTCCTGGGTGGGCATCTTCCATTCTCTCTCTACTCTTCACTCTCTTTCCTGTCTCCTGGCTTTTTCCCCACGCTACTTACAAACATGATTATGTCTCCCCAGTCCTTAAAAAATCCTTTGCTTGATCCCACTGTCCCCATCTTTCTTCCCACTTTCTTGGTAATGCTAGCAAAACCTATCTGTCTTGGATGACTATTTCTTCCTCTCTTTCTTCTTTTAAATTTAAAAAAAATTTTAAAAATGGCTTTTGCTCTCACCATTCAACTGAAACTGGTTTCTCCAAAATTACTAATATTCTCTTACTTGCCAGACCTAATGGCCCTTTCTCAGTCTTCATCCATTGATCTTCTTCTTCTTGATATTCTTTCCTCTCCAGGGGTTTTTGTTTTGTTTTGTTTTTTTTTGATACTGCTCCATCCTACTTCTGTCTGACTTCTTAGTCTTTTTTTGTGGGATTTTCAGCCAGGTCATGCCCATTACTAACTGTGGCATCCCATTGGGATCTGTTCTATATTATTTAGCTTGGTGACCTCATTAGCTCCCATGGTTTCAGTTATCATCTCTAGGCAGAAGATTTTTGGTTCAATTTATCCAGCTTTAACTTTTCTGCTAACTGACAAACTCACATCTTCAACTGCCTGTTGGATATAACAAAATCAACAATGTTCAGAAATGAACTCATCTTTCTTCCAAAATTCTCTCCTCCTTTTTCTAAGTTCCTTCTTTCTATTGAGGGTACCCCCATCCTTCAAGGCACTCAGGTTCTCAGTTCCTCTCTCTCACACCTATATCCAATCTGTTGTCAAATTCTGTCAATTTTATCTTATCTCCTGTATATGGCTCCTTCTCTTCTCTGACACTGACCATTCTGGTATACCTCACACCTGCACTGTTATAGTAGCTTACAGACTGACCTCCCTGTCTTTCCTCAGTACGTGGTTTGTCTTTTATTCAGCTGTCATCATAATCTTTCTAAAGTGCAAGGAAGACCCTGTTACCCCACTATTCGGTAAACTCTCTTATCACATCGATCAAATAAAAAATGATCTGTTTGGCATTCGAAGCCCTTCATAACTTTTACTCCTACCTTTCCAGGATTCTTACATCTTATTCCCTACCATGTATTGTACTGTATGAGAAAAATTTATTCTGATGTGATCTAATGTAAAATATTTGAATTTTTATGGTCTGTTTACATACCATCTTCCTACCCAGAAATTTTTATTTGTAGAGGGCTGAAAATTGCTCACTAAATGAACATGTAAGATACTGTAAGATAACATATAAGATAAAATATTGAGTATCACAGACTATCTTCAGGACCAAATAAAGGGGCTCAGTGGACAGAGAGTCAGGCCTGGAACTGGAAGGATCTGAGGTCAAATCTGGTTTCAGATACTTCTTAGCTGTGGGACCCTGGGCAAGTCACTTAATCACATTTGCCTAACCCTTGTCCTTCTGTCTTAGAATTGTTATTGAGATAGAAGATAAGGATTAGGGGGAAATTGCCCTTCAGGCTTGGGGAAACCCTGTATATTCATGCACAGGATCAAAGATATAAGAAAAAGTTCTATATATATACAAAACTAAGGGGATAGTCATCAATTGGAAATGGC
The DNA here is from genome assembly GCF_027887165.1 of Monodelphis domestica. NCBI lineage: Eukaryota > Metazoa > Chordata > Mammalia > Didelphimorphia > Didelphidae > Monodelphis > Monodelphis domestica. Next base: position 373,803,647 of record NC_077227.1, read on the forward strand.
TAAACAAATGATGGTATAAGAATATAATGACATACTAGTGTGTTATAGGAAATAACAACTAGCATTTATATAGCACCTACTATGTTCCAGACAGTCTGTTAATAAGCACATTACAAATATTATTTCATTTGCTCCTCACAACAATCCTGGAAGATAGCTGCTGTTATGATCCTCATTTTATATTTAAAGAAAGAAACTGTGGCAGACAGACGTTAACTGACTTGCTCAGGATCACTCAACTAGTTCGTATCTGAAGTTGATTTGAGCTCATCTTTGACTCCAGACTCTGAGCTCTATCTACTGCACTATTTCACTGCCTCATGATGAAAGGGGCTGTTTCAGAGAAACCTGGGAATACTTGTATGAACTAATGCAGAGGGAAATGAGCAAAACCAAGAAAAAAAGTTATCCAATAACAGTATAAAAAAAATAAATTCCAAGAGACCAGTGATGAAGCATGTTACCTACTTCCTATCAGAGAGGTGATGAGCTCTTTTTTTTTTTGGACATGAGCAGTGTGGGATTTTGCTTTGCCTGACTATGCATATTTGTTAGAAGGATTTTCTTTGCCAACCACAGAAAAAGGAATTGCCTCTTAGTTGAATGTACCAAAAAAAACCCAAACACGTTTGAAGGCAAAGGAATAACTGATAAAATGATGACTGCAAGGCATTGTAGTCTTGCAGATCATTCGTTTATAACTATTTCTAGAGTTTTAAAGGTTATAACTGAAAAATTACAAATCAAATAACAGGGGGCCATGCTAAGATTTTATAAGGACTGTTCATACCTGACAGAAAGGTAGATTTCTTGAGTTTTACCTCATAAAGTAAAGATGAGTGAGTCAATGACCACCAGGAGGCTCTGATTTGAAGCATTGGACGATGATATAAGAAGCCAGAGAAGAAGCTATAGGAAGAGATAGAAAAAGCAGGGAATTAAGCTGAGTGCAGGAAGAGACACCAAGAAGCAAGGGACAAAAGACACAGAAGGTTTCCAGATCTGACAGCTACCTCTTCAAACTACTTTGATGGGAGCCTGATAATTAGAAGTGAGGCTTGGATTTGGTGATAAGCTGAAAAAAGGGTGGGTCAGCTAAGAGGTCTTGAGCTCAGTGCATATTATTCAAAGAGAAACAAATTCTGATGCTCTCTGCCCAGAAATGTTACTGCTTTGATAAAAAAAAACACAAGAAAGGAGAAACCTCTCAGGAATACATGGTGGCTCTCTATTGTCTTCCCTCAGCCTTTCCATTTACTTTGCTCTGAGGAGAGCCTTATTTTGTTGGGAGTCAACCAGACAATGCAGAATTTTCTGTTTGGCAGACAGACATAAGGATCTTTGCAGTTCTTTAGCTTAAGGTAACTGCTTGTCACCAAAAAAGCACAACACATTTTCCAGCACCCTATGAAAAGTGGCTATGAGCTATAATAATTTTCAGAAGAAGAGAGTTCCAGAAGGAGGGCAGAGAATGGTGAAGTGGTGGTGAAGATTGTTCCTTAAGGGTCCAAATATATCAAAAGCTTCCAGTTCAGAGTCGTGAATTGCACTAGGTATTTGGGTTTCTCCACTCATATGCCTCCTTTTTAGGTTTCTATCAAGTGTGTGCTCTTAGCACATTCTGCTGCATTGCTAGGAGCATGTGAACAGGCAGCGTATTAGTGAAGACTCAGGAGCTAGGAAGAATCCATATTCTCCAAACTGGGGTGCAGAGAGTTTTGAGTGGTGTCCACATGGTATAACTGGCCCCCAACTCTAGGAACTCTCTTTTTCCCAATCTGCCACCATGAGGACAGATTGAGGGGAGTGAGCCAGAGAGGAAGAAGGGAAAGGGAGGGTGGGAGGCAGAAAATAGAAACAGAGAGAAGGCTATGTTAGACTGTATCTCCCTGCTACCTTGAACATGTGGGTTGGTCTATGGGCAAGCCTGGGTTTCATTCACAATGCAAGTTTCTTTAGGAGGAGAGGTTATTAAGAAGAGACTCTGGCATAAAAAAATAAAAGACATTGATAAATATTTTAGCTTAAAAAAAGAAAGAAAAGATAAGACTAGCGCCTCTGTATTCTTGCTTAGAAAGGTCACTGTATACATCTCCCATTGAAGGCAGTAGATGTGGATTGTAGAAGCAGGGACAGCCCCATCCTCTTCCTGTACCCTTCAAGACCTAGTCATAGAAGACACACTCTTGGGCCTCCCGGGTGGACCAGATTTACTATGAAACCATAACCCAGGAGAGGGAAAGCCATCCTGAAATTCGCATTAAAGCACAAATGACTTCCTGTTCCCTAAGAGCAGGTTTTGACAAAAGGGAGATGAGCTATGAGGACATTTGCACTGAGCTGCTACTGGGGACTGGGGCAGGAGCATGGCTCGAGGTGGGGAACGGAGCAGAAAGACAAACTTCACTTAACTTGACAATTTTGCTAGGGATCAGCTATAGGCAATACTAAATAAGAATGGGGTAGAGGTACCTAGTGGTTCAGTGGATAGAAAGCCAAGCCCTGAGATGGGAGGTCCTGGGTTCAAATTTGGCCTTAGATACTTCCTAGCTGTGTGACCCCGGGCCAGTCGCTTCAACTCAGTTGTTCAGCCCTTATTGGTCCTTCTGCCTTGGAACCCATTCTTAGTATCAGTTCTAAGACAGAAGGTATGGGTTTATAAACAGAAAAAGAACATTCCAGAAGACATGCACTTACATTGGTAGATATGAAGGATCGATTCACAGATCTTGCTGGTGAAGATGGGCTCCGGGAGGTCACGGAAATACTGCTTCACCATGTCAGCTATGTCAAAGGCAGAGTGGCCTTCATAATCCACGTGGCCCGGGTGGGCCTCATTCATCTCCCGAAGGGCCGTAATCCGAGACTTCACCCCCGATTTCCTGAACAAACCGACCTAGGAGGAGACCAGCATGGCGTCATGGGATACCAGTCACACAGAAAGTGGAGCGCTCCAGGGAAGCCACGGCATGTTGTCTTCTCACTTCTTTCTCCTCCCCCTCCCAGTATTATTTCCCTTTTCCAACAAACAAGGCTAGAGAGCTTATGTGTCTGTAAATGTGTGTCAAGGAGGTCGGAATGGCAGAAGAATGCATGACTAGAAGCAGGCTATGGATATATAGATACTGAGGGTTATAATTCCCTAGAAACCTTCGGGGAAAAACATAATTTTTTAGGGTCCTTGGTCCAACCCAGTGAGATGAGGAGATTGTATTACTGAATATGTTGATTAATATATGACTTTTATATGGATACACATATTTTTTCTAAACCATGATCTTCTGTCTTGGAATCAATACTGTGTCTTAGTTCTAAGGAAGAGGAGAGGTAAGGGCTAGGTCATGGGGGTTAAGTGACTTACCCAGGGTCACACAGCTGGGAAGGGTCTAAGGCTGCATTTGAACCCAGGACCTCCCATCTCTAGGCCTGGCTCTCAATCCACTGAGCTACCCAGCTGCCCCTCTATGGCTATATATATATATATATATATATAGCATGTGTATATATAGCGTCTACATTCTGGACTCTTTATGTGCATCCAGGGGTATATCTATACACACACACACACACACATATGGAAGATCTGCGTGGATATACTGGGCGGGGGTGCTGGGTCTAGGATAGGTTCATACGTATCCACATCAGATCCTGTCTATGTGCGGGGGGGAGCACGGTGGTAATGTGCAAGCCTGCTTACGGCCGCTGGGACCCTCATAGATATGTGTGTTCAGTGGTGGGGAGGAGAGAAGAAGACAGCTCACCCTGTGCCTCTTGCTGCCTACCCAGCCCTAAGCCTTGGGGCCATCGCTACGCGCGTGCCCTCCATCTCCTCTGCTTATGGTGGCTATACGTGGCCGTAACCTGTTCTGCCTTTATGTGTGATGCTGCGCGTCTTGATTTCTTTGATTCTCTCTTGTGAAATCGGGGTCTACATCAGATCCCTTGGGAAGAACAGGGGAGAACTCTGGTTCGGTTACTGCTTCATAATGAATGAAGTGAAGGGGAGAGTGCTGAGGCTGCTGGCCAGACTCACACACACACACAAGTACCTGGTCCAGGAAGTGGGCCCTCAGATACTCCATAGCTTGGAAAATGCCCGGCGGGAGCGGATGGCCTGTCCTCTGGACAGCTAGGAGCAGCGGGACTCCGAACACATTCTTGCCTTTACAGTCAGGGTATTTGTTCTTCCTGATAAACTTGGGCACCGGCCTGAGAGTGAAACCAGAAACCTCCAATTAGAATCCAAATGGACCCATCTTCTTGGCCTCTACTTAACCCAAAGCACTGTTTGGCTTAGAACAGTAGGTTCTTGCACATCCATTGTGCAAGGAGCGGAGGAAGTACCTTAAGGTTCAATCAGCCAATAGAGGGAATTAAGGAGGATAGCCAAGTCACTGATGGCATATCCTAGTTTTAGGGCCACCTGAGGAAAAGAGGATCCTCCTCTTCTCTGAGTCCCAAGTTAGGGTAAGAGAGGATTCTCAGGGCAAGTCAGTCAAGAAATAATTGTGATGTCCCTGGGCCTAGATTACTAATAATATTATAATTTTTATTATTATAATACTAATTATTAGAGTTAACATTTATATGGTGATTATTATGAGCCAGGTCCTATGCTAAGCACTTTATAATTATTATTGCATTTGATCTTCACCACAACCCTAAGAGGTAAGTGCCATTATTATCCCCACTTTGTAGTTGAGGAAACTGAGGCAAACAGGTTAAATGACTTGCCCAGGGTCACACAGCTAAGTGTTTGAAGCTGGATTTGAATTCTGGTCTTCCTGCCTCCAGACTAATGTTCTATCTACTGTGCCACTGGCTGCCAGGACCACACCGGACAGTCGACGTTCCCATCCCACCTGCCAAAGCCAGGCCAAGTAGCCGCTAGTTTCAGAGCCTCACCAGTTCCAGCCTTGCTTGCTGGATGGAGGATTTTTTTCCATGATAGCAGAGAGCTGTAACATAGCCACACTCCTTAAATAGCTGAGTTGTACAGCTGACTGCTCTTCAACACGCAGGAAGGGCTTGTTCAGGTCGGTTCTTTCTCCTATTGACCAGTTCCACTTGTTGGGTCTAGAAAGTCAAGAGAGATGTGGAATGAGCTCAAGTCATGTTTTGCTTCCCTAGAGCCCCAGCCTCACCCTACTTTGGAGCTTCCACAACTATGAGAAGGGGAGCGAGGCTCTCCTCTCCTCTCCTTTCCACGCTATGCCTACAAACCTCTACAGGACCAATTGTCATCCCTTCCCCATCCCCCTTCTTCCTCCTTCCTTTAGAACCCTAGACTCTATCCCACAAGCTAGAAAGCCGTAGCTTTCTCCCACCCCTTGTTCTATATCTTAGGGCCCAGTTCCCCGGAGCCTGGGAGACTTAAACAAGTAGAGACATTTTTATCATTTTCACATCGTGATAAATATCCCAATTAAATGATCAGCTATCATTCTACACTGTGAGCCAATGACGTAGACAGACTTAGTAGACAGCCCCCTACGCAGAAGAGCCTAACCTCAGTGTCATTTACACAGATGAGCCCATCCAACCTGTAATCACAACAAGTGACAGTAATGCTATCTAACCAGCTCGATTTAAATTAATGGCTAGGGACGGTGAACCACCTCTTTTTATAGATGAAGCAAGCCAACCTTAGAAGAGCAAAGGAACTTGCCCCAGGCCACCTGGCTCTTAAGCAGCACAATCAGAACAGACCCTCAGATACTCAAGAATTTTCTTCCCCTGAACTGCACCTTCCAAATGTCTGTTCCCTGAAGAAACAGGAGCCATATTTTATGCTTAGTGTGTATACATTTGTACCTCACTTCACACAAAAGATAGATTAGGAAGCTAGAGCGAAAAAAAGAACTTAGAGATCAACTGTTCTAACCTTTTCATTTTATGACTAAGGAAACTGAGGTCTCATTAGATTGAGTGACTTGTCCAAAGTCCCAGTTAGGGATGAAGATTCTAAGAGATTCCAAGTGTTCTTCCCATCAGGAATCCTAAAAAAGCATCTAAACCAAATTTTCACAAATCGGATTCTATTTTAAACATATAATGGAAGCTTGCTAGGAAGGAACCCTGGTGAAGATGAATCCTTTCATCTTTAGTAAAGGTGAATTTCCATGTTTTCATATCTTTAAGCCTGTTCCCAAATGTTGTAATGTGTGGCATAGTAGAGAAGTACTGAAATTAGAATGTAGAGGACTCAGGTTCAAATTCTGTCTTGAATCCTAACCAGAGTGATTATAGGCAAATTAGTTTACTTCCCCAAGGACTAGAGCAGGGTTGTTGTGGGGATCCAATGAGACAGGTGCTTTTTTTTCTCCCCTTCAAGTACTATGATTTGGCTGGACCTGAGATTTCACTGGAACAAGGAACTTCCAGTGTGAAAATTATAGATCAGCAAGTTCTCCAAAATTGGGGCAATGTGGAATATAGTCACTGAGGCATATAGTCACACTGAGGAATATAGTCACAAAATTGGTTAGTGACCAAGCCTGTCCTAGAACCCAAGCATTCAGATTCTTGGCCCAGTGCTCTTTCTACTAGGAACTTCTAGTGTAGAGATGTTTTCTCTGGGAAAAGTTGTACAAAGTACTGTGAGGGACTGGAATAAGGGGAATCGGACTCCCTGACAAGAGACTGTGTGTAATGGCAGCAAGATCACTGATTGTAATCCAGAAACATGGGTTCTAATTTTGCTTCTGACACTAGTTTTCTCAATGAGGTAGAGCAGTGGCTAGGGCACAAGAAATGGAATCAGGAACTTCAAATATGGTCTCAAAAACTTACTGACAGTGGCAGCTAGGTCTTTCAGTGGATTGAGAGCCAAGATTAGAGAGGGGAAGTCTTGATTTCAAATCTGGCCTCAGGCACTTCCTAGCTATGTGACCCTGGGCAAATCATTTTACCTGTCTGCCTCAGTGTCCTCAGCTATAAATTGGAGATCATACTAGCACCCTATCTCCCAGAGTTGTTGTAAGGATCATATAAGATAATATTTGTAAGTGCTTCATATAGTGCCTAGCAGATAGGAAGTGTTTAATAAAAGCTTATTCCCTCCCCTTATTTCCCTTCTCAGTATAAGAATATATGATTAGAGCATTTTATGCTTTTATTGGGATGACCAGATTATCTGAGAAATACAAATAAAAGGACATAATGGCAAAGAACCCAAGTTCTGGTTAAGCTTTCTAATGTCCTCAAGGAAAGCTGAGAGACAGAAGAGTAGGAGGCCAAAGCCGTAGAGCAGAGCTCACCTGCAGGGACTAGAGGAAGCAGTCTCTGACCTCTGAGAACATGATGATTTGGGGGAGTCCCACGGATGACCTTGTATATGATGATGCCCTGCCCCTCCCCCAGGCCCAGACCCAGATACTGTCTTCGTAGACGGCTCGGTGATCTCCAGGAGGATCTGGGCAGGAGAAGCAGGTAGGTTGGGTGAGCTAGGACAGCCAAAGTCCCCTTGGCAGGAAGGCGTCTTTGTCCGTAGGCCTCCTAGACTCTGGAGTTCACTCCCATCTTCCATCGCATGGTCAAAGTCCAAGATGAGATCATCATTGAGGGACCCGCCGCCCTCCGTCCTGCCGAGGACCAGCCCGGGCACGTTGTCGTAGACACTAAGCCGATTATCGGGCAGTCCAGGCAGGCAGTAGGGAGTTCCCACCTCCTGGGAGATGGCTCCAAGACGATTCCTGTGGCAGCCGTGGAAACTGCCCGTCCGCCAATTGACGGACTGGGTGTCTAGGGGGGGCAGCGAGTTGAGGGTCAGGTCCTTGGGGAAGGTGCCAGGTTTATGCCCTACTGGCACCCGGAAGAGCTGGTTCTGAAAGTTGTGCTCAGTCACGTCACCCCAAGGCGAGCTGGGGCTTAAGCGGGAGTCTCCACCCCTCTGCCTGCGGCTCCGGGTCCGGATCACAGGACTGGGAGTGCTCACAGTACTGCTGGACTCCGACTGGCTACCGCTGCTGCTGCCACATATCGGCGGTGAGGACGGACAAGCTCCCATCTCTCGGCCAATGCTCACACAGTTGAGACTTCGGAGCTTGTCATCATCAAAGCCCTCAAGGAGGACGGGCCCGCTAATCGGGGGCCGGGGCCGGGAAGCCCCACCACGCTTGGACCCCGTGCTTCGGAGCCGCAGCTTCTCCATCTTTCTCAAGAAGCTCTTGCCTCGGTTTGCTTGGAGAGGCTTCTCTACAGAAGGAAGGCTTTCGCCAGCGGCATTCGGTGTCTCGATGGGGCACGGGGAATGGCTGGTGCTAGAAGCAGGTGAAGACATCTTGTAGGTGCAGGAGAAGTGGGAGGGATCATGGCTGCTCTCAGCATCCTCAAAGGTCCTGGGAAAGGGGGTATCGCTGTCACCGCTGCTGGAGCTATGCAGGGAAGAGGCATCTGGCTTCTCCTCTGGCTCCCGAGAGGTCAGCTCCTTAGCGCTCCTGCTCTGGATCGTCCTCGGAGCCTTCTCTACGACAGGACTGCTGGGTGAGCCACTCTCCCCGGGGAAGACCTCCAGACTGTCCAGGCGGGACCAGCGCCGGCTGCATCGCTCATAGGCCCACCTGCTGCTGATGGCACACGGCTCATCATCTTCTGACTCATCACTCTGTGGGGCAGAAAAAAGTAAGGTCAGCGCCAGAAACAAGTCAAACCGAGGGCAAGGGGTGACCTCATCCAGAAGTCAGGCAACAGGACAGTCTGCTACTTAGAAAGGGCTCAGGCCACGGCTCCCTCTTGGTTCAAAGGAAAAACAGGGCAAGCCTGGGCACACTCACACATCTCCTGGGGCGGGATGGCTCCCCCAGCTGCCTCCTACCATTGAGCACCACTGAAAATTGTAGAAGCTATAGGAGCTGACTTTTCCTGTCCCATGGAAAATATCAGTTCTGTGACTGTCTGACATAAACATGGTCTAAATCAATGGTTCCTTTTGAAACGGAATCCAATAAAATGACATCAAAATAGAATTCAATAAAATTGTGTCATATCATGTCAAAAAAAAAAAGGTGCAGAGGGCACCTTATATATAAGGTATAAAGTGCTTTACCACTCATGTACGGAAGATACCCAGCATTCATTAGACAAGCCTGACAGGCCAGAGAAGTCGAAGAACAAATGTTTCCCCCCATTCCCAGAAATGGGCCAAGAGCTTCCTGCACCCAATGGGAAAATGAATGTGACCACTTACCCGCCTCCTCTGGCAACTGAACTCCACCTTCATTTCTGCACATTTGTTCAGGGTGTTTAGTCGCCTGGGAGAGAGGAGATGCTCTTTTCCATTAAATTTTACCATGGCCGATAACCCTTGAAACCTAAAGAGCCACTGGATTCCCTGCCCCCCTAAACTTCCTGGCTTCAAGACCCAAATGGGTGACTTCCTGCATTCAGTTTGGGACTCAATGGTTAGCCAGGCCCCTGGGTCATGGAACTAGAGCTAGCTGATTGTATAGCACAGGTGTGCTTTCATTAAAGAACCCATGTAATTCCAGATAGTTGGGCATAGTGCACTAGTCAGTGAGAATGAGAGAGATGGAAAAAAGCTAGGCACAAAGGAAAAAAGAGACAGACAGGGCAAGTGAACATTTGAAGAAACCCTGGGAGTACATACTACTGGAAAATAAGATTGTTCTTTAAATAACTACTCCCTCATTTTTCTGTGGTATAGAAATAGCCTGCTTTATTAATTTAAAGTGTGTCAGAGGGAAAAGTAGTTCCTGACTTGATAGGCAAGGATCACTTAGGGGAAGAGATAGTCTGAGCAGGCTGACGAGCAGTAACTCCAACCAAGGCTGTAGCCACTTTGACTAAGAAGCCAAGAACAAAGTGCATGGAATTGGCAGTGCCATCTGCCTGGCTTCTGGTGCCCTCTATACAGTCCTGCAGAAAAGGCTGCATGCTGCTCTTAGTGAGAGGGAGAAAGAGCAGATGAGGGGCTAAGAAGAAGAGGCAAAGAGGTTTCACTTTCTAACAATTAAACTTGTCCAAAGGCAGAATGGACGGCTAGTTTGGGAGGTAGAGGGTTTTCCACCTCGTTGGAAGTCTGGAAGCAGAGACTAGATGAACACTATCAGGAATACTGTAGCGAGGATGATAGCGTGCAAGGACAGGCTCAATTTAGATGATCTCAGATATCTTTTCTTGATAATTCTGTGACTCCAGAATCCCCGAGTGAGGGCATGCAGGTGGGGGGAAGGTGGACAGCTCCACACCCACCTGTAAAGAGACTCAAAGGCATCCTGGTCTAGGAACTCGTGGTCACGTCTCACAGTTTGGATGTCAATGGGAAACTGAGTGTCTGCAAAAGGTGAGATGATTTCCTTCAGTCTCATCCAACAAACTCACCAGACTCCCACAGTTCATACTCACAGGTTGATGCTTGTGCCAGTGATCCATGTTCACTCACAACCCTCCTCAAAAGTAGAAAGGACTCACTGATTGCTCAAGAATGTTTATCATGTTCCCTCATGTTCCCTCATGAAATCTCTCAGAATTCTCTTGTTTCCCTTCCAGGCTCAGTTTAGGTGTACTTCCTCCAAGAATCCTTCCCTTCCTCTCTGCCTTCCCTCAGTTTTCCTCAAACTAGACTCAATTATATACATATAAATATATATATATATATACACAAATACAGACATATATATTTGGTGTCTTGCTAAAAGTAAGCTCCTTGAGTGCAGGGGCTGTTTCATCTTTGTCTGTACCCCTAGAACCTTGTACATAATGCACAATTGATATTTTTGAAATAGCCATATTTTTAAAATGCTCTAAATCACTAATAATTAGAGAAATGCAAATTTTAAAAAATTGAGGTGCCAACTCTCCCCTATTATATTGATAAAGCTGACAAAAAAGGAAAATAAAAAATGCTAGCGGAATTGGGGGGAAATAGATATATAAGTGTTGTTATTGGTGGAACTGTGAATTAGCCTAGCCCTTCTGGAAAGCATTTGAAGCAAAGCTACTAACTGTGGATACCCAGCACTACTGCTACAGATCTACATCCTGAAGAGATCAAAGAAAGAGCAAATGACCTTTATGTACAAAAATATAGTAACTTTTTTATTGTGGCAAAGAATTAAAAACTGAGGGGGTGCCCATTAGTGGGGAACTAGTTGGAAAAGTTACAGTATATAAATGTGGTAGATGGTTTCAGAGAAACCTAGGAAGACTTGTATGAACTGAGGCAAAGAGAAGAGAACAGAATCAGGAGAATTTATGCAATATTACTGTAAGGACAAACAACTCGGATAAACTTAGGAACTGATCCACACAATGGCCAGTCATTTCAAGGCCGCCAAACTCCAGATAGAGAGGTGTTGGACCCAGAGTAGACACTGAGATAATTTTGGGGAGGGACGTGACAGTGTGAGAATGTTTTCCTTGACCATATGTGTTTCAATGGTAGGGGGGTGGGGAGGGAGAGGGAATTCAGAGCTGAAAATAAAATAGAATTGAATTTTAAAAAATGTTTGTCAAATGGAATCAGAACTTTATGTTCTAGTTGAAAGTGTCTTTGGCTCGGTAGATGGCAGGGGAATGGGATTCTCATTACTGTTTTGCCTTCTTGTTTCTACCCTGAAGTTAACCCCTCTAGACCTCAGTTTCCTCACAGTGAAGGAAAGATGATAGAACAGTTTTAAGATCGTCCCCCTTCCCCCCCCCCCCCCCCCAGCTATACAAATGTAAGGTATTAACAAATCACAGACTGCCATACCGTCAAATAACTGAGCATATTGGGGAAAACCAGCTGCCCTCAGCCACTCACAGGCCTCCTTGGCTTCAATTTCTGGAGGGAGATAAAAGAAACAAGGCTGAAAAACAAGTCAGGTTGTCAGCACTGAAAGCCAAGGACAAAATCTGGGATTCAAATTCCTCACTCCTGCCCCTGGACAAGAGGCAGCTCGAAGGTTCTCCTCTACACATGACAACCATTCTCAGCCTTGCCTCTGCAAAGCACAAAGAAGCTTCAGGGTTTGAGCCGGGCCAAGAATGGGCAAAGACTCCCAATATCTGGAGGCAAAGGCTGTCTGTGCAGATAAGGAGAACTTCTATGAGGAAGGTAAAAAGTTACATAAACAGTAACTTAAAACACCATCCTAAGTTAAGTGAGACAGAAGAGCCAGAAAGACATAAGGAGAAAGAGTGCTGGAATGCTAGTATCCTACAGGTGCATCTAGTCTACCTCGTCATTTTAGAGCCAAGACATAATTATATTATATATTTATATATTTTTCCATTATTACATATACTTTACATTTAAATTTATATTACATTTAAAAATATATAATTACATATACAGAGACAAATGCAAGGAAACTAGCAAACACACACATGTTCCTAGAACCCAAAGGATTAGTCTATATAATCCATGATCCATCCCTTTCTCCCACCATCCAGCAGGCAGAATTCCTCCCTTGGAGGCTCCTGTTCCCTCCAGAACTTCTCAGATCTCCGGATGGTGGGAATCAGCTGTCCATTTGGCATCCCTGTCACCAGTGCCCAGCTGTGGTAGAGGCAGACCCCAGCGGTCACCAGACTCCTGAGGAATGTAAACCTATTTCTGGCTAACCATGTGGAGAACAGGGGAAACATGTGGATCCTGCCGAGGGCGTAGACTCTGGATAAAGGAAAGACTCTTCCTCATCTCTCTTTATTCTCCGCCTCCTCTTACTTAGGGGAATTTGAGTCATAATCTGACCAGAGTGACGGAAGAGAAGTTGATGAAGGTGAGTTTTGAAATGGTCTTTTTCTGGGGCAGCTAGGTAGCTCTGCGGATAGAGCCAGGTCTGGAGGTAGGAAATCCTGGGTTCAACTGTGGCCTCAAACACTTCCTAGCCATTTGACCCTGGGCAAGTCACTTAGCCCCAACTGCCTAGCCCTTAGTACTCTTCTGCCTTGGAATTGATACTTCATCATCTATATTCTAAGACATAAGGGTTAAAAAAAATTTCTTTTCTCTCCCCAAAAATCCTTTCCTAAAATGATCAGCACTGATCATGATCCAAGGAGACATTACCTAATATGATTTGCTGCAGTGCCTGAAATTCTACCATAAGAACCTTTCATTTTTTTTTAAGTTAAAGCATTATCTCTAGAATGCCCCTTTTAAAATATGTTACTTGGCTCTGGGAAGGGAGATTAGATTTTTCTGTAACACATCAACACCCATTAGCACATCATTGTGGATTTCTTTATCAATTTAACTGTCACCTTGAAAAGAAGAAAGTTGTGCTCTTTGAGGGGGCAAAAAACTGGAAAATGAGGAAATGTCCATCGACTGGGGAATGGCTGAACAAATTGTGGTATATGTCGGTGATGGAATACTATTGTGCTCAAAAGAATAATGAACTGGAGGGAATTCCATGTGAACTGGAATTGATGCAAAGTGAAAGGAGCAGAACCAGGAGAACATTATACACAGAGACTGATACACTGTGGTACAACTGAATGTAATGGATTTCTCTACTAGCAGCAATGCAATGATGCAAGACATTTCTGAGGGACTTATGAAAAAGAACACTATCCACATCCATAGAAAGAACTGTGGGAGTAGAAGCACAGAAGAAAAACAACTGCTTGATTACATTGTTCGATGGGGATATGATTGGGGATGTAGACTCTAAATGATCACCCTAATGCAAATACCAATAATATGGAATTAGGTCGTATCAATGACACATATAGAACCTAGTAGAGTTGCTCATTGGCTGTGGGAGGGGTGGGAGAAGAGGAGGGAAAGAACATGAATGATGGAACCATGGAAAAATATTCTAAATCAATTAATTAAATACAATTTTTCAAAAGAAAAAAATAAAGTTGTCCTCTTTTTCCTGCCTCCAGTTCCTTTGGAGCCATTGGCTCTTTTGAGAACCAGGAAGCAGGAGCTCTCAGTCTAAGCCTTTGAAATGTTCCTCTTCCCTGCTCAGGATTCGAGCATACCCCCTGCCAGTGGTCTTCCCCTCACCACCACCTCTCCCTGCTGCTGGAAAGGATGTGACTTAGTCAGTCTCTAGATCTCATATTGTATCCTCCTTTCAGAAACATAGAATTTCAGATGGGAATTTTTCACTTCCTCCCAATCTTTCTCCCTTCCACATCAGTGCCCTCAATAGGTTTCCCTTTCAGGAAAGGTAACCCCAGATCTCTGGAATCTTCCCTTCCTTTTGTGAAGTCTCCTTTCCCTCAAGCAGATAACTCTCCTCCCATCCTTGCCTCATCTTCTTGTGCTCATGGCTTCAATACATACTCTCTGCAATGGGTATCTTTGATCTTCCTCATGTCAAAGCCAGAGATACTCTCAGAGGAAGGGGAAGAAATCTACCCATTTTATAGAAAGAAAAAAATTAGTTGCTTCACACTCCTAGTGTCAGATAGCTACCAATGACAGTTACTAGGGTGTCTTTGAGTTTCCCAGACATAAGGTAAGTCAAAGGACCTGCTCAGTGAATTTTCTTGGTTCTCTAATACCTCCAGGATAAAATATAAACTACTCAGGTTTGCCCTGAATGTTCTTCACAACCTGGGTTGTGTCTTGCTCTTTGTCCCTGCCTTCCTAGGAGGCCTTGCCACTGGCCTTCTAGCAGTTCCTTGCATTTAATACTGTCTCCTACCTCTGTCCATTTTGCACCAGCTATCCATTCTCGGGGTCCTCCGCCCCCTCACCTCCAGGTCTTAGTTTCCATGGCTTCTTTCAAAACTCAGTCCAAGTCCCACCTTCTGCATGAAGCTTTTCTAGGTCCCCCAGGATCGCTAGTGTCTTCTTCCCACAGGTGATGCTAGTTATCTACACAGTGTCTCACCCATTAAAATATACACTCCTTGAAGGTAGAGACTGTTTTAACAGTTTATATCCCCAGTAATTAGCAGAGTGTCTGGCACAAAGTAAGCACTTATCAAATGCTTATTGACAGACTAGATAGACCTTTGCTTGATCTAAATGCAGAAATGATGCCTCAGAGCAGAACAGCAGACACCCAAGGAAACCCTGGCGTGAGACCTTGGCTTTTTCTTCTTAAGCAAAAGCTCATCTAGGCCCTTCAGATATTAGATTCTAGCTAATAGAGACCTAAAATTATTCATTTATTCAAAAGTCTATTTATAGAACTACAGTCCTCATGATCTACTATGGACTGTACATTTTATGTTACCAAGAAATGGCGTTCTGATTTGGAAAGGTTCTCCTGATTTCACAGATTCTGACTAAGAGATATTATATGAGGCAGCTAGGTGGATAGAGTAGATACAGTCTGGGTTCAAATCTGGCCTCGGATACTTCCTAACTGTGTAGCCCACTTGCCTAGTTCATACCATGTTCATTCTCATACAGAAGGTAAGGATGGGGGGGGGGGAGAGGGGAGAGAGAGAGAGAGAGAGAGAGAGAGAGAGAGAGAGAGAGAGAGAGAGAGAGAGAGAGAGAGAGAGAGAGAGAGAGAGAGAGGAGTGAGAGAGAGAGAGAGAGAGAGAGAGAGAGAGAGAGAGAGAGAGAGAGAGAGAGAGAGAGAGAGAGAGAGAGAGAGAGAGAGAGGAGAGGAGAGAGAGAGGGAGAGAGAGAGAGAGAGAGAGAGAGAGAGAGGGAGAGGGGAGAGGGAGAGGGAGAGGGAGAGGGAGGGGAGGGGGAGAGAGAGAGAGAGAGAGAGAGAGAGAGAGAGAGAGAGAGAGAGACAGAGAGAGAGAGAGAGAGAGAGGAGAGAGGGAGAGGGAGGGAGAGAGAGAGAGGCTGTGTCCCTATTACTCCTTATGGACAAAGTACTGCCTCCCCCACTCCCTTCCCAAAAGGATGTCACCAACAAATTTAACATGCTCTCTGTAGTCAATTCTCAAGGTTTCCAAGGTTATGTTTTTAATCGGATAAGATAATGGCATGAAATCATGCTGAAAACTGTAAGTGCTCTACAAATGCTGGGAATTGTTATAATCCCAGGTTGGCATTTAAACCACCAAGCATGTGTGCCCATAAATCCCACAAATGTGAGTTTGTTTTAATGTTACTCTGAGCAAGCACAAATAGGCAAGTCTACTGAGGAAGAGAAATGTAATGCAAAGGGAAACAAGTGGATTAGACCAGCAGCCAGTTGCTTACCTGTAAAAAGCAATTCAATGGCATCATTCCAGTCACCCATGAAAACACAGTATTAGCTCTAGTGGGGCAGCTTCTGCAGCACCAGTATCCCCCTTTTCCAGCTATTATTCCCTTCTCTCCTTGTTCTTTCCTCTCTCCCCACCACCAACATACACAAAGGTTTTCACTGAGTCATCTATCTATTCATTACCCACCAAGAAGGTATGCACAGTTTTGTCTGCTTCTCATCATCTACATGCCTTCTGCAAATACCAGCCAGACCCCTGCAACTTTGCACGTGCTCACACAAACTCTTTTTTAAAAAACCCTTAGCTTTTGGAATACTAGATATTGGTTCCAAGGCAGAGGAGTGATAAGGACTAGGCATCTGGGGTTAAGTGACTTGCCCAGGATTCCATAGCTAAGAAGTATCCGAGGCCAAATTTGAACCCAGGACCTCCCCATCAATATATCACTAAGTCTGGCTCTCAATCCATTCAGCCACCTAACTGTCCTCTGACACAAACTCAAATGGCACAAGGCTTGGTGAGTACAGCCACCTCCACCACTTTGGCTACCAATGAGAAAAATAGCCCTGGCCTTCATCTAGCACATTAGGGAGGAACAATTTAAAAGAAATAATAATAATAATTACCTTTCCCCATTCCTAACCTTTTATTTTATTGCCAAAAGGAAGTAGTCTACCAAAATAGGGCTGCGATTCAAAGTCATATTCAGTTGCCTGGGACATTGAGAGGTTAAATGATTTGGCCAGGGCCACAAAGCCAGTATTTGTCAGAGGTGGAAACTAGACCAGGTCTTTAAGGCTGGCTCCATGTACTTACTAGACCATACTACCTATCCTAGCAGTCATCTGCCTTCTCATATTAATGATTTCTCATAGATGCCATGTGATAAATGACTAAGGCTCCTAACAATCTTCTTTCTGATTTCTATGGACAAATCTTGGGTCCTAGGAGCTCATTTTCTCCCTGGGTCATTTAACACAAACTACTCTTGCTATCCCCGATTTGGGGTGAGGGGGAACAAGAAACTGATGGCATAATACAGAAACAGTATGAAAACTGGGGAGCAACATCATTGGAATGGCAGAAATCAAGACTGATAGAGAAATAGAAATAGAAAAGAGGAAGAGTCCAGAGAAGAAGACAGAGCGACAGAGGAAGAAGCAGAGTCATATAGACAGACAAAGGGACAGGGTCACACAGAGAAGGGAGAGTCATATAAAAAAGAGAGAGAGAGAATGACAGAAAGAGGGATCAAGAGGTAATCCTAGAACAGTGGGATTCCCTAAAAGTGTTCTGAGTTACAGATGTTCTGTCCCTGAGAATTCTTGACCTGAAAGGCCCCTTAATTATGAATCCTTTCTCATGACTCACCAGAAACATCTTCCTTACACACAGGAGAGAGAGAGAGAGAGAGAGAGAGAGAGAGAGAGAGAGAGAGAGAGAGAGAGAGAGAGAGAGAGAGAGAGAGAGAGAAGAGAAGAGAAGAGAAGAGAAGAGAAGAGAAGAGAAGAGAAGAGAAGAGAAGAGAAGAGAAGAGAAGAGAAGAGAAGAGAAGAGAAGAGAAGAGAAGAGAAGAGAAGAGAGAAGAGAGAAGAGATAATGTTACCTCTTTCCTAGAATTTACCTCAAGGAAAGTAGAGATCCCAAATGGAAAAGAATCTCATCCAAAATCCTGTTAGTAATCCTGATTCAGGATTGAAACCATTCTCCTTGACAAGTCCCTGAGCCTGACACCTTTTTCTCCCTTGGCATCACAAACAGATGCAAGCCTCTGTTCTAGTGGATGACACAAAAGAATGACCACTGAACCTCCATTTAATCTTCGACCACTAACAGGAACAATTCCCAGTGTCTCAGAGAGGGAAGAAATAGCCAGTCAAAAGCAATACTGCTCAACTTCAGTCTGGAATGGTACAGAAAGTAAATTATCCTGCCTGAGGGAATAAATGAATCTTCTCAAAGAAAAGTGAAGATTCATTTTTCACCACTGAATCCAAAAAATACTTTGTTAGTGTCAGCTTTATACATAACACAGTGCAGAGGGTAGGAAGAAAGAAGGTCTTTGCCTGTAGGGAGTTTACCTCCCCAAGGATAGCCCTGGGGTTTAGACAGCCTTACTCTATCTGCAGGGCTTTCTTTCTTAGCTAAGAAAGGGAGGACTGAGCTACCTGCAGAGAAGGGTTCTATTCCAGTTAGTTGTGAAGAAAACACAAGAGTGGCCAGGATAATTGCAGAAAGGGGAAGAGGAGCCCGAATGGAAGATCTGAAAGGGACCTCAGGAATTGTCTAGTCCAATCCCATCATTTGACTGAGGACATTTGCCCTAGATGATTTAATTTGGATTGGAAGTACTGCTTGCTCAAGCCCAGTGCCCTTTTCCCCTACATTAAGCTAACTACTCCAGACATCTCTCATTCCACCACAGCAGCAGCCAGACCTTTCCTTCTTTTCCTTTCCTTTTTTTTAACCCTTACTTTTTGTCTAAGTAACAGTTCTAAGAAAGCAGGGTAAGGGCTAGGCAAACCTGGTTAAGAGACTTGCTCAGGGTCACACAGCTAGGAAAAACCTAAGGCTAGATTTGAATTCAGGTCCTCCCACATCAGGCCTTACCTGTAATACCCATAGACCCTTCTTCCTTTCTAACATGACTCAAAGCAAATACTAGGGTGAGGGGAGTGCAGTCAAAGGAGGGAGGTAATACAATTCTTGGGAGTTAGGGGACCAGAAGAGGTAAGGAGGAGACCTTAGGAAAGTGCTTGGAGTCCAGGAAGAGAAAGGTTGGGAGAAAGATTCCCTAACCTCATGAAAACTTTCTTCAGTCCATAACCCTCCATCTTCCAAAGACATGTCACTTGTGTGTCACTGAGGAGATGTAGCAGTCTTGGAGAAAAAGCAGGGGATACTAGTTTGGGGATCTGTGCTCTACTCCTCTGTGCTGTCACACCCTGCATTTAACACTTCTGGGGAGGAAGTTGGACTAGATCCCTTTTGCATTTTGGTGAGGCCCTATGAACCCCTTCTCAGAATAATATTTTTCAATCCATAAAATAAATTTAAAAATTAATCATACTGAAATAAGTATTCAAATAATTACTTTAAATTCACAAACCTCCAGAACTCCTGTCCTAGAAAGACACCAGGGCGATTTCTAAGACCCATTTCTAGCTTGAAATCATTCAAACCTATAAAAACTTGGACTTGGGTTACTCTGCTTCATTTCTGCAACAAATCTATCTGGGGGCAGTCTCAAGATGATTTTAGGAGGATCATCACTGCCCCCTCCCACTCCCTCACCCCCACATATCAGGAAATCGGGCTCCACCCATACCCCTCTGCCAAGCTGTGGCCCATCCATGGCTGAGCAGAGGTCAGCCTGGTTCCCAAGAACCGAACCCCGACTGGGGCATCCTCCCACCCTGACAGTGACTGGAAGACTCCAGTTTTAGGAAGAGATGGCTTGGGACCTGGGGCTGAAAGTAAAGCGGGAAAGGGTGAGAGAGTTGGCAGGGCGCGCCCACAAGTAAGATACAGTTACCAGGCACGTCCACTCCGAGACTCACACGTTGCAGTGTTTCCTCCTTCCAGCATGGTTTCCCCGTCTACCCCCGCTCCCCCCAGGGGCTACCTTCTCGGGCTCACAGACCCGGCTGCAGGTTACTCTCGCTCCGGGCTGCCTAGGTATGGACCAGCCCTCCAGGGTAGCCATAGGTAACCCGCTCCACAAATTATAAGAGTCTCACGTGTACGCACACTACAGCAACATTCTGGGTGATGCCCGGGGCACACCCCCGAACCGCCTCCTCCCCGAGACCTGCCACCACCCCACCCCTGTCCCCACACTCACGGGTGACTATCATCTTGTCCCCTTCTCGGAGACGCCCGGTAAATCGGAAACCACCTCTGCAGACTGGAGAAATGAACTGAACCTAGACCGTTCTGAAGAACTCCTTAAACCGCCTCTGAGATCCCTCCACCAATTAGAAAGAAGGAAGGGCAGAAGAGGGTGGGGCCAGCATAGTCCCCGCCCTTCCAGCTTTACACACACACACCCTTTAGAGCACCCCTTCCCACCCTCTCCCGCCGCTCTTCTATTTCTCGGATTTGATGCCCAGGCTGGGCGGGGTACATCTTGACGGATCCTGGAGCAGCTCAGAGCCAGCAAGAGCGCACCCCAGCCTAGCGGGCCTCAAGGGTGGAGGAGCCGGAGGAGAGAGGGGAGAGAGAGAGCTCATTACCCACACTCCCTCTCCCAGAGCAAGCGACCAGCATGCTACCCAGGAAGCAGCCCTCTTTCCCTCCTGGTCTCAAGATCCCAGAACGCGGAAGCGAGAAGGGATCTGCAGAACGCATCTAATCCGGCGGTCTAATGATGGTCTCTACCCCTTACATCCTCCACGAGCGGTCCACTTAGGGTCCCCCCGGAATACCCTCAAGGAGCTCCCTCTCTCTTCAAGCCAGTCCATTCCAGTTACGGTCAGCTATAAATATTAAAAAGTTCTTTTGTTCCTATTCTCTACCCTCCACCCCCAAGTCATCCAGCCATCCTACCCATTACTACTATTCTGGTTCTTAGGGTCAAAATTAAGCAAATGAATTCCTTTTCTCGGCGACCACTTTCCAAATATTTGTTTCAATTAATAAATAGACCAATGAACAAACAGGAAAGGGTTGTCATGACAAATATATGTACTTCTCCCTCTCCTCCCCTGGCTGCCAGAAAGGGCAGAGAGACTAGGAAAAACAAGCAACAAACACCTTCCCCCCTCCTCCAAAGGCATCTTAAAAAAAAAAAAATAGGTGTACTGGGAGCAGCTGGGTCCCTTACAGTGGATGAAGAGTCAAGCCTGGAGATGGGGGGTCCTGCGTTCCAATTGAACTCGGACACTTCCTAGCTGTGTGACTCTGGGCAAGTCACTTAACCCTCATTGCCTAGACCTGGTGGCTCTTATGCTTGGAACCAATACACAGTATTGATTCTAAAACAGAAGGAAATGAGGTTTTTTTGATTGTTGTTGTTTTTTTTAAGTAACTGTACTAATTATTGCAGAGCCATTAGTTCCAGAAATGTCTTCCCACAAATAGAGATGTCATGAAACATAAACACTTTATTTTATAAATATAAACCCTCTTTCTAGGACCAGTCACACTCCAAGGAGCCCAGACCCTCCCAGTAGAATGTTCAGGGACGCAGGCCTTTTTTTCCTCCCTCCTTGGAAAGCAACAGAGAAGTTCTCCTACAGTACCCTGGGTACATGTCCCTCCCTCCCCTCTCCAGCATTCTCTCTACTCTCAATAATTATGAGCCTGAATCCTCTCATTGAGATTGGTTGATCTTCATCATCTAAGGAGAGGAGAATCCTGGGAACTGTCTCCCCTCCATTAAGCATCTCTTCTTGGAAAAGGTCATCTCCAGAGTCAAGCCTGGGAAATGAAGGCTCATCATTGTTCTACATAGAAAAATAAAATGGGAGGGGGGTGCAGCTGGGTGGCTCTGTGCATTGAGAGCCAGGAGTTGAGATGGGAGCTCCTGGGTTCAAATCTGTCCTCAGACACTTCCCAGCTGTGTGACCCTGGGCAAGTCACTTAACCCCTATTGCCTAACCCTTATGATTCTTCTGCCTTGGAGCCAATATGCAGTATTGATTCCAAGACAGAAGGTAAGAGTTTAAAAAAAGAAAGAAAGAAAGAAAAATCAAATTGATTGTCTTCAGAGGTAAATCCCTATCACTAGCTGTGTTTAATGGGAGAGTAGATATCTAGGACATTGTAGAGGGGTATTGAGGTGGTGAGAAACTTAAGTCAGACAGACCAACAGCAGGTTGTTACAGAAGTCCAGGTACAAAAAGATGAAGACCTGCACCAGGGTCTTGGCCTTATCAGAGGACAGAAGAGGGTAAGAGTTGAAATGCTATAGAGGCAAAATCAGCAGGACTTGGCAATACATTGGATATGGGCAGATGAGAAAGTCAAGGATGACACTGAGATTGCAAGTCGGAGTCACTAGGTAGTTGGAGGCATCTCTCTCCCTCTCTGTTCTCTCAACGCATTCCTACTTGGGGGTCGTTTGGGTTAGACAACCTCCAGAGTCCCTTCCAGCTCTGAGAACCTCTGATGCTGCCACTATTGTTTTTCTAAAATTGAGAAGAAGGGAGATTCAGTTTTAGGGATACCTCAAACTTGAATATGATAAACGGGCTCAATTTTTGTTTATTTTTTTTTTTGAAAGGGATGTTTGTGTTGTTTCATATATTTAATTTTAAAATTGCAAGTTCTCCATCAAGCCTCACCCTGTCTAGACACGCATGTCCTTGATCATTCTCAATCATGCACCATCCATGCCATAGAGACATGATGCATATGTTATTTATGGACTTGTCCTTGCTCAATGTTCCTTCAGAGATTTCTATGTCTTAACTGGGTCTGATTGTATCAGGGTGAGACTCTCAGAGTGGAATGGGACATGCACTAGTAGGGAAATCTGCCCTGACTGTATTTTTCTAATGGTACATCCCTTACCTTGCTCTGAAGTGGGGAGAGGCAGAGACAGAGAGACACGGAGAGGAGCAGACCAAGAGATATCACTATCTTTCAAATCACTCAGGCTTGTAGCCTAGGAGTCATTCACAATTCCTCTTCACTACCAAATCCAATCAACTGCCAAGTACTGTTGATTTTACTTCTTAACATCTCTTGTATAAGTCCCCTTACATTTGTGCCCTTAGGACCTGGCTTAAGTGCCAGACTTAATCAATATTTATTGAATCAGAAAAACAAAATAAATGGCCAAGATGAGTAATTCAAATTTCATCTCTGAGACAAAGGGAGCCTTCTGAAGGTTTCTGAGCAAGAAAGGGACTTAGTATTGTGAAGGATCAGCTGAAGAGAACGGAGACTTGAAGTCGGGAAGGGTCTATAATAGTGGTCCAGGAGCTGGGTGGTGCAGTGGATAGAGCTCTGGGTCTGAAGTCCCAGATGTGGCCTCAGACACTAGCCGAGCAGCCCTGGGCAAATCGCTTACCCCGATTTGCCTCAGTTTTCTGTCCTGTAAATGAGCCAGAGGAGGAAATGGCAAACCACTCCAATATCTTTGTAAAGAAAATCCCAAATGGGGTCCTGAAGAGTCAGACATGATTGAAACAACTCAACAACAGGAGAGGTAGTCTTGAACTAGAGCAGTTGCTATGTAGATAGAGCTAAGGGGATGGATTAAAGATGAAAGAATACTGTAAAAATAGAATCAATGACATTCAGCATCCATTGGACATATCCTGGACAGAGCGAGAAGAGAGAAGAGTCAAGATGATTCTTGAGGTTACATAGATGAGTGACTGGAAGGATAAAGCTACTCTCAGTAGAGATTTTCTGAAATGGATGTCAGAGTTCTGAGTCCCTCCCTAGAGAGGGGAATTCAGGTTTGCCTTGGGCTGCCAATATGAAAGCCAAGGTGAGAAAGGATAGAGGGAGGGGGAAAGATAGTGTGACAGAGATAGAACATAGAGAAAATGAGCTCTGAATGTGCTCTAGGTCTGACTGAAACATGCACATTTTGACACATAATAATCATAGCTTACATCTCATAAAGCGTTTTGAGATTTAAATTTAGGTGGATAGAATGCTGAGCCTAAATGACGAAGATTCATTTTCCTGAGTTCAAATCTGATCTCAGACACTAAAAGCTGTGTGTTCCCTGGGCAAGTCACTTAACCTCTGTTTGTCTTAATTTTCTTTTCTGTAACAGTAGCTCAAAAAGGATATGGTTAACCACTCCAGTATCTTTGCCAAGAAAAGCCCAAATGAAATCACAGAAAGTCAAATATAACTGAAAATGATGGAATAACACAGTCAATTATCAATTCTATGTTTCACTCTTTTATTGAGCTTGTGCTCTCAGCAGGGAAGTACCAGGGTTATGTTTAGGAACAAGGTAAATGGGGCATGAATGTGTCATTGACCTACTCATACCATTGCCAGTCTTTAGGCAATGTACCCATGCATCCCCCCCAAAAAAAACCTTCTTCCCAGACAAGAAGGAAATGGAGCCCACCATTCTTTATTTCTTTCCCTTTTTTCTTTATCAGAGATGCCCAAGCCCTTCCCTAAAGCAAGAATATTGCAACAATTCCTCCAGAACGACACTGAAAACCTTTCATTGTGCAATTTGGCTGAGACTTGCTAGAGGAATCAGCTTGCAAGAAGTTTTTTCATGATGCTAGTGCCCTCCTCAATTATCTAATTAATAGAGGCGAAATGGTTCAGTAAAAAAAGCCAATCATTTCATCTTCTTGACTGAAGTTTCCTCATCTATAAAATAGAGGAATGGGATTAGGTGGGCTCAGAAGTTGTTTCCTGCTCTAGACCTATATATATAGTAGGTGCTCAGTAAATGTTTGCTGACCGATTTCCCAGAAGGCATTGCTAGAAGTAGATAATAGAATTTTTTTAGGGTGGGAGGGGATGGGGTCACCTTAAATCTCAACCAAGATTTAAATATAGCTATAAAACTAAGCTGTGACCTAAGAGTAGTCCAGGAGTCCAGGAGAAACCATGTCCATTCCTGATTTCCCCTTAAAGATGATTGCTCCTAGACATCTAGGCATCTCAGTGAAAACAAGCATTTAGCCTTTGGGGGGGTGGGGGGTGTTGGTTTCCTGCCTTCCTCAAGGGTTGGCCCTTTCCTCTAGAGAGCAGGTTGGAGCCCAGGACCCTGCCCACACTCCCTGCTGGGGCCCTATGGTGAATCATTCTCATTCCTTTCCTATGATGATATTGCCTGAGAGAGTAGCCAGAGACTGGGAGAGGGAGGTCCCTGACCCCTGAAGGAATGCACCAGGCTGAGGAATCCCTACTACTCCTGTCCCAGTCTGGGAGTAGCCACAATGGACTCAGTTCATCAGAGTAGGAAGGGGAAACTTTCCCTTTTGCTTAAAGCTCTAGGGTCAAAGGGCCCTTGCTGGTAGTTTCTTAATCCTTCTACAACAGTCTTCCTCATCTTTCATCTTCTCCATGCTCCCTTGAATCTACACAAGGATTCTTAACCATTTGGGATACATATCACAGGTGTTTTTGACAGTCTGGCAAAGCCTAGAGACCCTGTCACAGAATAATGTTTTTAAACGCACAAAATGAAATATATAGTATTACAAAGAGAACCAATTATATTAATAGTCATAGCTTACTTTGTCATTTTCAGTTCCAAATTCTCCCCTTTCCTCTACTCTTCCCACCTATTGAGAAAGCAAGTATCAAAATATATATTTTTTAAATCCGTGCTGCCTCCACTCCACACATAACATGTTAAGAAACCCTGATCTAGAGCCTAGACATGGAAAAAATGTATGTCCAAATACTTGAATTGGCTTCTGAAATAGGAGCTAGAGATGTGGCCTGGCAGAAAGGACTTCACAACCCTCCACCATATCCCACTAGTGAGAGGGCTGAGCTATAGCCCAGGTTCTACCTCTAGATAACCTGTAGTCAGTGTCCTAGGACTGTGCACAAAGCCCTATGGGTGGACTTTTTCAAGGTGTGCCTGTTGCTAACTAGAGGAGAGTCTCTGAAATAAATGCATTACCCTTGCCCTGCCCTTCCTTTTCTCAGCTAAAGAAGTACAGATATTGTCTGCTTAAGTGCTTCACCTTCCTCTGTACTCTAGACAAATGGAGGGTTCCAATTTAGATGAGCTTTCCAGGCTCATTTTCCAGCTATGGCTTTGTAATAATTGTGAGAATTGTGTCGGAAAACAAAGTTCCCAACCAACACTGTCTGAGAGAGCCATCAACCTCTCTTCCTTGTCTGCCCCCATGGTTCTTTTCTTCCCTCCTCCCTCCCTCCTTCCCTTCCTCCCTCAGTCCCTCTTTCTTTCTCTCTTTCTTTTTTCTCTCTCTTTCTTTCTTCCTTTCCTTCCTTATTTTCTGTCTTAATAACAACTCTTCCTCTTTCCTTCCTTCCTTCCTTCCTTCCTTCCTTCCTTCCTTCCTTCCTTCCTTCCTTCCTTCCTTCCTTCCTTCCTTCCTTTCTTTCTTTCTTTCTTTCTTTCTTTCTTTCTTTCTTTCTTTCTTTCTTTCTTTCTTTCTTTCTTTCTTTCTTTCTTTCTTTCTTTCTTTCTTTCTTTCTTTCTTTCTTTCTTTCCTTATTTTCTGTCTTAATAACAACTCTAAGACAGAAGGGCAAAGGCTAGACAGAGTTAAGCAACTTGCCCAGGGTCACACAGCTAGGAAATATCTACGGTCATATTTGAACCCAAGACCTCCAAACTCCAGGCCTGGCTCTCTATCCAGTGTGGCACTTAGTTTCCCTTCAACCTTTTCTAAAACAGATTACTTGCTTAAAAAATTACATCTCCCTTCTTGAGCAAGAGATACAACCATCAGAGAGGCTTTAGCATCAGGCTGCACTGTTCAAGGATAGGGATAATCTCTGGGAAGAGGGGATATATCAGCCGCTTTAGTGAGATGACCTAGTACAAACTGTGCTCGTTTGGAGTCAGAGAACTTGGGTTCAAATTTGTGTTTTTGTCCTTATTTCCTGTGTGATCTTGAGCAAGTGACTTAATACAATGCTTCTTCCTCAGTTTCCACACCTGTAAGGAGGTCTGATTAGAGGACCTCTGATGCCCCTTTCCCCTCTAAATCTCTGATCCTGTGAACATATGCTTATGGAGAGTTTGATAAACCAAGCCAAGACCCATTTTAGTTTTCTGATACAAAAAGGAACAAAGTCATCCCTGCTCAAACTACCAAGGTTATTTGGGTGTTACCAAAGAACAGTCCCTTCCCCCCATCCTCCATGGCCCTTGACTTAGAAAGCACATATCATAAATGCTTGTAATTCTAGAGAGAAGCTGGATCTTACTGCCCAAATCCCACCCTATTGCTAGTGTTTACATGCTGGTCCCAATCTGAGCTCCCATCTCAGGAGATGGGGCCCCAGCAGGAAGCTGGCCCTTAGTGACCTTGGCTTTCCAGTAGTTGGTTACCTCATTCAACCCCTATGAGGGGACAGCCTTAGTTGGGGAGGTCTGGTGGGAGTGTTGGGATCATTTCATTGTCCTTTCCACCAAAGATGGGGCAAATATGTTTCTTTCTCTTTTGGTGTGCAGTGATGAGACTTTTTTTCATCCTCTTCCCAATATTCATTCCTTTGTGCACTGGGATATTCTCTTCCTGTTCTCCAATCATCTCTCAAGTGTAGGAATTGTTTGGTGGAGGGGCTGGGATTCAGGGAAGAACTATGCTGGATGGCCCCAAGGCCATCTTAACTCCCTTTGGGTTCCACTTCCCCAACTCAAAATAAGAAGGTTGTTCTTGATCAGAGGTATCAAGTATGTACAACACTCTTGAGTGCAGCCTGAGACAACTTAGAAAATAATTAGAAAATATTTAAAAATAAATAAAACTATAATAAAACATGTCAGGCATCGTGTTAAGGTCTGGGGAATACAAAGAAAAGCAAATAATAGTGCTTTCTATCAAAGAGCTCATAATCTAATGAGGGAGACAACCAGCAAACAACTATGTACAAACAAGATACAGCCAAGAAAACTGGAAATAATCAACAGAAGGAAGCCATTAGCATGAGGAGGACCAGGAGAGACTTCTTGTTGAAGGTGGAATTTTCATTTGGATTTGAAGGAAGCGAGAGAACCTAGGCAGCAAGGAGGAGGGAGAGGATTCTCCGCATGGAAGGAAAGCAAGTGAAAATTCTCAAGAGTTGGTGGATAAAGTGTCTTGTGGAAAGAATAGCAAGGAGGCCAATATCTGAATGGCGGAGTATGGGCCAGGGTATAAAGTATAAGAAGTCTGGAAAGGTAGAAAGGGGCTGTTGTAGCAGTCCACACCTATCTAGGGACAAGGGAAACAGAATGTAAAGATTGTCTTAGAAGAGAGCATGCTCAGTCTTGCGCATGGCTGGGAAAGCCTCTGACCCTTGACCCCAGCTTCCTCCAGATTAGGCGGGAAAACAGGTTTCTTTGTGTTCACCTGGCTAAGAGAAACCACACCTATACCTTGTCATTAACCAATGATAATCATCCCTATGTATTGTATATATTTGCATATCAAAGAGATTAAATACAGGGCCACAGCAAGCTCCGCCCTCTCTTCCTCTCTTGGATCTCAGCTCTCACTGATGTCTGTCCTTGCTGGAGCTTGGCCTAGCTCCATGTTTAATTCCTTTCCTTATCTACCTCTCCTACCTGGGACCTGGCTTTTGGCCAGGCACTCTCTTTTCTCTATCATGTCTCCGACCTGTGTGGCATTAATTGTGGATCTCAGGATGGATCATGCCTCTGCGACATCCTAAAGATCGGGGTTATGCTGTGGCCCTATTATAATCAATAAGGCCTGGTTTCTGACTCATTTCTGCCACCTCATATCTATAACTTGGCTCCACCACGCCCCTCGGGGTATCCAAAACTTCTATCCTTTTTCTATCTTCCTACCTTGAGGCTTATCGTGGGTTGGGGAGCCCCAGCTGTTGTGAAGGGCTTTGAACGCCAAGCAGAGAATTTTATATTAGATCCCGGAGGAGATAGGGAACTTCTCAAGTTTATTGAGTTGGAGCATGTGGTTAGACCTACACTTTAGAAAATCATTTGACAACTGAGTGAGGGTCAGATTAGAAAGAAGTGAGACCCCATTGGGGTAGACCCAGTTGAATATAAATATAAAGACATTTTTATCAAATTTGGGAGACTGAGAGGGATATCCATTCAGTTTGAGGAGAGTGTCTCAGAATAGAGAATAATCTGGACAACTTGGAAATGTGAGTTAGTAATATAAAATCATGTAGAAGAGGCAAGCCACTTTACTTTTCAGTGCTTCAAACAACTAATAGCATAAATTGCTAAGAAGGTGACAATTTATGTGGCTATGGAAAGTTTCTTCCTAGGAGATCCCTGTACCAATGGAATCACAAATTTAGTTTAAGAGGAAATTGGAGACAGAGGCAATAGAAATGAAAGAGAACCAGCTCTTCAAGTCAGAAGAACAGGTTTCAAATGCCATCAGAGACATATACTATTTATATCACTTTTTAAAAAACTCTTACCTTCTATCTTAGAATCATTATAGTGTAGTTTTCAAAGCAGAAGAGTGGGAAGGGCTAGGCAATGGGAGTTAAGTGACTTGCCCAGCGTCACACAGCTAGGAAGTGTCTGAGGCCACATTTGAACCTAGGACCTTCATCTTTGGGCCTGGCTCTCAATCCACTGAGCTGCCTAGCTGCTCCCTATTCCTATTACTTTGAACACATCAATTAGCCTCCATGACACTTGGTTTACTTAACTGTACAATGAGCAATTTAGACTAGAGAGCCTTCAAGGTCCCTTCCAGCTCTAGATATAAAATTATATTGTTTCCTCAATATAGAGCAAAAAGGGATCAGGGAGGTCCTCTTTGTTTAATATTTATTTATTTTTAAGTATTTTTCCATGATTATTGAGAAGTCCTCTTGTCTGATTCCCTCATTTTACAAATGAAGACATGTAGCCTAGTGGACTGAGCAGTAGTAAAGGACTTACATTTAGATGGTACTTCAAGGTATACAAAACATTTCCATCACAACACATTGTGAGATAGATAGCAAAAAAATATTTTTATTTACAATTTACAAATGTGGAAAGCAAGAGTCACAAAGGGTCAATGGCAGGTCTGTGGTTTCTTCCCTGGAAAGTGTCATGGCTGAAATTCAAACCCAGGTCTTTCCATTAAGCTCTCATGAGTGAATGGAAGCTGATGAGATGACATTTAATAGGGGGTAAATCAAGTCCAGCACTTGGGTTCAAACTCTCCATTCTCTAGTTCTTTTGGAGAAAACATGATCTGATGGAAGCTTTTTATGTGGGAAAGACTAAGGAAGGATCCTCTCAATAGGAACCAACAATTTGACTGAACTGCTACAAAGAAAAACAAAAACCCTAATTTAATCTCAGGTAGCCTTCATGGAAGCAGTTTCTAGTGCAAGGAACACAATGGTCACACTGTACTCTGTGCTAGTCAGACAATATCTGGACTGTCATATCTAATACTGGAAGCCACCCTTTAGGAAGGATGTTTGTTGATAAAACTAGAATCTGTCCAGAAATGGGTAATAAGGGCAATGAATAGTCTGGAAATGATATCATGTGACAACCTTGTGAAGCAACTAGAAATCTTTCAGCTTGAAGAAGTATTAATAGAGAGGATGTGATAGCAACCTCAAATATTTGAAGACATGTCATGTGGGAAAAGGATTAGATTTATTCTCTGCTGTTAGAGTGGGTGAAAGTTTTAGGGCAAGCCCAGTAGGCAAAAGGTTCAGAGAAGCAGTTTTCAGCTCCTGGTGCTGAGCTCAGCTTGTGATGGATAAATGCTAAGGATAACAAAGAGAAGTATGGTTTGTCTGATTGCTTGTTTTTAGCTAAGAAGAGCAAGAGATGGGTTCCCCAGCTCATAGAGAGGAGTCATGCTCCCAGCTTCCTTCCAGTCCCAAGGTTCTGTCAACATTGAATCTAGAAGCCCCAAACTTGTAGCCTAGTAAAATCTGATGAACCCCATGTTTTAGGACTAGATTGTAAGTTGGAGACCCCAAAGCTGGTCCTTGTTCCCTGTTTCCCCGAGAATCCACCTTGAAGGTAATAATCTTAGGCTAGCAGTTTCAGACTGAATAATGGACCCTAAGGTGAATGGCAATCCCTGTCAGGTGGGGTCAAGTTCAAGCCAAATGACTCTTCTGGTATCCAGAAGCCTCTCCCACAATATCATACCCTCCTTTTGAGGATCAAACTCAGGACCTTCAGTTTACAAGACTAACGTGCTGCCTACTGCACTAAAGAGTCACTTGGTCATGTCAACAGTTCTATTACTATAAGAACATTCTAGCATTTAAAGCTATTCATTGATAGACTTCCTTGTGAGATGGTGAATCCCAGTTTAAAGGATGGCTTGGAGGGAAACTGGATTAACCATTTTTCAGGGAGATTGACCTACTGGGAGCAGCTAAGTGGTACAGTGGATGGAGTACCTGGCCTGGAGTAAGGAAGACTTGAGTTCAAGTTTGACTTTAGATGTGTTTTGTGATTCTGGATAAGTCACTTAACCCTGTTTGCCTCCATTTCCTCATCTACAAAATGATTCAGAGAAGGAAATGGCAAATCACTCTAGTAGTTTTGCCAAGAAAAATCTCAAATAGAGTCCATGAATTGGACACAACTGAAATGACTCAACAGCAACAGATAGACTGAAGAAAAGATTCCTGCACAAGGTTGGAGATTGAATTGGAGGGCTACTAAGGTTCCTTCCAACTCTTAAATAATATTACCCTCTATAACAGAGTTATAATAAATAATATAATATTAATATAATATATAAATACATAATATAAAAATTATAAAATTCATCTGGTATAGGCATTCAAATCTATATGAACATTGGAAAATGTTACTGTATATGCACAAACAATTCTCAATATATGTATAATCATTAAACCTTCAGTT
The DNA here is from genome assembly GCF_027887165.1 of Monodelphis domestica. Classification (NCBI taxonomy): domain Eukaryota; kingdom Metazoa; phylum Chordata; class Mammalia; order Didelphimorphia; family Didelphidae; genus Monodelphis; species Monodelphis domestica. Next base: position 373,835,205 of record NC_077227.1, read on the forward strand.
TCCCAGACAAGTCTCCACGACTACAAGTTGCCAAGAGGATGTGGAGTTGGGTCGTTGGAGGGATCTTTCTCACACAGGAGTTCTCTGTCCTAGTAAATGACAGATCTATCCCTATCTCTATAGGAGCAGATGTCTATGTGAATGTATGCAGAACATTGTACTGGTAGAGAGAAACAACTCACTGAGAGCTCCCTACAGCAAAGGAAACCATGTACCATAATGGTACATGGGGGTGACTGTGGTTACAGGTATTGCTATATGGCTGGAGCATTCGAGAGTATTGTGGGTGGGAGGGGACTGGGAGGAGACCCCAGATCTGTCTCCATTTCTACTCCCTTCTCCAAACCCCAGATCCCTCTGAAGAGGTCCCAGATTTCACCAAATACTTCCAAGTGGCTGAGAGCCAACAGATGGAGTCATGGCTTATTAAAAACCAGCCCTCAACATACTTTCACTCCCAAGTCATTGGAAGAATTCCCATGTAAACTTGTAACCACCACAGATCCCACAGATGTGCGGATGCTCCAGTGGGCCCTCCTCTCTCCCCCTCCAGAGACCCCTTTCCCCACTAGAACACTCCCATTTGGAGGACCTGAATCACAGGCATCCTCTAGCTCCATCACTGAAGCTCTGCAGCCTATCTGCTTGGAGCTGGGCATCAGGACAGAAGACATTTCTCAGAACCTTTCAACAACAGATCCAACAAGGCTGGCTAGAGGGAGGGAAGCATCCCAGTGGCCAAAGAGTGCTTCTGATGAGGACCCCAAATCCTTCCCAGACTGAAGGAATCCTCTCTGTGTACTTGGCTCCACAAGAGCGTCTCTAAACATCTGCCCCAGATGTCTCTTCCACGGACTCTAAGCTTTCATTCTGACTTTGTTCCTCTTCTGGCCGTTGAAGAGGAGAAGGAGCCCCAACAGCCTCCTGTCCAGAACCCAGCCAAGTCCTCTGGTTTGGTTCTGTGTTTTTACAGGCCATTTGGGAAGGATCCTTTGCACTCATTCCTTAGGGAGCCCCTGAAGGCAGAACCCCAGCAAAAAGTGGCCCAGTAATTGTACTCCTCCCAAAGGGAAGACTAGAAATCAGTGCTGTGTGGTGCCAAATACCTTGGCAGCCCTATAACTCCTCATTACCAAGCATCCCCTTCACACACAGAGCAATTAGAGGGCCCTGGGGCAGGAGGGAAAAAATTGAGTAATGGAGACCCTGTCTCCCCAGACACCCTAACTGAGAAAAGGGGTGTAGGGCTGAGGGTGAGAGAAGCCTGAGTGGGTTCTTAGCTCTCAGGGGATGACATCTCAGCCTGTTTTTCCCTTTCTCTGGACAGCACTCCATTTACCCAATCATTCCCTTTGATAGGACACTCACCCTGGGCCCTGCTGTGAACAGCGAACACAGATAGGAAGGAGAGGCTTTCTACCTCTCCACTAGGTTTTGGAGACTCTTAGGGCTGACCTTTATTTCAGAGACTTAGAGGAAAACCCCCATGGCTTCTTCCTCTTCTCCTTCTCCCATTGTAGAGACTGGGGCTCTACCACTGACAGAGAAGCTAGGACTGTCTCCTGTGCCTTTTGTAGATTTCCCCTCGTAGTGCCTAATATGGGGTTTGGTCCACAGTGGGTGGTTTCCTTATCAGTAAAATGAGTACTCAAAATAGAACCTACCTCCCAGAATATGGTAAGGATCAAATAAGGCAATGTATTAGGAAGTTGTGTGGATAGAATGCCAAGCCTGGATGAAGGCAGAAAAACCTGGAGTCAGATTCTACCTCAGGAAAATTACTAGCTGTATGACCAGGAGTAAAAATCACTTCAATTCACTGAGACTCAGTTTCCCCAACTGTAAAAGGAGGATGATAATAGTTGTAGTGTCCACACCACAGAGTTATTTTGAGACTCAGATAATTCTTGGTAAGCATTTTGCAACATTAAGGTGCCACACTGGTGTTAATTATTATTACAAAGTCCCTCACTGCTAATTGCTGGCTTTATGAGGGATACCTAAGGTCCAAAGACAATAGTTCAGCATTTTATTCCTATAGGCAGTGTCTTTGAAGCCCCTTCTCTCATTCTAGCTTCCTTCCTTCCCTCCCTTTTTTCTTTTTTTCTTCCTTCCTCCCTCCCTCTTTTCTTTCTCTCTTTCTTTCTTCCTTCTTTCCTTCCCTCCCTTCATTATTTCTTTCTCTCTTCCTTCCTTCCTTCTTTCCCTTCCTTCCTTCCTTCCTTCCTTCCTTCCTTCCTTCCTTCCTTCCTTCCTTTCTTTCTTTCTTTCTTTCTTCCTTCCTTCCTTTCTCTCTTTCTCTTTCTTCCTTCCTTCCCTCCTTCCTTCCCTCCTTCCTTCCTTCCTTCCTTCCTTCCTTCCTTCCTTCCTTCCTTCCTTCCTTCCCTCCCTTCTTTCTTTCTTTCTTTCTTTCTTTCTTTCTTTCTTTCTTTCTTTCTTTCTTTCTTTCTCTTTCTTCCTTCCTTCCCTCCCTCCTTCCTTCCCTCCCTCCCTCCCTCCTTCCTTCCTTCCTTCCTTCCTTCCTTCCTTCCTTCCTTCCTTCCTTCCTTCCTTCCTTCCTTCCTTCCTTCCTTCCTTCCTTCCCTTCTTTCTCTCTCACACTCTCTTTCTCACTCACACTCTCTCTCTCTTTCCCTCTCTTCTTCTCTCCCCCCTCTAATATTCATAAAGAATATGCTTGGCACAGGGTAGGTATTTAGTAAATACTTGTTTCTTTACTCTCTTTTCCCTTCCCTGTTGCCTGGGATAGTAACCTGCAAATAACCCTTTTCCTAGACATCCTCCCTTAAATGAAGGATTCATCAACTGAGACTTTGTAACTGAAGAGCTAGAGAAGGCTGCCCTATAAATTAGGAAATGCAGGTCCTTGTCCTCATTCCTCTATTATCTATGTGACCTTGGTTAATTCATGCCTCAACTCCAGGTCTCTGCTTGGACAAGTTCATAGACTCTTTAGATCTCTCCCCAAGTCTAAGATGCCAGAATGCTGGCTGTTGTCCTCAAAGTCAAACTCTTCAATAGTCTCCATCTGTTGAACTTCAACTGTCCCATGACTCACCTAGCATCTCACTAGAATAAAGAAGGTAATTAGAGAGCTGGCAGGTCTGGCCTTCTGTAGGAATTGCCAGGGCCTGAATCTCTTAGAGAGAGGTGGGGTAAAGGGCCACAGGGCAGAAAGCAAGGGAAGGAGATGTATCTGATTCAGGAAGTACCTGGCATGAACGAACACACACACACACACACACACACACACACACACACACACACACACACACACACACAAGCACTCGGCCCAGAGGAATGTAGAGACAAATGAGAACCCAAGAGGGGCCAGGATGAGGCCCTAAATCAAAAAAAGTTTGTACCTTCCATTGGTCTCCTGCCCACACTCCATCTCAGGACTGTTCACAATAGGATGAGGGTCAGAGATAGAAGGAAAGAGTCTTGCAGGGAGATTACAAAACTTTTTGGCCCCATACTCATTCCTTTCTGATATTAGAATCAAAAATAGCTTGGTCTATTGTTCCCCCATTCTCCAATCCAATTCAGCCCACCGAGTATTTATTAAGCATGAAACTCTATGCTAAGTGGGGATGATACAAAGACAAAACAAAACAAAAATATCTTTCTTAATAACTTACATTCTTGTGGGGAGGAATATAGTTATTAAAGAGAGAAAGTGTTAATGGTAAATTGAGGAGGCAGAAGAGAATATTAATAACTAAGGTCACTTGAGAAAGAAAGCACCCTACCATAATTCTTTTATGCGAAAAATATAGTCTTAATACCTAAACCAGGGAAAGATAAAATACTAAAAGAAAACTATAGGGAAATATCATTAATGACCATTGACTCAAAAATTTTGAACAAAATACTATCAAACAGATTATGGTGATTTTTCCAAGAAGTAATTCATTATTATCCAATGGGATTTGTACCAGGGATGAAAGGATGGTTTGATATTTGGAAAACTATCAACACAATCATATTAAAAACCAAAACAGTCCAAACCACATGATCATCTCAATAGATATAGAAAAAGTCTTTGACAAAGGACAGCTCTCTATTAAAAGCTACAAACCGTAAAAAATATAGGCATAGTCGGCTATGGGGGGTGGGGGGGAGGAAAAGAAAATGATCTATGTCTTTAACGAATAATGCTTGGAAATGATCAAATAAAATATATTTTAAAAAAAATAAAAAAAAAATAAAAAAATATAGGCATAGAGGAACTTTTTTTAATAGCATAAAAAGTATGTATATAACATCACTATCAACTTTCATATGCAATGGGGATGCAGGATTTTTTCCAACAAATATGAGAGTGAAAGAAAGACTCCTTCTCTTCCCTGTTTTCAATATCATTCTGGAAATGATAACAAGAGCAATATAACATGAGAAAATAAAGGAATAAAGATAGGTAAGGAGGTTCTAAGACTATGCCTGTTTGCTGATAATATGAGGTTTTACTTGGAAAATCCTAGAGAATTAAAAAAAAAACTGCTAATTGAGACAAGAGCTTCAGCAAAATTGCAGGCTACATAATAAATCCCCCCCAAATCAATAACATTTCTTCATAATAACAAAAATAAAGAAGCAATAATGGAAAGGAAAATCCTGTTTTAAATAACTACAGAATATCTGGGGATTACCTTCCAAAGCACACAAGAGACTTTAATATATTCATTTACAAAATCTTCCTTTTAGAAATAAAGAAAAACAAATAACTGTAGAAATATTCAACACTCATGGCTAGCTCATGCCAAAATAATAAAAATGACAGTACTGCCAAAATTAATTTACATCTTTAATTCTACACCAATCAAATTACCATGGGAATGCTTTACGGATCTTGATAAAATAATAACAAAATTTGGAACAAACAATAACAACATTTCAAAAAACAAAATATCTAGAATATCAAGGGAGATGATTAAAAGAAATAAGGACAAAGGGGAAATAGTGCTTCTAGACTTACAAAACAACAGTTGTCAAAACCACTTGATATTGGTTAAAAAAGTGAGAGCTCATTGGAAAAGACTAGACAAGGGGGAATCAAACAATAGAGCTCAATAGTCCATTGTTTGACACAGTGGAAAACATGAAAGATCAAACAGATAGCTATGATTGCTTGAAACTGAAAAGATTCTTAACAGACTTTAATGAATCTAGGATAAGAAGGTAAGTGATTGAATGGGAAAAGATCCTTTGCCTTTCCCATTAGATGGTTAACTCTTCAAGGGCAAGGGCTGTCTTTTTCTTTAGTGTTTGAATCCCCAATACTTAGGACAGTGCCTGACACAGAATAGATGCTTGGTAAATGTTTATTGACTAACTGATTGCAGAATACTGATGATGATAAAGGCTACTCACCACCTGACTCCTAACAGAAAAGTGATGGATTACAGACAAAGAATGAGATATGCATTTTTGGGGCATGACCAATGAGGGAATTTGTTTTGTTTGGCTATGTATACTGATTTCAAGGATTTTGTTTTTGTCTTTCTGGGGATGGGAAGAGGTAGGTTTTCTGAAGGTGGCAATAGCCCAGAAAAAAAGGGTGATGAAAACTGGAATTAGGATAGTAGCTATAAGAACGGAGAGATGTGAGCAAATTGGAATTCTCTGCTCTAGGGTAAATGGAGGGAGTAGAATAGGATCTTTTTATTTTTTTTTTTGGAGTTTTGCAAAGTCCTTCTGTTTATTATCTTTTAGGTGCTTGCTGCGTTCTAGACTTCTCTATCTTTGCCTACCTCTGTAAGACAGTCTGTGTTCATGGTAGGGCCCACAAACAACCTAGTTTTGTTTCTGCACCACTCCTCCCTCCCCACTATTGATCTAGCAAGAACAGAGCTTCATTGACTCACATGGCTCTGGCCAAGATATTTCAGGTTGATGGAATCCAAGACCCTGTCATCATGTAAAGCCCTACACTTCAATGAGTCTTTGTTTCAAGAAATGCATTTGAGGGAAAACAAACAAACAAAAAAATCTAGATGTGCCTTTAAAAATGAAATTCAATGTGGTGCTCCTAAATATCATTCAGATTCTGTCTTCCCCTTTCCCTCTCTCCTTTTCCCTCTCTCTCTGTCTCTGCTACATGGCTAGCAAACTCCATTTTCCTTCACTGATTTCTCTGATGCACTACCTTTTAGCTAAAGTCTTTAACTGAAGAAAGGGCAGGAATCAGAGACATTTATGAGTATCTGAATAGCTATACATATAGTGCAGGGCATGGTCCTTCAGCTCATTTGTCATCCTGTAGAGAATGAATGAATCTCATGCTTAGCCTGATAGGGACATGACCTCTGTAGGCTGCTGAAGTCACAAGTACTCTATTCTCAATTACTCACACTAAATGGAATCCAATACAATTGATACACATTTATTAATCATCCATTACTTACCAGGCACCATGCTAGCTAGATTGGTAGGTACTGGGAATACAAGGAAAAAACAAAACAGAGTCTGCCTTCAAGGAGCTTACATTCAAATGGGAAGACATACATACATATAAGCATGGAGGTGAATACAAGATTACATCCAAAGTAATTTCATGAGGGAGAAAGTTGTAAAAACAGGGGAGGGGTGTTCAAGGGAAGGGAGATGTGGAAAAGCTTCAAGGTAGAGGTGGCACCTGAGCTAGCAAGGAGGGACTAATTAATAAAGCAGAGTGCATATTAAAGAGAAGGTAATTAAAATCAACAACAAAAACCAAATAGCTTCCTACACCTGGGTCATCAAAAGAGCTATAGATCTAAAAAAGAAACAATACAAAAATCATTTGGGGTCTTAGAAGCCATTTAGTCTAAGCCATTACAAGAAATCCCCTTCCTCATTGTCCCTGTCAGTCATTCACCTTCTGCTAAAGTTCCTCTAGTCACAGGGAGCTAATAAGACTAGCATTGTTGGAAAGCAATGTTGGCTTTCATTTTTAAAAATTGAGCTGAAATCTCCTCCACTTTTTGCTCTTAATTCTAACCTATGAAACAGTCTAAAGTCAGCCTACTCCCTCTTCTTACATGGCAGCCCTTCAAATACAAATCTCCAGCCATGGTCTGACTAGTATAAAGCATGTGGTGAAGACTAGGTCTTTTTTTATGAGCTGGATCTAGGATAAAGCCTTGATTTAGCCTTTGAGTTTGGGGGCCATTCTATGGGCCTTTTTGAGTCTATGGTCAACAATGCCCTCTTCCCCTCCCCCCCTTACATTTTCTCATTCCTCTCCAGACTGCACTCCAGAGGGTCTCTTTCTCCCATGCTCCTATTGTTCATCCTGAAGTCTCCTTACTCCAGATGTAGAATTCACACATGAAAATATGTGCTACCCTATAAACCTCTTGCTCTGATTGGATGGCTCCTTCTCGAATCTTCCATTTAAGGAGGGTGCCCAAGCCAGCCATCACTCATTCTTCTCCCAGTCACACTCCAGACTTTTTCTACCAAGCTTTCTTTCACTGACTCCTTTGTAGTATCCTCCACATTTCAACTTCCTCTTCAGTTCTTTCTTCCCCTACTCAATCTAAACTCCCTGAGGGCAGAGATTTGTCTTTCTTTCTACTTTGCACTTAGCACCAAGCTTGGTACCTAGTAAACTTAATAAATGCTACTTGACTGATTGATATGAGTCAAGCAGTCTTGCCCATGCAACACTATCCTAGTATAGTACTATTAAACCTAATTGAAAACTTTAATCTTATTATTTTGGTTCCATCTTTCTCAATGATGGAGATCCGATTTGAATCCTGATCATATGTGTAATTCTGTTTGCACTTTATTGTTATTGTTCAGTTGTGTCTGACTCTTCATGACCACATTTGGGTTTTGTTTTGTTTTTTGCCAGAGATACTGGAGTGGTTTGCCCTTGCCTTCTCCAGCTCATTTGACAGATAAGGAAACTGAGGCAAACGGGCTTAAGTGACTTCCACAGGATTGTACAACTAGGAAGTGTCTGAGGCCAGAACTCAGGAAGGTGAGTCTCCCTCCTGTAGACATTCTATCCACTACTACCTAGCTGCCCCCATTTATGCTTAGGCTGATAGAAAAGCAAGTTGATAATCTGTGAGTATGAATTTGGTAGCCAGCAGAAGCCTAAAGTCCAGGTGAAAAAATGCAGACAATTATTGTCACGATATAGTGAATTAGGACCCTCCTTGGAATTTGGAAAGTCCAGTCCCTGTCTGGATTGTTGTTAATTTTTGTCTCAGAAGAGAACCAATGCCATCACGGGATGATGTGTTGATTTGCCAGTGAATTGGGTTTAAAGGAGCCAGGGCTGCACAAAGTTACCAGCCTCACTTTTTCTTCCAGAGTCATCAATGTCCAGTGGCTGGACAAAAGTCAGGATGACTGCTGATGGCCCAGAATGCAGAGTGTGACCGGGGGTGGCATCTTTGATGTCTGACCAAACTCTAATCATTCTGCAGGGCCTACTTCAGCCCCTTTCAGGACAGTCAGAACAAATTGTATTCATCTTCCCATTCCATCCAGGTGGAAATCTTCACATGCTTGGGATACTTATCCCCCTGACTCACTGAAGGGTTTGAGGCCTGTTGATTACCTTCAACCTACTGGGACATGGCCAATGCACTTGATAGAGCTCCTTGGAGCCACAGATGAGAACTTCGCGGAAGGTGGACAGCAAAGTGGATGAGCACCCCAGAAAAGAGCCCTCCCACCAGAGGTGCAAATCCTTCTGGAACACCCCCTGGACCTCATTTATTAATCAGGTATATAAACATTATAGCCAGGAGGGCTAAGTCAAAACCTCCAACTGCCTCTGGCAATTAATTCTCGGAGGCTCTGAGTTACAAACAGATCGCTGTTCTTTTTTTAGTGGAGTGAATTTCCATGTTGGGTATTCTTTACATGGATAGAATCTCAGGTCCAAACCAAAGGCAACAAATTAATAGAAGCATTATCCATTTCATAGATGAGGAAACTGAGTCCAGTCAAGTCAAGGACACACCACTCCAAAATATCAGAGATACGATTGAAACCCATATTTCTGTTCCTAATGCAGCACGTAATTTTAAGGGACAAAATCCTTACTATCTAATGATGTTCCAACAAGTCCAACGGTGCCCCTACTATTACAAGTTGGAGGCAAACTCTGTCCTCCAGAGGATCTCTTGATCTATTCTTGTACTACCCCCGTGGGTCTACCCCGGCACTTCAGAGTGGGTACTTGGCCGCAACTCCACTGATTCTAGCTGCCCTCCCGCTCCCCACCCCTCCCCCACGCACGCATAGACATACACCACGCAGCCCAGCTTGCCCGGGTCCGTGCTTGAAGCCACTCTGGAAGTGGGAGGTGTGGAAGAGAGTGAGGAAAAGGATGGGAAGGGCAACATCCTTAAGAATTCCTCTGGGTGGGAACAGGTTCCTCAGACAATGGAACAACTCAGAATGCACAAACAAATGGTAAATACTGGTGGGGATGGGAGGGTGTGGCCAAAGCATTCAAAGAGGCTCCGGTCAGGGGTGGGGGGAGGGGGAGCTCTCTAGGAACCCGCGGAGGGGCTGAGTATGGTCCCTCAAGGTGTCGGGGCTTAGAGATGGATTACTTAGCTGGGAGGAGAAACAGAAAGCCTATGTGGAGTCTTTGAGAGCAATGGCGCCTCTTCCCCTGGTGGTGCAAGAGAAGGAAACTTCTGGTTGTAAATGGAAAGGAGAGAAGAGCATTGAAGGCCAAGAGGACCTAGCGGCAAAGTAACTGATTCAAACTTTGGGACAGTCAAGACTACCCGACAGGTTTCCTGAATCTCACTCAGTCCATTGTCCTCTAGTGGAGAAATCCAAGACTCCTTCTATACAGGGCTTTCTACTCCCTGTTCGGAATGAACTGACCACCTAAAAATTCTAGAAATATTCAGTCTTGACTTGTCAATTTTACCTCCAGAGTCCCCTTCAAATCTGACTTCTGGTCTTACCTCGCAAGACCCCAACCCTATGGCTATGGTAATTGCTATTTGGACTTGGGGGCTTGGCCATAGACTTAGAGTAGGAAAGTCTCTCAGAAACCATCTAATCCAACTGCTCTTTTTTTTACAGGTGAGAAAACTGAGGGCAGGAGAGGTCAAGAGTCTAGCCTAAGGTCCCATAGGTTATTCAGGGATAGAGTAGGGATTTGAGCCCAGGTCCCATGACTGCAAATCCAACATTATTTCCTTTGAATCATACTCCCTTCACCAATTCATCCTCTCAGGTGATGCTTGGGTTGGATTTTTTCCTATGTGGCTCCACTGGAAGTTGGTATCCCAGTAGCATCTTGGAGAGTTGGGGAGTGGTTGTTGTGCTTTTAAGTACATTTATTGGAGTTAATGTACATGGGAGAGATTTCCCAAAGATTTTTTCTTCTTGAAAAGGGAAGCTAGGGTTCAAACACACCATTCTCCTCTTTCCCCAAAGAGGTCTTATTGACTCCCTCTGTAATTCAACAAAGGTTATTTCATATATTCTTTTGAAAAAATTGAATGGGGGCAGTTAAGTGGCTCAGTGGATTGAGAGCCAAGCCTAGAGACCAGAGGTCCAGAGTTCAAATGTGGTCTTAGACAATTCTTAGCTGTGTGACCCTGAGAAAGTTACTTAACCCCCCATTTGCCTTGGAACCAATATGCAGTATTGATCCTAAGATAGAAGGTAAGGATTTAAAGAAAAGAAAAGAAATAACATAAAAGGCAGCTAGGTGGCTCAGTGGATAAAGAGCCAAGCCTGGAGATGGGAGGTCCTGGGTTCAAATGTAACCTCAGATACTTCCTAGCTGTGTGATCCTTGGCAAGCCACAACCTCCATTGACTAGCCCTTACCACTTTTCTGACTTAAAACCAAATACACAGTATTGATTCTAAGATAGATCTTTGAAGGCAGCTTTTGTATTTAAATGTCTTGTGTGCAATAATTTTTACATAGTAGCTGCTTAATAAATATTTGCTATTAGACTGGCCAATATGGCAGCAAAGGGAAGTGATAAATGTTGGAGGAGATGTGGCAAAAGTGAGACATTAATGCATTGCTGGTAGAGTTGTGAACTGATCCAACCATTCTGGAGGGCAATTTGGAACTATGCCCAAAGGGCGACAAAAGACTGCCTGCCCTTTGATCCAGCCATAGCACTGCTGGGTTTGTACCCCAAAGGGATCATAAGGAAGAAGACTCCTACAAAAATATTTATAGCCATGCTCTTTGTGGTGGCAAAAAATTGGAAAATGAGGGGATGCCCTTAGATTGGGGAATGGCTAAACAAATTGTAGTATATGTTGGTGATGGAATACTATTGTGCTCAAAGGAATAATGAACTGGAGGAATTTCATGTGAACTGGAACAACCTCCAGGAATTGATGCAGAGTGAGAGGAACAGGACCAGGAAAACATTGTACGCAGAGACTGATACACTGTAGCACAATAGAATGTAATGGACTTCTCTATTTGCAGCAATGCAATGATCCAGGACAATTCTGAGAGACTCATGAGAAAGAACACTATCTACATCCACAGAAAGAACTGTGGGAGCAGAAACAGAAGAAAAACATGATCAATCATGTGGTTCGATGGGGATGTGATTAGGGTTTTGATGTTAATAGATCACTCTACTGCAAGTATGAATAACATGGAAATAGGTTTTGAACAATGATACATGTATAACCCAGTGGAACTGCTTGTCAGCTTTGGGAGGGAGAAGGAAGGCAGGGAATCATGAATCATGTAACCATGGGAAAATATTCTAATTTTTAAAAATTTAAAAATAAATACATATTTGCTATAATTTGTCTCTTTGCTCTATCAGAAACTTAACTCAACCAAATGCTGGCCATTTGTTTTTTAACTGACTTAATAGATTAAATTTTAAAAATGATAGGGGGGCAAGTGGAATCCATTGCTACTTTTTAAGGCTTTAAATCACCCTCTCAAAGTAACTGCTTATTCCTTTCCTGTTAAGTTATGGAATTATTTCTCTCTTGATATGAGTGCCTGGCTTTTGTGCTGAAGAATCTGTCTTTGCTGCCAGGAGTCAGAAAAACCCAGAACATCAGAAATGAAAAACACTTAAAAAACCCTTCTGCCCTGCCTTCTTACTTTGCAGATGAATTTACACATAGCATTCCCTCTCTAACCTCTTACCTTGGCAGCCTGGCTAGGTGTCCCATGCCTGGAATGCTTTCCTTCCTCTCCCTTGGCACGTGGAGTCTTTGCTTCAAGATTCAGCTCAAGCTTAAAGAGGAGTCCTCTTCTGGGGCCCCTCACCACCATGATCACCAGCTGCTAGTTCCTTCCTGTACAAAATTACTATGTTCTCTATCTCTGTCTCTATCTCTGTCTCTGTCTCTGTCTCTGTCTCTGTCTCTCTCTCTCTCTTTTCATTTCCCCCCTCTCTCCATATACACACATATATAATACATAAATACAGATACACACATCTATATAATATATACGTACATGTTTATATGTCTATGTTGGCTTCTCCATTAAAATGTAAGCTTCCTGAGGGCAGAGATTCTTTCATTGTTTCATTATAGTCTTTGTATTCCCTAGAATCTGGCACATTATGAATATTTAAATACTTGATTTATTTCTTGCCTTCTCAATGAGTTGGGAGTGGTAGGGAGAGAATTTGGAACTGAAAATAAAATTAAAAGGAAAATGCTTTGGGTTGATGAAGAAAGTGACACCCATAGAGATGAAGATGAGTATGAAACTGTCTTTGGTGGGGTCTCAGAAGCCCTGAACCCTACCCAGCAAATCAGATTCTGATATGAATTGGGATGGATAATAAAAGGGTAGGAGAGGAAATTATGGTCCATCTCCTCAGCAGGGGTGTCTCAGGATTCCTTGTGGACCAATAGACACAGAGGGAAGCCCAGAGAGATCACTTCATTTATTGTTAGGACCACAGTGCCCACAGACTCAGCACAGAGGAGAGAGCAACTTTCTGTCAGTCACTCAACAACCATTGGTTAAGCTTCTGCTTCAGTAGTTGTAGTTTAGTGTTGGATTTACAAAATAAAGAAAAGAAAATTGTGAGTATGTTAATTAAAAAGAAACAAGGAAAGAATGTTTAAGTAGCACTTACTAGGTGCCAGGCATTGTACTAAGCAAATTTTAATTATCTCACTTGATCCTCACAACTCTGAGAGGTAGGGACTATTATTACCTCCATTCTATAGATGGGGAAACTGAGTCAAACAGGGTTACTACATGAAATTATGAAGAGTGAAAGAAGCAGAACCAAGAGAACATTATATTCATCAACAGAAATACTATTTGAAGAATGACATATATGTCCATCTCTAAAAAAAGAAGTGATAAACAGAAACAAGGAAGACATAGTTTTATACATATGTATGTATTTTTGTCAAATGATGCCTTCTCTAATGTGGGGAGAAGAGAGATACATGGGAATTTTAATGTAACAAACATTAATAATAATAAATCTCTGCCTTCCAAGAGCCTTCTAAGTCCCGATGTTCCTCCAGATTTCCTCCAAGAAGATTCTTAGTCCCCTCAGTACCAAAATCAAACCCTGTCTAATTTAGTATCCTCAGATTTGTGGAAAGAGAATGAACACTGACTTTGGAGTCAGAGGACCTGGGGTTCAAATCTCAGCTCTAATTCTTACTACCTGTTTGACCTTGGATTATGTCAGTTAACCTTCTTGGGCCCTCAGTTTCCCCCTCTATAAAATTAAGGGATTGAACCCTATGGTCTCTGAAGTCCCAGAACTACATAGATGATCCTCTGGTAGCTAGGTAGTGCAGTAGACAATAAGCTAGGCCTGGAGTCAGGAAGTTTTGAGTTTAAATTCAGCCTCACATACTTGCTATTTGTGTCACCCCTGCTTGTCTCACTCTTCTCATCTGTAAAATGGGGATAATAATAGTCCCTACCTTTCAGGGTTGTGAGAATTAAGTGAGATAATAATTGAAAGTTGCTTAGTACAATGCCTGGCTATTTAAATATTAATTATTTAGCTAGGATGCACAAATCTGCCTCTCTGTAATAACTTTCATCTTTTAGTTGTGGTTACTACACTACTTTATGTCAGCTGTTATTTTTATTGTTCCTTTGGTCCTGTTCCAGTTCTGAGTTCTTGCCCTTCTCCCTTGGGTTGATGAATTCCAGCATTGGTGGCCACAAATTCCAACATTAATGTACAGCATCTAGCTGGTCCAAGCCAATGTTTCACAGTCTTCCACCCAGGGCTTCTTGTCATCTACTCTGCCCCCCATACACTTTGCTTTCCATTTCCTGCTCTGAGATCAGAGAACCATAGAGCTAGAGCTAGAAGAGGTCTCAGAGAGCTCCTCACTGAATAGTTATGGAAGTTGAGGTCCAGGGAGGTATCTTGTCCAAGGTCAAAAAAAGGAGTCAATGTCAGAAGTGGGACTTGAACTCTGTCTTTTTATAAAATCAACACTGTCGTTGCTTCTGGAAAGGGCCCAATGGCTGACTGCCCTGTGGTTCCATTCATTATTTCTGTGATTCCTCAGAAGAAAACTTCTTTCCCCGACCATCATTCCTCTATATGTATTGTCTCTCCATATAGAACATAAATTCCTTAAGGGCAGAGACTATTTCACTTTTAAAAATCTGTATCCCCAGTGCTTACCACAGTGACTGGCAATGGGAAGCTCTCAATAAATGCTTTCTCATCTATTCATCCATCCATCCATCCATCCATCCATCCATCCATCCATCCATCCAACCACCTATCCAACCATCCATCCATCCAACAATCCATCCATCCAACCATTCAACCATCCATCCATCCAACCATCCATCCATCCATCCATCCATCCATCCATCCATCCATCCATCCATCCATCTATCCAACCATCCATCCATCCATCCATCCATCCATCCATCCATCCATCCATATCCTATCAACCTGGACAAACCTAGGAACTAATTACATGCCTGATGCACAAGGACCAGAGCAACTAAATTCAGAGACATTTCCCACTAGATTGGCCATAACCCAAAGTACAACAAAACTTGGGCAACTTTCAAACGTGAGCCTCAGAATTATAAAGAAGTTATAACTGGCCTTGGAGGAGGTTTCCACAATTCAAAAATCCAATTCAAAAAACACATTTAGTAAGCAAGATTTTGTGCTGGGTGGGAGAGATACAACAAAACACCTTCAAAGAACTTCCATTCTACTCGTGTGTGTGTGTGTGTGTGTGTGTGTGTGTGTGTGTGTGTGTGTGTGTGTGTGTGTTGTTTGGATGTGGAGAGGGGAGGTGCTGGTGGTGATGGAAGGTATACAGATAAGTCTATATGAAATAATTGCAGGAGGGAGCAGGTCCTATCAGGATAGACTTGGCCCAAGAGGTGGCATCTGGACTGATCTTGGAAAGGTTCAAATACTTTCTGCTAAGTATCCCATTCTGGAGAATTGGGTTCTTCCTGGATTCCACTTTCTAAGATCTGAATCAAGCCTGCTAACATCTTGGATAAACTGGTTTGGAAATAATTGTTTGAAATAACCAGAGAAAATAGTTAAGGGAAGCAAGGTGGCTCAGTAAAGAGAGAGCCAAGTCTGGAGAAAGGAAGTCTTGGGTTCTAAATTGACCTTAGATATTTCCTAGCTGTATGACTCTGGGCAAGTCACTTATCCCCAGTTGCCTAGACGTCACCATTCTTCTGCCTTGGAACCAATACTTAGTATCAATTCTACGATGAAAGGTTAAGGTTTTTATTTGTTTTTAAAGAAAATAGCTGCAGGCTAGAAGACCCCAAAGTGTCTGCACAGTGCACAGTGGTTGAATGTGGAGGAGATTATTCTGCCAAAGAGAAACCTCTCTATCCTCTGGAAACAGAATGATGGACTACCCAGGCTAGCCCTGTCAAGAGAGATTAGATTTGGAGTCAGAGGAACTAGGTTCAAATTCTGACTTCTAACCACTTGCATAATTACTTGGGCGAGTTGTCTTATCTCTGGGTCTTGGTTTCTGAGTTGTTAAAATAAAGGCGTTAGACTAGATGACTTCTGAGATCCTTCTGGTTCCAAAATTTAAAATCCTATGAAAGGCAACATGGGGCAGTGGATAGAGAGCTGGACTCAGTCAGGAAGACCTGGGTTCAAGTCTTGCCTCTGATGTATTCTAGTTTCATGACCCTGACCACAAACCTCCCAATGTATGGGGGATCTCCAAAACTCTTAAATTCTACAGAAAGTCTACCTTCTACATAGGTATAGTAAATTCCTCACTAATAATTCCTTATACCAGAGGCAACTAGATAGCAAAGTGGATAGAGAGCCAGGCCTAGAGCTGGAAGGACTTTGGTTTAAATCTGGCCTCAAATACTCCCTAGCTGTGTGATCCCGGGCAAGTCACTTAATCCTATTTGCCTAGCCCTTGCCTTTTTGTCTTAAGAGTTGTTAGTGAGACAGAAAGTAAGAATTTAAAATAATAATAATAATTCTTTACACCAATGGCATTACAGGTCAGCTAAAAAGAAAAAGGATCCTCTCCTTTACATCCTTCAAGATGGTCATCAAGGTTTGCCTGGGTGTGGCAGACAGTGATTCCTCCATCCTGGAAAAATACCTCCTTCAGCCATGCCTGATGGCTCAAAAAGTACAGTCAAGACAGACTTGGGTTTGCCTCCATCTGAGACTTTCCATGTTCCTGTAGGCAAATAACTATCTCTTTCAGCCTTAGTTTCTTCATCTGTGAAACAGGGACATTAATACAATAGTCTCTACCTCACAGGGTCACTGCAAGGCTCAAATGAGAAAATGTATACATAGCACTCTGTAAACCTTAAAACACTACTTTGTGTCGGCTGTTATTGTTCCTTTGACTCTGTTCAGTTATGATTTCATGTCCCTACCCCACTGGTTGATAAATTCTACCCTGGGTGGTCACAAATTCCAACACAAATCCTGGCACCAAATTCATCTTTTATTAGACATCTTATTTTGTTGGGATTTCCCTTTTGTGCTTCCCTCAACCTACCCCATCCTGCCTGACTTCTTCCTTCTTTCTTTGAAAAATCAGTGACTGAAAACATAATCAAAGTCATCTTTTGGATTGTAGTAGCCACTACTTGAGAAGTGTTGAGGGACATACCTTGGGGTACTTTGGCGAATGGCATTAGTCTCCTGTATAGCAGAGGAAGTATTTTAAAGTTGTTTATGTTGAATATGTCCAGTCTGTCTTCTTCCTTACAGGATTTTAATGCCCTCCCTTCCCCCCAATCTCAACATGTGCACGCACACGCACAAAATTGTTTAAACATCCTGCCTTCTGAGAGAATGACTTATCAGCAAGCAAGGGTGGAGTAGAAATAGCAAACACCCTTTTAAGGAGGTTGCCCTCCCCTATTGCTGTCCTGGGGGCAGGGGTCCCCTATTCCCTACTCTTCCTTGCTTAATCGTTGACCTTCAAGTCTTCTTTGAATTCTGGAATCTGTGTTGAGTCTTATGGACTCTACCCTTCCTCACTGCCCAGGGGATCTCTGCTACACGAAAAGGGGAAAGGAATGGTTATCCCCAATTTTTAAAAATCCATACCTTCTGTCTTAGAATTGAAGAGTGGTAAGGGTTAGTCAAATGGGGCTAAGTGACTTGCACAGGGTCACAGAGCTAGGAAGTTTCTAAGGCAACATTTGAACCCAGAACCTCCCATGTCTGGGTCTGGCTCTCAATCCACTGAGCCACCTAGCTGCCCCTGATCACCCCCATTTTAATAAATGCAGAAACAGAAGCAAGGGATTCTAAAGGGATCTAATCCATTCATAGATTAAATAGAGCCCAATTTTGAAGAAATATTCTCTTCTGACTCCACTTCTGACTCTCCTGGCTTCTTTCTTTACCATGCCACCCTTTTTAGATACCTTCTTGCTACCCACCTTCCCCTTACCCCCAACCCTGGTATAGGGACTCTCTTTGTTTTTGCCTATATTTGTATATTCAATGCCTGTCAGTGCCTGTGCACTGTCCAGTGCCTGACACATAGCCAGTCCTTAATCAATGCTTGTTGACATGGCCATAGTGGAGAGACTGGGTCTGGGATTCAACTATCTCAGCTCTACTCCCAAAGCTTTTACCTCACAAGACTGAGTGAACAAGTATGAAGTCTGCAGACAACCCTGGAGCAAGGATATAAGAGAGGGAGCCATTCTTGGACCTGAGGTTGGGAAAAGTGAAGGTGGGGGAACTTGGAGCTCCTGAGCGCCCTCCCTTCAAACTCAGCTCACCTGCCACCTCCTCCAAGGAGCCTCTTAGGTCATTCTCCCACAGAGGGGAAAGTGACCTCTCCTGTCTAACTTCTCCCAGCACATTTCAGGTTCCTCTCCTTTGTGCTTATCCTACACTACCTTGTTTCCTGGAGATATGCATTCACTTCTCTTACCCTTTTATCCGGTGATTGAAGCAAGCTGGTGTATCTTTGTATTCTGAGAGCTTAGTATAATAGTGCCTCTCACACAGCAGTTTGCTAAATATTGAAAGGAAGGAAAGGAAGGGAGGGAGGGAAGGAAAGAAGAAAAGGAAAGAAGGAGGAAGGAAGGAAGGGAAGAAGTGAAGGAAGAAAAGGAGGAAAGGAGGGAAGAAAGGAACAAATTAGGGAAAGAGAGGAAAGGAGGAGAGAAGGGAGGGAGGGAAGAAGGAAGGAAGTGATGGAAGAAGGGAAGGGGAAAGGTGGGAAGAAGGGAGGGAAACAGGAAGAAGGGAATGAGAAAGGGAAGGAAGGAGAAAGAAAGAAAAGGGGAAAAGGAAAGAGAAAGGAAGGGAGAGAGAAAAGAAAAGAGGGAGGGATGAAGGAAAGGAGGAAGGAAGGGAAAGGGGAGAAGAGATCTCTAAGGGTCTACTTTGAGGATAAGAGTCTTGGAACTCTTCTTTCTTCTCCTACTCCTTTCACCCTGGAACTATAGATGGTTAGAGAAATGAAGCAGCAGGCAAAACTCAATATCTAAGAACACCTGGAAGATCATCTAGTTCAACTCCATCATTTCATAGATGAAGACACCTGGGTATAGAAGCCCTTGCCAAAGTCTCAGCGATGAAAAACCAGAGAGTCAATATTCAAAGCCAGGTACTCGACCTCCATTTCCAGTGCTCTTCCTCTTATATCATATTGCATACAGGAAGATTTCATGGGAATGGATGAAATTGAAGGAATGATAGAGAGAGGAGGCATTGATATCAATCAATAGCAGCCCAGCTTGTCCTTGTACCATCCTCAACACTGAATGGGCCTCAAAGAGATTTAAATTCAGAAGTCATGAGTTCAAATCCTGAATTTGTCATTTAGTATCTATGTAAACTCAAACAAGTCATTTCACCCTTGCAAAATCATTAGTTTCCTTACCTATAAATTGAGAGGGGTGGATTAGCTGATCTCTAAGGTTTCTTCCACCTGGAAATCTGGGGAGCTTAAAATCCAAAATGAAAAAGAACAAAGCAGCCCACTTGAGGTAGGCCTCATGGGCACTGAGAGCTGGGCCCCTGGACTGTCTTCACAGCTCTTCTTAGCCAAAGCACTTGCTTTCCTTTTGGTCATTCACAGAGAGAGCCATGAAGTATAGATTCATTCTTAACAACTCTGAGGGAAGGGAAGCCTGCTTCTTCTTGGGCCATGTTGGTGAGCCTATGGCACAGGTACCAGAGGGGGTTCCCTTCCCCCTCTTCATACAAACCTGAGGACATTTCTCACATAACCCATGCCTCTGCCCAGCAGCCCAATGGGAGCATTTCCTCCCTCTCCTGTCTGGGGCAAGGGGGCAACAGCTCACATGTACATGAAGTCACAGTTTGGGCACTCTAAAAGATTTGCCCTCACTGCTCTAGGTATTGGATAGGTAGAATTACAAATATCCCTTCCATGTTGTGGGAGTTGGGATGTGGCATCCCCTCAATCTGGAAAATCCACATAAATGTTTTTGGCTTTTGCATTCGTTTCACAAACCTTAACTTTTAAATTATGATAGCTTTAAGAAAAAGAAACTGTATCTGTAATACTAAAAGATAAAATATGCTGATATTATATAATACTAGTTGTACATTTCATACATTTCTGAGTTTCTGAACTTTTTCTGTGTAATCTGTGGCTTCCATGATTTCATGATGGGGAAAAGTTTCAATGTGGAAAGAATACCTGTACTGGCCTCTGGCCTTTTTACTCAATTGACAAACATTTATTAAGTACTTACCAAGTGCCCAGTCTTGGGCTAAACCCTAGAGATATAAGAACACATGAAAGACAGTCCCTGCCCTCAAGCAGCTTGCAATCTGATGGGAGAGACAACATGCAAACAAGCTATATGCAGGATGAATAGGATATAATTAACAGAAGGAAGACACTGGAATTAACAGGGATTGGAGAAGGCTTCCTGTTGAAGGTGAGATTTTAGCTGGGACTTAAAGAAAGCAAGGGAGGTCAGGAGTTGGAGTGGCGGAGTGAACAATTTCCTGGCTTCATACATTACTTCCACAAGTTGGAAACACTCTCTGCCCCCTCCTTTGCTCCCTCCCTCTTTGTATCCCTCCCTTCCTTCCAGCACAGGGTTAGTAAGCTCAGTTATATTGCCATTTGGCCACTCCATGGAAGAGGAAACCCGCCCTGTTCCGAACTACATTCTCACCTACCCTGTGCCAAAATTCCCAGGATATGAGCTCAGCCAGTCAAGAGGAGCTGCTTGGGTTGGTCCTAGCAGATTCAGCTCTGTTCAGGCATTCCTATTACCAAGCTTTATCTTCCCACCTCCAGAGCAAGGCTAGTGGAGAAAGAAAATCTTCCTGTGATTCAACAACTTACTAAAGGTGTTAAAATATTCCCTAAAGAGGAGTAGAAAGAGAACCCTGAAAGCTTCCGCTGTCCTTGGCAACTACAGGACTATGGGTCATTTATGTATTACAACCCCACTCCACTGTCACAGCAATGAGAAATAGGAACATAGGATGCTGAATGAAGATGGGAGCCTTCCCTCTGCAGTGAAGAGGAAGCTGGGTTTGGAACCAGAGGACCTGGATTTCAGTCCTTGCTCTGGCACTTGTTTGATCTTGGACAATTCACTTCATCTCAGTGACTCAGTTTTCTCATCTGTTGAATGAAGGGGTCACACTAGATGGCCTCAAAGGTTCCTTTCAGTTCTAATTTTGATCCCATGATCTAATAATTAGACTTATCCAAAAGTGGAATGGATTGCCTAAAGAAGTAATAAGTGGTACGTTTTTAGAGGCCTTCAAATGAGTGAGTTCAGGCATGTAGCAAAGAGAATTTCTAATCATATATGAGCTGGAATAGTTGATTCTCTTCCAATTCCAATCCAGTGACTGGCCAAGAGTGAGAAAGCCTAGACTAGGGCTTCATACTGGCTACATTCAAGTT
This sequence comes from Monodelphis domestica, assembly GCF_027887165.1. Taxonomy (NCBI): domain Eukaryota; kingdom Metazoa; phylum Chordata; class Mammalia; order Didelphimorphia; family Didelphidae; genus Monodelphis; species Monodelphis domestica. The sequence goes on from NC_077227.1 coordinate 373,856,540, forward strand.
AATGCTTCCCCTCAGCCCCAACCCCACCTTACATGGACCTTACTGTGACACTATCCTTAGGAAAGGATGAGGAGTGAGGGTTGATGGCAATTGCCAAATGAACACCAGTCCTTGACTTAGAATCTGGAAAAAAGGTTCCTCTCATTCTACCTATCTCCCCTTTTTCTGTTTTCAAAGCACTGGATCTGGTTTTCTAAGATAGGGAAACTGAGGATTCCATGGACTGAGATGGGAAGCCTAGAAGTGGAACTAGGGACTCAGGTCTCTTTTATCTGATTTTTTGCTTTTTTTTCCCCCCACTTATAGGTCATAGCTTCGGTACTTAAGTAGCAGCCTCTGGGAAGCCGAGGAGTCTATGGGAGATCTCAGTTCCCCATGACTGGACAGACTAATAATGCCAATGCTTGTGTGCATGCTGTAGGACAACTTTTCTTCCCATGGTATGGATGATCTATGTGGGTAAGACAAACAAATACATAAAAAGCTAACTGCGATGCCAGGTAACAATGTCAGAACTACAGGAGTGAATGGTGCTGCTTGTGAGAGGGAGAAAAACCCAGTGTAGGTTGGGTTAGATGGGGATGGTAGAACTTGAATAATAATAGTAATAGCTAACATTTTGGCAGTGCTTTGTGATTTGCAAAGTTTTTTTTTTTTACAAGTTTTCTCATTTAGTCTTCATAACAACCCTATTGATATAGGTACAATTATTCTCCCCTTTTTACAGATAAAGGAACTGAGGCTAAGTTTGGGAGAGGTTAAGTGATTAGTCCAGGTCACAAAGCTGGTGTATGAGGCAGGATTTGAAATGAGACATTCCTGACTCCAAGTTCATTGATCTTTGCACTGTACCACCTAATTGCTTTGAACGAAAAATTAATGAACAAGTATAAATGAAGTCCTTACTACTGCCAGGCATTGTGCTAAGCTCTGGGGAAACAAAGGAAAGCTAAACAGTCTCTGTTTTTAATGGGGGGGAGACACGTAAACATTAGTTCTTTTTTAAAAAAAATTCAGCATCATATTATTGTTCCATGATTTCACTATACTTTCTCCACATTCATGTCTCTGGGGGGAAAATCATGCTGAAAAATGTGATAAAACATTTCTCTCCATTTCATTGAATACAAACACAGGAGATTTAAAAACAATTTAGAATGTTAGAAAATATGGGTCCATTGCATAGGAAAATACTTGCTCTTCATGCTCAAATTACAGAAGAAATAGTACTTAGTTATTATATGGAATAGTTACTATAATAAAATTTCAGTCACAGAAAACACTTTTCTTTAAACATATAGTTCTACATAAGATGTATAGAATAAAGTATACAGTATCATTGGAAGGAGTGGCAATAGCATCTAGGGAAGACCACGAAAGGCTTCCAGTGGAAGATGGGGAATCTCAAAGGAAGCAATTACAGGGATGAGAGCCAGAGTAAAGACACAGGAATGGGAGAAGGAACGTCATGAGTAAAGGACAGCAAGGAGGCCAGGATGGGCATAGGGGACACAGAAGGGAGTAAAATGTAAATTGACAGGATAGTTAGAAAGGGATCGGATTGTGAAGGGTTTTAAATGCCAAGCAGAGGAGTTTATATTTGATCCTAGAGTAATAGGGAGCTATTGGAGTTTGTTTTGTAGGGGAGATCATGTGGCCAGACCTAGTTTTAGGAGGATGATATTGGATACCTTGTAGAGGACGGATTGGACACTAGAGGCAAAGAAATCAATTAGGAGTCCATTACAATCATTTGGAAATGGCTGGAAGGGTGATGGTGACTCCAAAAGTAATAGAGAATGTTAAGTTAATTGGTATTAATAGATGATGATTGAAGTGAGGAGAAACAAAAGAACAACTTATAGAAAAACAATGTTGTAAAAGTGAATGACTTTTACAGACTTAAAGAGTCCAATTAATACATTGATCACCCACAATTCCAAAAGACCAGTGATAGAGAATGTTACTTATCTCTTGTACTAAAGATGTAGAATGAGACATCTATTCTTGAATATTGCCAATGTGTGAAATGGGGCAACTAAGTGGTACTATGGACATAGTGCTGGACCTAGCATCAGGAAGACTCAACTTCCTGAGTTTGAATCTGGCCTCAAGCTGTGTGACTCTGGGCAAGTCATAATCCTATTTACCTCAATTTCCTCATTTATAGAATGAATTGGAGGAAATGGCAAACCACTCCAATGCCTCTGCCAAGAAAACCCTCAAATTAGGATCATGAAGAGGCGGACATGACTGAAAACGACTGAACAACAATGTGAGAATTTGCTTTGCTTGACTATACATGTTGATTTTAAAGATTCTGGTTTTCGGCGGGGGTGTTGCTGTTAGGGATGGGGAAATGAGAGGGAGAAAAGTGAATATTTATTAATTTTAAAAAAGTAACTGAAAGAATAACTGGAAAGGATAAGGATGCCATAGTCTAACCTGCTTGATTTATAGATGAGGAAACTTGGGGCAAGATATAAGATTTGCACACAGGAAAGGAAGCAAAATTATAGAAGCAGGAAGGCACAAGGAATATTGAGGTACCCTATAACGGGACAAAATTATTCTTCCAGGGAAGTAGTGGGACACATCGAGAGGAAAGCAGTCTGAGACCAGTCAGTAGAGAGAAATGAATGTCAGACTACGGAGTCTGGGTTTGATTCATTAGGCAATATGGAGGCATGAAAGGCTCTGAAAACAGCGATTTAAAAAGATTAATCTGAGAGTGGGACACATTGGCAAGAGGAGAGATTGACTCTTTCCTGGTCACCAGCTATACACCAGAAGAGGAGGTAGCCAGGTCTCCAGCTGGGCTGAAAGCAGAGATAGGAACACATGGAGTTAGGCTAGTTGGGCAGATGCTCTGTAATCTAGAATTCTAGTGATCACCTCTTGGACAGGCAATTCAATATAATGCTTAGAATCTTGGATCTGATGTCAGAAACATCTAGATTTAAATCCTGCCCCCAATACTTAGTAGTTAAGTAACCAAAGGCAAGGCACATAATGTCTCTGAGCCTCAGTTTCTTCAATTGTAATACACAGCTAATAATATCCACAATACCTAACACAATGCTATTGTGAGGCATAAATGAGATATTTGTAACCCAAGTCCCAAAGCTTATTGTAATAGAATTCATTCCCCACCTGTGAAGTTCAGTGACTTGGGGTCTGCATGAAAGGTGAGGGCAGAGAAATAAGAACAGGAAAAAGGAGAGACCCAGTCCCTTAGGTTTTTTCAGGCTCTGTGGGTGCTTCTGACTTCTAGGTTTGAGAGATAAGGTAGGCAATGCCGATCTTTTTTCAGGTCAACGAAGGGAGAGGAACACATTGAAAAAACCTTGAAAAAGCCTACCTGAGAAGAGCTAGCAGTCTCTTTCTTTTGTCTATCCTTAGCTTGCTACACTGGAGACTTCAGGAAATTTCCCCCTGTGGATGAGATAGAGGATACTCTCTCTTGGTTGAGTGGCAATATCTCACTTCCAATGGAAGTACTCCTTCGTTTTGTATTATTTGGAATATATTCTCACAGGTATACTTTCTCTGATTTCTTGGATATTGGTTTGGATAAATGAATTTTTTTTTTTGCCATTGGCTATGTATGTGTTCATCATGGAATTGACATTTTGTTGGGAAAAAAAATCAAATATTGAATAGAAAGCTTAGGATTCTCCTTTCTCATTAAGAAATAGAGACCAGGAGTTAAACCTTGAACCTAAAATTTATATCCCCTAGATTTAAAGGAGTAGATAGATATAATTCTAGCCCAATACTGTCTTTCTTTGAGAAGATAAGAGTGCTCAGTCTGTGGCCCTAACATCTTGCTTCTTTTCTTAGCAGAAACCAAAATGTCCTTAGGAGAAGAGTAGAAAAAAAATAGATACTGGACATGCCTATTATTGCCTCCCCATAAGATATATTCATGATGCCTCTTGTTACATATGGTTTGTAAAGCCTGTTTTGCAAACTTTGAAGCACCGGATAGATGTCAGTGGGTAGTTAGGTCATGCAGTGGAGAGCATATCAGACTAGGAGCAAGGAACATTCAAGTTCAAATCTGACCTCAGACTTGAGCCATGTGATCCTAGGCAAGTTACTTAGCCTATGTCTGCCTTAGTTTCTCTCTATCTCTCTAAAATGGGGATAATAATAGCACCTACCTCCCAGGGCTATTGTGAGGATCAAATGAGATGTTTGTAAAGAGCTTAGCACAGAGTGGCACATAGTAAGCACTATATAAATGTTAGCTATTTTGTTGTTATTATTATTATTATTATTATTACCCCTGCAATCTCTGAAATATTTTCAGGGTTTGGCATTCATTCCCATCTAATGGGAAGAAGACCACAGCAATGTGATGACTGCTGGCCCTGAAGTTTCTTTCTAGGTCCCCCACTTCTCTCTCTCTTGTCACTGCTGGAACCCCCTCTTTTGATCTCTAACCCTAAGTGAAGCAAGTTGCAATGAAAAAGACATCACCCTGAGCTTATCTTCTAAAAACAAACTAGATGAGTTAATAAGCTTCATTTATTTACTTCATAATTGATAAAAATGAGAGAAAACAATAAAATCTCACGAGGAAACAAAAATGGGATCCATATGCAGCCTGAAGTGTATGCTGGGGGTGTTTGAAGATGGTCAGAGTTGGGGTAAAAGTAGTCCTTCTATTGCCCTCCTTCTTTTCTTTTCTTCCTTCCCCAACAAGTCCCACTATTCTATTTATCCCATACCCCAGTATTGGTAGCTGTTGTGTTATGCGCCAGGGAGTTATGGTCCCTACATTGCCCAAGTCTTTGACCCCAAAGAAAACAGCAAAGTCCAATACTATCTAATCAGGGAGTAGGAGGGAGAGAAAGGCCAGCATGCACCTGCTGTGGGACCTTTTCCCACTTATTCTCTCCCCTGGCTAAGAAATTCCTCTCTAGTATTGATTATCATGTCTATGTTGTTTTTGGTGGGCCTGGGTGAAAGAGAAAGGCCAGCACACTCATCAGGTGTAGCTCTGGGCATCTTCTTGTTCAAGAACCTATTCTTACTTTTCCCAGCTCTAATCATGCCCATTGAATTCAATGCTATAAATATTTATTAGGCATCCATTATGTGCATGGTACTGCATTAATGAAAAGTTCAGTTTTCCCACTCTTCATGACCCCATTTGGGGTTTTCTTAGCAGCGGTACTAGCATGGTTTACCATTTCCTTTTCCAGTTCATTTTACAGATGAGTAAACTGAGGCAAAAAGGTTTAAGTGACTTGTCCAGGTTCATATAACTAGTAAATATCTGAATCTGAATTTGAACTCAGGTCTTCCTGACTCCAGGTCTGGTATTTTATCCATTTCCACCTAGCTTTACAAATATTGCCTCCTTTCACCCTCATAACAAGTCTGTGAGGAAGATGCTGTGATTATCCCTAGTTTACACATGAGAATACTGAGGCAGAAGAGACTAAGTGCTCATGATTACATAGCTAGTGTCTGAGGTCACATTTGAATTCAGGTCATCCTTACTCTTAGGTCAGGATTCTATCCACTGTACCAACTACCAGTATAGTCAAACCTGTATTTCCTAAAGGAGAAAATAAAGAAGAAATTCCTGATAAATTGGACCCCAGCTTTTAATACTGACTCCTGGGGAAATCTCATAGGATTAGTAGCAGTGCCCCAATTGCTGCCCTGTTAATAATAAGATTAACTATTGCTATGATTAAAATTCTCTGGAGACTGTATCTTAATTTATAATTTTTATTAGTAAAAATTGGAGTAAAAGAGTGTCACAAAATCACCCTTTCACACCTCACTAATTGGAGTTCGTGGCACTTGTCTCCATTTGCTAGCCCAAAGTGACCAAACCAGGAAGAGTCTCCAGCCCAAGAGAGAGCCAAGAGCCAATTAGCCAAAAAGATCTCCCCAGTCCTCTCTCTTATGAAGCCATTGATATCTCTCCTTCTGGGTCCTTCTGGTTGGCAGATGACCTCAGTCCAGGTCAGAGGTCAGTCTTCCCTTCACCAGGAGACATGGGGACCAGTGGCAAACCTCTTCCCAAAGGCCAGAGAATGGAGGCTTCTGAAGTCCTCTCATGGTCCCCATGTGTGCCCAATCAAAGGGTGGGGCTGATACCCACCAAAATGGGTTTTCAAAAGGAATAAGAGGTACAATTTATATTAAATTAGTTGTCTAGACCAATCTGGGAAGAAATAAATAGCCTTCAATGGGCCAGGCTTGTCAGTGAGTGTCACAGATCACATTCTTTTTCTTTTTCTTTTTCTCTCTTTCTCTCTTTCTCTCTTTCTCTCTTTCTCTCTCTCTTTCTCTCTTTCTCTCTCTCTCTTTCTCTCTCTCTTTCTCTCTCTCTTTCTTTCTCTCTTTCTTTCTTTCTTTCTTTCTTTCTTTCTTTCTTTCTTTCTTTCTTTCTTTCTTTCTTTCTTTCTTTCTTTCTTTCTTTCTTTCTTTCTTTCTTTCTTTCTTTCTTTCTTTCTTTCTTTCTTTCTTCTTTCTTTCTTTCTTTCTTTCTTTCCTTTCAGCACCCACTTCAGAACTGCTTGGTGAGAGATGAAACTCACACCTTTGCCTCAAAGAGCAGACAACTACCCAAGCAATGAATGTCTCACAAGCACCAGCAATAGCCCTTACTGTCTCCCTCAATCCTGAGGGCATCTGAGCATGCTATGAAGGAAAGGGAAGAGATTTCTCCCTCCCAAAGCCCACAGAGGATTCTTGTATAGAACCCCCACCCTCATACCCACTCGATAGGTTCTACCCCTTATCCTTCTGTCTGCCTCAGATACACGTTCTCTCTTTCTCTCTCTCTCTCTCTCTCTCTCTCTCTCTCTCTCTCTCTCTCTGCCTCTGTCTGCTTCCTCTGCCTCTGTTTGTCTCTCTCTCCAGCCTATTTACTTTGTTTTTCTGTCCGGAATTACAAACACTTCTGTCCCTGGCCAAGCATTTGGTGTGTACCAGACACAGCTGACACGCCTACATACCAGCTTGAAGCCTGCCATGGGGTCTAGGTTCTTAACAGAGAGAATTTCACAAGCCACCACTCCCCTGTCACTGAGATGACAGCAGCAGGCTGAGGCTGGACTTCCCTGGCCACTTGGAAGCAGGGTTGGGTCGGCTGTCCTAGTCTCGTCCTGGAATGGGAAAGAGGAGGTGAGGAAGGATGAGGAACATCCTGTAGCTTGCCTTATTCCAACACAAACTACATTTAGCCTGTATGTGTATTTGATATGACTGCCTGCATGGATATATCAAACCATCTTATATTTGTATAATTCCTTTAACTTAAAAACAAACTTTCAAAAATCATGGAGCAAACAATATTATATCCATTGAACAGATAGGGACACTGAGACCAGAGAGACTAAGTGATGTGATTGCCCAGGTTACCTTTAATGCTAGTATTTTCCCTCTAAGTTCATCTCCAATTTATCCTGTCTATTTCTTATCTGTACATATTTGTTTTGTATGTCAACTTCCCCCACACTGGACTGTAAGCTTTTAGAGGGTAGGAACTGTCTATGCTTTTCTTTGTACCACTAGCACTTAGCACAGGACCTGGCACCTGGTAGGTACTTAGATATTTGTCAAGTGGACTTCACTTGACAGCCAAGAGAGAGTAATGGACAGAGCACCAAACTTAAAATTGAAGACACCAAAGTTCAAATCTTCCAGTGATGGTGAACCTTTTAGAGACAGAGTGCTAGGCCCCACCCTCACCCCACCCCCAGACCATGTGCCATGCCCCTTCCCCCACCAAGTGCCAGGTGTGCCCCCACCCCTCACCCCACACAGGGAGGTAGGAAGTGCTCCCATTGAGGTGTTGGGTGGAGGGGTGGGTGAAATGAGGAATGTCCTCAGTGAGTTTAGAGAGGGGGAAAGAAGTTGTCTGAGCTCTCTGCTCCCCTCCAGCTCTCCTGCCTTTACCCCCTGTGCATTCCCATTGGCTGTTGGGCAGAGGGCCAGGGGATGTGAAAAAATGTCATCAGGGGCTGTGGAGAAGGGGAGGGGAGCAGCTCTGCCTGAGTCCCTCTGCCTTTCTGGTACTAAACTCTGAGGGTGGGGGGAGGGTGGCACAGGTACCCACAAGGAGTGTTCTGTATGCCATCTTTGGCATCCATGCCATAGGTTCACCATCACTGCCATAGACCCTTGTCGTGTGATCTTCTGCCTTAGAACTAATACATAGTATTAATTCTAAGATGGAAGAGAAGGTTAAAAAAAAGAATTAAAGAATTGATATTAAATATCCTATAGGTTCCATGGCAGAATGGGGTTAAGGGACTTGCCCAGTCACACAGCTAGGAAGTATCTGAGCCAGATCTATACCAGTATCTATACCCAAGATTGCCTGTTTCTAGGCTCTGGCTCTCAATCCACTGAACCACCTAGCTGCACTCCCTTGCCCTGGGTTTTGTTTTATTTTGTTTTTCCCAAATCCCTACCTTCGCTCTTAGAATTGATACTAAGTATCAGTTTGGGGGCAGAGGAGTGAATTGTTATTGTTAATGTCAGATAGTTGCAGAATGAGGCTGAAATCCAGGTTTCCTAGATTTCTCCTCATGCTGCCTCTTAGCCATATAACAAAGCCTTGGAATCACTCTCTCGAGGGGAGGCATGGTGCGAGATGAGTCAGTCAATCACTCAGCATTTCTTAAAGATCTATGGTCCTGGGGACACAAATACAAAAGTGAGACCGGAGACCAGCCTTGCCCTTAGTGCACATTTAACATCTTCACAAAAAAGTAGATACAGGATAAATGCAAAATAAAGGTGCAGTGATTTGAGCAGTAACAGCTGAAGAAAAGGCCTCTTGTAAGAGGTAACACTTGACTTGGTCCCTGAAGGGAGCAAGAGTTTCCCAGAAGCAAAAGTGAGGATGGAGCCAGTTCCAGGCACAGGGCACAGCCTATGTAGCTGGAAGATGGGGAGTCATGTTTGGGAAACAGAGCAGTTTGGCTCGATCACAGAATATGAGAGAGTAATGCCTAGCCAGCCTTGCAAGAAAGAAGAGAACCACATTGTAGACTGCCAAGCAGAAAAGTTTGCCTGTTATCCTAATGGCAATGGGGAGCCACTCTCAAGCAGGAAAGGGGAGTGTTCAGAACCGTGCTTTAGACATAAATATCTTTCTGGTAGCTATGTAGAGGGGAGAGAGTGAATAGAGATGATAGCTGAATTTATGGGAGCTAATGGGACCACTTAGAGGAGGGCCTAGGACAGAGCCCTGAAGTAAATCTATGGTTTGCGGGTGAGAAATGGACGAAGACACTGACAAGACATTGAGAAGGATTATTCTAAGGAGTAGAGAGAGAGAGAAATAAATGTTCTGGAAAAGAACCTTGACAGGGCATTGCCAGGGAAAGTAAGATAGTCTAAGGGTGTCGTTAACAGTGTGAAAGTCTGCAGAGAAGTCAAGAAGGATGGGCTCTGAGCCATTGGCTTTATTAATAAAGCAAGCACTGTTGACCTTGGAGAGAGCCGTTTCCCTTGATCCAAATGGCAAAAGGTTGATAAGTGAGTGGGAGATGAGAAGTACAGACAATGAAAGCTTTTTAAATGATCATTTGGTTAGAGATGGAAAATTCCTTTCAGGTCATCTAGTCCAGACTCCTCTTTTTACACTTGAGGAAACTAAGGCCCAGAGAGGTTAAGTAATGAGTTTAGCTGTAAAAACATAGGTTGCTGTTCAGTCATTTTTCAGTTACATCTGACTTTATTTGGGGTTGTCCTGGCAAAGATACTGGAGTGGTTTTGCCATTTCCTTCTCCAGCTCATTTTTAAAGATGGGGAAACTGAGGCCAATAGAGTTAAGTGACTACCCAGGTTTCCATGGCTAGTAAATCAGGTCAGATTTGAATTCAGGAAGATGAGTCTTCTTGACTCCAGGCCTGGCACTCTATATATGACCGCAGCTTAAAGGGAAGGTGGAGATCTGAGAATGTTTGAAAGAGCCAATTGATGAAGAGATACTATAAATTAGGGGCAGAGAAGCAATGATTGAAAGGCCAATTTGTTGGACAAGATACAAAGGAATAGGAACCAAGGACAAAATAGAGGAGCTGCCATTGGAAAGGAAAAGGAAAATTTCATCCTTGGATTGAAACAAAGGAGATTGTTGGACAAAGGAGATTGGAACAAAGCAGAAAATGAAGGATGATGCTCTGATGATTTGAAATTAACTGGGAAGAAAGGTTTTTGTTATGTATTGCTTCAATTTCTTTCAGTGAACTATGAACAAGGGGCTTTTGAGAAGCAGCAGGGAAGGAATGATGTAGGCAATCTGAGAAGAGAAGGTACGAACTGGGCATCTTGGGGAGTAGGATAGAGAGTCACTTGATAGGGAAGAGGAAAAAAGGATTGTCATATAGCAGTGAGGCCCCAGGTGAGATTGGATAACATAACTGTATAGTGGAAGGGCTGATGGTCTGGGGAAGCAGAGAGGGGTAGAATAACTGGAGATAGGAGTAAGAAAATGAAGAATAGGTTTAGGAGAACTGAGGCACTGAGCAAGATGGAAGAATTTCAGAGCTCTGGCCCATTACAGGCCCATACTGGAATAGTTATATTGAAGCCCTTCTGAAAATTCTAATTAACCAAGGTTTCCTTTGATGGCCTCGGAGGAAGCAGTGCCTAATACTAGATTATTTGTAACAGTATGCAAAACCTGTTTGTCTAACCCTTTCCCCTGTGTCTTAGAGCTGTTACTAAGAAAGTAAATCACAAAAAAAAAAGTCACCAAACTGAACTCTGAGAACAGAAAACCAGGCATTAAATTTCTTTTCATTACCCGTAGTGGCCGGTACTTGTGCTCAGCATCAAATCAGTAAATCAGTATGGGTTTTGCTGAATTTTAACATATATATATATAAAACACTTACCTTCCGTCTTGGAGTCAATACTGTGTATTGGCTCCAAGGCAGAAGAGTGGTAAGGGCTAGGCAATGGGGGTTAAGTGACTTGCCCAGGGTCACACAGCTAGGAAGTGGCTGAGATCAAACATTTAATATTTTAATATCTAATATTTTCTATGTACTCTAGTACATGATGTCCTTCATTAGCCCATGTTGCTGTGACTATGTTAAATACTCTGCAAGAGCAGTGGTCAGTGACCCTGTGAGTGTGTCAGCAAGTTGCCTGAGCTTCTGAAATCATCATCACATACCAATCCTATGAATATTAGCTGTCAATCACCCACTGATTCTCTCCCCTACATCATGTCCCTAGGGTTCTTAGAGTCATCTCGAAGGACACAAGTTCATCCTAACCCCTTTAGTCCAGAGTCTGTCTCTCTGTCTCTGCCCAGCTGTCTGTCTGTCTCTCATCATTCTCTGTTTTCTTTTGTCTTTTTATCTCTGCATGTTTGTCTCTCAATCTGTGTCTTGTCTCTGTCTATTTTTCACCATCACTGTGTCTTGTCTGTCTGTCTCTCTTGGTCTCTTTCTGTGTCTCATTTCTCTTATTTTTCTGTCTCTTTCTGTGTCTGTTGGTCTAACTGTCTGCCTCTCTCTCACTCAGTTTCAGCACAGGGTAGGGCAAGATGTTCACCCACCTTCCTGTGATGAGGGCTCATATGTGTAGAGTTATCTACTGAGACTGGAGATTGCTATGAAGAAGGTGAGCGGCAGAGAAGCTTTTGATGATTCTCATGGTCACATCAACATGGGAATGGAGGACCACAAGATTGTTCCCTCTGGTCTCTTTCATGACTACCATTCTGCCAAGCTCCAGAACACTGAGACATAGTCTGCTTTGTAACAATTAGAAGTTATTATTATTATTGTTATTTTTAAAATTCTTACCTTCTGTCTTAGAATCAATACTGTGTATTAGTACCAAGGCAAAAGAGTGGTCAGGGCTAGGCAATGGGGGTCAAGTGGCCTACCCAGGGTTGCATGACTAAGAAGTGTCTGAGGTCAGATTGGAACTTGGGACTTTCCATTTCTGGTTCTGGCTCTCAATCCACCAAACCACTAGCTGCCCCCTATAAGTTATTATAGCTAGATAGCAAATGGATAGGGTGCCAGGCCTGGAGTCAGAAAGACATGTATTTAAATGTGGCCTCATATACTTTCTAGCCATGTGATCCTGGGCAAGTCATTTAGTGCTGTTTGCCTCAGTTTCCTTATCTGTAAAATGAGCTGGAGAAAGAAATGGCAAACCACTCCAGTATTTTCACCAAGAAAATCCCAAATGGGATCATGAAGAGTTGGACAAGACTGACCAACAGGATTATTATTTTTATTATAAATAATACTTTAATAATATAAATAACTTCTAAAAATATAAAAAAAATAAAAGTCAGCATTTATGGTCCTTTAAGAGTTATGAAGTACTTCCATAATAGGTGATTTTATCCTCATAACAACCCTGGGACATAGGTACCATTATTATCCTTCTTTTCCAGGTGAGAAAACTGAGGCATAAAGAAGTTAAATGACTTAATCAGGTTCAGGTAGCTAATCAATGTCTGAGTCAGATCTTCCTGATTCCAGATTCAGGGTTCCTTTGGCTTCACCACCCAGTTGCCTCAGGCTTTTGTTCCCACTAGTGTCACTGTCAGTCCCTAAACTCCTCAGCCCTGAATTAGGACACTAACTAATTGTCTCACAGGATCCTACTCCCCTCTGATTGTTGTAAATCCATTTCCAGCATCACTACAGGTCAAGTGAGGCTTCTGATGCCATTGAATACTTCTGGGCTCTTCTTTGTTTCACCTTCAAGACATGTAGGACATGCAGCTGCCCTCCAAAATCTATTGGTCAAATCGCACTCTTCCTGAAGCATCACCAAAGGGTTTTGCCTCACTATGTCTTGACCCAGCTCACATAAGTTTTAAAACACTAGAAATGTTACCATTTTTTTTTATCATTAGATGGGGAAATTGAAAGTAGCAAGAACAATGTCTACGTCACTATGAACATACAGGACCCAATAATGCAGATTGTAAAGGAAGCTCCTTGGTGATTTTATCAACTATATACAGGATTTCAAACAAAGGCTTGGCAACTGGCCTAATGTATGTCTCTCCTTTCTCCCCTCCTCTTATATTATACAAAAAAGATATAATTCTAGGAATCTGCAGATAGATAGAAGCAAGGAGAATGGTCTGGATAAGGAGGAGAACATAGTTCTTCTATTTCAATCTCTTGCTCAATCTCAATGCCATCATTCAATGATCCAGGACAATTCTGAAGGACTAAGGACAAAGAATACTTTCCACTTCCAGAGAAAAAACTGTTGGAGTTGAAAATCATATGCTTTCATCTATATTCCAACTCCAACAGTTTTTCCAAAACTCCAAACAATTTTCAGTTGTTTATTTAGGTATATGTTTGAGGGTTTGGGTTTTATAAGATTACTCACTCATAAAAATGAATAATATGTAAATATGTTTTACGTGATTATACATGTATAACCTAGATTGAATCACTTGCTAGCACTTGTGAATTTTAAAACTATACCACCCTAATCAGACCATTCTTTAAGAGAAGATCTGATTTAGCTATTTCCTGATCAATAACAATGGAGATACTTGGAATAACAGAATCAGGTCTTGGAAACTCTACATTCTCCACCCTTCTTAGTTTAACAAGATTAGGAAGGTCTGCATCAAACTCAAGATTTAATTATCTGAGGAAATGACCTTCAACAGACATGTGCAAAAAAAAATGACAGACCTCTGGGCTGTCCTAAGTCAAGCTAAGTCATCATTGGTACAGATAAGACACAGGAAAGTGATGTAAAACTGTCTATATAAGGCACATCACTTTTTGTCTCTTCCTTTTTCCCCAGAGAGACAACTCTGGCTGGTAGCGTACTAGGCATTCCAACATCTTGTCATGGTGGTGGCTATTGTGGTGAGTTTTGCCCTGGAGCTGAGCCCCTTTGGAGGTCAGGCTGATTCTTTCCTCCTTCATACTCCAAAACCCTATTTCCTAATCTCCTTTCTCAGTACCAACTGGGGGTGGGGGCAAGAGGGGAGGGAGAAAACCTACTCCTTTTCTTCTCCATTCTCCTTAATCTCCTTCACTATCAAATAAAACAACATAAAAATGCCAGCTGACTTGGTTTTTTCATTAGGATTTTATAAATTAAATCCTTGGCAACAAAAATAATTATTACATTCAGTCTCAGCCATAATTTTATCCTTTACACACTGGGAAAGGGGAGGAAAAGGAAGATAAGTTCGACCATATAACTTAGGAAAACTGCTGTGGAATTTTGTTATTACATCTAATTGGTTAAAAAAAAAAACCAACAATCTCAATGCCATATTGTCAACTGCATACTAGACATTTTGACCTAGAAACTCAGTAGATGGTAATACCCTGGAAGTTCAGGACTATTTTTTGTTTGTTCTTTGCATCCCTGATGCCTGGCATAGTGCCTCCCATAAAAGTCCTCATTAAATTGTGTTGAATTGGATCAGATATTCCATTGTTTCCTCAAACCAAACATGTTTGAAATGGCACTCATCCTTTTCCCTTACCAATCACTTTCCCTTCCTGACTCTCCAATTTCCATGAATGGAATCTGAGTTCTCTAGATACCTAGGCTGAAAACTCAGTCTTCTTTGCCTCCGTAACCCCTATATCCAGTAAGTCACCAGGTACTCTTGAATCTCCTTTTAAAATACCACCAAAAAATAGGTTCTGATCAAGGACACTTGTAATACCCAGTGGAATTGCATGTCAACTATGGGAAGAGGGGAGGGGAAGGGAGGGAGGGAAAGAATATGATTCTTGTAACCAAGGAATAATGTTCTAAATTGACTAAATAAAAATTTTAAAATATAAATAAATAAATAAATAAAATGCCACCAAAAGGAGTAGTGGATACAGTACCAGGCAAGGACTCAGGAGGACCTAGGTTCAAATCTGGCCTCACACACTTCCTAGCTGTGTTGACCCCGGGCAAGCCACTTAACCCAGTTTGTCTAACTCTTGCTCTTCTGTTCTTAGCACTGTTCCTAAGACAGAAAGTAAGGGTTTAAAAAAAGTCATCCAAACTTAGCTCCTCTCAGCAATGCATTGATCTGGGACAATCCTGAAAGGCTTATGATGGGGAACGCTCTCCACCTCCAGAGAAAGAACTGTTGGAGTCGTCTTTCATATCAGTGTATCTTTGGTTTTATTTTTGGGTTTTGGTTATGTATGGCTTTGCTCTTACAACAATGACCAAAATGGAAGTCTGTTTTGCAAGACAATAAAAAAATGGAAAAAAAATGACCAGACTATGAACTCTGAGGGCAGAAAGCTCTGCATTAAACTTCTTTTCATTCCCCATAGAGGCTGGTATGTATGCTCAGCATCAAATCAATATGTTTTACTGAATTTAAATATTTAATATCTTCTTGTCTGAAAAGTTTTGTTGAGGTCCT
This sequence comes from Monodelphis domestica, assembly GCF_027887165.1. Classification (NCBI taxonomy): domain Eukaryota; kingdom Metazoa; phylum Chordata; class Mammalia; order Didelphimorphia; family Didelphidae; genus Monodelphis; species Monodelphis domestica. The sequence continues at coordinate 373,871,925 of NC_077227.1, forward strand.
CCAATTCCTTCAACTGGAGACATGGATGACACTAAGACTTTGCCCATGAGCTAAAGAAATAATTGCATGTAGGGATTGGAGATGGAGAAAGTGGGCTCCTTCCCCCCCCCCCTCCCCTGGTACAGGAGTTAGTATGGAGTCTAGGCTAGGACTGAAAATTAACAGTTACCTTTCTTCCTTTTCTTTCCCACTGAGACAGATGTTTTCTCTTGGGTATCAGAATCTAGTCAGGCTTCTAGGGAAGCTGTGCACATCTGCCCTATGGCTGAGAGAGCTAGTTTGGATGGGTCTGGAGGAAGAAGGGGGATAGTGTCTCAGCCCCACGGATCTGGTCCTGGCATGCCTACCCTCCACTTCCACTCCAAATCTTTCAGGGGAGCTGAACTCCAGCGAATATTCTACAGGGGCTTTCCTTACTGCAAGAGTTGGCTTTGGAGAGGGGGATAGTCCTATCACTGAGCCCCTCTCCAAAGCAGGCAGCCTGCCCAGACACACATGTCCTTCTGCTTTGGGCATGAGGGCCTGAGGGGAACTTCCCCCACCGCCAGGCTCCACACCAGCTTTCCTGGCTCAGCAGAACCCAGGCCTGCCTTTCTCACTCCTCTGCCCCAATGCTGCCAGGCAATGAGGTCATTCCAAGTTTTCCAAAAACTTCTCCAGCCTCTATGGAGGCTGGAAAGGGCAAGGAACAAGGAGGATGTAATAGAGTCCCACACAGTAGCCGGAAGCCCCGGCCCCCCACTGCCCTTATCTCAAAGGAAATACCCCAGCTGCACTTTGATCCTCTAGTAGATAAACAGGCTGGGGGAAGGGGGGGAGGAAGATAGCTGGGCATACCCCGGCCCGGCCTAGACCATTCATTCTAGAAGTCTTCTGAGAGGAATGCGAAATATTAGAGAGGGGTTTCTGCTTGCCACTTGGAAGGCCATCCTTTACATTTCTGCACTATGGGCTTGTCCAGCTCGGACGCCACCCCCGAGGCAAGAGCAGGGGCAGGAGGGGCTGATGACATCACCATAGTCAGTAGCACAATTTTTGACCTTCCTCCACTTTCTCAAAGGGACCCAGGAACACAGAAAATGCCTGTTAAACTAAATCGAGAGCTCACATCAACTTCTTGTACACTAGAGTTCGGTGGTTCATTTCGTGAATGGCTTGGACTAGGTGGCGACTGATAAATTAGTTTGGGTGGATTGCCCGGTCCTGGCATGCTGGCCTTACAATGGTCCTGACCCTGGGGTCCTTATCCTCCAGTGACACCCAGAATCTTTCAGGTGGCTTATGATGAGTACGATGCAAGGGATATCCTTGCTGCAAGGGTTTTATTTGACTCCAGAGGGGTTTGGTATCAACTCTCTAACCCTGTGATTCTGAGATTCACCATCTCCAGGGGGCACGGGGGAGACACAGAAGGCCCTCTGACCTGGGTGTGCTGTTTAACCTCAGGAGCCTCTCTGGGCCACTAGCTCTAAGCCTCACTTATAAACAAAGGGATGGACAAAGGGGAGCTTTGCAGTGCTTTCCAGCTCTCACATTCTAGGTGTAAATGTAAACTCGGCGCCAGGGGCACTGAGGAGGGTGTGGTTCGTAGGAAAAGGAGGCTGTCTCTCAAGACAGGGAATGTGGGAGCAGCTCAAGCCCCTCCTGAGGCCCAGGTGTGTGAGTAACCAAGAGGCTGGCCTGGGCCAAGACAAACAAACAGCCCTCTCCCTTCCACCTTGACAACTGGCATCCCAGCTCCTGCCCTCTCTCTGCTTTCTTCCACCTCAAGGGCTTGTGCCATCAGACTAGTTTGCATCACTTCTGTATGGCTGGAGCCAGCCCCTCTCTGTTCCTCTAGCAGAGGCAAGAAGAATTCTCTCACTTTAGCTCCAAGACTTTGCAATTCTGTTGTTTGGAGGAGGGAATAAGGGAAGAAAGATGCCATAAGGATAAGGATAAGGGTCAGAAATGGCTTTATTACCCACGGGCACCTCTTATAGCACTGGATACTATTTGAGGAATATATATTTTTTTAAATGTCCCCATTTCCAGGGGATACTAATACACTGTTGGTGGAGCTGCAAACTGGTTCAACCATTTTGGCGAGCAACTTGGTATTAGATCTAGAGTCATAAAACTGTATATCTGGCATTGCTGGGTCTGTTTCCCAAGGAGATCAGGGATAAAGGAAAAGAAGCTTTATGTTCCAAAATATTTAAAGCAGCTCCCTTTGTGGTAGCAAAGACCTAAAAATCAACGGAATGCCTATCAACTGGGGAATGGTAACAAATTGTGGTATATAATTATAATGGAATACTTCTGAGCCATAAGAAACAATAAGGAGGCTAATTAAAAAAGAACAATTTGGAAAGAAGCGCATGAGGTAAAGAACAGCAAAACAAGTAGAATCAAGAGAACATCCTACACAGCTCCAGAATGAAAACTGGAAGGATAATTTGTGAATGTTACCTCCAGAGACTGAACCGAAAGGTGGAAACCTGAAAGACATCATCTGTATGAACATGTCTGCCTCCTGGATGATGGCTTCTGTGATATGGGGAGAGGCTGGGACATTTGTGGATAAATTCTATTAATAAATTTTGTTTAATGCCCCCATTTCCAAAGCCTCTCCTTTAGTCTTGCCATGTTTCCTGTGAGTTCTACATTGTGAACTCCATTAATAGCTTTAATTAGCAAGCATAAATGTTTGGGAAGGTTAACCCATTAAATTATTAACACCACAGGCCATTTTGACTTATCAAGCTAATTCTTTTTTTTTTTTTTAACCCTTACCTTCCATCCTGGAATCAGTACTATGTATTGGTTCCAGGATAAAAGAGCAGTAAGGGCTAGGCAATGGGGGTCAAGTGACTTGCCCAGGATCACACAGCAGGGAAGTGTCTGAGACCAGATTTGAATCCAGAACTCAGGACCTCCCATCTTTATGACTTCTTATCACAAGGCTGGGCTCTGAAGGAATGGGACACAGAAAGGCAATTTATAATAGGGGTGTGAGAAGTATGAAAGGGACAGAGCACAGGACACATGTGGATGGGAAAAGCAGATGGGAGAATGTGGAAACAGAAAGGGAGAGGAGGGAGAGAGACACAGAGAATGTGTCAGAGCAGGGGAAAACCTAACCTACTTTATAATTTTGCTAAGTGCTAACCCTCAGTATGGGGCATATCAGAGAGAGAATGGGGGCAGGAAGGAGAAAAGGAAAACTGAGAGGAGCCAGGACTGGGGAACTGATAATAGATGAAGGGGAGGGGGAGCCAGAGCTCTCAGGTATTTCCTAGGGATTGTTTTATATTGTATCAGGACTCAAAATCCAGAGTCTAAGATGCAGGAGGTGGAAGAGGGGCCATTTTTGTACTACTTGCTGATTTATCATGATCTTGTCCTGTGTGTGTGTGTGTGTGTGTGTGTGTAGGGGGTTAAGAGTTGCCCCTAGTCTTGGTAATACTCCCATTCACCTATTCATATTACAATGGAAGGAAAAGAATGAGTGTGGACAATTATTTTTTTTCTAAGAAAGCAAATAATTAAAATAAAATTTCCATTTGTCTTTGAAATTTTTTTAAACCCTTACCTTTTACCTTAGAATCAATATTATGTATTGGTTCCAAGGCAGAAGAGTAGTAAGGGCTAGGCAGTGAGGGTTAAGTGACTTGCCCAGGGTCACACAGCTAGGAAGTGTCTGAGACCAAATTTGTACCCAGGACCTCCCATCTCAAGGTCTGGCTTTCAATCCACTGAGCCACCCAGCTGCCCACCCTTTGGAATTCTTTGAATAATTCCATCCCCTACCATTTTTCCCAAATAGAAAGAAGCAATGTGGGGTAACAGAAAGAATATTAGATTTGGAGTCAGAGATTCTGAATTCAAATTCTGACTCTACTACTTGTTCAACTTGTGTAATCTCCCTGAAAGAATGGAAACTCCTAGGGAGCCAGGCAAGTTTCATTTTTATTTTTGTATCCTCAGAACCTAGAACATTACTGGGAACAGCGTAAGTGTTAATAAAGAAATGCCTATGGACTAATTGATCCTCACTCCTCTCTCTTGGTCTTGGTTTTCTCCTCTGGAAAATGAAGGAGTTGGACTAGACAACCTCTAAGGTCTCTTGTTGCCCTAAAGAGTCGGTCCTTTTGGCTTTGGCTTTAAATCTGAAAGTCCAGGATTCCAGTGATGCTTAGCGAATATAATGGTATGGGGTTAAACACGCAGTCTGGCTGTTCTTTGCAGATAACCACCTGATGCTTGTGTTCTAAGTGGAGCTGGACTGTCCAAGCCCCTGTATAGGGCAGCGGGCAGGGCCAAAGATGAGGGGCAGCAGCACTGGCCACCCCTGAGGGTGTGGAATCTTAAAATGCCTACATGAATTTCTGGAAGAAGAACTGAAAACAAGCCCAGCAATGGCAGGGAGCAGGGAAAGGTGATAGGGGATTTTAATAGGAGGGAATGGGTTGGGGCCAGACACCATAATGTAGTAGAAACAACACTAGCCTTCTAGTTGCTTTGAATCTCGATTCTGCCAGGATTCTGTGTAACCTTGGACAAGTCACTTAATTTCCTTGAGACTCTGTAAAATAAAGTAATTGGATTAGATGACCGTTAAGAACTCTTCTAATTTATTGACCGATTTTTAAAAAATCTTCACGTTCCATCTTAGAATCAATTCTGTGTATTGGCTCCAAGGTAGAAGAGCAGTAAAGGCTAGGCAATGGGACTTAAGTGACTTGCCCAGGGGCACACAACTTAAGTATCTGAGGCCAAGTTTGAACCCAGGACCTCCTGTCTCTAGGTCTGGAGCTATATTCACTAAGTCATCTAGTTGCCCCCATCCCTTTCAGTTATAAATCTTTTACTCTAATTCTTGGTGTGGGATATAGAAAGGGAGAGTGCAGCTCAGGACCTCTGACCAATCAAGGTTTGCTTTAATAATACAGGCACCCTGATCCTCCCCATTATGCATGTGCTGGGTCAGACACTCTGAGTCCGCTGTCAGTGATCCTGCCAGTCTTGACTGGTCCTCTCTGTGGCTTCTCTGACGGTCTATTGTCCCTAGGAGTCTTCTTATGGAGCCTGTCCTTGGGAAGGGATGGGGCAGAGGTATAGGGAGCATGTTTCTTTGCTCACTGGCCTTCTCCCCTGTGGAGAAGCCCAGATTCAAGCATTTGCCACCTAGGAACCCGATAGAGATCCTACAGAAAGGCAGAACCACACCCACGACCTGATCTTGCCTAGACTCCGGTATTCTCATGACCTCACAAGGCAGCAATCCCAGGGCTTGGTCCACTCAGTCTCCCACCCTACTCCCTGCAGAGGAAGGAGTCTTGTCTCTGTTCCTGCCACAGTCCTGTGAGAAGCACCGTTGGCAAGAGACCAGGCAGCCAGAGAGGGTTTTAAATAGGCCATCCGTGCGACACTCAAAGAGCATCAAAGTGGAAGGAAGAAGTCTATTCTGGGAAGGCCATGCCTCTCTCTGTACCTACAGCAAAGCCTGGCAACAACACATCTATGTCCCCATTTGACACAGAGAACCAGAAGCAGGAGAATTAAAGAATTAAGTCACCTGCCTCCTTGCCCTGGGGACCTCTCGAAGTCATCAACTAGGTTTTCTTTGAGAATTGAGAGCTTGGGTCCTCAAGGACTCCTAAGATGCTAACAGTGTCTCCTTACTTCTACCCTCTCCTCCTTGGTAGTCTTCCTCTTCGCTGAAAGTTTCAGTCCCCAGGAACTCTGCAGACAAGAAAACAGTCACTCAGCCCAGCCAGGTGACTAGGGCTTCCTTAAATGTTACCTCTCAGTTTCTACTCTCTGTTTCATTCACTGAGCATCCCTTGGGTGCGGGTTGGGTGGGCAATACTCCCAGATGTCATCTAGACCCAAGGGGCATCCCAGACTCAATCCCTTGCTATTTACTGCTCTCCCTAATGTTACCAAATGCATGAAGCATTTCCTGATCTCCCCAGCTCCTAATGCCTTCCCATCTCCAAATCCCATATTTATTTTGAAAATATTTTCCTAGATCTAAATATGTATGTGATGTTTCCTCTAATAGACCTCCTTAGGAGAACATTGTGCACAATAACAGCAATATAATATGATGACCAACTGTGAAAGACTTGGCTATTCTCAGTAATTCAATGATTGAAGACAATTCTGAAAGACTCATGATCAAAAAATTGCTATCCACCTCCAGAGGAAGAACTGATGGAATCTGAATGCAGATGGAAACCTACTATTTTCACTTTATTTTATTTGTGTGTGTTCTTATTGAGGGGGTTGTGTTTTATATGAGAATTCTCTCACAACATGACCAATATGAAAATATGAGAAAAAAGAATTTAGGTTCCCTGAGGGTGAGGACAGTTGACATTGCTCTTTGTATCTCCAGCACCTTACTCAGTTTCTGGAACATTTTTATTATTGAGTCATTTCAGTTGTGTCCAACTCTTCATGACTCTATTTGGGATTTTCTTGGCAAAAATATTGGAGTAGTTTGCCAGTTTCTACTCTAGATCATTTTTATAGACGAGGAAACCGAGGCAAATAGGGTTAAGTGACTTGCCCAGGGTCACACAGCTAGTAGACAGATTTGAATTCAGGTCTCCCTAACTTTCCAGGCCTGGCACTTGACCCACTGTACCAACTAGCTGCCTCTCCTGACATATACACATTAAGCACTTAATAAAAAGCCAGCTGATTGATCGATTACTTGGTAATCAATGAAAAAAATCAATAAAAAAGTAAGAGATGAGTGGAATAGGTTTTTCTTTTCCTCATCTCTCTTAAGGTTATTATCACTGGATAATCTGAACCCTGGTTACAGGTGGAAAGTTTGTGAGTATTCAGAATGACTAATTGAGAAGCAAAGCTTTATTCATTTGTTATTATTATTATTATTATTACTTAAACCCTTACCTTCTGTCTTAGAATCAATACTGTGTATTGGTTCCAAGGCAGAAGAGAGACAAGAGCATTGAGTGACCTGTCTGGGCTCACCCAGCTGGCAAATGTCTGAGGTCAGATTTGAACCCAGGACCTCTCATCTCTAAGCTTGGCTCTCTATCCACTGAACCTCCTAGCTGTCCCCTTATTTATGATTATTAGTAAACAGTGTGGCACAGTGGATCATGCTGAGGCAACAGACCTCAGTTCAAATCCCACTTGGGGCACTCACTACTTTTGTGTCCTCGAGCAAGGTCTTTAACTTGGTTGAGCCTCTGTTTCCTCTTCTGAAAGATAAGGGAGTGGGATTAGATGATCCCGGAGCTCTTAACCTCTGATCCTACATCCTGTGGACCACGATGTGAAATGCACTGTGATCCAGATGGCCCAATGCCCAGAAGATTGCTTAGTTGGGGACAGGACCCATACCCTTCACATTCCATCCCATTCGCAACTCACCCCACTCTGTTCCATGGACTAGGCAATGCCTCTGCAGCCTGATATAGCAACCACTTTGTTTTTAGCAACAACATGTTTGTCCTTTCCCCCATAAGTACAGGATGGGGAGGGAAGGTCATTAAGAAGAGGAAGGGCTGGCTTGGGAGGGTCTATCACCCATCAGCCTCCTCCTGCTGCAGGCTCCCCGCTTCGCTCCAAGCCGATAGGGAAGCAGTGACCTCTGAGGTCTCCAGATAAGCCGTTGGGAAGCTGCAAGATTCTTGTCAGTCTCTTTTCCCATCATCTTCCAAAGGAAAGAACCCTCACACCTACCAAGGGCAATGAGCACAGAATGGGACCCAGCCCATTTTACCAGGAGCCAACAGGCAGGTATAGACACCATTAGGGCTTTGTTTCCTGGAATCAGGAGACAATGGGGGTGCCAGGCAAGTACCACCGGGGCCAAACCTCCCATGGCCTTGGTATGTTTCTCCTGGCAGCCAAGGACTGACACAATTCTCTGAGTAACTAGCCCGGCCACCTCAGCCCAGTGGTATCCTGGGGCCAGCTCCTACTGGTTAGGGAAGATGATTACAATTTCAGCATGAGCATTTATACCTCCAAAATCTGCAAATGCTGCAAATCAGAGCTTAATTTATTATTTTGTCCATTGACTTATGAAAGTGGTAGAAAAAATGTTAGTAATACAAATTAAACCTACAAATGTGCCTCATGTACATCTTTTCCCTCTAGAGATGCTGTTGTTAAACATTTACCAGCATGCCACTGTCTCAGTCTCAGACATCTTGCCATCCCCTTCACTTCTTCTTCTGGGGTATATTTGTGGTGGGGAGAGGGACTGGATTAGGACATGATTGCTCTGGACCTGTGTGAGCGGCATTCTTTTTGAGGAAGACAAGGAGAAGGGCAAAAGAATCAAAAGAAGCTGGAGGGTCTCTGGGCACTCCTTCCGGTCATCGGCACAATGGAGGTCTCATCTAGTTTCCCCATATGAATGTGACCACATACATGGAGAAATAGGGAGTCTGACGAGAAGGCAAAGTTAAGAGAAGGAAAGAGCATCTGAGGTGTCGAGTCCAAAGGTACCATAAGAATCCTAGACGTGCTATGAAAACCACAATCATTGGACTATTTAAAAGTGTAAAGGACCCGAGAGTCCTTCTAGTTCTTCATTTTACAGATAAGGAAATGGAGGGCCAAGGAAGTCAGACAACTCACCCAATGTGCCCAGTAAGTCTCAGGAGCTAGATTTGGACCCCAGGGCTACCTTCCACTAAGAAGCTTATATATTATTAAAACTCATGTTTAGCTGGAGAACACACCTCCTTCTCCCCAACGTGCTCCCCTGCCTTCCACAGCAGTATCCCCTGACCCCTCTGAACTCTGGCTAGAAGTTTCCTTTACACACTGTGCCTAGAGAGTGGTAGGAAGGGCTGTTTCCGCTCCCACAATTAGAAGGAGTTATTTTGGTCCCTCTTTCCACAAGCTCTTTACAAACATCTGAGAGGCAGAAAAAGCTGGACATTAGGTCCTTGAACATTCAGTGCTGGGCTATCTTGGCAGCTGAAGGGACTCAGTGGTGCCAATTCCCAAGAAGGAACTCGACCCATCTTGGAGGTGATATTGGATTTGGAAGCAATCCAATTTGGTGGGTAAATGAGCAGGACATAAACAGACTGATGTTAGTTTTGGCTCCGCTTGTGATTTGCTGTGTAACTTTTTGTGACTCATGTGAAACCTCAGTTTCCCCATATGTCTAATATAAACTAGAGAGAAAAATGAATTGTAGAATTTGGGATTTGGAGGAAACTTCAAAAGTCATATAATCTAACCTCAACTCAAAAGGAGCCCCTATTATAACATACCTTTCAATTGGCTTTGCAATCTTTTCTTGCAGCCCTCCAAAGAGGAGGAACCTACTCTACTTCCCAAGAAAACTCATTCTACTTGTGGCAGCCAGGCAGACAGTAGAGTCTTGATTTGGGGCAGCTCTGTGGCTTAGTAGATAGAAAGTCCTGCCTTGGAGGTAAGAGATCTTGGGTTCAAATTTGACCTTAGACTCTTCCCAACTATGACCCTGCGCCAGTCATTTAACCTCAATTGCCTCACCCTTACCACTCTTCTGCCTCTATTTTGTAAGCCCAGAAGTCCTTCAGCTATTATTATTCATTGTATTAGGAGTCATAATTTCCTCCCAATAGCAGGGCCTGAAATCTCCTTTCCATATTGTACAGCAGAGGAGTCAATATGCAGCCTGTAATACTCCTAAACTAAACTAAAACTCCTATACTCCTAAACTAAAACAAGTGCAGCCTGAATCAGATTAAAATAATTGCAAAATATATAACAAAATAAGAATATAATAAACCAGAGATAATATTTTTTCTAAGTCCATTTGCACCCTGATGCCCCCTCTCCCCCCAGAGATCCTCATTCGTGGTTTAGTGGCTTCCATTTCTATTCAAATTTGACACCCTGGTCTATAGGTTCTTTTTTCATTTTATTGGGAGAGGAGTCTTTGGCAGAGTGGATTGAGTGTTGGGCCTGGAGGCAGGACGACTTATTTTCAGGAGTTCAAACTCAGCCTAAGGCACTTACTAGGTGTGTGACCTTGGGCAAGTCACTTAACCATGTTTATTTCTGGCAAACCATTCTAGTATTCTTGCCAGGAAAACCCCAAATGGGAGTACCAAAGAGTCAGAGACATGGGCAATAAATAAAATAATAACAACCCTTAAATGACAAGAAAACTGTAGTCCAGAGAACAATGCTAAGAAATCAGAATAAAATAAAATCCTATTCTCTTCACCTCCTGAGTACTATAATGAGGATTATTCACCTAAGGCAAAGACTATAAACCCTACCCAGGACAAAAACTACTGTTTGGACTTAGGTGGAGAGGAAGGGGCATGGGCAGAGACCAAGGGACTGGTTCAAGCCAATAAAGTAGGTCGAAACTCATTCCGGTGGGTCATCTGTTACCTTAATATCACAGCCTGTGTCTCTGCTGTGCCTTATTATATTTGACCTCTGGTCTTGGGGTGATCATAAACAGGAAAGGTAAATGGAGTAATAAAGTGGTATGATGAGTTACCACTCCCCCTCACTGGGAGTGTTGGTAAATGGAGCAAGAATCCATGAGATGGGATTGGGAGGATAGGAGATTCCTCATCTGAAATGAAGGATCTGCTCTTCCCTTTTCCTTCAGTGCCCTTTACATTTGGATGTTCTAGTTGCCAAGCAGGAGAATGGGGCAATTGGTAGAAGCAATTGAAGCCAGACTTGCCAATACCCATTAGAGTGTTTGGGGTCAAGCAACAAGTGCCATTCGATTGAGACTGTTGTATTACCATGAGGTAAGATCAGAATGGCCAAGATGATGTCTGTGGTGGCCACTGTTGCTGTAGCCTGACACTACAGAGCCTATGACTAGCAGAGGTGATCTAAATACTTCATTAGAGGCAGGATTGGGGTTCAGAGAGGTAGCTTATTGAGTCTTACAGCCAGAAGTCTTAGATAATCCTTTTAGTTAGCAAAGAGAAAAAGACTAATTTCTTTACCAGTTTTACTCTGATTTCTCTTGCTGTTATCAGCTAGATAGAAGTAGAGTCCTAGACATTTACATATCTCCCCATATTCCTTTTTATTTTATTTTTATTTTTTTTAAACCCATACCTTCCATCTTGGAATCAATATTGTGTATTGGTTCCAAGACAGAAGAGTGGTAAGGGCTTGGCAATGGGGGTCAAGTGACTTGCCCAGGGTCACACAGCTGGGAAATATCTGAGGCCAGATTTGAACCTCCCATATTCCTTTTTAAAAAGATCTCTGGGTATAATATGGTTGGTTTGGGAATTTTCTGCTTTCATCTTTGAAGATCTGGAAGGATAAGCAGGAAAAGATTTGGGAGATGGTTAAAGTTCTATGACTCTATGCAAAATCATTTAGTTTTTTCTTACTATTTAACTAAATTCGATAAACTTTATAATATTTTTTTAAATTTTGTTTAGTTAATTAATTTAGAATATTTTCCCATGGTTGCATGATTCATGTTCTTTCCCTTCCCTCCACTCCCACCCCATCTGAGGCACAATTTCACTGGGCTTTACTTGTGTCATCGATCAAAACTTTATAATCATAGTATGTTGAATTTTCAAGTCCTACAAAGGTGACAGGTTCTAGCCAAAGAGATGAGAACCTAGACAAAGAGTAACAGCTTGAGAACTATAGATTTAGTATTTTTTTTGCCATTTTGATTAATATTCCATTTTATCCCCTAGAGACTGCCAAATGAATAGCACAGATTTGAAGTGCTTAGTATAAGACCCCAAATGAGTGCTTAGTGGTAAGTGACCAACCCAAGCGTTTGTAAGCTGAATGCTCCTTGCGCTCAGTAAAGATGCTGCAGCCTTTTGGAAGGCTGCCCTCCACATGCTCTAGAGAGAAGCTCAGGTGGCTACTGGACCAGTTAATCAACGAGAAAACCACTTGTTGGGCAATCAGACACTGTACTCCCTTGTTAAAGAATTAATAGAGTGACATACTGCCATCCTGTAAGCTGAAAAAAGACAGCTCATGAGCATATTTGGACTGCTTCCACAGCGGAGTGCTCCAGGATTCACAGATGTCATATGCCACAGACTTTAAAGAAAGTCACACTCTTTTAGCTAACTAGTTTCTAAGTTCTCCAGCTTCTATCCTCCAGACTATTGATGACATTCTCTAAATTTGGCATCCTAGGCAAGTCTAAATTACCCCATCCAACTTATGACTCTGCATCTGAATATGGTGGCACAGAAGAATAACTGCTTGATCACATGGGTCAATGGGGATATGATTGGAGATGGAGACTCTAAATGATCATCCCAGTGTGAATATCAATAATATGAAAACAGGTCTTGAGCAATGACACATGTAAAACCCAGTGGAATTGTGCATTGGCTATGGGAGGTGGGGTGGGAAGAGGGGAGGAAAAGAACATGAATCATGTAACCATGGAAAAATACTCTAAATTGATTAAAATAAATAAACTGAAATAAATAAATAAACATGATGGCAAAGTATCTGAAGGAATCCCTTTCCTGAAGGAGCCCTTTCCTATCCACCTACCACCATATCACCAGGCTGAAAGAAGCTGAGCCTGGAGGATAGACTCTGTCACATTCCTTCTTGCTACTACACTCAGTACTGGAATTTCCACTTCAGGCTACGGTCATGTAGACAGTAATTCTGCAAATACCTCTGACTTACTTACAGGACCAGTCCTAGGCAGAACTATTACATAAGCAAAGGAGTCTGCTTACAGCAGCCTCCATGCACTCATAGACTTGATGAGAACTATTGGAGACAGAGAAAAGCCTCTTTTCTTTTTTAACCCTTACCTTCTGTCTCCCTAACAACTCTAAGACAAAAGAACAAAGGCTAGACAAGCAGGGTTAAGCAACTTGCTCAGGGTCACACAGCTAGGGTGTCTGAGGTCATATTTGAAACCAGGACCTCCAATCTCCAGGCCTGACACTCTATCCACTGTGCTACCTAGCTGTCCCAGAAAAAAAAAAAGGCCTTTTGGAGAAGGTGGGATTTGAATTAAGTCTTGAAGGAAGTAAAGAATTAGAGGTAAGGAAAAAGAGTATTCCAGGAATGGGAGACAGCCAGGAAAAAACACAAAGTGTTTGAAGCCTGCCATGAACACCAACAGCACCAAGACCAATATTGCTGGAGCACAGAGTGGAATCAGGTATAAGAAGATTGGAAAAGTAGGAAGGAATCAGTTGTGAAAGGTTTTAAAGGTCAAATGGAGGATTTTAAATTTGATCCTGTAGGTTCTGATTTCTCTCATTGCACCATGATGACTCTCACAACCTCGTTTTATAGTTGAGGACCCTGAAACCAAAATGAAGTAACTTGCCTATAATCACAAAATGAGTGATCATCCTGACTGGATTGCAGCATCCTCTATGTAGGTCTAGTCCTGATCTTCCTGTCCCTGGAAAAATCCTCTCCTCTCTGAGAATAGAAATTCTTCCCCATGGACTTAAAAAAACAACTATCTCAATTGATTTCTTTTGCCTTCTTGTGTATTTTATGTATTTAAAAACATCATTCTGAGAGAGCTTTGGCAGATTGTCTAAGGCAGTGATGGTGAACCTTTTAGAGACCAAGTGCCTCACACCATATGTGAGCCCTCCCTCACACAACACCTTCTTACCCCAGACATTGGGCTACTAGAAAGAGGGGCAAGTGATGTGAGAAATATCATTAGGAGGGGAGCAGCCCCATCCAGTATGCTCCAGCACGTGTGCCATAGTTTTGCCAACATGGGCCTAAGGGATCAAAAAAGATTAAGGACTTCTATCTTAGAGAGAGAAGTCAGATCAGGGACTGATGGTGGTTTCAGCATCTTCATGATACCCACCCCCCCAATATTTGAACAGAGCCTGATCTAACAGAGTTTCCTGATATTTCAAGTACAGTATATTTAGAAATCTGGTCCATCCCATCTACTCTTGTAACCTTCTACTTCCAAGACAGATTCATCCAAATTTCAATGTTGGCAACACTTGGCTTTTTCTTGGATAGAGTCAAGTTAATAATCCTCACTTTGGAATGCTTCTTTTATATTACCTTGTACAGTGCGAGGCATATGGTAGGAACTAAATAGTTGTTGAAGGATCTCAGTATGCCATCATCATACCTATAAAAATATTAACCTGACTCCTTTATGTCTGGTTGGAAAGTTAGTTCCTTTGTGCCCCCTGGTGGTGGAGGCAACTCCACACATACCATCATCAGAATCTAATGCAAAGTGATGCTCATACCCTAGTAAGTCATTTCTTCCTCCCTTCTCTCTGCCTGAGGCATGCTCAAGCTCTGGTTTCAGATCACCTGGTTTCCTAAAGTCCCACTTAAGAAGTTTGGTACTCTTAGGGAAATCTGGACAAACTCCAATATAATGAAACCCTTATCTGCATTGGGAGAACAAAACCTTCCCCACCAACACCTACTACTCACTTGTAAATATTCCATTGCCAGGAGGGATCCTCAAGGATACATTCTCCTGAGCAATACTGGGTTTGCCTTTAGCACCTATGCAGAAGCTTTCCAGATTCAGATATCCAGCCTTCATTTCTCTCCAGAACTCAGATCTTACACCACCAACTGCCTACTGAACATCCCCTTATTCCTGGAAGCTATTTTCCTCTCAGTGGCGCCCAAGATGGAGCCCCATGGAGCAGTTTTAGTTGCCACATCATACTACTGACTTCAATTGAGATGTCCACTAAAATGCCCAGATCTTTTTCAAACTGCTGTCTGATCCTTTGCTCCTTCATATTATACTCATGAAATTTTTTTTCCATTCAAATGTAAAACTCTACATTCATTTGTATTGAAATTCTTCTTAGATTCAGCCCAGTTCTCTAACCCGAAAAGGTCTTTTGGGATTTCAACTCTGTTATCCAGGGTAGTAGTTATCTCATATTAGCTTTGGATGACCTGCAACTTTGATGGGCAGGGCAGCTACAACTTTATCCAAATCATAGATTAAAAATGTTAAACAGCTCAGGGCTAAAAGTAGATTCCTGGAGTACTTCAATAGATACTTCCTGTCAAGTTGACATTGAATCATTAATGACTACTTTTTAGGTCTGGGCACTAAAAGTTTCACAACTTTGAAATCATTTCCCCCTCAGCCCTCCTATCCAATCACATATCCATTCTTACTGATTCTTCATTATATTTCCCTGCTGTCCCCTTCTCTCCACTCTGCCAGGCACCATCCTCATTCAAGCTTCCATCTTTCAGCTAGTCTATTGTAATAGGCTCTTCATGGGTTCTGTTGCCTCCAGGCTCTCCTTCCTCTAATTCCTTCTCCACCTAACTAAAGCACAGTCAAGGTCATGTCATTCCTCTGTTCAAGAAGACCCAATGATGTGTAATTGCTTCTAAGGTAAAAAACAAACCCTGTATTTGCCCTTCACAATTTGACTATAAACTGTTGCTTTGAATGAGCTATATTTTAGTTTTCATGTCTTCTACGCTCCTCCAACTGTACCTCTAGTGCAGAACTTTCTAGTGCAAGAACTTTCCAGCTCTTTGCATGGCATTTTAGAACAAATGATCACAAGCTAAAGCAAACCTAAGGGAGAGGGGGCCCAGATGGTAACAGGTCTGGAAATCATGACCCAGTATGGTGGGTTACAGGAATTGAGGATGTTTAGCTTTGAGAATAAAAGAGAAGGCTTTATGGGAGAGGGATGGAGGCTTGATAAAGATCTTCAAATATGTGAAGGGTGAGAAGATATAAGGGGCAACTAGGTGGCTCAGTGGATAGAGCTCCAGATCTGGAGTCAGGAAGACCCGAGTTCAAAACCATCCTCAGACACTTACTAGCTATGTGACCCTGGGCAAGTTGGTTAATCTTATTTGCCTCAGTTTCCTCATCTGTAAAATGAGGTGGAGAAGGAAATGGTCAATTTCAGTATCTATGCCAAGAAAACCCCAACTGGAGTTTCTGATTCACCATGAATCAGACATGACTAGAACAGCTGAATAACCACAAATATAAGGTAAGAAACAAACCTTTAACAATTAGACTCTTTCAAAATAGGCTGCCTGGAGTGTGTATGTATGCATTTTGGTGGTGACTTCCGTGTCACTAGTGGTCTTCAAGAAGAAGTAGAATGCACCCTTGGGGATAGTGTAGATGGGATTTAAACTCTGGGTAAGATTTAGGCAAAATAACCTCTCAGTTCCCTAACAACTTCTAGTCCATGATTCCATCATCTATATCTTAAGAGCTTTTATCAAAGTATTTCTTTTCAGATTTCTTATTCCACTTTGTCCTCACAATTGTCATAGCATCATAGACTATTGATCTGTCAGTCAAATGATGCAGAGACCAACATCTCAATTTCCAAATAGGTATGTAATTTAGATGTAAAGGGTAACAATATAAGCTAATTAAAGATGCAAAAAAGAAATCATCTACCAGATCTATGGATAGGGGAAAAAGTCAGAACTGGAAGGAACCTTAGAGGTTCAATCCACTCATTGACAAATGAGGAAAATAAGACCCAGAAACATCAGCTTTGCCAAAGTCACACAAGTAAGTAGTATTAGAATTCAAATCCAAGTCTTCTCACTCTAAATCCAATAATCTTTCCAAATCCAAATATTCTTTTCGCTGAACTATACTTATTTACACTATGCCTATTTTATAGATACATAAATAAAAGTTCAGACAGGTTAAATGACTCATCTAAAATCATACAACTAACTAGTGGTAGATCTAGAACTAGAATCTGTAGGCTCTGCTTTCTTCATAATCTTGGTCAACTTTCTAGGTTTCTGAGCTCACATATGATTCCTCTGTCCTAAATGTCTTTTATCTATTTTCCCTTTTTCTTCCTTTTTTTTTTAACCCCTTGACTTACCCTTAGAATCAATACTATATATTGGTTCCAAGTGCTAGGCAATAGGGGTTAAGTGACCTGCCCAGGGTCACACAACAAGGAAGTATCTGAGGTCTGATTTGAATCCAGGACCTCCCATTTCTAGACCTGGCTCTCAATCCACTGAGTTACCCAGCTGCCCCCTACTTTTCCTTATTTCTAAAAATATCATCGTAGGAGTAATGGGAGGCTTTGGTCTGACCCTCAAGAAGACAGAGAAGCAGGATCCTCTGCTCCTAGTTAATTAGGTAGCCTTTGTGTAGGACCCCTTGGAGAAGGGAGAGAGGTAAGCCAGCTTAGTACTGAGGGACAAAGGAGAGCAATTAGGTGGGAGAGCAAGAGAGTGACTGAACATCTCAGCTGCAGTTTATGAAATGGGTAGTGTTAGAAAATCCTGGAGGGTTAACAAAAAAAGCAAAAAAACACAACTATTTACAACAATTAGTAACTGTAGCAGAGTTGCAGAATATCAAGTCAATTCACATAAATCATCCTAATTTCTGAATATTACCAAGAAAATCCATTAGGAAGAGACAGAAAAATTCCATTTAAACTAACTAAAGACTGTATCAAATACTTGAGAGTCTACCTGTCATGGCACACTCAGAGGAACTCTGTAAACACTGTTACAAAACATTCCTTACACAGACAGACCTAACTAATCTAGAAATATGAATTACTCATGAGTAAACTGAGCCAATATAATAAAAATGAGAATATCACCTAAAATAATTCACTCATTCAGTGCCATATCAACCAAACTACCAAAAAATTGTTTTCAGAACTAGAGAAAAAATAACAAAATTCACCTGGAGGAAAGCATTCCTCTCCCACGAGGAGGCCAGCCAACATATTCATCCAATCAAATATCAGGTAGATACTGGCATTGGAGAAATTGCTCACTCTAATTTCAGAACATAGGATCATAGATTTAGAGATGCAAGAGAGCTCAGAGATCATCTAATCCAAAATTACATAGCTAATAAGTATCAGAGTCAAGATTTGCACTCAGCTCTTTCCACTCTACCACTTTGGAGGATAGAAGGATAAATAAAACCTAGAGAAAATAAATGACTTGCCCAAGATTTCCCAGGTAGTAAGTGGAAGAGTTTAAAATTGAAGCTAAGTTCTTTGACTCCAAATTCTAACACATTCTTTGGCTGATCTCAACTTTCTTGTTTGAAGAAGATATTCAGTAATGCTGGTTTGACAGCTGGCTCAGAGAGAGCTTGTTAATCAATCAACAAGATCTATCAAGTTCCTGCTATGTACTTGGTTGCTAGGTGGCACCAGAGTGCACAGAGGGCTGGGTCTGAAGTCAGGAAGATTCATTTTCCTGAGTTCAAATCTGGCCTCATATACTTACTAGCTATGTGACCCTGGGCAAGTCACTTTTCCCTGTTTGCCTCAGTTTATTCATCTGTAAAATAAGTTGGAGAAGGAAATGGTAAACCACTCCAGGATCTTTGCCAAGAAAATCCTAAATGGAGTTACGCGTTAGACATGCCTGAAAACAGTACCTATACTAGGCATCATCCTAATGTTCAGAGATGATGACTAAGAATCAATATGATGTAGGGCACAAAAACATTGTTTCTAGAATCAGTTAAGCTGGATTCAAAATCCAAGAGGGGGAAAAGTCATTTAACTTTGGACTCTAGGATCATAGATCTAAAGCTGGAAAGGACCTCAGAAGCCATCCAGTCCAACCCCCTCTTTTGACAGATGAAGAAACTGAGGCCCAGAGAGGCAATAGGACTTCCTTTAGGGCACAAGTGGGAAGTGTGGGATTAGGAACTAACTAGGTCTTTTTTTTAAACCTTAACTTCCATATTAGAATCAATACTACGTATTGGTTCCAAAGCAGAAGAGCAGTAAGGAGTAGGCAATGGGGGTTAAGTGACTTGTCCAGGGTCATGCAGCTGGGATGCATCTGAGGAGCCAGGTCTTCTAAATCCAGAACTAGTGCTCATTCTTTCTCTTCCGTGTGCCTCAGTTTCTTCATCATTAAAATTAGGAATTTGTATGAGACAATCATCATGGTCCCTTCTTGTTAAATTCTGTAATCTTCCAAGTTTCCAATACCTTGGACAGAGTGGGAGTAAAGGAGGACGCTAAAGGGTTACTCACTCCTCTGATAATATACAGAGACTTTGGCTTTGTTTTGGTCCCTTCCCAGACAGGCAGCTGTATGCTATTCCCTTCACCCACTGACTTTCTCCTTCTTCCTTTTCCTCTCTCCAGGGAGGAAGAGACTCTGGCCTCTCTTTGATGACTTTAGGTTCTTTCCAAAACTGAGACTTGAAGGAATCTTTTCTTTTTTTCTCTGATATTCTGCCTTAAGCTTCCCCCACTCCCAAATAGGGTAATTGGTTCTTAGAGCTGAGAGGGACCTTAAGGATCATCTAATTTAACCTGGTTTTAAAGAGAAATCAAATCCTAAAAAATGAAGTGACTTATTCAGGCAATAAAGGAACTGACCCAGAATTCAAACTCAAGTCAATTCCAAGTCTACAACTCCATCCACACTGCCAATAAATCTGGAAGAGGTCTTGTTCTACATCACTGGAGGGACCATTCATTTCGTGGATTCTTGGAAATGTTAAAGGTCAATAACAGTAAGGTCTTGATTGCAATTTTCAATACAACCAAAAGTACTTAATTTTAAGCAAGAAGGTATACAAGTCAGAGTCATGAGAAGGAACACTAGTTTTAGAATCTGGGATTCAGATTCAAGCTCTGCCACCTGTTTATTTACTTGTGTGACCTTGAATAAATTGTTTACCCGTCTGGACCTCAATATCCTAGTTTCCTCCAAATTAGGGGTGGGATAAGGAACTAGATAACTTTCTAAGGTCCATTCTAGATCTAAATCTATGATAAATGATATATATTTTGATAAATATGTATATCATTTGGCAAATGATATATGTATCAGAGAAATGAAGAATGTTTGAAGAGTTAGTTTTGTCCAGCTAAGAAGGTTCTTTCAGTGGGGGGGGGGTCAGGGGATAGGAGTGGAGGGTTGAGCAATGCAGAGGACAGTGAAGGAGAGTAGGGGGGTGGAGAGTTTTTAGTAGTGCAGTGAACGGTTCCATAGTGAATGTGGTTGTGCCAGGAGAAGGGTTCACTTGCCTTTCCACAGGGATTAGTTATCTACAGAGCGGTTCATCATGGCAACAGGAGGGAAAAGGTGGAAGGAAGAGGAGTTACATCTTCAGTGGTTTCACCACAACATGATGGACAGCTTAGACAAACTGTGGAAATGGTAGCACTCTTTGTAGTGATAAAAAATTGGAAAATGAGAGGATGCCCTTCAATTGGGGAACGGCTGAACAAATTGTGGTATATGTTGGTGATGGAATACTATTGTGCTCAAAGGAATAATAAAGTGGAGGAATTCCATGGAGACTGGAACAACCTCCAGGAAGTGATGCAGAGCGAGAGGAGCAGAACCAGGAGAACATTGTACACAGAGATGGATACACTGTGGCACAATAGAACATAATAGACTTCTCTACTAGCAGCAATGCAATGATCAACGACGATTCTGAGGGATTTATGAGAAAGAACACTATCCACATCCAGGGAAAGAACTGTGGGAGTAGAAATGCAGAAGGAAAGCAACTGCTTGATCACATGGATCAATGGGGATATGCTTGGGGATGTAGACTGTAAATGATCACCCTAGTGCAAATATTAATAATAATATGGAAATAGGTTCTGATCCAGGTCACATGTAATACCCAGTGGAATTGCTTGTTGACTACAGGAGGAGGGTGGGAGGAGAGGAGGGAAAGAACATGAATTATGTAACCATGGGAAAAATACCTAAATTAATTAATTAAACTTAATATCTTAAAAAATTGTGGAAATGGTAGTTATCTTGGCAAAACCTAAATAAACCCTCAAAAACCACCTTTCCCTCCTCCTTCCTCTTCCATGCTGGTACTCTCAAGAAAAAGCCCATGTTAGTTATATCTTCTTAGAGAGTCCTTGGACCTGAATACGTCCCAAAGCTATAAGTGCATTCCTCATACTGTTCCATCCTTAAACTCAAGATGACTCAAGCTTCCTTCTCCCAATAACTCTGGGTGCTGGTGACTCTATTTCCCTATGGATGAAGCATCGGAAGTCTCTTTCCACCAGGGCATTATTTGGATTTCCTCCCACAATGTTTATATTTTCCCAGGAGCTGATGTTCAGCCCAAGACACGGCATCACCGGTGTTAGTGATGTTCCCAGTTCTCCACTCAACAAAGGTTCCTTTAATCTCCCTCTTCCAAGTAGTTATGGAGTTGAGAAGCCAACTCACTGTGAGGTGAGAGTAACCTTAGCAAAGGAGAGTGCAGGTCACGGGGAAAAAGAGGATAGATGGCAGAGGGGAGAGAGCAGAAGAGACAAGAGGAAAAAGGGGGAATAGAATAGTGAGGGGGAGTTAGAGACTAAGTAGATCAGTCTTTTAGGGGCAACCACTAGCAAGCCCCAAAGGGCTTACCAGTCACCCCCAAAAAGGTATCCCTCCATTCCCCAAACCTTATCCTAGATGAATTGAGTTTACTTGAACCCCAGAGACTTTTCAATCAGCTGGAGCTATTTGCTGCCAGACCCAAGAACATAGTGAGAGAAAACAGCTGTGAGAAAATAGAAAAGGAAAACACACATACTCACACACACACACATACAGGCCCTGGGACGCTCCCAGAGCATCAGAAATAGCCCTGAATAGTGTACATTTTTCCCTGTTCTCAGTGACTCTGTAAGCCCTGAATAGTGTACATTTTTCCCTGTTCTCAGTGACTCTGTAAGATCCCCTTCACAGAGGGGCCACAAGAGCTTACTCTCCATTGAAAGCTTGAAAGTCAGTGTCCAAGGACTGGGGGTGGTAGAGGGCTTGAACCCTCTTCTCTGGGGGGTGTCTGCCTTTATCCAGCCCTATTCTAGTTCTTTCTGGAGGTGCAAGCCCCTAGGCCATAGGAAACAAAGTGAACCCTCCAAATTTATTCAAATTAATCTTTGAGGTTTACCAACTTGCTAAACATGGAATCTCTAGAGAAGATCTCGAGCAATGCGGATGGCTAAGGCTATGAGGGGAGTGGCAAAGCTGAGGCACCTCATTGCTATGTTTTGAGCTTTATCTGACACTTTACTGCCTGCCACCCTTCCCAGAACCCTTTTATTTACTCCATCTTAATGGCCCAATGCTTGTGTGCCCTGCCCAGCCCTGTGCCCGGTTCTGGCATCTGCTTCTTTTTACCCCTTCCACTACATACTGTAGACCACAAGTGTACATTTTCTAATGTTTATAGACAAGGAAAAGAAATATTTACACATTCATAAATGACAGCCCTTCCCTACTCCTCTGTATTGTCCCCATGTAGCCCATATACCTGCCTATTTATTATCCTACAAGCCATTTCTTCTGCTCTCTTGAACTTCCCAGCGCCCACCTCCACACCCTTTAGCATCTTCTCCGTACAATTATCCCTCACCCCTGCTCCATCGCCACATGCCAATGCTCTCTCAGATTCAGGCTCTGAACTGCAGACCACTTCCTACCTTCCACTGGGCGGCCAGGGGATGGGGACTGGTCAGACATTGTCCCACTCAGAGCCCTTCAGCGCTGGTCTGGCTGTCCTGAGAGCCCAGATGTTGTGCTGCATGTGGCCCAGTGAACACAGCTGCTTGCCCTCCACTTCCCCCCTCCCAGCCTGGGTGGGGAGAGTTGCTTTTGGGAGCCCCGACCCAAGAAGCAACTGCCTGAAATGCTTCCAAGAGACTCAGCCGCCAAGTGGTTCTCTCCAGCCCCTCCACCGCCTCCCAACAGCCTGGCTGCCTTTCCCTTTGGCTGGAGGGAGGGAAGGGGAAGAAACCTCTGGACCCTGACCCTCTCCACATGACCCCCCAAATATCTCTAGGGCCACCTCCGGCTCTGATCCACTGCTTTGATCTTCAGTTTCAAGGGAAAGAACCCCAACTCTTATCCAATGTCATATAATGTTGGAGCAAGTATACCCCCGAACCAGCAAGGTCCTCACTAAACATCTGGAGTCCCCTGTGTCTGGACCCAGAGCAGTCCCAGGAGGCTGAGGGAAATTTTGGCTCTGATTTCCTGTTGCATAGGCTCCTCCGTTAGGGTTATTCTTCCTAACCCTGGTTCCCAACCTTAATGAAAAGCATATCTGTGCTCTAAAAAGAGATCATCTAGTTCAACTCGCTCATTTTATAGTTGGGGAAACTGAGGCCCAGAATGAGAAAGGGGTTTACCAGAGGCCACATAGCAAATTAATGGCAGGGTTAGGACCAAATCTCAGATCTTCTGAGTCCCACATTAAGGGTCTATCAAGTTGGCAGCTAGGAGATTCAGTGGATTGAGAGCCAGGCCTAGAGATAGGAGTTCCTGGATTCAAATCTGGCCTCAGACACTTCCTGGCTGTGTGACCCTGGGCAAGTCACTTGTCCACCATTGCCTAGCCCTTACCACTCTTCTGCCTTGGAGTCGATACACAGTATTAATTCCAAGAAGGAAGGTGAGGGTTAAAAAAAAAAAAGAGTCTAGCAAGTGGGTGGCTGGGTGGTTCAGTGGCTGAGAGTCAGGATGTCCTGGATTCAAAGGTGGCCACAGATACTTCCTAGCTGTGTGACCCTGGGCAGGTCACTTAACCCCAATTGCTTAGCCCTTACCACTCTACTGCTTTAGAACTAAAACTTCGTACTGATTCAAAGATAGATAGTAAGAGGGTTTTTTTTTTTAAATGATCAAACATAGCAGGTAGTTGGTTTGAATGAGCCTATTATAAACCTGTTAATGCTTTCAACACTGGATTCAACCTATCAATCAAATTAAGCATCTACTACACGTTAGGCAAAGAGGACACAAGTATTAGAGTGAGACAGAATTTGCCTGCATGTAGGGACCCGTGCTCACAGGTAAAGAAATATGATGCTTACAAAAGAAATACCCAGCAATGAGTTTCAGGAGGCCACTAATAATTTGGAAAAAAATTTTAAAGTCTCTTTATAGGGATGGCACTTGAGCTGAGCCTCAAAGGAAACGAGAGCTTTCAAGAGGTAGGAGTGAGAAGGGAGTGCATTCCTGGCATAGGATGGATGGTCTGGCCAGAGGTGAAGAGGGAGGAGATGGAATGTAGCATATAGGGAATAGCAAGTAGCCTCTACTTACACTGACACAGTGTGTGTGTGTGTGTGTGTGTGTGTGTGTGTGTGTGTGTGTGTGTGATCAGATCCTGCTTCATTTCATTTCTTTCTCTCCAGATATCTTCTTCATAGCTTCATCAACTCCCTATGTATTTCAGTGAGTGGACAGGGGCTGAACCTGGAGTCAAGAAGACTTGAGTTCTCAGACATGTACTAGCTGTGTGACCCTTTCAAGTCATTTGACGCATCTGCCTCAGTTTATTCAACTGTAAAATGGGAATTAAAATTCTCAGACATGTACTAGCTGTGTGACGCTTTCAAGTCATTTGACTCATCTGCCTCAGTTTATTCAACTGTAAAATGGGAATTAAAATTCTCAGACATGTACTAGCTGTGTGACGCTTTCAAGTCATTTGACTCATCTGCCTCAGTTTATTCAACTGTAAAATGGGAATTAAAATTCTCAGACATGTACTAGCTGTGTGACGCTTTCAAGTCATTTGACTCATCTGCCTCAGTTTATTCAACTATAAAATGGGAATTAAAAAGAGCATCTACCTGTCAAAATTGTTGGAAGTATCAAATGAGGTAATATTTGTAAAGCACTTAGTCCAGTGCCTGGCATATAGCAGGGACTTAATAAATATCTATTTCCTTCCTCCCTCCAGTTTTGGCACCATGAACAATATCAAATCTGTCATTGTTTCTAGATGTAGTTCCAGATCCCTTGACTCCCTGTGCTCTCCATGTGATTTTCAGGACTAAAGTGCCCCCTCTATCTACTGTCCTTTGTGTTGTATCACTTCCTTTGTTAGAATGTAACCACCTTAAAGGCAAGGCTGGCTTTCCTTCTGGGATTTTAATCCCTAGCAGTTGGCATGGTGCTCGACACATAGTAAATAGTAAAATTGAATTCATGGTTTTTTATTCATTTCATTCCAGAGTTTAAGAAATAACCTGTATTTTGAGTGTACTAATACTTCGGGGATGGCACCTGCCTCCCGTTTATTCACCAAGTATTTGTAAGGCATCTACAATATTTGTGCAAAGGTGTGGGAGCAGAAGATCACAGACTTAGCCCTGGAAGAGATTTGAGGGGTCATTTTGACCTCTCATTCCACGACAAAGAAACCAAGGGTCAGAGAGGTCCAGTTACCTACCCAAAATCACACAGGCAATAGAAGGGCCAAGATTTGATCCAAAGTCTCCAAACATACTGTGTCATTCAATATAGGGACAGAAAAGTGAATGAGGTGGGTCCTTTCCTCAAGGAGCTCAGAATGTACTATGGGAAATAAGACAAATGGGCAAAACCACATGAGAAGAACCCAATTGTTCCAAAATACTTATAGCAGCTCTCTTTGTGGTGGCAAAAACTGGAAATTGTGGGGATGTTCATCAACTGGAGAATAGCTGAATAAGTTGTGGCATATGATTGTGATAGACTACTACGGTGCCAATAAGAATTTAAAGAAAAAAAAACTTGGAAAGAACTACACTGTTTAACGAAAGGTGAAATGAGTAGAACCAAGAGAACAGTATACAGGTACATGGCTACAGATTTAATGCTTGAAGGAAAACATGTGAATGTTACTTCCAGAGAATGAACTGAAAAATGGAAACGTGAAAGACACAGTTTATATACACATAACTATACCCCAGATGATGCCATCTATGATGTGGGGAGAGGAGGGAGAGACTGAGATACTTGTAAATAAATTCTATTAATTAAAAAAAATCACATGGGACAGTCCATCCACTCACAAAGAGACTGCGAAAAGTATCCAGCTCTTTGGACAATATCCCCATTTTCCCAAGCCATAAGTAAATGCCGTATCTACCCTCACACTATACTATCCAGCCAACCTGAAGTCTACTCGCTGTGCTGATAGAAAATATCCAGGTCACATGCCCGGGATCATAGAATTATGCTGGACAGGATCTTTAGAAGCCATAAAAACTAATCTCCTACAGCTGAGGAAGCTGAGATGCAGAGAAGCCATGCCATATCAGTATTAGGTGACAGACAGAACATTTCATTCCAGGACCTCTGACTTCAAAGCCATCCAGTGCTCTATGTATCCACTGTACTATGCTTCCTCTCTGGGTTTGAGGTGGCCTCCACTTACAGACTCTCCCGTTTTGTTTTGTTTTTGCTACTTCTTTTACATTAGCCTAGACTAGAATAAAAGACCACTAGGTGGCTCAGTGAAAAGAGTGCCTGGACTGGAGTCAGAAAGACTCAACTGTCTGAGTTCAAATGTGACCTTAGATACTTCCTAGATGAATAACCCTGGGCAAGTCACCTAACCTTGATTGTTCCTCATCTATAAAATGAGCTGGAGAAGGAAATGGCAAACCACTCCAGTGTCTTTGCCAAGAAAACCTAAATGAATCCTAAACAGTCAGACATGACTGAAAAAAGACCCAGCAACAATAACAAAGAATAGAAGGTTAAGAAACTCGAGGGAAATTTTTTAAATAAAAGAGAAGGAAGGCGACCTAGAAATATCAGATATCAAACTAAACTACAAAGTAATAATCAAGGCAGTAGTAATTATCAAAGCTATTTGGCATTAGTTAAAAAGAAGTCAATCCGAAGAA
Source organism: Monodelphis domestica (assembly GCF_027887165.1). NCBI lineage: Eukaryota > Metazoa > Chordata > Mammalia > Didelphimorphia > Didelphidae > Monodelphis > Monodelphis domestica. Next base: position 373,898,537 of record NC_077227.1, read on the forward strand.
TGAATTAAGAATGTAGATGTAAAAACAGTAGGTTTGTGGTTTTTAGTAAATCCAAAGATCTCAAAAACTGAAGAAAGGACTTATAATTGAGTGAAGACTGCTGGGAAAACTGGAAAATAGAAATTAAGTTTAGACTAACATCTCCTAACATATACCAAGATAAGTTCCAAATGGACACATGACTTAGTTAAAGGTCATATCACAAAAAAAGAATCAAAGGAGCAAACAAGGAAATAACTTTTGCAACTATGGACAGGTGATGAGTAGATAAGTCACATCATAAAGAAATAGGAGGGGAGAAACAAGGAAATCATTGTTTGTAGCTATGGATAAAGGAAGAATTGATGACAAATGAGATTGAGATAGAGAGGATAATAGTAGATAAAATGGACAATTTTGATTATTCAAAACCATAAATTCATACTCACAAACAAAAGCAATGAAGGTGAAATTAGAAAGGAAATCATTAACTGAGGGCAAAATCTTTGCAATAGGTTTCTCTGATAAAGGTTTTATATCCAAAACATATAAGGAACTGATTCAATATATTAAGAACAAAGTCTTTCTTTAGTAGGTAAATAGTCAAAGGGCACCAAGATACAGTTCTCAAAGGAAGAAATCTAAGCTAATAACTACATGAGAAAATGTTTCAAATCACCAATAGAGAAATGCAAATTAAAGCAACTCTATGGCTCTACCATATACCTACTACCTGAGCAAAGATAACAAAAAAGGGAACTAACTACTGTTGGGAGGGCTACAGGAAAAGTCACACTAACGTACAATTTGTAGAGCTATGAATTGGTCTAGCAATTCTGGAAAGCAATTTGCAGAAATAATGCACCTAAAGTCACTAAACTCTGCATTCCATTTGACACACTATTCGGTCTATACCACAAAGAGAGCAAGAAAGAAGAAAAGAACACAGCTATTTTTAATAACTCATTTTGATTAGATCAAAAAAACCTTTCAAACTAAGGAAATACCTATCAATTGGGGAATGGATGAATAAATTTGGTATGTAGGTGTAATGAGATATTATTTTTCCATAGACATCATAAAAAGGATAGTTTCAAAGAAACCTAGAAAGATTCAGTTCAATTGATACATAGTGAAGTGAGAAGAACCATAACATTTTGTACCACCAAAATTGTAAAGAAAAACAGCTTTGATAGATGCAAGAACTCTTTGTCAATGCAATTACTAACCATGATTCCAGAGGAAAAACCCATTCTTATACTTTTCTATTTTAACTAAGCAGGTGCTAAGCAGGGTCGTTTCTACACTGTCATAAGATGAAAGTGTTATTAACACTCTTTAAGTTGGGGTGCCCTGGGACAAAATTCCAATTACCCTCTTAATTAGGGCTTCTAGGAAAATTATAAAATTAGCTTCTTGATGTTTTGGGGCAAGAGATGGTATACTCCTATAGAACTCAAAAAGGAGTTAGACAGTCTGGTTTGTTCAGGGTTTAGGACAGCCTAAATACTCAGATAAGTACTGGCTATGATCAAGTCATGGAATTTCTCAGTGCCCCCAATAAACTTGCTGCGACTTTAAGTTAGTGACAAGTTACTGAGAGATGAACTTAGAGGGCGTTTATACCCTGGGAATTACCCACAACCAAGAAATTAAAGGTGTAGGCCACTTTCCACCAAAAATAAATAAATTAATAAAGAAATAATCTGTTCTCTATCATGAGAGGGACTTGGGAGAATGATAATAAGAAGAAATATTCTACATATAAATCTTTCCTCTAGGTCTCTAGAGAGATTAGTGAAAGAAATATGTATTCGCAGTAGCAGCTAGTGGTATTTTAAAGAAAACTATCCTTTTAGCCAATTTCAGTAATTTAGGTATTCATCACTGCCACAGTCAATCTCCATTATGGATTGTTATAACTGGGGTTCTTGACCTGTGTGTATGTATGTGTGATGGACTCCTTTGGCAGTTTGGTAGAACTTATGGACCTGTTCTCAGAATTTTAAAATAGAAGAAAATAAATAAGACTCTCCCCCCCCCACCTCTCTCTCTCTCTCTCTCTCTCTCTCTCTCTCTCTCTCTCTCTCTCTCTCTCTCTCTCTCTCTCTCTCTCTCTCTCCTCTCTCTCTCTCTCCCTCTCTCTCTCTCTCCCTCTCTCTCTCTCTCTCTCTCTCTCTCTCTCTCTCTCTCTCTCTCTCTCTCTCTCTCTCTCTCTCTCTCTCTCTCTCTCTCTCTCTCTCCCTGCATATATACACATATACATCTCTATGGATGTCATTTCCCCCTCATCCTCATTGACTGATCCCCTGAAATCTCTGTACCAGTGAGTAGTGGAAAGGCAATGGCAGGGGAGAGATGTTTTGCTCAATAGCACAGGAAGTGGGAATGTAGTTTTCATGAGTCTCCTTGTTAAAAATGGAAAAGGTATCATTTTGAAAGTCAGCAAACCTGGGTTCAAGGCCCACCTTAGTCACTAACCTAGGGAACAAGTCAATTAACCATTTTGTTTCTTCATTTCCCCATTTGTAAAAAAAAGAGGGGATACTAATCTCTGCCTTAGCTTCTTCATAGGGTTGTTGTGGGGTTCTGCAAAGATATGTAAATGAGCTTCTTAATTGAAAAATATTAGGTACCATTTCTTTAGTTAATCCCAACCCTCCCAGGGTGACAACCTTTGTGCTCCACTAGTATCCTCTCAATGTCAAGAGAGAGGGAAGGAGATATCTAGCACACGTAGTGGGATCTCTTGTGGCAAACTTCTGGGAAGATGTTCCCAAGGATGTCAAAGAACAGGCTGGCCTGGAAGGATCACACTATGCAACACCTGAGGCAATCAATAGATTGTGAGCTATAAAAAAGATTGTTTTCTGTTTTTGTCTTTGTAATTCCAAGCACCTAGCACTGGGCCTACCACATTATTAAAGCCTGTTGATTAATTAGTGAGATCATAGATCCAATTCGAGCACTTGACTATCTGAGAAATTATATTTAATGCTGTATCATTTGATTTCTAATATTAATTTGTAATGCTGTTTTTCCTGACTAAGCTTACAAGAGCTTAGTCTGACAGTCCTAGAAATGTCCTTGCATTCCTTGCTCTGAAACATCTTCTAAAACTGTGAAGATTGGGATTGAGAATTTGAGTTCTATTCTCTCCATAAACAGGAATTGACCATCCCCCAAGGTTGCAGGGCAGAGGAGCCTGTGTTCTTGGGCTGCTTATTGATGTGTTGAGCATTTGGTTTATAGAGGAGAAAGCTTAACCGGAAGGAGGTGGATCTTTCCATGATTCCCCACAACCAACATGGAGTAATTGGGGAGGGGCTGAGAAATATTAGCCTACCTTCTCATTAGGTATTCACCAATTAGAGATGTCTTTTGTTATTCAAAGGAAGGCTAAATAATAAGCTGTCAGTTGTATTTAAATGATCCAGGATCCTGCATTGTTTGTTTTTGATCACTGAGAGAGATCAATGACCACCAGTTTATTAACTTTTATCAGCCTAATCAATAAACTTACTCTTCACTGTGGGAGTAGAAACTCAGAGGAAAAACAACTGCTTGATCACATGGGTCGATGGGGATATGATTGGGGATGTGGACTCTAAAGGATCACCCTAGTGCAAATATTAATAATAAGGAAATAGGTCTAGATCAGACACATGTAAAACCCAGTGGAACTGCTCATTGGCCACAGGGGAGGAGGGAAGAAGGGAGGGAAAAAACATGAGTCATGTAACATGGAAAAATTTTCTAAATTAATTAATTAAATAAAAATTTAAATTAATAAATACATTTACTTTTCATGCCCCAAATATCTCTGCATTTTATTCACCACAAAAGCAAGAACCTCTCAAGTTTTTATTGTCTATATAAGACTGGAGAGCATAATGGATATGATGGTCCCCAAGTTGGAGTCAAAGCAAAGCCACCCCAAAACTTTGTTACCTTGTTACAAGGATCCTTCCCACCCCTACTCCCAATTCTCTTTGAGGCTAAAATAGTATCTCCCACGGGGGGGGGGGGGGGGGAAGGGGGGACCGTGTAAACTAGTCACATTGATACCCTTTCTTCTCTTTGATATGATTTCCTTTTTTAAAAGATTCAACTTCTGTAAATCTAATTCCTCCTCCAACTGCTATGCCAATAATCCCCAAGCAACCAGGAAGACCTCAGAAATAAAAGTATAATACTTCCTTCAATCAGAAGTTGCTATTCTTTTTTTTAACCCTTACCTTCCATCTTAGAATCAATATTACGTATTGATTCCAAGACAGAAGATTGCCCAGGGTCACACAGCTAGAAGTGTATGAGGCCAGATTTGAACCTAAGACCTCCCGTCTTTAGGCCTGGCTCTCAATCCACTGAGCCACACACCTGCTGCCCCCCTACCCCCACGGAGTTGCTATTCTTATGGGATAAAGGAGGAAATATTAACTAAATGACAGGTGGATACAGAACTGTTTCAGTAGCAAGATACAAAGAGTATCCATTAGTCAACTTGAAGGAGAAACTAATAGAGTACCCCAGACATCTGAGTTGGCTCTATGCTATTTAACAGTTTTTTTCAACTACCTGGATAAGTTATAGATGACATGTTTATCAAATTAGCTGGTGCCATATTTGTACAAATTTGCCCCAAGCTAGGAAGGAGCATTATCATAACTGCAAGATAGTCAGGAGTCAAAGAGCTCTCAAAAGCCTAGAATGTTGAGCTAAATCTAAGAAGAGGAAATGTAATGTGGACAAATGTACATTTGTATACCTGGGTTCAAAAATTCACAATTATAAGAGATGGAGGCATGCCTAGGTAGCAGTTCATTTGAAGAAAAAATCTGGGAATTTCGGTTGACTAAAAGTTTCATGTCAGCAGTGTGTCATGGCATCCATAAAAGCTAATGTTATCTTAGTAAAAGACATAGTTTCTAGAACTTGAGAGGTGACAGTCCTGCTGTATTCTACACTAGTCAGAACATAGCTGGAATATGGTGTTCAGTGTAGGTAGGGAAAGGGACCACCGCACTAATAATCTGCAGTAACACACAGTTTGATTAGATTTAAGGAAGAGCTTCTGTATAGTAAGAGCTGTCTTTAGGAAATTAGACCAGAGGCCCAATGAGAAAGTCTCTTGTTTCTGGAGAGCCTACCATGTGCCTGGCAGCACTGTTCTTTTTTTTTTTTTAAACCCTTACCTTCCGTCTTGAAGTCAATACTGTGTATTGGCTACAAGGCAGAAGAGTGGTAAGGGTCAAGTGACTTGCCCAGGGTCACACAGCTGGGAAGTATCTGAGGTCAGATTTGAACCTAGGACCTCCCGTCTCTAGGGCTGGCTCTCAATCCACTGAGCTACCCAGCTGCCCCCAGCACTGTTCTAAAGAGTGAGACAGGAGGGTTCATGGAATTTGTGTGTTGCCCCTACAAATGTTTATCCCAGTTTCGGCCATCTGGGCAGAGCCTTTCAGGGCCTGGACACTGTCATGGGTGACGCATGCACCTTATGCTCTCGAGGGGCCCTCCAAACCCATCCCCCTTTCCATCTCAGAAGGAGGAGAGGCTACTGGCTGGCCAGCCTGCAGAGGGTGGAATGCAGTCTCTGGGCTCTCAGTGTTGCACTGCTTACGTTTTGTTTCTAGGTTTTGTTGTAGCAACCACGGAGGGGAGGCCAGGTATCCCTCCCGGACAGAGAGGCCCAGGGACCATACTCTGACATCTGGCCCAGAGACCCAACGCACTGCACATTTTGTAACCACTCCAGGCTCCTCAAACTTCCAAAAGAAGAGTGGCGTGAGGAACCTGAGCCCTCACTCTCTCATGTCTCTCTGCTGCCTGTCTGCTCAGAGTCTCACATCTAGAATTTGGCCCACAGTGCTGGCCCAACACTCCTAGAGTGCCTGCCAGGGAGCTGACCCTTGTTTTCTCTTTACTAAGAGTGGGAGGGAAGAAGGAACAGCAGGTACTTGAGTCATAGGCCAGAGCCAGAGGTTAGAGAATTCTGAGGCCAGCCCGCCCAATCTCTTCCTTTTGCAGAGGAGGAAACTGAAGCTCAGGGAATTTAATTGACTGGCCTCAGGTCACAAGGATGGCAAGTAGCAAAACTGGAACTTGAAGCTAAGTCTTCTGATTCGCTTTCTGATAGCCCACACTGCCAGCCTTAGGCTAAAACCATCTCCCAGTCTAGGGCCTGGGCTCTTAAGGATCATCCCAGCTGGCTTTGAGAAGCTTTTCTCCTATTTCCAAATGCTAGACCATATTCTTTACTGCGTTGATCATCCTGCTCTCATCCAACCAATTTCCCTTTGCCCATCTGCTCACTCAATCTAAAGTTCTCCCCTTCCTGAGCTTCCTCTAAAATTTCACTTCTGAAAGAGGAGCTTCACAATCAGGTTGTTAGGATGAGAGGATATGTGGGAGTGACCAGGTTGGGCCTCAAGAGACTGCAAGCCATCCCAGTCTCTTAAATCCTCATAGAGAAGGCCTCCCCACCACCCCCACCGGCCACCAGACTGACCTGTTAGCCTCCGCTCCCTTGCCCTCTTCCAGAACACTTCCCAGGCTCTGTTGGTGGAATCCTTGATATGCTCACTGAAGGCTCTCCGGAGCTGAGAGGGTCCTCGAAACCCCACCCCGGTCCCTCTAGCCCAGAGGAACTCCATCTAGGGAAGGGGTGGGGGATGAGGATACAAAGAAGTCCTGATCCCCTCAGAGAAACTTCCTCAGCCCAAGTCCTGCACTCCTGGCTCCCTCCCTTCCAGCTGGATGGTGTGTGAGGCTCTGGAGGAGATGTCTGCAGATGATTAGTTAACACCCCTTTTGGGGAGAGAGAATGAGGGAGTGAGAGCAACTCCTTCCAAACTGCTGAGGTCAGGCTGAGCTGAGAAGGAAGTGGCTGCCCACTTGGGTCTCAAAGCCCCAGAGTACACACCGTACACTGTGTCAACAAGCCAGCCCTTCATCCCCTGTACAGAACAGAAAAGTGGGGATCCCCACGACAGGATTCCTTGGGGGAGAGGAATGACTGCTCTGTGAAGCCACTCCCCACCCTACACACACACTCTCTCTGTGTCTGTCTGTCTGTCCCCATCTGCCTCTCTCTGTCTCTGTCTCTGTCTCTGTCTCTGTCTCTGTCTCTGTCTCTGTCTTTCTCCCTCCCTCATTCCCCTCTCAGACCCTCCCTTTACTTAATCAGCATCTAAGCTCTTTACCCACTCAAGTCTTATCCATTCACTTTTCCATTGCTTGTGGGTACTTCTGTAATTTTCTCTGCTTCTAAGATTTGTGGGAGTCAGGAATAAAAAGCACTCATCACTTCTATTGTTTTTGGTCTTAGGGGGTCCCCACATTCTCCAAGAACCCATTATATTCATCTATCACTTCTTTTCCTGCTTATTCAACTTAATTCTTATTCTTAGTGCCATCACTCTTGATCAGGCCATCATTGTCTGGACTATTGCAACACTGTCCTTGCTACTTGCCTTTCTTCAAGGTCTCCATTCTCCAACCCAATTGTCTACATGACTTCATGGTGACTCAGAGTTTAAAGTGATATAGAGCTTTACAACTATAGAACCCAGGGACAGCTAGGTGGTTCAGTGGACTGAGAGCCAGGCCTGGAAAAGGGAGGTCCTGGGTTCAAATGTGACCTCAAATACTTATAGACTGAGTAATCCTAAACAAGTTACTTAACCCCAACTGCCTAGCCCTTACAGTTCTTTTGCCTTGAACTAATATATAACATTGATTCTAAGATGGAAGGTAAGGGTTTAAAATACATTCATCTATCTCTATCTAGAGAGAGAGAGAAAGAAAGAGAGAGAGAAAAAGAGAGAGAGAGAGAGAAAACCCTTTCATATCTGAATCCATCTTGACAGGGGCTCACTTTCTCCCAAGGTAGCTTATTTCATTGTTTTTTTTATTTTTTTTTGTTTTTAGTTTAGTTTAGTTTTTTTTTTTTAATTTTATAGTATTTTATTTGATCATTTCCATGCATTTTTCATTAAAGGCAAAGATCATTTTCTTTTCCTCCCCCCCACACCCCCCCGTGGCCGACGTGTGATTCCACTGGTATCATATGTGTTCTTGACTTGCACCCATTGCCATGTTGTTAGTATTTGCATCAGAGTGTTGGCTCAGAGTCTTTCCTCTGTCATGTCCCCTCAGCCATTGTAGTCAGGCAGTTGCTTTTCCTTGGTGTTTCTACTCTCTCAGTTTGTCCTCTGCTTTTGGATAGTGTTTTTTTTCTCCTTGATCCCTGCAGATTGTGCAGGGACATTACACCACCACTAATGGAGAAGTCCATTACGTTCGATGATACCACAGTGTGTTTGTCTCTGTGTACAATGTTCTCCTGGTTCTGCTCCTCTCGCTCTGCATCACTTCCTGGAGGTTGTTCCAGTTCACATGGAATTCCTCCACTTTATTGTTCCTTTGAGCACAATAGTATTCCATCACCAACATATACCACAATTTGTTCAGCCATTCCCCAATTGATGGGCATCCCCTCATTTTCCAATTTTTGGCCACCACAAAGAGCGCAGCTATGAATATTTTTGTACAAGTCTTTTTGTCCATTATCTCTTTGGGGTACAAACCCAGCAGTGCTATGGCTGGATCAAAGGGTAGACATTCTTTTATCGCCCTTTGTGCATAGTTCCAAATTGCCCTCCAGAATGGCTGGATCAGTTCACAACTCCACCAGCAATGAATTAATGTCCCTACTTCGCCACATCCCCTCCAGCATTCATTACTTTCCATAACTGTCATGTTAGCCAATCTGCTAGGTGTGAGGTGATACCTCAGAGTTGTTTTGATTTGCATCTCTCTGATTATAAGAGATGTGGAGCACTTCTTCATGTGCTTGTTAATAGTTTTGATTTCTTTATCTGAAAACTGTCTATCCATGTCCCTTGCCCATTTATCAATTGGGGAATGGCTTGATTTTTTGTACAATTGATTTAGCTCTTTATAAATTTGAGTAATTAAACCTTTGTCAGAGGTTTTTATGAAGATTTTTTCCCAATTTGTTGTTTTCCTTCTGATTTTAGTTACATTGCTTTTGTTTGTACAAAAGCCTTTTAATTTGATGTAGTCGAAATTATTTATTTTACATTTTGTGATTCTCTCTATGTCTTGCTTGGTTTTAAAGTCTTTCCCTTCCCAAAGGTCTGACATGTATACTATTCTGTGTTTACCCAATTTACTTATGGTTTCCTTCTTTATGTTTAAGTCTTTCACCCATTTTGAATTTATCTTGGTGTAGGGTGTGAGGTGTTGATCAATTCCTAATCTCTCCCACACTGTCTTCCAATTTTCCCAGCAGTTCTTATCAAATAGTGAATTTTTGTCCCAAGACCTGGGATCTTTGGGTTTATCATATACTATCTGGCTGAGGTCGCTTTCCCCCAGTCTATTCCACTGATCCTCCTTTCTGTCTCTTAGCCAGTACCAAATTGTTTTGATGACTGCTGCTTTGTAATATAGTTTGAGGTCTGGGACTGCTAGGCCCCCCTCATTAGTGTTTTTTTTCATTATTTCCCTGGATATCCTTGATCTTTTGTTATTCCAAATGAACTTTGTTATGCTTTTTTCCAAATCAGTAAAGAAATTTTTTGGGAGTTCCATGGGTATGGCACTAAATAGATAAATAAGTTTGGGCAGGATAGTCATTTTTATTATGTTGGCTCATCCTACCCATGAGCAGTTAATGTTTTTCCAATTGCTCAAGTCTAGTTTTAGTTGTGTGGCGAGTGTTTTGTAGTTGTGTTCATATAGTTCCTGTGTTTGTCTTGGGAGGTAGATTCCTAGGTATTTTATTTTGTCTAAGGTGATTTTGAATGGGATTTCTCTTTCTAGTTTTTGCTGCTGAGCTGTGTTGGAGATATATAGAAAAGCTGATGACTTATGTGGGTTTATTTTGTATCCTGCAACTTTGCTAAAGTTGTTGATTATTTCAATTAGCTTTTTGGTTGAATCTCTAGGATTCTTTAAGTAGACCATCATGTCATCTGCAAAAAGTGATAACTTGGTCTCCTCCTTGCCTATTTTGATGCCTTCAATTTCTTTTTCTTCTCTAATTGCTACTGCTAGTGTTTCTAGTACGATGTCAAATAATAGAGGTGATAATGGGCATCCTTGTTTCACTCCTGATCTTATTGGGAATGCATCTAGTTTATCCCCATTGCAAATGATATTAGCTGATGGTTTTAGATATATACTGTTTATTATTTTTAGGAATGACCCTTCTATTCCTATGCTTTCTAGTGTTTTTTTTCTTTTTTTATAGTATTTTATTTGATCATTTCCATGCATTTTTCATTAAAGACAAAGATCATTTTCTTTTCCTCCCTCCCACCCCCCGTGGCCGACGTGTGATTCCACTGGTATCATATGTGTTCTTGACTTGAACCCATTGCCATGTTGTTAGTATTTGCATCAGAGTGTTCGCTCCGAGTCTTTCCTCTGTCATGTCCCCTCAGCCATTGTAGTCAGGCAGTTGCTTTTCCTTGGTGTTTCTATTCCCTCAGTTTGTCCTCTGCTTTTGGATAGTGTTTTTTTCTCCTTGATCCCTGCAGATTGTGCAGGGACATTACACCACCACTAATGGAGAAGTCCATTACGTTCGATGATACCACAGTGTGTTTGTCTCTGTGTACAATGTTCTCCTGGTTCTGCTCCTCTCGCTCTGCATCACTTCCTGGAGGTTGTTCCAGTTCACATGGAATTCCTCCACTTTATTGTTCCTTTGAGCACAATAGTATTCCATCACCAACATATACCACAATTTGTTCAGCCATTCCCCAATTGATGGGCATCCCCTCATTTTCCAATTTTTGGCCACCACAAAGAGCGCAGCTATGAATATTTTTGTACAAGTCTTTTTGTCCATTATCTCTTTGGGGTACAAACCCAGCAGTGCTATGGCTGGATCAAAGGGTAGACATTCTTTTATCGCCCTTTGTGCATAGTTCCAAATTGCCCTCCAGAATGGCTGGATCAGTTCACAACTCCACCAGCAATGAATTAATGTCCCTACTTTGCCACATCCCCTCCAGCATTCATTACTTTCCATAACTGTCATGTTAGCCAATCTGCTAGGTGTGAGGTGATACCTCAGAGTTGTTTTGATTTGCATCTCTCTGATTATAAGAGATGTGGAGCACTTCTTCATGTGCTTGTTAATAGTTTTGATTTCTTTATCTGAAAACTGTCTATCCATGTCCCTTGCCCATTTATCAATTGGGGAATGGCTTGATTTTTTGTACAATTGATTTAGCTCTTTATAAATTTGAGTAATTAAACCTTTGTCAGAGGTTTTTATGAAGATTTTTTCCCAACTTGTTGTTTTCCTTCTGATTTTAGTTACATTGCTTTTGTTTGTACAAAAGCCTTTTAATTTGATGTAGTCGAAATTATTTATTTTACATTTTGTGATTCTCTCTATGTCTTACTTGGTTTTAAAGTCTTTCCCTTCCCAAAGGTCTGACATGTATACTATTCTGTGTTTACCCAATTTACTTATGGTTTCCTTCTTTATGTTTAAGTCTTTCACCCATTTTGAATTTATCTTGGTGTAGGGTGTGAGGTGTTGATCAATTCCTAGTCTCTCCCACACTGTCTTCCAATTTTCCCAGCAGTTCTTATCAAATAGTGAATTTTTGTCCCAAGACCTGGGATCTTTGGGTTTATCATATACTATCTGGCTGAGGTCGCTTTCCCCCAGTCTATTCCACTGATCCTCCTTTCTGTCTCTTAGCCAGTACCAAATTGTTTTGATGACTGCTGCTTTGTAATATAGTTTGAGGTCTGGGACTGCTAGGCCCCCCTCATTAGTGTTTTTTTTCATTATTTCCCTGGATATCCTTGATCTTTTGTTATTCCAAATGAACTTTGTTATGCTTTTTTCCAAATCAGTAAAGAAATTTTTTGGGAGTTCCATGGGTATGGCACTAAATAGATAAATAAGTTTGGGCAGGATAGTCATTTTTATTATGTTGGCTCGTCCTACCCATGAGCAGTTAATGTTCTAGTGTTTTTAATAGGAATGGGTGTTGTATTTTATCAAAGGCTTTTTCTGCATCTATTGAGATAATCATGTGGTTCTTGTTGGTTTGCTTGTTAATGTGGTCAATTATGTGGATAGTTTTCCTAATATTGAACCAGCCCTGCATCCCTGGTATAAATCCTACTTGATCATGGTGGATGACCCTTCTGATCACTTGCTGAAGTCTTTTTGCTAGTATCCTATTTAAGATTTTTGCATCTATATTCATTAGGGAGATTGGTCTATAGTTTTCTTTCTCTGCTTATTTCATTGTTGGAAAGCTCAAAAGTTGCAAAGGTCTTATGCTGAACTAAAATTTGCTTCCCTGTGACTTCTATCCATGAGGTCTACTTTTTCCTCTCTGAAGCCAGTTAGGACAGGTCTAAGGTCACTTCCACATGAACTACTATCAAACATGTGGGTTTGCTCTCATGTCTCTCCTTATTTTTCCCTTTCCAAGGCAGAGCATCCTCACTAACTTCAACCATTACAAATATACTATGGTTTCTATACCCTTCACTATCTTGGTCCCCAGCTCTGAATAGGAGACAGTGGTATGATGAAAAGCACACTGGACTGTGGTGGATTCAGAAGACTTGGGTTCAAATCCCACCTTTTATACTTGTCAGAGTGACTTTAGACAAGTCACTTAACCTCCCTGGACCTCAATTGCTTCATCTTAAAGTAAGGGTGTTGAATTTAGATGGCCTCCAAGATGAATCCTTTATAGCTCTCAACCTATGATTCTGCTCTACATTTTCAATGTCTCTTCCTAAAGTGCTTCGATGTGGTCTAACCATCACAGAGTTCAGTACAGTGGTACTGTTATAGTTCTCAATCTAAACAATATACATATATTAATAATTTAGTCTAATACCACATTATGATTTTTGTTTGTTTCATGGTCATGGCATAGTATTAATAATAGTGAACTTAGGGGCAAATATCCTGCAATTCCTAGCCTCGGCCACAAAAGAAGACTTATTTCTCAAGATACAGTTCTTTGTATTTTTCACCTTAACTGCTACTAAATCATATCTCCTCCATCCTCTATTTGATTATTTGAACCTAAGCACCAGGCTTCACTTTTATCACCATTAAATTTTTCTTCCTTGCTCTCAAAATCATTCTTTAGGTTCTAGCTAAAATCCCATCTTCTGTGAGAAGCCTTTCTTGGTCTCATTTAATGCGATTGTTTCCCTATGAGATTATATCTAATTTATTATATATATATACAAATTATTATTATTATATATGTACAAAGGTAGATAGGCATATCTCTCCATATCTTGTTTGTACATACTTGTTTGTACACTCTGTCCCCATTATATAGATACATATATAATTATGTACTCTATACGCATATTTTGCCTTTCCTTGTATCTTCAGTACTTAGCAAAGGGTCTGACACATAGTGGGTGTTTAAAAATGTTTATAGATTGATTTGATGACCTCCTCAGACCATCATTCCCTCTTGCCTGGATTACAACAGTCTTCCTGCCCCAAGTCTCCCCCCCCCACTCCAGTACACTCCAAGAAATCCCACGCCTAGCTGCTAAGTGCTTTTCCTTAAATGCAGCCCTAACCAGGTGATTCCGCTATTCCATCAATTTCAGTGGCTTCCTATTATAGTAGGATCTTGTTCTATGCAACCAGGACATTCCAAGATCCTTCACATAAGCTGAATATCACGCATAATAGCAAATGCCATTATTTAATGAGTATTTCTTATACAAACATACCGAGGCACTTCACACTTCTCTTAGGCTTGTCAGAACTCCCAGCATCACTACTCTTGTACTTTGGGGACATTATTAACAACTAAATAATGTTAATGGAACAGAGAGGCACTGCTCTGACTCAGACAGGACTTGTTACAAGGGAGAACTCAGGACAATAACTTATGGGGGGCTGATGTTTAGCAAAAAACAATGTAATGACTCATACTGACGCTTTTCAGAGCAAGCATGAGTGTGATTGGGCAGACTGCTAAGAGACTTTGTGCTCCCTGGGAAAATGGCATGAATTTAACCCATAATTGAAAAGTTTTATTTATATATTTTCTGCTTTAATTTTTTTTATTGCCAATCACACACCCTGAATTTGCATATATTGAGCTCGTGTAAAATAAGATCCTTCTGTACCTCTAGGATAAAATGTAAACTCTTCTGTTTAGCTTTTCAAGCCTTTCACGATTTGGCCTCTTATCATTTTTCCAGACTCATTAGCCTTTATTGCCTATCTAGAAATCTGCAATCTAATCAAACTGGCCATCGCTCATTTTTTTCCATGCACTTTCCTCTATTTCCCATCTCATTGCATCTGCACAGTGCCCCATGCCTGGAATGCCCGGCCTTTTTGCCTCTGCACCTAGAATCCCTCCCTTCCTCGAAGGTGAAGAATAAGCAAGGTTTGGGACAGCTGGAAAGGCTTCTAATAGTTCCTTAAAGGTGGTACGTTTCCTTCTGGTCTGGGTATTCCCAACTTCTAAGACAGTGCTTTGTGCGTAGCAGACAGTACATGTCATTGAATAAATTGCATTGAACAACACAGGAATCCTTGTCTGCCTTCTTCCCCCTCAACTATAGCTCTCATTTGCCTAAGAACAAAACAGCTGGGACCCTAAAATTTTAGGGGATTCATTGAGCTATTGACAACACTCTGGGTCTTTTCTGGAGAAGTTAGGGGCACCCCCTAGAAATAATGGTCATATCTTACCAAAAAAACTTTAAATCTCCCATCCACATGGGCTGCAGAGGTTGTCTAGTGCAACCCATACCTGAAGAAACATGCTCGTCTCGAATTGATATGACACGTTCAATTTTTCTAAGTAATCTGCCTTTGCTGTATCATTTTATCTTCCCCCACAACCTTGAAGGGAGGCATGGCATTTATTATTATCTCCATTTTACTGATGAGGAAACAGGCTCAGACAAGTAATGTAGTTGCCCCAGTGCTTTACTAGGAGAACTGGGATAAGAACCAGGCTTCCCAATTCCTATTCTCCAAGTTCCTCTTTCCTTAGATTTCCTGATGATAATAATCATAACAATAACATGTATGCAAACATATGTGTGCCTAAATATATACACTTTTATATATGAGAGAGAGAGTAAGAGAGAGCACTCAATATGTGCCCAGGCACTGTGCTAAGCACTTTACAGTGGCTACAACTCATTTGATCCTCACAACAACCTTGGAATGTTGGTGCTATCATTTCCCCTGGTTTACAGATAAAGAAACTGAGGCAAATGGGGGTTAGGTGACTTATCCAAGGTCACACAGCTAGGAAATAATTGAGAATAGATTTTAACTCAGGTCTTCCTGACTCCAGGTCTGGCACTCTGGGCCACTTAGCTACCCTCAGCTATACCATAATGTTGTTGCACCTGACACAGTTGTAAATCTTCCCACACAACCACTCCTCTTCCCTGGAGACCACCCATCAATGGAATCATATGTGAGGGTTGGAAGCTCTGAGCAATGAATGACTGGCAGGCTTGTCTTCCTGCCTCTCTCTTTACCCTTAGCTGACTCACAAAACCTCCTTGGCCCCTTGGTTTCTCCAGCTGTTGAAAGGATAAAAAAAAACTGTTTACTCCTGGCCAAGTAGGGGTGGGAGTGGGGCCCAAGTAGGGAAGGAATGCTGAGGTTCCATTAGGAACTTTTCCCAGAAGGGGCAGTGAGAAGACCAAAGGCGATTCTTTGGGTTGAGTGGGAGCAAGTGTTAGACTTGTTCTTACAGAGTAACCCCCTGTAAGGGAAATCCTGTTGGGGTGAGAGTTTGGGGGAGAGGGCAGCAGGGCCAATAAGAGGGCAAGGCAACAGCTGGGAGAGGAAAAGTCAAGGATGTAAAAATTAAATTAATTCTCAACCACTCAGCAGTGTTATTCAGCCCAGATTCCAGTATCTCCATAGCGCAGGTCCCCAGACCACGAGTTATTTGTCCTGGAAAGGATTCATGGATTCCCACAAAGCCATTGTCCTGCTTCCATTGTAAACAAGCTGCTAGCCTTAAATGAGGCCATGTCATGAAATATCAGTGAGAAATAAATAAATCAAAGAAAGGAACCCGATTATCAGCTAATCTATCCCATATGCTGAGGTGTGGGGAGAAGAACTGGGTGGTGGGAGAAGACAGCAACAGAGTAGGAGACCTAGAGCTCCTCTGATTTTGCAGGGCAAAATTTGGAACATTTGTACTTTGTCCCACTCATGATAAGACGAGTCCAAGTGTGTGGAAACTAGCTGCTTTGATGCCTGGTGTTTGCCCTGACATAAGCCAGCTGGAGTTGGGGGGGAAATGGGTAGGCATGATCAGGAGACACAATTGAGTGACATCAGCTGTGTGGGGCCCCAGGAATTCCGCCAGCGTCTTATCGATGAGGGTTAGATTTTCCATAAGAACACTGGAATTCTGCCCTTGTCTCATACGCTAGGGACGGGGCAGGGGCCACAGATATCTCCTAGGACATGTACCCAGGAATGCGCTGGGCCCCTCCTAATAAATAAGCTCCTTTGTCATTTGGGAACTCACTGCCTTCCATCAAATATCATCATCTTCAGGTTATCTAGGGGGCAGATAAAACACAAAGAGCTTGGTTCTCTGCTAGGTGAACTACCTTCAGCCACTTTTTAATTGAAGACAGCTTCTTCCCTGCCCAGTCAGGGGAATTCAAACCAGCGTGATCGCAGTTGGGGCCAGACAAAACATGAAAGGTTGATTTACTTACCACCAAACCCCCCAAACGTGTGAGGCACCCTGAAGCTTTGGATTGTCCATTCTGCTAGCCCCACAACCAAGTCACCTATGAAGGCTATAGAGCCATGGCCAGAGGCGAAAGAAAGATCCTGGAATGGGTTTTGAGATGCCTCCTTCTTCCCATGTTGGTCTGAAGCTCAAAATGAGCCAATTTGTACAGCACTCCTATCTCAGGTATAAATGCCAGGATTCCTACTGGGCTCCTTGCTCTCAGGTAACTGGTTGGCCAGGGAGGGGTCAGATGAATAAAAGTCAAGTCCAGAGCAAACATTCCTGACTGGGTTGGAGCCTGGCTGGTATTCTGCAGTACAGATGCTGTAGATTTTGCCAAAGGCAGCAAACAATTATTCTGGTTCTCCCAAAAAACTCTGAGTACTGTAACCCTCCCCAGCCCACTGGTCCTTCCACAATCCCCTTCTCTGGGAAGCCTGAACAGATGATTTCAGGCAATAGCAAGCTTTTGCTATAGGTGCACCTTAGGTGGACCCTCACATTGCACATTATTTGGGCACTTTGTTGTATTTTTGCCTTGCATTGTTTTTTTCAATTGTTCCCTGAATTTGGTGCCATAAAAAGGGCTGAGTTTGGAATACTGGTTTGTAATTGCAAAGGTCCTGAGTTGGAATCCTAGTGGCATCATTTCACTGCTTACTTGCGTGATGTGATGTTGATAAGTTACTTACCCTTTCTAGACATCCATTTCCTCATCTGTAACAAGGGGAGTGTGGGGTAGAACTAGAAAAACTCAAAAGTCCCTCCTAGCTATTAGTTGATTTATGAGTATAAGAGAATGGTGGGTGAACATTGAAAAGCTCCTCCCAGATCCATTATTTAAGGAGGAAGGGACCCAGGACACCCCACTTCATCACTTTCCACCTGGCTGCTCCCCTGATCTTCACCATTGTCTACAGAAACTCATCTTCCTTAGAGATCAAAACAACTGAAACTCCTGCCTCCTCAGTCCCCCTTTTCCCTTTGGGCCCCTTCCTTTCTCAGATTTGAGAGAGTGGTGAGTTGGTCACCAGAGAACTCCTCCTAGATCCTCTATTTAAGGAGTGGTTTAGGGCAGACAACTCATATTTCTCACTTGGTCTGTCACTCCCCTCCTCTCTGCCCTCCTCACTTTTTTAGCTTCTATTTAGGTGATGTCTTCCATCAATAGGTTGTAATCTTTGAGGGAAGGGTCTGTCTTTGGTCTTTGTAGCCCTAGAACTTAGCACAGTGCCTGGGTGGTGTGGTGTGGATAATAAACATTTATTGACTGACTGATCAGCAATCAGCAATCTTTCAGAAGAAAAAAGAACTTATGATTCACTTTAAAGTTCAATCTACATAACATTTTTCTATCACTTTCTAAAAATCTAGATAATCAACAAAAAATAAAGCTCTGATTTTGTAGCATTTGCTGGTTTCCATAGTATAAATGCTACAGTGAAAATTCAGCAATCTTACAGCATGTGAAACTTGGCCCCAGCAAATCCCGGATTTTCCCCAGTGGAACTGTGAGATTCTTGATGTTCTGGGCCATATTCTTTGAAATTCACAATAGGATATGGCTGATGAGTTTAGATGAATTGTTGCATTTCATTCTCATGTCACCCTCAAGTCTCAGGTCAGCAATCCTCATCTGGTGCAGTTATCTTTACTTTGGCCCTCCCATCAGAAATCGGCTATGAAATACTGATTATCACCATTTGTTGAAAGATCTAACTAAGGCAGAGAGAAGCCTTGCTCTCTCCCATCCATGGCATTCAAGGAGCTTGCATGGACAGTGTTAGAAGTTGACAGGTGCATAAGCAAAATCACCTCCACCTTATATGGATTGTCTTTCTCAGTGGTCTTGGCTGAGTTAAGGGAAACTTGAGCTGGACCCGAACAGAGATCTGGAGCTGGATGATCTGGGCAGGAAGTTCTAGGGCTATTCTAAAAAGGGAAGTGGCTTTCAAAGCCATCCCTGAAAGGCACAAGTGCTTTTCAAATGAATGAACAGGTAAATGAATATAAGGCTGAAGCAAACTCCACTGTGTGCTACTCCCTACTACCAGCATTTTTATCTGGTAAATAGTTCCCAGCTTTTTTGAGTAGAGGACCCCCTTCCATTACAAAATAATTTATTAATGCTTCTTTCTTTTATTTACATACCACTGATTTCTGAATATGTCCCCAACCCCCTTACTCATGGATCCTTCCCTTGTAACAAAAAATGAAATGAAAAAATCAAATAATTCATCAAAACCAGTCAGTGTGGGGGCAGCTGGGTAGCTGGGTAGCTCAGTGGATTGAGAGTCAGGCTCAGAGACAGGAGGTCCTGGGTTCAAATCTGGCCTCAGACACTTCCTAGCTGTGTGACCTTGGGCAAGTCACTTGACCCCCATTGCCTAGCCCTTACCACTCTTCTGCCTTGGAGTGACTCCAAGATGGAAGGTAAGAGTTTTAAAAACAAACAAAAAAACCCAGTCAATGCAAAGGTCATATCTGGTAACATCCCATATACATAGTCCCACATCTTTCAATAAAAGAAGCACGTTGTCTGTCTCTTAAACCCAAGCTTGGTAATTATGATTATATAGCATTCTTTGGTTTTAGAGTTGTCTTCATTTACTTTTGGAAATTCAGTATGCATATTAGTTTCTTGACTCTTCTTACTTCAGTGTATTGATTTATATTTCTCGTGTTTCTTTGAATTCTTCACATTGGTCATTTCTGGCAGGGCAATATTTCATTCAGGTACCAACATTTGTTTAACCATTTCCCAATAGAAAGACACTTAATTTGTTCCTGGTTCTTAGGATCCTTGAAAAAAAAAACCTATGGACCTTCACATAGCACTTACACTACTAGCATTTGCTGATAGAGAAAATACATCATGACCAAATTCTAATATGAATTCAGTTTTTTTAATATTTTTAATATTTTATATCAGATCTGTGATTTCTTGGTATAGAGAACTCCCAGGAAGGAAACTCCCTCTACCAATACAAATTAGTGCCTAGTCTACAATTTATAGAATTTCTGGTCACAGAGGCTTGTCAGAAGCACTGAGAGATTAAATGACATGTATATGCATAAAAGTATGCTTTTCTACATATATAGTCAGTAGATATCCAAGGCAGTACATGAACCTGGGAATTCCTGATTTCTAGACCACTGTCCACTAAGCCAACAGGACTCCTCAGTTATGCTTTTTAAAATTTACTATTTATTTTAAACCCCTTAATTTCTGTCTTAGTAAGAAACCCAAGACAGAAGAATGGCAATGACTAGTCAATTGGGGTTAAGAAACTTGCCTTGGGACCCACAGCTAGAAAGTGTCTGAGGCCAAAAGTGAACCCAAACCCCCCCAGCTCCATGCCTGATCTTTTATCTACCTAGCTGCCCCCAGTAATGCTTTTTAAATGAGTTTTCATTTTACTAATGACAACAGAATCCACATACATTTGAAAACCAGTTTGAAACTGTTTTCAAGTGACTTAGCCAAGGTTACAAAGTCAGTAGGTATTAGAGGCAAAGCTTGAACCAAGGTTTTCCTAACTCCCAGTTGCCCTTGTATCTGTTTATCATTATTATCTCCCTTAGTAGAAGAAAATCTCCTTGAAGGTAGAGGTTGAGTTTTATTCATCTTTGTAATTCTGTTCTTGCCTTACCACCACTTCCCAGCACCAATTACAGGACTTGGTGAAACAGCTGAAACATTTGAAAAATATTTATATAGATATTGTTGTATGGCTGTGAGTAATGGAACACTACGCAGTCTTCAAGGATTTAAGAAAATGAGAAAGAAATAAGAAAACAGAGAAAGAACAGAGAGGAACATGACAAGTATGAGGAAGTTACTGTATTATATAATAAACGAGGAACTTCAATGAAGAACAAGAATAATGAATATTAGGGAAATGTATGAACCAAAAATAACGTGACTTGGTCACCTGGTGGGAGTAAGGAATGCACAATCCATGTGCTCCACTGGTATTTTCAGAATGTCAGGAGATCCGGAGGCCTATAGCATGGTGGATGAACCCCCTATAGTAGATTTATGGAAGGACATAGACAGGAGTTTCACAGAATGAGCAAGAATGGATGACTCATGACTGTATCATTGGAGAGGACATCCACACTGAGGAAATCATGGATCCATTTAAGTAATATAGGGCTGTCAGTCAACCCACATGTGCCAGGCATTCCAATAAATACTGAGAATAGGAAAAAAAAAAGGCAAAAATGGCACCTCCCATTTCCTCTTGGAGCTTACAACCTGAAAGTGAAGGACAACATGCAAACAACGATGTATAAAGATGAAATACACAGAAAAATCTGGAGGAAATCAATAGACATATTAAGGGGAATAGGGACAGGCTTCTGGTAGAAGGTGGGATTTTACTTGGTACTCAAAGGATGCAAGGGAAGCCGGCAGGAGCTGGAAACAAAGAAGAAGAGAGTCCCGGGCATGGGGATGGCCAAGGAAACACATGGAGTCTATAGATAGAGTGTCTTCTAAGAGGAAAAGCAGGGAGACCAGTGTCACTGGATTATAGAACAGAGTATTATAAGGAGACTGGACAAGGTATGAAAGGCTTTTAATGTCAAACAAAGGATGTTATATTTTAGGTGTTAGGGAACCATTGGAGTTTATTGGGTAGGGGAATGGCATAGTCAGGTGTATACTTTAAGGAGATCACTTTGACAGCAGAGTAGAAGATGGAATGGAGCAAGGAGAGAAACAGGGAGACCCATGCATAGGCTATAACCTCATTAATCCAACATGAGGTGATAAGGGCTTGTACTAGGGTGGTAGCTGTGTTATAGGTGAGAAGGGGACATCTATAGATATCATGAGGGAAAATAGATAGGACTGGGTAACAGATTGGATATGGGGGTAGTGAGGGGATAGAAGTTAAGAGTTTTGGATGATACCTAGGTTTTTACTCCTGGGAGACTAGGAAGGTGGTGGTAGTAGGGAAGTAAGAAAGAGGAAGAAGTTTGTGGGGGGAAAGATAAATTTGGTTTGGGGCATGTTGAGTTTAATGTGTCTATGGGACACCCAGTTCAAGATGTCCAACAGGCCGTAGGAGGTATGAATCTGCAGGCTAGATGAGAAGTAAGGGTGTATAAGTACATTCAAGGATCATCTGTTTGAAATGATAATTGAATCGATGGAAACTGATGAGATTAACAAGAAAAATAGTATAGCAGAAGAAGAATGGATGTGACCTGGATGAAGAGCCAGCAAAGGAAACTGAGATGTCAGAGGGGAACCAAAACAGAGCACAAAAACCTAGAGAAAAGAGAGGATCAAGGAGAATAAGGCTGCAGAGAAGTTAAAAAGAATGAGGACTGAGAAAATATCATTAAATTTGGCAATTAAGAGATCAATGATAACTATTAAAAGAGCAATTTTGCCTAAATGATGAGATTAGAACCAGAGTAGAGATAGAGAGTTAAGAAGAGAGAGGAATAGAAAGAGACACATTGATTATATAAGCCGATGCCTCTCAAGGAGATAATGAAATATAGAGCTAGAAACTGAATTGATATTGGCATAACAGTAAATCTTGGCAAAAATTGGAAATAGATGAGTTTGGGAAACAAGCCACAAGGTTTTCATGAAGGCATTAGAAAATAATTGTTGAGAGAACTTCAATTATCCAGATATATGGTGATGCACTTCTACCCCCAAGACTAAAGCAAATACTTTTTTTTTTCAACAATGAAAATTTTACCTTCTGAAAGATGGAAGTGACAATATAAGTTGGATAATGTCCAGAAGAGGGTGTCTAGAATGATGAAGGGCTTGAGGATCACGACATTGGAGGATCAACTGAAGGAATGGAGATATTTTAACTTACAGAAGGTTTACAAAGGACATGACAACAGTGTTGCAGTGTTTAGGGCATCTAGATGGCTCTGAGAATAAAGTCCCAAGTCTGGAGTCAGAAAGATCTGAATAAAAATCTGGCATCAGAAACTTTGACTCTGCACAAGTCATTTACCTGTTTGCCTTTGTTTTATCATCTATAAAATGAGCTGGAAAAGGGAATGGCAAACCACTCCAGTATCTTTGGCAAGAAAATTCCAAATGGGGTCATGAACAGTTGAACACCTGAACAACTTCCTGAATACTAGCTGCAGGCTAGTAACTCTTGCCCATGATGTGAGGCTTGTTTCTGATTTTTAAATGTTCTAAGTTCATAACTATGCCTTTGGATATGTAGCTATGAAAGGGATCTTGATCTCTCTCTCCTCTCCAAACTCTTATTAAGAGAACAAAAACTCTGTAACAATAAGTTAGAGAGGAAGGATGAGCTCTCAGCATTGTGCCAGGAATGGTTCTCTCTCCTCTTTGGCTCCCAGAGCTGTCCTATGTACCCTCATACCACAAAGAAACATAAGGAAAGGGCCACCTTTTGAGAAACAAAATTAAAACTGTATGGCTTAACTGAATTTGTTAAAAGGACATGATTAGAAATGAATGTCAGTCACACCCAGCTCAAGTTGAACAAGGTGGGGTTGGGAAAGGACTGCCAGTTCCTTGACTTTTTTTCCTCTGCATCAGCTACCAGAATGACCACCTGTAATTAAGACTCTCTCTCTCTCTCTCTCTCTCTCTCTCTCTCTCTCTCTCTCTCTCTCTCTCTCTCTCTCTCTCTCTCTCTCTCTCTCTCTCTCTCTCTCTCTCTCCCTTCTCTCTCTCTCTCTCTCTCTCTCTCTCTCTCTCTCTCTCTCCCTCTCTCCCTTTCTCTCTCTCTCTCTCTCTCTCTCTCTCTCTCTCTCTCTCTCTCTCTCTCTCTCTCTCTCCCTCTCTCTCTCTCTCTCTCTCTCTCTCTCTCTCTCTTTCTCTCTCTCTCTCTCTCTCTCTCTCTCTCTCTCTCTCTTCTCTCTCTCTCTCTCTCTCTCTCTCTCTCATACACACACACACACACAGTTATAGAAAATTCTGCTTGTCCATTTGGAAGTCACTTCTTGAAGTTTGTTATGGGGATCTCTAACTTCAAATCCAATGCTCTTGCCACTGTACACAAAGAGGCTCTATATGTAGACTTAATCATCATCTGCAAAGAAATTATTATTAAATCCATAGGAACTGATAAGATCCTTGAGAAAAATGTAGAGAAGAGGACCCGGGATAGAACTCTGGGGTAACAGCCACACTTGGGGACCAGGATTTGGATGATGAACATCAAATTAAGACTGAGGAGTAGTTAGACAGGTAGAGGCAGCAGTATCATGGAAACCCTGGGAGGAGGACGGTATCCAGGAGGAGGCAGTTGTCAACAGTTTCAGTCATTGCAGATAAGTTAAGAAGGATGAACATTAAGAAAAGACCATGAAAGGGAGTAGCTTGGTGTCTCAGTCAATTGATATCCAAAGCCTAGAGACCAGAGGTCCTGGATTCATTGGCCCCAGACACTTCTTAAATATGTGGCCCTAGGCAAGTCCCTTAAAACCCACCATTGCCTAGACCTTACCACTCTTCCTCAAAAACCAATAAACAGTATTGATTCTAAGATGGAAGGTAAGGGTTAAAAAAGAAAAGAAGAGATCCTTGGATTTTGCAATAGAAAGGTGTTTCAATGGAACGGTGGGGTTAGAAGCCAGATTGCAAGAAGCTAAGGTAAGTGTGCTAAGTTACACAGTAGCAACAGAGGTAGAAAGCTTTTTCAAGGAGTTTAATTGTGAAAAAGAGAGATATAGGAAAGTAGCTTAAGGAGGAGGGTTTTAGAGTCAAGTTGAGGTTTTTTTAAAGATGGAACAGATGTGGGCATGTTGATAGAGTAGAAATGATTAAATAATCCAGGGCTGGGGAACTATAGAGTTGAAAAGAACTTCCGAGATCTCTTATTTCAATATTTCCCAATTGACCACCAAATCACACCTTTATGAAATTGAAAAAAAATAGTCTAAGTGAATTAAAATATTCTGAAGGTTAAAGGGGAAAGGGTCAGGGAAATGTAGAATTTTGAAATTGTTTTTCAAATTCCTCACTAATGCAATAGTATTACACACATATATACATATAATTTTAGATTTCAGAAGGAAAAATATTGTCAAAATATAGTTTTCTCATGGAACTCCACATCATATTGCAAAACTCCCATAGAGCAGTTTGGGAAATACTCTTCTTTCTATATTTTAGATGATTTTTTTGTGATCCTCTCTATGGAAAGGAAGATGGATTAGATTACTTTTCAGCATCCCAGTCACTCAGAAAATTGTGATTTTATATGCCTTTGATATGAAGAGATCTTATTGTAGAATCATAGGGAAAAAAAGAAATTATCTAGTTTAACACCCTCATTTTACAGACTAGGAAACTTAAGTGAATTTTCCAGTGTCTCAGAAGTAGAAGGCCAGAGTTGGATTCAAACCAACTTCTGAACAGATACAATCCAAACTAAGGACATTTGACTTGCAATCTAGTGCTTTTTCACTCTCCCTTCATTTGGGATTTGAATTTTGGCTCTGAGCTGTCCCATCACCACTTTCCCCCCCTAGATGAAGGCAAATGCTAATTCACCTAGTCTTACTTCCCACAAATTTATTGTTAGATTTTCATAACAAGATGTAGAAGAGGAATTGACCTAATAAAGACACTGAAGACACTTCCCAAGTTCTGAGCACTCTGCTTGGTAGGGGAGATGGATAAGAAATTTGGATGATTGAATCCCTGCCCTCAAGGAGCTTACAATACTAATAGGGGGACAAGACCACAACATGGAGAGTTATAAGGAGTTGACATTTGAGTTGAAGTTTATATGATGGCTTAGAATTTAACAGCAAAGATGGGAAGTAAGAGTATCCCAGGCCCTGGACATCACTTGACCAAAGTCACTGGGGGGTATGAAGACAGAGAGTAACCTCAGCTGGAGAACAGAGTTCCTGGAAGGGAATGAAATGACAAGAGGCTGGAACTATAGGGTAGGTTTCATAGAACAACAGATATAGAGATAGAAGGAACCTCAGAGGCCATCAAGTCCAGTCTCATTATCTACAGATAAGGAAAGTAAGACCCAGGGAGGTTGATGAAGAGGCATAATTTGAGCCCAGGTCTTTTGCTTCCAGATGTGGCCTTACCCTCAGGCTAGATGGTGGTCCCCCAAAGGAAAGATAACTCTATGAGTTTAAGTACAGGAAAACTTGTGGGAGAAAGAAGTAGAGGAAGGAAAGATGGCCAAGAGATCTCTTTCCCCCATTCAAAGTTAGGGTTTCTCTTCTACTGCTTCTTTTTCCCATAAGTCTCCCAATTAGTCAAGAGTCATATTTCCTTAAAGTTATACTTTCTTCTGAATGATATATTTCCTATTATACAACCTACTACTGCTTATGAATGAAAATTGAATGTTCTTAAAAATTTGTATAATTTACTTTATGATAAACATCTACCTAGGAGTATTGAAGAAAGTACATTATCAATAATGACAGCTAACATTTATATAGCACTTTAAGGTTTGCAAAATTATCTCATTTTATCCTCATGACAACTTTGCAAGGGAGAAGGTTTCATTATGTTCCCATATTACAGATGAGAAAACTGAGACAGATCAATGTTAAATGACACAGTTTTAAGTGTCTAAGTCTGGATTCAAACTCAAGTCTTCCTATCTCTAGGTCTAGTGCTTTCTACACTGTTCACTTATCTGCCTCTAGTTATTATTTAGTTGATAAAATAGTCTGACTGAAAAGTTATCATATCTACTTAAAAAGTCCAAGAAAATCAACTTAATACAAATGATACCAAACCAACAGGCTTTCTTTGATGACTGATTGCTAAATAGAATTTTTTTACAGATGGGTTTCAACTATGAAAAAAACCTCATTAAAAACAAAACAATTTTACAGATACTAATTTCTGGCAATGGAGACCTGTACAGACTAATAAAAATGGGTCAATACTAACAGAATTTATGCTGAACACTAATCTTGCCACTTTCTCCACCAAAGGTTTGAAGCATCTCTCTTGCCAGATGCAGCAATGATATGTGTAACACTACCAGACACCACTGCCTGTTTGTGGAACAAATCTATACCATTTGCTTTTTTTCCTTTTTCTTTTGTAATAAAGGGGGGGGGGAGAGGAGAGATTTATAATAAAGGAAGAAAAGGGTGAAAAAGGAATGGAGTCTTCTTTCTTCTAGGCAAGGACAGAGTGAGAGAAGGTGGTGTTGTTTAACCAGAGGAGAAAAGGAGGATGGATTTTGTGTTCCCCCCTCAGTCCTCTGACTAGACATCCTCACTATGGCTGACTTCAACTTCTACTGCCAGGCTCTCTAATAACTGAGCAGGAAAGGGACAGGGCTGATGAAGGGTAAGGATTGAAGTTCAGGGGGGGAAAGGGAGAGGGAGTCCCTATCTAATTAACACTCTTTCCCCCAAAGTTAGACAGCTCAGGTCCCCCTAGGGGTTCAGAGTAGAGAAACCCTGGTTTCTTGACTGGCACAGCAAGTGTCCCCAAGTCAAAGGTTCAAAGGGGGTTGTAGAGATCTTCTTTGTGGACTGCTTGTCTTTTCAAAGTCCTTGTCCACTGGCTGGGGTTTGGGAGGATCTGGGATCAGGAATTCAGGGAGAGGAAAATCACTGACTTTGAGATTCAGAGTCCAAAAACCCTCTGCTCAGGTACTCTCTGCCATGAGTCAGTTTCAACTGCCTGGATCAGCTTTTTTTTTTTTCTCACTCCTAGGTTCCAAGTTCCTTTCTGCCCCGCCCCCCCTCCCCTTCGCTGCTTGAAGGATTCTTGCAGCTCTTCCAGGCTTATTCCCAAAGTTTACAGATTTCTCTCTCTTACACTTTTTAACCCTTCTTACTCTCTTAGAATCTATTGGTTGCAAGGCAAAAGAGCAGTAAGGGCTAGGCAATGAGGTATAAGTGATCTGCCCAGAGTCACGCAGCTGGGAAGTGTCTGAGGTCAAATTTGAACCCAGAACCTTCTGTCTGGGGCTAGCTCTCAATTCATTGAGCCACCCAACTGCACCCCTCCCCCCACTTGCCTTTTCTATAAGCAGGATTGCTGGGGTAAAGCTTATCAGGTATAGTGCCTGGACTAGTAATTTGATTGGAATGATGAACTTCCAGGTGAAGAAACTTGTCTAATGTAGATAAGAATTTTCTCTTCAATTTCTAGTCTAGGTTGTTGCTTAGGGCACTGACAGACCTGTGTCAGAGAGTGTCAGAGTGTGCCAGGTCTCCCTGGTTCTTCTGCCAATCTCCTACCTACTCTCCTGCTGCTTCTGAGAAAAATTCTATCAGAAAGGCTTAAAACTGCTTGGTGAGGGGTGGCTAGGTGGATCAGTATATACAGAGCCAGACCTAGAGAACACAATATTGATTCTAAGAGGGAAGGGAATAAAACTGATTGGTGAGAACTGGTTATAACTTTTTGTTCCTCTGGTATTTGGAACCTCCTACCTTCTGACTGGATTTATGACAAGATAAAACCCTCCATTCTTACTATGTGGCAGTTGCTATGCTTTGATCTGCAACCACCTCCAATAGTTCTTTCTGTGGAGATGGAAAGCATTCCCCATCATAAGTTCTTCAGAATTGTCCTAGATCACTTCATTGTGTTGCAGAGTATCCAAATCGTTCATAGTTGATCATCATACAATATTGCTGTCACTGTGTACAGTGTTCCTTCGGTTCTGCTTATTCATTCTGTGTCAGTTCAGGCAGATCTTTCCAGTTTTTTCTGAAATCTTGCTTATCATTTCTCATCACCCATGTGGGTTTCTTAAAGATCACTAATTATCCCGATCCAATAAGAGACATTGTCTATCTCCATTATGGTGAATCACTTACCTTCTGAGAAGAATACATTGTTAGAATAATAAGCTCAGAAAGGTAGTGCTAGAAGTAATATTTCAAAATGGAGATGGCCAAGTGGAGTCCTCTGTGATTGTCACAGTCTGGTTGGAGTTCGAGATACCTAAGTCCCTTTGCTCCCTCTGGTGGAAGAGGCTGGAAGGTTCTTCCACCATTAGGCTTTGGGGGGAGTGGAAAAAAATACTGGATTTGGAGACAGAAAACTTGGGTTTTAATTCCGGTTCTGCCAGGATTTTTAAAAAAGTCTTTCTCTCTGGGCTTCAATTTCCTCATCTCTAAAATGAGAGGGTTGAATCAGATGGCTTTTAAGGTTCTTTTCCATATTCGAAATCTACATGGTCCTAAAAGAAGCTCTCTAGAGGAAAAGTGCAATTAATACCTGAGAATTTCAAATTTCTCATCCTCCATGAAAAAATGCTACCTTTACCTCCAGAGGGAGAACTGATGAACTCTGAGTGCAGATTGAAGCACACCTTTTTTTTTTACTTGCTTGATTTTTCTTGCCTTTTTTATTTTGCAACATGACTAATATGGAAATATGTTTTGCATATGACTTTTGACATACATAACTGATATCATATTGCTTGCCTTCTTAATGGGTGGGGGAGGGGTAGAGAGAAGGAAGGGATTTGGGATCTCTTACCTCCTGATGTATTTAAGAGAAAATAAAACTCTTCTACCCTAGTATGTGGCAGCTAAGTGATCTCTGTGGACCTGGAATCAGGAAGACTTAGGTTCAGATACCATTTGTGACCCTGGACAAGTGAAAAATGTTTTTTTTTTTTGATGAATTAAAATAAGGAATAATTATCTTAAAAATAATATAACAGTTAAAAAAAGAATTTCTCATTGACAACTCAGAGTGCATTTCAGCTCATGTAATTCCTAATTTAACATTAATTCTTAACTCAACATCTCTCGAATATACCCCATTAGTAGTAGTAGTAGTAGTCTCTCGGTAACCGAGGATAATTGTCTTTGTGCGTTTTCATCTATGATAAATGAGTGTGCACAAAAACACTTGTGCATGAAGGAGATTTTAGTGGAAAAGTCAATGCACAGAGACAGTCCCACTCTCTCTCCGCTGGAAGCCTGGGTCCAGTGGCATGAAAAGTCTTTACACCTGGAGACTTCCTCAGCTGCATTGGATAGCCATGTTGTCCTTTGTACTCCAACACCCCCTAAGCACTCCACAGTGCTTTGCTGTGTCTCCCTCTCAGGCGTTGAACCTTCTTATCTGTTCAGCTGAAGCAGTCTTCACATGCTGGGTGAGCAAGGCCCTGGTTCACTAGGAGTCTAGGACCCGATGGCTACCCTCACAAGGTTTAGCCTGTCGAAGATGCCATTGGGGGGTGGGGGGGTGTGCTGCTGCATGCTAGCAGCTACTAGGAGCCACAAGTGAGAGCTAGGTGTCAGGTGGGGGTCAGAGGCTGGAGAGCTGCCCTAGAAGGGCACAACAAGCCCTCCATACCAGAGATACCACCCCTCCCTGAACACCCCATACACCCCATTATCTCCTTTGTTATTGCTTCAGCTCTGATAGTAACCCTCATTAGCTTCCACCTGGATGATTTGCAAGAGCCTGATTATTGGTCCCTATGCCACAAACTTCTCTTCTCTCCAGTCCATACTACAATTAGCTATGCTATCTCTCTCTCTCTCTTTCCCTCCCTCCCTCCCTTCCTTCCTTCCTTCCTTCCTTTCTTCCTTCCTTCCTTCCTTCCTTCCTTCCTTCCTTCCTTCCTTCCTTCCTTCCTTCCTCCCTTCCTTCCTTCCTTTTTCTTTCTTTCTTTCTTTCTTTCTTTCTTTCTTTCTTTCTTTCTTTCTTTCTTTCTTTCTTTCTTTCTTTCTTTCTTTCTTTCTTTCTTTCTTTCTTTCTTTCTTTCTTTCTTTCTTTCTTTCTTTCTTTTCCTTTCCTTTTTTCTTCTTTCTCTCTTTCTCTCCATTTTGGCTTTATTTATCATTTTGTGAAGTTAAGTTTCAGCTGCTTGGAAATCACCTGATTTTGGAGAATCCATAATATTAGTCCCCCTCTCAAAGTCACCCAATTTAAGGAATCTCACTAACTACCTCTCTCCTTACCCCCAGGTTCTTCTGTTCCCCTCCACCAATTATAAACCAGGTGTTTCCGTCTCTATAATCCTGTTTTTCTGTTTTTCATTCCCTCTAACTTGAACATTAACTGTGCAGAAACCAAGATTGATCCAGTTTGTTTCTGCAATTCCATGCTTTACTAAATAAATCATTATCTGGATGTAACTACTTAGTTTCTTTATTCCACCATAACAGTTATGGTGACTCAAAGAGATTGAGACTATGTAAGTGTTGCTATGTGCTGTCTAGATTTTCCTGAAGAAATACTGTAGGGCTCTATTTCTATTATCTCTATCTCTGTTTAAGGAAAAAATAAAGAATAAAACTGAAAGTTACATGGAAATAATGGTTAGATCCTTTATCAATATTTCCCAGATGAGTAACAGATTTATTGTCTTAGCAGAAATATAGAAGATAATTTCATTGATTAGGGAAAAGATAAAAAAATTGGTTTGCACTTTGCAGTTTAAATTTAAGAATTAACATTTTTAAAATTTGATAATATTTTATTTTTCCTCAATTAAAAAAACCACAATTGTAATTCATTTTTTATAATTTTGAGTCCTGAATTCTCCCCTTCCTTATTTCTCAATCATTAAAAGAGAAACACTCACTTAAATCAGGAAGCAACCTGAAAGTAAGTAAAATTTAATCTGAACAATGTTTTATGTTACCACTAAATTTTTTCTGTGGATGATATAACTTAATTCTTTAAACAAACTAGAAGTAGAGTCACCAACAGATATTAGAATAGATCACACACTTTTAAGTTTTTAAGAATTGCAAAGGCAACAATATTATGATTAATTGGTTTTGTGTAATCAAAATTTGTGCTAAATGATAAAGGAAAAATTCAGTGAAGATTCAGTGAACATAATTGGGAAACAAAAACTAGAGGAACTGAGCATGTAGTGTTAGGGTCCAGTTCGTCACCCACCACCATGGAAGACCCCACAGACAATGCAATCAAGCAGGAGGGTCCTTTATTCTGGTATACCCCAGGGGAAGCTCAGCACAAGAGTTCCACCTGCAGTTGTGAGTGCAGTCTTTTATACCCGAAGCCTGACAGCATATCACTAGCCACCACACGTGGCCCACAAGTTCTCCTGGAATCTATGTTTTGGGCGTTGGCACATTTAGGTTCCCTGACAGGGGTCTGTTGGTCAGATGTCCTATAGTGATATGTGCTGTACTGACCAAGCAGCTCCCTGCTTGGGGCTCCTTCATTCCCAACTCCTTTTTCTCTTAGGAGGCAGAGGGAAGGCCTGGCCACTGAGGCAGCTTGTGGCCCTCAGCCCGGGGCTCGCTAGGGGTCGGTACTGTTGTCGGAGGGCCAACACCTGGGTGGCACCCAGCCGGCCTTTCATGAACCGAACAAGGCGGTTAAAAACGCAGGGGCCAAATGTCAAGAGCAGGGTTAAGCTTATGAGGGGTCCTATGAGGGACGTGACTAGGGAGAAGAATTGAAAAGGTCGCGTACCAGGGGCCGGCAGTTTCCCCCTCCTTCCGTCAGGGCTTCTAGACCTTCTCATAGCTTGCTCAGGGAGTCCCTAATGATCCCTGAGTGGTTAACATAGAAGTAGCACTCCTCACCCAAGGCTGCACAGAGGCCCCCTCCTTAAGGAAGAGGAGGTCCTGCTTGGCATAGTAGGTCACTCGGGGTACTATTGAGAGGGGGTGCAGTGGGCAGTGAGGGATCTAGGGGAGACACAGGGCTGTAGGCCAGAACGGGGGCACAGCCAGTGCGCTCCTGCGGGTGGGATAAGGTATCTCCCGATTGAGGGATACTCTGTGACAAGGGAGGGGGAAACCAAGGGGTGGGGGAGAAAGTGAAGTAATGGAAGTGAGTGGGTCATGTATTCCTTTTGCTAGCTGTCTCCCCACTGCTTCTAGTGAGTCCTGCCATCTGGCCAGCCCAGCCATCCATAGGGGAACCACACAGCCTCCCAGAGGGCCAGAATCTCAGGCCCCACCTGGTTCAGTGCCCCCTGCCATCCCATCCCCTCCCCTCTCCAAATGTCTAAGGGAAAAAGGGCTGAGGTCCAAATCTTCTGTAGTTTCTTCAGTGCTGAGCATGGCTGTAGAGCTGTCCCTACCTGTGTGTAGGAGAGAGAGGGAGGGGAATAAGAGGGGGAGGGAAGGCTGCAGACAGTGTCTTTAGGGGCGCATCCTCAGTGGATTCCAGGGTCCCAGGTCGGTGGAGAACTGCCTGGAGATCTGAAGGGTGTCCTGTCACTCCTTCCCTCGATTGGCAGACTGGTCACAAGGGGAAGTCAGTCCCTAAGAGAGAAGTGTACTGGGGCAAATAGCAGATAGGAACAGGACATTAATACAATAGCAATGAACATCACATATTTGCATTTGGGTATCAACCAACAGACTTCATCCTCAGAAATCATCTTTAGACAGGAGTCCTGAGTTGTTTGCAGAGCTGGTATGTGATGTTTCTGTTAAAGAACATCCCATTGCAAAAATACACATTAACATCCAAAAACACTGGAGTAACGATATCTTACAGATGTATTTCCTTACCCCAGAGGCTGGGGAAACCAAGAAGGCTGTGAGCTATCTTTCCAAGCTCAAGAACCAAACCTCAACTGTGGTAAATTAAGGCTACAAATACATGCCATCTAGGAATAAACTCCATCTATTTCTCAAAGCATGTTCCTAACAATTTGAGAATTCCCAATTATTAGAGTTGTTTGAGGAAATGGAAACTTTAATATCACAATTTGCATTTTGTGCTGATCATGGGAATTGTCATGAAGGAAGAAGACCCTGAAAGGGAAATATCTCCAAGTCACAAAAGACACACCAAG
Organism: Monodelphis domestica; assembly: GCF_027887165.1. Classification (NCBI taxonomy): domain Eukaryota; kingdom Metazoa; phylum Chordata; class Mammalia; order Didelphimorphia; family Didelphidae; genus Monodelphis; species Monodelphis domestica. The sequence continues at coordinate 373,932,042 of NC_077227.1, forward strand.
CAAGGCTGTCACTTGCCATTGTTGTTCCACTCGAGGATGGTCAGGAAAATTCAGTCCAAAGTGAGCCTTGGGCTGCCTTCTCTATAGCCATCCTAGGACTTTTTCTCTCCTTAGAGCACTTGCCACTGGATGCCAGAGGCCTTCTTTTCCTTAAAGGACAAGTCTCACCCATTAACAGCTCAGAGAAATTTGCTTATCAGCAATCCAGAAACAAATCTCCACACCCCAAACAAGCCTTTAATATCCCTACAAGGCTGATCACACAATTATTTTCATGTATTTACACATCAGGTGTAGTCACATGAGTGCTGAATTAAGTAGTTCCCTATAAACCAGGGCTGTTTCCTCTCCTGGACCGAGGCAATCTGAAAGACTAAGACAAGGTCATTCAGGAATCACTTCAGTGTAACTGTCCAAAGAATCGTGTGTGATTTTCCCACATACATTACTTTATATATTATCCCTAAGTTAAAGAGCCAATTATGAGAGCAGAACATTCATCTGTTCCCTTTCACCTTCTCTCTCCCTTTCTGTTCCTCCAAAACCCTCTGCTTAAAAGCAGAACACACCATCCATTCTTCCTTTACAAACCCACATACTAAAGCTTTATGGACTTTAAATCAAAGTCCCTTTCTTCCAAATTCAAACCCAACATACCTCCCCACTTTCTCTAACATGCTTTTACTATCATAAGCCAAACAACCAGCCCCCTGGTATCACTTCAATTGCTAATCGGTAACTCCAAAGAATTCTGATTTAAAAAGATCACATCATTGAACAGTCTTTAGCATAGAGCTCAACCATTATAAATTTCAGTTCATAGTACAAATTGGTAGACTGAGGTAACAAACTATATGGTTGAGTCAGATTTACAGTAAGGTTTTTTTTTTAATATCCAAACGATACTTAAACACATTTTAGCAGCCACTCACATGACAATCATAAATTTCTGAGCAAGCATTTTCACATATATGCCATTTTTAACACCCTACCTATTCTTTGGCTATTGTTTGTCACATATATCCTTATACAGATCAAAATGTAATCAAAATATCAACCAACAATCCCCAGAACTCGTATGAGGTAACTTCATCAATTACATATCACTCAACTCATTTTATCATTCTGGACCTGGAATGTTTGTAGTAAAATTCCACAGCTGAAAACAAGCCTTTTTTTTTTTTTTGGTCAGACAGGGCTGGCAATATTTGCTTGCTTGAGCACCTTAAAACCTCTGTTTCTACAATTAAGATATACTCATCTTTAAGTTCTATCACATAGCGCTTGTTAACTCTTTGAAGCCCCTATGTCAGTTCATAATGTTATAAGCACTTCTTTCTCCTTCCTGGGTCCAAGGAAGGGGTTAATAGCTTCTGAGCAATTTTATCCCAAGGCTGCTGGTCTTGACTTAGATTTTATTACTTAGCAACCTTGGCCCATCCTTCTTTAACCAGTGAGCTCACTATAATGTAAAAGTTTGAACGTATCAAACCCCCTTTATAATAATTTAGTCTCAGTGGATTTCAATTTGAACTCCACACTTCCAAATAACTCTGATTAAGTCCTTTAGCAATGTTTCAGTGTAACCAAACTGAGGTGCAAAGCATTTACCTGTACTTCTCTCAAACCTGTCTAAAGCAGAACAGAACCTCCAGTTTAGTCTCTTTCTAGCTCAAAACACTGCTACATTCCTAATTTAAGTCCATCAACATTATTCCAATTTATAATTTGTTGTGTCTATTTCACACTAGAATTCATAGTATCAATTAGTATCTCTATTCATTACTCTTATTGAAGTGGAGCACTTCATAAAATGAATCCAGACACCCCAAAATTCAATTATTAACTTATATAGATAGGTTATAAGACATAAACTTATTTCCCTTCACATGTACTTAATCACTTTTCCCTACTTAGCTTCATGTTACCTGGCATTCCAGCCTGACCTCTCTGATATATCTGAAGCTAGACTGTATTTAATCCTCATGAAAAGCCCTCTCGATTACAGGGCTGGTTGAATTTAGCTTGTTAAGGGCACACAGGTTGTATGTCATATACCCTTAACCTATTTAGGTGGAAAACTTAATCCTCTTCATAATATAATGCATACATATTTAGCATTCACTCAGCATTACTCATTTCCAGCATTTGGCATCTAGATTACAAATTCCTTCCTATGCATTTTGCATTTTGCACATTTAAAAACAATTCATATAACCTTGATTAAAAACATTATTTAAAAATTTCCTCTTTTGTAAAACATCAATTCTTAGCATTTATCTCATTAATGCCATGCACAGATTAACCACTTTGAAAAAGAAAAAGAAAACTTCTGGTGTGTGTAATATAATTTCTTGCTGCTATTTCTGACAGCACATACATTAAAATAAATGTGATTTGAAGGATTCCCAAATTCAAATTCTAGAAAAAGTTCTTTTCAACAACACAAGTTTTTCTGAATGACTTTTACATCTATAAAGTAGTCAGTACAATTTTCTGTCTATACAGAATAAACTTTCCTCTCTGCATCAGACTTGCTATCAATCACATTTACACAATTCTCAAATTCACTGAAATCATTATGCATTGCAAGGTTTAACAAAGCAAACTTCTAATCAGGAGTTTTGTTGTTCAATAAAAATCTGGCAACATTTCACATTTGACAAACAGTAACTACAATTTGTACCATATCAAAATCATTAGCAATTCACCCAGTTTGAGAATTAATTTTAAGAGAAAGTTTCTAACTGTGGAGTAAGAATCTCCCTTTTCTGCTCAGAATTTTCTCTCTTCCGCTCCTTTGGGGGCCCATCCAAAGGGAGAAGGAGGGGAAAATCATTGAATGGGTAATTGCACTCTCTCCCGCCCTGAAGCCTGTCACAGTGTTACTTTATCATAGCTTGCCTGGTTGGAACGCAGGCAGAGGGAGCAGGGGTGCAAAATCTATTCTCCTTTGTAACCCTGCATCCCAAACTCCCCCCCTTTTTTTTCTTTCCCTTTAATCCAGCCACAACAAAGACTCAAAGAACCCTATAGGACACCCTCTCCCACACATCTACATACCTGCATCCAAATACAGAAAGACACACAAGACAAACAGCAAAAGCCAGAAGACAAATAACAGAGATGTAGACACGTATACTGCCCCATCCTAGGAGCTTATCTTAAGATCTCATTTCTTGGTATGTACTTGTAAGGACCGTAAAACCTTGAGCAAGCTGTTTGACAAACAGGCTGATTTTCTATTATTGAGACCAAGAAGTTGCAAGGAAAGGGTTAACAACTGCCTAAAGCAGCAAGTTTTAATCAGGAAAGAAACCTGATACCCACAATTACTCATCAGTGGCCAGCTCCCTTGGCTGTTTCCAGCTTCCTTCGGCTGCCTCAGGCTATCTGTCAGGGGCAAGCAGCCAGCGGATGGCCACCTGATCCCTCTGTGTGGCAAAAAACCTCAGTGTGTCTAAAATCACCTAGAGATCATGGGGCATCCCCCAGTCTCTCCTAGGGGTGCAATATCTTCCCAAAAGGGGACTCGAACCCCTTTCCCTTCAAACCAGTTGAGAGCAGTGGCCACCTAGCAGAGACACGGAGCTCCGCACTCAGGGCTCTCTCAACAAGACGGAGACTTTAACTCCCTACGACAGATACGACCGAGTCAGACCTCTGTCCCAGGGGCCTCAAACCACCTGGAAGTTCCGATCTCAGCACCTGCCCTGGACCGCATCCTTCCCCCACCACTGATCACAGATGCTTCCTCAATTTCCTGACTGGCCTTCTCTTGAAGGACACAGTAATGCAGTAATCCCAAGTCTGCACTCAGAAACAGGTGGGAGGGTCGGACCCATGCCGGGAGGCTAAGCCTCTTGCCTTAGAAAAAGGCGGGCCCTGGGGCTTGGCATAGGGGCTCTTGTTTAAACCGCAAGAACGAATGCCCCACTGAGCCTTATGCCCATCAGGGGTCCTCATCTCCCCCATACACATTCGATCACCATTCGCACCCAAAGCCACACAACACTCAGCTCACCTAAAGGTCTGGTCCAAGGCAGTGCCTTAGGCCCTCCTGTCTGGGGGGTTCCAAGGTGGAGGGATCCCGGACAAGCCCCCAAATGTTAGGGTCCAGTTCGTCACCCGCCACCATGGAAGACCCCACAGACAATGCAATCAAACAGGAAGGGTCCTTTATTCTGGTATATACCAGGGGAAGCTCAGCACAGGAGTTCCGCCTGCAGTTATGAGTGCAGAGTCTTTTATACCCAATGCCTGACAGCATATCACTAGCCACCATACGTGGCCCACAAGTTTTTCCTGGACTCTACGTTTTGGGCGTCAGTACAAGTTTCTCCTGGACTCTACGTTTTGGGCAGCACATTTAGGTTCCCTGACAGGGGTCTGTTGGTCAGATGTTCTATAGTGATATGTGCTGTACTGACCAAGCAGCTCCCTGCTTGGGGCTCCTTCAGTAGAAAATGGGAAGAATATTAGATCAGAAAATGGAAATAAAAAAGAAAAAATGCAGTTCTGAATAGTTTTAATCCAAGTCCATTGGAGGGATATAAAAAGAAAAAAGGAAGAAAGTCTAAGCAAATAGAAAGAAAAGAAAAATTAGTAGAAAGTTTTGAGTCTGTTTACACTGACACAATGTGAAGGGAGGGGATTTAAAGTAAAAGGGTTTGGAATTTTGGAAAGAGATTTGAGGGAAATTTTGATCTTATTGAGATAAGAATGGTTTGAGAAACTTTTAGAGAAGTGCCTCTCAAATTTCAGACAGACAATATCCTATCAAGTTATAACATTTACTAAATGAAAACTCTTAGTAGTAAAAATTTGTAACATAAAATTATTTAGACAAGCATACTAACACTGTCTCTTATTAGGGAAATTTCAGTAAACCAGGAGCTAATAAATATTGCATTTGCTATTTGTCAAAATGCTGAAAAATGCATGAATCAAGTAAACTTGAGTTAAAATCCAGGCTCAGAAATTTATGAGTTGTGTGACCTTAAGGACATTATTTCACCTTGTTTACCTCAGTTTTCTAATCTGTAAAGGGGATTGATAATGGCCACCACTTCCCAGGGTTGTTGTGAGGATCACTTGATTGTAAAATACTTACTACAGTTAGCACATGGAAAGCACTTTATAAATGTTAGTAAATGTAAGTACTTTATATTGGTCTTTGAATGAAATCAATATTGGATGCCAAAAGTGATTTTTAAAAATGATTTTCTATGTAAGAGAAGTTGAAAATTCATTAAAATGAATTAATGTTTCATAATTAGCAATAAATTTTGGTTTATGTTTTAAATATATGATATTATGTATGTTTCTAATTTTTTTCTTGCATTCTGAAATTGGAGAGACCATTGTATTAGAAATGCTATTAAAGGGGGCAACTGGGTAACTCAGTGGATTGAGAGCCAGGCCTAGAGATGGGCAGTCCTGGGCTCAAATCTGGCCTCAGACACTTCCCAGCTGTGTGACCCTGGGCAAGTCACTTGACCCCCATTGCCTAGCCCTTACCACTCTTCTGCCTTGGAGTCTACATAGTATTGGCTCCAAGACGGAAGGTAAGGGTTTAAAAAAAATAATAATAAAAGAAATGCTATTTAAAAAGTAACTTCTCTTTAATCTGGATACTGTTAGATTATAAAGTGAACTACTAGAAGAATGCTGTAAAAATGTTTGAAAATGTTAAATATTTAAAGAGATATGTCACTTTAAAGTGTATAATAATAACAGTGTTGGAAAAAAAGTAGCAAAGTCCTCTTCAAATTATTCTTATCTGTGAAGTTCCTTGGTACTTTCTGTTTGGGTGAGGTCATAAGATCTTACCCGTCCTGCTGACAGTTTGTGATAAAATTCTGAATTGCTGAAGATTGAGAAACTAGGACATCTCTTGAGTAAAGCAGGGAAACTTACAAGTTTGCTAATAGTTGAGTAAGTTTCATCTGTGATTATTTGACTATCACTTATGAAAAGTTATAAAATTGTACTTGTTAATAAGTAGTCTATTAAAGTTACATGTGAATCAAGTTAGTAACAAGGGACATTCGATTCAAAGATCTCAATCTTCCTTAGGACTGTATAGAAAATCCAAATTGGTGGTTTACTATAGTCAGAATTTTTCTGAGGTTTTGAGTATTTATTAAATATGCAAAAATTTCAGAAGGAGGTTATTCTTAACTTAATTGGAGGATAATAGAAACATCCTTATATCTCTCATAGATAACTCTTGCTATGACATGAAAAGGATAATACTATCTGTAATTGGTTATATTTGTGGTGGAACTGTAATTTAGTATTGTTCTAAATTTTTATCTCATGGATGATTGTCCAAATTGTCATGAAGCCAATAGTCTACCATTCAAGGGGAATGCCATGGGCTGCTCAAAGGGAATGAAATCTGAGAACTGTTAAAGGTGGATATCTATCTCTGTAAAAAGCTGATGGAATGAACTTGGCACAGGCTAAGCTAGGATCCTCTTGACTCCGTTTCCTGATTGTGCTATTTTCCTTTCTGAAGAGGAAAATTTCCAACCTGGTTAATTCTGAGTCTGTTAGGATATCCTGTGAATAATGTAGAACTTTCCTTCATGATTGGTAGGCAAATATGACCCATGCTTAACACCAAATTGACATATCCAGAGGCAGAACTGTGGGAGCAGAAACACAGAAGAAAAACAACTGCTTGATCATATGGGTTGATGGGGATATGATTGGGGACATAGACTCTAAACAATCACCCTAATGCAAATATCAATAATATGGAAATAGGTCTTGATCAATGACACATGTAAAACGCAGTGGAATTGCCTGTTGGCTACAGGAAGGGGGTGGAAGGAGGGGAGGGAAAGAACATAAATCATGTAACCATGGAAAATTTTTCTTAATTAATCAATAAAATAAAATTAATATAAAAAACAAACTGAGATAAGGAGTTTTTCCTTTGTTATGGCTAATGTTAGGTCAGTCTGTGCTTTGAAAGGGACAGTCTTGATATTGTTATAATTATCTCCCTCTTTTTTCCCTTTCAACACAAATTTCTATAATCAGAGCAGGTGAATTATAGAAAATTTTTTGTTGTAATACTAAATCTACTAATCAATAGATTAATACTTAATCATGGGGGCAGCTGGGTAGCTCAGTGGATTGAGAGCTAGCCCCAGAGACAGAAGGTTCTGGGTTCAAATTTGACCTCAGATACTTCCCAGCTGTGTGACCCTGGGCAAGTCACTTGACCCCCATTGCCTAGCCCTTACCACACTTCTGCCTTGGAGCCAATACACAGTATTGACTCCAAGACAGAAGGTAAGGGTTTAAAAAAAAAAACAAAAACTTAATCATCTGGGGCAGCTCGGTGGCTCAGTGGATTGAGAGTCAGGCCTAGAGATGAGAGGTCCCAGGCTCTAATCTGGTCTCAGACACTTCCCAGCTGTGTGACCCTGGGCAAGTCACTTAACCCCCATTGCCTAGCCCTTACCACTCTTCTGCCTCCAAGATGGAAGGTAAGGGTTTAAAAAAAATACTTAATCATCTCTGAGTTACTATAATAGGATGCAAATATGAAAAATCTTACTATTTCTGAATTTTTGGTTAATTGAATATCCTAAGCAACTAAATAAATGAGTTCTTAAACTTGTTATTGATTTGCTAAAAGTTATGTATTCATCTATAAGATTAAATCCTTAAAGTATCTCATTCTTCTAGGGTGATACAGGAATATCCTCAAAAAGATGTAAAAGTTTTCCATTAATAGGAGTAGTAAATTTTGAGAGAGCAACAGGATGTCTGTTTTCTCTAAGCTTTTTCTAGCATATACAAACATCCATACACACATATATATGTATATATGCATATATATTTTTGCTTGTCCTTTGTTTTCAAAGAGAATGAGTTGGATTTAAATGAGGCAAAATTGCACAAAATCATCAACCAGTGACAACAAAAATCAAGATGACTGATCATGGCCTGGGATGCAGTGGATGACATTTGTATCTTTGATGTCTGACCAAACTCTAAATGTTCCACATTCTTCAGTCACCTTCATGGTAATTTGAACAAATTGTTCTCATTTGCCCATTCTACCAGGGGGTGGGGGTGGGGGTCTTCACATCCTCCCAATGCCCAACTCACCACGTTTGAGGCCTCTCAATTACCCTCAACCTGATTTGGTCCATCTACAGAGACAGTTTTACTGGATATGGTCACTGAGCTTGCTTCTTTGTAGCCACAGGTGAGAGTGAGTGAGAGGTGAACAGACTGATGAAAGGATGATCAGTCCTGAAATAGGATTAACAATCCCTCACACCAGAGGTGCTAATCTGCTAATCCTCCCTGTACACTCCATACACTCTGTCTCTCTCTGTCTCTGTTTCTGTCTCTCTGTCTCTTTCTGTCTGTCTGTCTGTCTCTCTGTCTCTGTCTCTCTCTGTCTCTGTCTCTCTGTCTCTCTGTCTCTGTCTCTCTCTCTGTCTCTCTCTGTTTCTGTCTCTCTATCTCTCTCTCTGTCTCTGTTTCTGTCTCTCTGTCTCTGTCTCTCTGTCTCTGTCTCTGTCTCTCTCTGTCTCTGTCTCTGTCTCTCTCTCTCTCTCTCTCTCTCTCTCACACACACACACACACACACAAAGATTTCCAAATATTTCTAATGGGATAGTCAGGCCTTGAGTATGTTTTAATAAGTTCTCAAAATTGAATTAAGGATTTTACATATGAAATTGCATTGATAATTATAAAGAAAGTGAAATTCTTTTTCTATTTTTGAAGTCTTTGATAATTTTAAGAGACAAAAGGAAGGTGAATAGAATGCCAGGCCTGAAGCTGGGAGGACCCTGTTCAAATCTGATCTCAGATACTTCTTATTTGCATGACCCTGGACAAGTCACTTAATCTTGACTGCCTGGCCCTTACAGCTCTTCTGCCTTAGAATGGATACTTAGTATTGATTCTAAGACAGAAGGTAAGATTAAAAAAAAAAAGAAGGGTTTGTTTTCCAAATTAAGCCATCACAGATTCTTTTTAAGATTCTTCCTTCAGTCTGTTGATGGCATTGTTCATATCAGATGCAACCTTTAGGAAAAGACAGAAATAGCAAGTAGTATGTAAAAGCTGAAATTCTCTGAAGTTTCAAGTGAGTTATGGGTTCCTGTATTGATGTTCCTACAGCTCTGTTGTTAATAGGATCAGAACTATAAGGTTTGAATTGTTTTTGTCCCAGGAACTAGTTATCAGAAAACCAAATTTAGGAGATTGTACTAAATTGTATTAAGTCTAGATTTTAGTTATTTAAAAATTTCTGTAAATGAGCTGGAGCCAGGGAAACGGACTTTCTAGGAGAAGCACCCTTCAGAGCTTCCCTGAGAATGGGACCTAATTCTGAATGTCTAAGGGAAGATGTTTCCAGGGACTAGGCAACTACATGGGACATCTGGGACTCAAGATGAAATGTATTGATTAAATGGACACTGGTGTGGGATCCAGGCTACAAGGAGACTTAATTTAACTCAATATAGTTATTATATTGCTTCATTCTTTGGGTTTCATGGTATTTATGTTTGTTGAATTTTTGGTTACCTTTATGACATGTAAGACTTCTCTCTCGAATTATTCCATAGTGTGTCCTCTAAGTAGTTTGATCTATTGTTTATTTAGTTTGACTTTATCTATAGATTTTATTTAACAAAGTTTGTCTTCTTTGGAGATATATGAGATTATGACTCTGTTTATACTCTTTTTACCTCTCCCTCTATCCTTTTAGTGCCCTTTAAGATAGACTATAATTCTGTTGAGAGATCCCTAATAAAGTATTTAAATAAGTGATCATTGGGATTGATAACCCCATGGCTAAAGGGGTGGATGTTACTTTAAAATAGTCATTTTAGCTTTATCCACCATTTTATGAGCTAAGTTTCAGCTGCTTTTAAGTCATCTGATTTTGGAGAAGTCAATCACAAGATTACTTCCCCTCTCAAATGTCACTCAGCTTAATGAATGTCACACACAATACTCCCCCTTTTCTTCTCATCTCAAGGTCTCCTGTTTCATTCCACCAGTGAGAGACCAAGTATCTCAATCCCTCTAATCTTGCTTTTTAAAAAAAATTTGTTTTTCACTTCTTCCAGATTGTTTATACACACACACACACAGATAGATAGATAGAGAGATAGATAGATAAAACTTACCTTCTGTTTTAGTAACATCTCTAAGACAGAAGAGCAGCAAGGGGTAGGCAGTTAGGGTTAAGTGACTTGCCTAGGCTCATACAGCTAAGAAGTATCTGAGGCCATATTTAAACCCAGGTCTCCCAACTCTCAGCTTAAACTCCCAAATTGTTCCTTAACTGTGTAGAAAAAAATGTTGTGGGATTGGCAACGGAGAGCCTTGGCCTCAATTTGTTTCTTCAACTACAAGCATTGCCAAGTAAATTGCTATCTGTGTAACTATTTAGTTTCCTTATTCTACCATAACAGAGAATTAACAACTCACATTAAAATAACAATTACAGGTTTACATAGTACTTCTTATAGTCTTATGAAGTAAGTTGTATATTATCTTCATTTTACAAATAAGGAACACTGAGTCTCAAAGAAGTTAAAATAGCTTGCTGGGGTTACAGAGAAAAAGGTGTTCAAGCAAGTATTCAAACCCAAATCTTGTGACTCCAAATCTAGAACTCCTCCCCCACCACCACCACCACACCATTTGGATTCCCATAAAAAGGGAGTGGGACCATCAGCAGGCAATAAATGAGATCAAAGTTTTTAAGGAGCAGAGGCTTAAAAGATGATACTGTCACGCCTAGGCTAGGACCTTTTAACACGGTAAAAGTTCATTTCCCAACCTGTTACAGTAATAATCTTTTCCTCAGAAAAGTCATAGCTACATAGTGTTATACTGTATATGATGGTGATGGAAGGGAAGGAGGGAGACAATTTGTATCTTATAATTTCAGAACATGTATGTTGAAAATTGTTATTACATATAATTAGGTAAACAAAGTATCTTTGAATATAGAAAAAAAAGAGTGGGAGGAGGAGAGGAGAGGAGCTAAAATATTACAGGTAAAGTGATTTGCCCAGGTTCACACCACTGATATGCATCTGAGGTTTGGGCTTAGACGTGGGTTTTCCTGATCCATAGGTCGGATCCTTAACCAATGCCAGTCTGCCTCATTTCAAGTTTTTAAAATATTATTGTATCACCCTTTTGTTTGAAACCTTTCTTGCCTCATTATCATATAAAGGATCAAGAGAAAACTCTTCTTTCTAGAATGATAAAAACCTCCATGATTTGAATCTGTGGCCTTAGCTCCAAAGGCCAAACTCTTCCTAGTAGCTGGAATGGTCTACTTATTATTTCCTATAGTCACCAGGATCATTCTTCCTTGTTATCTTTGCTCACACTGTCCCAGCCTCTCTAGATTATCTGTCCTGGGGGATCTTCAGGAACTTCAAGTTCAATGTGAGCTAATGCTATGGTAGTAGTCTCTCTGTGATCGAGAATGACGATTGTCTTTGTGCAGTTTCATCTACGGTGTACCCTCGTGTGGCTTTGGAGTCCAAAGGCTGAGGCGCAAAGTCTGTGGCACATGGGGCCTGGGACGCCAGGTGTTACGGGAGGTGCGGTTGTGGCCTGGTGTCGGCGATCACGCGCAGCGGCAAGACGTCGACATCGCTCATCTTCAAAGGTGGCGGTGGCATGGTTAATGTGGGTTTGCCAGCTGCTTCTGACAGAGGCAGCGAGTTCTAGTTCCTTTGGTGTAATGCCAGCCCACTTCAAGTTGGACTTTAGCTGATCCTTGAATCTTTTCTTTGGTCGCCTTGTTTCCTGAGTCCAGCTGACAGTTCCCCATAGAATACCTGCCTTGGTATTCGCTGTGGGTCCAGGCGGATGACGTGTCCAGACCATCGTAGCTGGGTTTTGAGGACCACGACTTCGATGCTGGTGGAGTTGGCTCTGTCGAGGACTTCCTGATTGGTGATTCGGTCCTGCCATCGGATCCTCATGATTGACTGAAGAGAGCGTTGGTGGAATTGCTCCAGCTGTTTCATGGGCTTCCGGTACAGTGTCCATGTCTCACAACCGTACAGGAGCGAGCTGAGGACCACTGCGTTGTACACTTTGAGCTTCATCGCAGTGCTTACACCTCTGTGTTGGAGGACTTTGGAGCGCAGCCGCCCCAGTGCCTGGCTGGCCTTTTGGATCCTGGCATTGATCTCATGGTCTAGGGACCCGTCGTTGGCGATGGTGCTGCCCAGGTACTTGAAAGGGTTGATGTTGGAAAGCTGCGTGCTGTCGATTGTAATGCACGGCTGGTTCGTTGGCCTCCCTGGTGCAGGTTGGAACAGCACCTCTGTTTTGCTGAGGCTGATAGTCAGGCCAAACAGTTTTGTTGCGGTGGAGAACCTGTCCACAATGGTTTGGAGATGATTTTCTTGGTGGGCCATGAGAGCACAGTCATCTGCGAAGAGAGCTTCCAGGATGAGTCTCTCTGTTGTCTTTGTTTTTGCAGTCAGGCGGCGAAGTGAGCCATCCAGTCGGTATTTGATGTAGATGCCCAAGTCTAGATCCAACACAGCATGTCGTAATACTTGGGTGAAAAATAAGTTGAATAGTACCGGAGCGAGGACACAGCCTTGTTTCACGCCATTGGAGATGTTGAAGCAATCAGAAGTCTCTCCACCAGATAGCACTTCCCCTGTCATGTCGACATGAAAGAGCTGGATCAGTTTGATGAATTTTGCTGGGCAACCGAGCTTGCTGAGGATCACCCACAATGCGTCCCTGTTCACTGTGTGGAACGCCTTTGTCAGGTCTATGAAGACAATGTAGAGACTCAGGTTCTGCTCAAGGCATTTTTCCTGCATTTGCCTCACTGTGAAGACCATGTTGATAGTGCTGCTATCTGGTCGGAAGTGGCATTGTGATTCAGGCAGGTTCTGCTCTGAAACAGATTACAGGGATCTATTATGCTATTATGAGATACTTTTATCTAATTTAAAGTCAGTCTTATGAATAGTGAATGTCAACCTATTATCTTGTACCATCTGAGAAATTAGGATGGTTTATCATTTTGTATCATGTTTTTTATAGTTTACTTATGCAAAAAATTCTCAACCTTACATTATCATATTTTCAAGTTTGAGAAGGTTTTTTTTTGTTTTTTTGTTTTTTTTTGTTTTTTTTTGGTTGGGGAAGGTAGATATAGTATTCAAAGTATTCAATATTTTAGAAATGACATTTTATTATAAATCCATAATTGTCAGCTATAAGTATATTTTGTTCATTTTAATTACTTCACTGTAATTGTATCTTGTTTGAGAGATGTTTTGTCTTTTAAATTTTGTATAAATAGACCCATTTTCTTTCTTTTGAGCTGATTTCCTTTTTCTTTTAGAGTTCCAAAAAATCTATGATGCTTTAGATATTTCCCTGATAGAGAGAGGGGAATCATTCTACCAAGATAGGATGACTGATATTGTCAAAGAATTTGAGGAAAAAGGTAAGTTGTAAACTTAAATAAAACTACTTAGAATTTGGAATTCATTTCATTCAAACTATCATTTTTAGGACACTGATAGTGGTCGTTTTCTTCATCCTCATATGCTCATATTTATAGTCTATTTAGAGATGATAACATATATAAACAAGCAACATCGTCATTATATCAGCTAGTCAGTTAACAAGCATTTATTATATGTTCACTATACATTCTGTTCTGGGAGACAGAAAACAAAAAATGAAAAAATGTCTGCCTCCAGAAGCATATTTTATTGAAGTAAGGCAACATGAATATATACAAAATAAATACGAAATATTTCATAGGAATGTAAGGCACTAGCAGCTTGAGAGATAAGGAAAGGTTTAATAGAAAACTAAAAGGTGGTACTTGAGCTATTAAGGGAAATGAGGGGCCTTATGCAGTGGAGATGAGTCAGGAGTACATTTCAGGCTTGGCGGGTAGCCATTGCAAATCCATAAAGACAAAATATGAGTTTGACTGGACTATAAAGCTGTAAGAGAGTGATGTGTAATGAGATTAGAAAGGTAGGTTGGTTCTGAGACATGAAGGACTTTAAAAACCAAAAAGATTTTGTAGTTATTTTATCCTATTGGGAATAGGGAGCTATTAGAGTTTATTGTGTGACATGGACAGAGCTGTATTGATGGCAGTACAGGATTGTAAATTACAGCAAGAGGAAATTTGAAGCAAAGTGACCAATTAGGAGGTCATTGAAATCCAGGAAAGAGTTCATGAGAGAGCCCAGACTAAGTTGGTGTGACTTTAGAGGTGAAATCTGAGAGGTTATGGAGGTAGAAAAGAAAGATTTGGCAACAGGTTAGGATAAGGGGAAGTGAGAAGACAACGCTGAAGTTACCAACCTAGGAGACTGAAAGGATGGTAATATTTTGCAGTACCAAAAGGAGTCTAGAGGCCATGTACCCAATTCACTGATATACCAGGGTATCCTTAACAGTGAAACCAAAGTTAATGTAAAGAGTTTCTTCCTTTAGGGGGCAGCTGGGTAGCTCAGTGGATTGAGACCCAGGCCCAGAGACAGGAGCTCCTGGGTTCAAATCTGGCCAGACCTAGAGATGGGAGATCCTAAGTTTAAATCCGGCCTCAGTCACTTCCTAGCTGTATGACCCTGGCCAAGTCACTTAACCCCCCCATTGCCTAGCCCTTACTGCTCTTCTGCCTTGGAACCAAAACATAGTATTGATTCTAAGACAGAAGGTAAGTGTTTTTTAAAAGCTTTTTTTAAAAAAGTGAATTGTTCAGGTCAAGGTGGACAGAAGATCCTAAGTTTGTGTTGTTTTGGTCATAAACATTGAGTTCTTGAGCACAAGTACCTGGACAGGGACTCATGGCAGTTTCTGTGCCAATTATTGTGGTTAGAGCTAAATGGAAGCTCTTGGAGTTGCCTGAACCATAAACAATATTGAGTCCCAGGACAGAGAGTTGGAGAATATTTCTTCCCTGGAACTGAAATTGATGAAATTGAAGAAGTGATAGAAACAAAGAGACAAGAGTACTTAATTATCCAAATCCCCTTTTAATGACACTGTATATAGCTTGTGAAAAAGATAGATGCTACCTGGAGGCTTGAGTGCCAAATCTATTCCATTGATCCACTACTCTTATTTCCTAGCCAGTACCAGGTCATTTTGAAGATTATTACTTTGTAATCCTGTTTGCGATCTAATACTGCTAGGCCACCTTTGTTATTATTTATTCTAACTGTGAAATATTTTTTGGTACTTTGGTATGACATTGAATAAGTAAATTTATTGAAGGATGAACTATCATTTTTATTATATTGGTTTGGTTTTCCCATAAGCAAACTAAGATATCCCCAGTTGTTTGAGAGTTCATTTCCTAAGGATAGTAATGTTCACCACTATACTGAGAGTGTAATGATAATTCTGAGTCAAAGATGAAGCCACAGTGGTATGGCCTTAGGTCAAAATAATGGCTTATCAGAGAAGGAGAGTGGGACATCAACCTTCCCCCACCCCTTTTCCACTAGCTCAATGACCCTATATGTATAAGAATGTTGCAATTATGAAATTTTTTTCTCATTCTCTGCTGGTTCTATCTGTTATGATAGAGGTTTGCCCAACTAGACCTTTGAAGTCATTAATCCAACAGTGAGCGTCAAAAATCCTCTGAGCAATTAGTTCTGGCAAAACCTCTCTCAATGGAGTAAAATGTAAGCTGCATCGCCAGCATGTGAATTAACCTTGAGAGAGATTAACTTTTATTTATACTTTTTCCTGTGTGGTGGCCAGGAATCTAAGTGGTCTGTCACACAGAGAAAATAGAACTGGACAACTAAAGGCTCTCCACTTTAAAATCAGTACCAGTGGTGGAATTTTGTTGATGCCCTCTACTGCATACAGTTGTTTATAAGGCATGTTAATACTGGAAACATCATACTTCCTCAACATTCATCTCAAAATGGAAAACCCAGCAAATGTGATGGCAAAGTGCCCAATCTGGGACCTTCTTCGAGGACAAATGAGCTAATCAGGGCAATGGTAGAAGGAGGCCTTAGTGGGAGTATATGTTCTGTAGGAGTTCTGATAGTGTCTGACAGCAGATGATGAATTTAACTGACAAAGCAATCCCGAATGCAGACCTGAGATGAAGAGAATCAATATAATCAATTTTCCAGTCAGAGGCAGATTATGAACCACATGGGGGCATACTGTCTCACTCTTACAAAGGCAGATTGCTTAAACTGGCATAAAGAATACTGTTATACAGATGTAATTCCATTGCCTTTAGTTATAGGGTTCATAAAGTCTTGTGCACCAACTTCAACAGAACATCATATCCCCATTTAAAGATTGACAGCACCAGGCAATACTGTTTATTAGACCATTTCCTCAATCTGTTCATCATTTAATTTTGAGTTGACTACATGAATAAAAACTTTTTCCCCTTCCATTTTTGTTTACACATAGTTTTGGACCAGTCCATTCCTGGCATTACTTTATTTTCTTTGTTGTTGTTGATACATTTTGTTTTTATTTCCCTTTTCCAAATATGTCTCACTTCCCTACCCAGTGAGCCCTGAGGCAAAAA
Source organism: Monodelphis domestica (assembly GCF_027887165.1). Classification (NCBI taxonomy): domain Eukaryota; kingdom Metazoa; phylum Chordata; class Mammalia; order Didelphimorphia; family Didelphidae; genus Monodelphis; species Monodelphis domestica. The sequence goes on from NC_077227.1 coordinate 373,948,630, forward strand.
AAAAATCCACTAAGCAAAATCAATCAACATGGGATCATGCCTGACAATGTATGCAACATACCACACCTGTAGTCCCCTCTATACTTCCCCTATTCCCTTCTGCAAAGGAAAGGAGGAAGAAGCATGTTCTCAACTCTTATCTCAGTCCACGCTTGGTCATAATACAACATTCAGTTTCTTTTCTTCTTTCCCTTTATATTGTCATTTTGTTAACCTCATTTTTTCCCTAGTTCTGCATTATTCTGATTCCTTATCACAGCCTTTTTCAGTTACATTATAAATTGGCTTCTTGAGTGTATCCTTAAAGACAATTATGACTCCAGTTTGAATAATAAAGTCTTGGAAGACTTGGGCAGATGGAACAGGTGGGGTTTTTTAAGGTGCCTATCAGGAGCTTAGGAACAAATGTCATAGATCCGAGTTGTGTCTCAGAGCCAGAAGACAGACAAAAATGACTTTGGTTGTATACTATTTCTTTAAAGTGTTCTTAGAAATAGCTCTAAATAATTTTTCCAGAGGATACAAAAGAAAATTCATCAAATTCATATTAAACCCTTGGGTGAGGAGTAAAAATGCAAGAGTTAGTAAATTTCACCCTGTTTAAAAATATTTTAAAGTGCCTAACATAGCTGTTCTGTGAATATTATTGAATTGAATTCTAAATATTGTCTTGTTGAGAAATATTTTTACTCCTGTTGACAATTAGCCTCTTCCTGCAGGATTTGTGCAGGTGGATGATGGGAGGAAGATTGTGTTTGTCCCAGAAAGCTCAGTTCCACTAACAATAGTAAAATCAGATGGAGGTTATACTTATGATACATCTGACTTAGCTGCTATCAAGCAAAGACTAATGGAAGAAAAGGCAGATATAATTATCTATGTGGTAGACAGTGGACAGGTGAGTTCATGGATCTCTTTTTGTTCCTATTTTCTATAGAACTGTAATATTTTACTTTGCTATTTGGTAGTTGGCCAAGATCTTTAAACCCTAAAATTCAGAAGTTTTATTCTTGTTTTACAAAGATGCTTAGATGTCAGCAAGACTACTTTTAAGATCTCTAAAATACAAAGAAATAGAAGTTGTTATTGAATTCTTCAGTTGCTATTTCTCTTAGAGCAGAAGTTCTTAACCTTATTTTACATCTTGGATCCCTTTGGCAATGTGGGAAAATACTTTTCACAGTGTTTTAAATATGTAAAATGCATAGGAAGCCAATTATGGTAGAATAAAAATGTAAATTTTTTTCCTATTCAAATTCATAGAACCTTGGAAATTAGTGGAGTCCAGGTTTAGAACATGTGTTTTGGATAGACCTTCCATGAAGGATTTATGAAAGTAAAATGTGGATGAGCAGTACACAGGATGAAGTTATTTGAAGGGAGTTGTTTTCATTGTTAGTGAAGAAAATACAACCAGAAAATCACTGATTATTCTAGGTTTTGATACAGAAAAATAGCCTCAACTTCTTTAATCGTATTCCAGAACAGAACGTATAAATGTTTTTCTGTTATTTTGTATACAGGCTGTACACTTTCAGGCAATATTTGTAGCAGCTCAGATGATTGGATGGTATGATCCTAAAGTGACCCGAGTAAGCCATGCTGGATTTGGCGTAGTGCTAGGAGAAGACAAGTAAGTGCAAAACCTGGGGAGAAAAATAGAATGACCACCTCCTCAAAATCTACAAAATCATTTTTTTTTTGGTTGCATGATCAGAATTCAAGAAGCTGCCTCCCTGGTGAAGGGAGCAGCTGTGCTGCTCGGTGCATTGAGAGCCAGGAGGTTCCTGTTCAAATGTGACCCTGGGCAAATCACTTGACCCCCATTGCCTAGCCCTTACCACTCTTCTGCCTTGGAACTAATACTCAGTATTGATTCTAAGATAGAAGGTAAGGGTTTAAAAAAAAATTTTTTTTAAAGAAGTCTGGTGAAACCAACCGAACAACCTTGTAACACAATTCTACTGGAACAGCTATTTGCAAACATTTTGCCCTATTTCTAGCTCTCCCTATAACAGCTATCATTATTGACTATGTGAGATGTGTTATACTGAGTTTTAGTTTGTAGTCAGAGCACTAGGTCTGCTTTGTAACTAAATAATTAAGGAATTGCTCAGAATTTTAAGAAAATTGTGTGGATTTACTGGTTTATTTAAGTTTTGATTTGTGTTTATTGGGAACTGACTTTAGAATTTATAGGCAGTTGTATTTAAAATAGTATGAAGTTAGTATATTTGAGTAAGTTTACTTGATACTTATCCCCTAACCGAATTCTCATTTTTTCATCTAATCAGATATGATAATTTAAAATCATAATGATTTTAAGACTAATATTTCTGCTCTGCTAGTGTATTTATTGTAGTATTTTATTCCATTAAAAATGCTTAAATAAGAGCACATATTTTGGTCGGGCAGAAACATAGTTATATATACACTGCATGTGTGTATCATATTTGTATATACTTAAACATCACAGATTCTGTCACCCACTGTTTCTAACTGGATTTGTTCTGTCTTTGATATGTTTACAAAGAATCACCCTTCATGTTGTTGTTTTTTCCCCTTTGTCCTTAATTCAGGACCCTGCCCTTCCTCTCCACCATTCACCATTCATCTTCTCTTTTCTAATAGCCTCTTTTTTATTTTGGATTCACTCCACTGCCAGTTTTGTTTTTGTCCAGTTGGTGCTTGAATCTATTAACCCAAAACTTTTAAATGTTTGATTTTAGGAAAAAATTTAAAACTCGCTCAGGTGATACAGTGCGCCTCATAGATCTGTTAGAGGAAGGACTGAAAAGGTCTATGGATAAACTGAAGGAAAAAGAAAGAGATAAGGTAATTTGGGGCCATATTGGCATTGGACAAGTATGTGTTTTGATTTTTTTTCCTTTGCTTCTTACTGTGTTTGTTAAGTAGACTATAAATTGTAGGCAATATGATACTTTGTGACTATCAGCTTTTTGCACTCAAATAATGTACTGTGAACTACTTAAAAAGGAAATGCTAATTTCTTAGGATCAGAATACTATTTGCTCTCTGTTGTCATAGACTCTCCTTTTACCTTCTTTACTCAGTAACCTTTCCTCCCTTAAAATAAAAGATAAAATAAAAATTTCAGTAATTGTAATGTCCTATCCTGCCGCTGTCCCCTGCCACCAAAATCATTCTCCCTCCTTTAGCACCTGACTCAACATCTCTTGCCTTTATACCTTGGAACTTTAAAATCTCTATAGATAGTCCTTCCATTTCCAATTTCCTAAACTTCATTCTATCTGTGACCTCTTTCATACTGCACTTTGGCCATATGGAATACATTACCTGCATCCCTGACATTCTTCTAACTGGCCATAACCTGTCATTCTCACCCTATCCTGTGCTTAGTCCCTCCTGCAGCTCTTCTTTGCCCTTATTAAGAACTCTAATCTTTTTCCTCCTCAGTATTTTCTTGGACCATTTCTGTTTCTCTGAATTCACTTTTCCTCTTTCTCCAACATCAGTCCAATAGTTAGCCATTTTTGCTCTTGAATCCTTTGCTGTCTCTGTGGGACCCTCCAACCCACCTTGTTCTGTGATGGTTCTTTACTTGCCAGACTTAAAACCTGGATGATTCCCACCAGCTCTACTTCTCACAAGCAATTGAAAAAAGCTAGAGGTAATCTCACACCCATTCTGACTGGGATACCTTATGAATTAATGTTATCCAACTTCAGCTGGGCCCTCTCTGCAATAAAGCAATTCTTTTTTTTCTTTTTTTTTTTAATTTTTAATTTTTTTTAACCCTTACCTTTTGTCTTGGGATCAGAACTGCGTATTGGTTCCAAGGCAGAAGAGTGGTAAGGGCTAGGCAATGCGGGTCAAGTGGCTTGCCCAGGCTCACACAGCTAGGAAGTGTCTCGGGTTAGATTTGAACCTAGGACCTCCCATTTCTAGGCCTGGTTCTCAATCCACTGAGCTACCCAGCTGCCCCCTAGAGCAATCCTTTTTTTATCCTTCCCCACAAAATCTGTTCCAGACCTCTTTTCTCATCAAGGTCCCATGTGGCCTCTTTCTCCTCTGAACTGAAAACTTTCCTCTGACTGAACTGTTGAGAATTTTTAAGGGCATGAACCCTTCTGCCATTCTCGTCTTAGATCCCCTAGACCAGTGGTATGAAAATCAAATGAAAACAGGGCCACTAAACCTTACATAAGGATCCCTACAGGCGACACATTGACTTAGAAAACCACATTGATATCTGCGTTCCATTTTATTTTTATGCATTTTGTTAAATATTTTCTGTTTCGTTTAATCTGGTGCATGTAGCCCATACTCATTTGACACCTCTGGCCAAGATGGAATTCACCCTCCTTTACTGAAGTTTCTGACTCCTTATGTGCATGGACCTGTCAAATCCAGGAAATCGTCTTCTGAATCATCTCACCCACTCCACCTCTCTGAATATTTCAGGCACCAGCAGTCTTTGTCCATACTTTCTCTCTTCTCACTCTTCAACCCTTTGTAATCTAGCTTCCAATTTCATCATCAACTGAAACTGCTTTCTCCAAAATTACCAAAATCTAATGGTCTTTACATAGTCCTGATCCATCTTAACCTATCCATCATGTTTGAGATTATTGGTTACTTCCTGCCTGTCTGGCTTTTCAATCTCCTTTGCTGTCTCCGTCATATCATACTTCAAAATGATGTGCACATTCTTAGGTTTTCAGCCTACACTCTCTTCTATGCCTTTTCATTGGCTTAACTATATTCTGTCTTTATGAATTCAAGACTAGTCCCATTCTCTTGAGTTTCATCCTATAGCATCAGTTTCCTATTAGATATTTCAAACAATGTCTCAGAGATATAGTAAACTCAAAATGTCCAAAACTTAACTCTTCCTCCATTCCCAACTTACCTAGGTCTGTCAAAGGTACATAACAGTGATCTCTTGGGTTCACGATTTTAGCATTATCTAGGACTCGTTATTCTCTCAGCCCACATATTTAATTATTTCCAAGTCTTGCTATTTCCTATTTCCACCTTTATAACATCTCCTTCTTCCAGCTCAATCAACTTACACAACTGTCACCTTAATTTAGGCCCCCATCACCTCTTATTTAGATTATTACACGTGCTTTCTTATTGATCCCCCTGTCTCAGGTTTCATTAACCCCAGTTCTTCCTCCACATATTTGCCAGTTATTTTCTTTTAAGTACAAATCTGGCTTCCGGTTCTCTAGAATAAAATAGCTCTTTGTTTTCAAAGCCTTTCATGAACTACACCCAGCCCATCTCTCCAATAGCTTTCTGTTTGAGGTATTTTGTAAATATTTGTTAGCTATTAATTATATTCTCATAATATATATGTATTCATTTTTTTTCTTGTCATCTCAGATGTAAGCATTGTGAATATAGGAATTGCTTCATTCATTGCCTAGACTTATCAAATAGTGAGTAATGCTTTTTTCTCTTAAAGGTTTTAACTCCAGAGGAATTGAAGGCTGCTCAGACTTCGGTCGCTTTTGGCTGCATCAGATATGCTGATCTTTCCCACAATAGGATGAATGACTACATCTTCTCCTTTGACAAAATGCTAGATGACAGAGGAAACACAGCAGCTTACTTACTATATGCCTTCACTAGGATAAGGTAAAGTAGAGAGTGAAGCATAGGATGTAATTTTTTATAGAAAGACATCTCGCAGACAACAAGTCCATTGTTACAAATGGAGGACACTGTAGAGGTAGGTTCACATTATACAAATGAGAAAAGGCCTAGAGCAGTTAAGGAGGGTGCCCATGCCAGCCATATCTTTATTTTTCACCAAGTTGCACTTCTCACTTCCCTTGCAGTGGGTATCCTAATTCTCATCCCACCTCGCCCAATATTCTTTTCTGCTTTTCAGATTCTTGTGTGTTTTTTTTTCATTTATTTTACCATTAAATTGTAAGTTTCATGAGAGCAGAGACTATCTTGTTTGCTTGTATTTGTCTTCCTAGCACATAGCACATAAAATTGATGTCACATCTGGAACTCAAACCCAAATCACCTGACTTTTAGTCTAGTGCTCTCATAACTACATCATATAGCCTCTTGATCTAAATTCTGCTTCAAAACATCCCTGGAAATGTGGAGATTATTTTTGCTTTCAGTTTTAAAATAATTGCTTTCATCTGAATCCTTGGACTTCCGCCTTTATTTTCTGCACTACTGTCTCTTAAAGTTATTGGTTTAAATATTTTAAAATTATTTAAAAATAATCTGTTTAGATTTCCATGTTAGTTTTATTTTGGCAAGTGGTTCAGACCAGATAAATAGTGAGTTAGTACAGCTCTTCTTCTTGTTAACTAGCAGTTTTGTGAATGGCTAATGCACTTTTTTTATCGCCAATTTTAAAAAAGAATGGTTATACATACCATAAATGAGCAATGTTTACACAGTAATTTCCTTTTTAGATCTATTGCTCGATTGGCTAACATTGATGAAGAGATGTTACAGAAAGCTGCTAAGGAAACTAAGATCATTTTGGACCATGAGAAGGAATGGAAGCTAGGCCGGTGTATTTTACGTTTTCCTGAGATTCTGCAAAAGATTTTGGATGACTTGTTTCTCCACACGCTCTGTGATTATATCTATGAATTAGCAACCACTTTTACAGAATTCTATGATAGTTGTTATTGCGTGGAAAAAGATCGCCAGACTGGTAAGTGTCTTTGTCCGACAACAGGATTTAGTGTGGAGCATTCAGTATGACAAAACATTTTCAACAGGAGTTAGTAAAACTGATTAGACATGATCCCAGACCAAAGAATCCTTTGAAGATTCTTCATCAAATTTCTACTCCATCCTTCTCTCCCTCTATAGTAAAAGTATATTAAGTCAAGTAAATGTTTGAGATACTGAATACAATCAACCTATGAGAGACGTCTCACCATTTAACATTGAAAAGAAATGCAGCCTATCCTTTATGTCCTTGGGTTCATCGTTTTTCTATAATTCTGGTCAAGTACCTTTATGATATGATTACCTTTTGTTCCGAAGGAAACTACTACATTTCTGCTTCCATTTACAGCACAGAGATACTTAAAGTACATTCTAGAAAGACCATATTCTTTAAAGGAAGACTATAATTTAATAATGCCTGAAAGGAACAAACTGTGTCAATCTGACACAGTTCATGTTTTCATTAATTAAAATAATAAAAATAGTAGTATAGAGATAGTCTTAAATCTTTTTAAATTATTATTTTAAACCTTTTCCTTCTTTAGGCAGAAAGCAGTTAGGGCTAGGCAGTTGGGGTTATGTGAGTTGTCTAGGGTCACATAGCTAGGAAGTATCTGAGGATAGATTTGAACCCAGGGCCTTCCTGATACCAGATCTGGTGCTCTATCCATTCTGCTACCTAGCTGACCCCCATTCATAAATTTTTTATTTTAACATAAAAATAAATTTACATTAGTTAACCTTCCTGTCCCTTCTGTTAAAATGTAGAGGGTATTGTTTATCTTAAGATATGAATGATTTTAAAATATGCCTTTTGTGTTTCATAGGTAAAATATTGAAGGTGAACATGTGGAGGATGTTATTGTGTGAAGCAACTGCTGCTATCATGGCTAAAGGATTTGATATCCTAGGTATAAAACCTCTTCAGAAGATGTGATTAAACCTGTGTTTGAAACATTTTGTTTTTTACAAAAATGGCCAATAGCACTCTGCTTTTTTAAATAATCATGTGGAGAAGATATTTTAAAAAATAAAGGGAAAATGCAACTTTTTCTATGAAGGGGGCATTTTTATTTCCAATAAATATATTTATATGGGAAAAGTGATGGTCCTCTAGTTCCAATCCCAGAGTCCATTACTATGAACTAATTTGGTAATCAGTCCACCCCCAGTTTTTGTGTGTGTGTATGGTTGTTTTTTTTTTTCTGGAAATTTGTATTTAATTACTTAATTTGGGTTTTTTTTTTTCCTATGGTTTCAAGATTCATGTTCTTTCCCTGCCCTCTCCCAATTCTTCTCCTGTAGCCAACATGTAATTCCTTTGGGTTTTACATGTGTCATTGATCAAGACCCATTCCCATATTATTGATAATTGCACTAGAGTGATCATTTAGAATCTACATCCCCAATCATATCCCCATCAACTCATGTGATTAAGCAGTTGTTTTTCTTCTATGTTTCTGCTCCCGTAGTTCTTTCTCTGGGTGTGGATAGTGTTCTTTCTCCCTTAGAATTGTCCTGAGTCGTTGCATTGCTGCTAGTAGAGAAGTCCATTACTTTCGATTGTACCACAGTGTCTCAGTCTCTGTGTACAATGTTCTCCTGGTTCTGCTCCTCTCACTCTGCATCAATTCCTGGAGGTTGTTCCAGTTCCAATGGAATTCCTCCACTTTGTTATTCCTTTTTGCACAATAGTACTCCATCACCAACATATACCACAATTTGTTCAGCCATTCCCAATTGAAGGGCATCCCCTCATTTTCCAATTTTTTGCCACCACAGAGAGCACAGCTATGAATATTCTTGCACAAGTCTTTTTACTTATTATCTCTTTGGTGTACAAACCCAGCAGTGCTATGACTGCGTCAAAGGGCAGATAGTCTTTTAGTGCCCTTTGGGCATAGCTTCAAGTTACCATCCAGAATGACTGGATCAATTCACAACTCCACCAGCAGTGCATTTGTGTCCCAATTTTGCCACACCCCCTCCAACATTTATTACTTTCCTTTGCTGTCATGTTAGCCAATCTGCTAACCACCCCTAGTTTTAACCAAAGGTTCTAGACATAGCCATTCCACATCATGGTGACAAAGGCAAGTCCAAATTTCATTGGTAAAATGTGGGGGAATACTCTTATTCTACCTGTAACCTTTTTTGGCCTCTTGGTCTTCTCTCCTTTCCAAATGCCCTTTCCCTGTTTCCCAGGGAAGGAATGGCAGTAGACTACTAGTAAGAATAAAAGAAAAATCATCAGCAGCACTTGCTTTATCTTTGAAAGATGTCAAAAGATTAGATCTTAAATTAGAAAGCACCTCATAGGACTTTTGAAGGGCACCTCCTCATTTTGCATATAAGGAAGCAGTCTTCATCTCCTTGGTTTTTCCTTTTTGGATAATTTGGGTCAAACGTTTCAATTATGTTCTACAATGTGGTATAATCAGCCCCAGCCCTATGTGGTCTGTAATATAGACAACCTCGCCATCTTCAACTTGTGCTCTACATTGAATCTCCTTTTAAAAGAGCAAATAAGCATCATTCTGCAAGCAGAATCATTGAACAATGCAGTATGGTACAGTGGGAAAGAAACTATATATGGAGTCAGAGAAACAAGACCCAAAGCCCAAGGCAACTGGTGACCTAATGGATTGGACACTGAGCCTCGAGTTAGGAAAGACCAGAGTTAAGATTTGACCTCAGATACTTAGTTAGGAGTTCAGTTTTCTCAACTAAAATAGGAATAATATTCATCCTCTATCTCAAAAGGCTATTGTGAGAAATGATATATTTGTAAAGAGTTTTTTCTTAAAACCCTTACCTTCCATCTTGCAATCAATACTGTATATTGGTTCCAAGGCAGAAGAGCATTATGGGCTAGGCAATGGGGGTTAAGTGACTTGCCCAGGGTCATACAGTTAGAAGTGTCTGAGGCCAGATCTGAATCCAGGATCTCCCATCTTGGCCTGACTCATTCCACCAAACTACTTAGCTGTCCCCTTCCAGTCTTTTTCTTGACTTTGTCAGAAATGGATTATGCTTATCTCTAAGGCTGTAGTCATTGTCTCAGATGTAAGGATTTTGTGCTCTGCTGTTATCACAGTTATGTCTGGGGACTTTTTTAAATCTTTAATGCTTCCAAAGTGGTATGCTCACTCTCCCCCTTATCTCTGCTGTGGTCCTGACCCAGGTTGGTCACTGCTTCCTTATGGCCACACATGCTCCTTTACCACCCTGGAAAAGAAGGAGCCAGCAAATTGGATTTCAACAAATGTCCAAATGGAACAAGGTATATTCCATGCAACATATGGTCATCATATGTTGCAGTACCAATGATAAGTATTTTGCATTCATGAGCATAATTGCAGCTTATGTGCCAACATCAATCACGGAAGATAAAGTGGTAGGAAATTTCTGTGAAGAGCTTGATAAGAATGTCTAAATTGAGATACACGATAGTTGGAGCTCAGTGCAACGGAGGAAAAGGTGAGGACAGGGAACAATATTTTGGAAAGCATCGTTCAAAAAAAAAGAATAAAAGCATAGATTACAGGTTCTATTGAAGCCTCACCCTTTGATATACAAATAACTTTTTTCAAGAACAGAATTGGTAAAAATGGATGTATTGAGCACCAAATACCATACCATAAGGAGAAGAATCTTAACTATAATTAAACCATCAATTCATCAGAATTAATATAAAACAATAAAGAATAATAATGAGAAAGAATGATGTGTATGTTTGAAACAATCCTGAACTATTTATAAACAATTGGAAATAAAATACTTGACACCAAATATATTTTCATCTTCTCTCAGAGAAACATCCCTCATAACAAAGAATGAAAAAGAAAGGAAAACAATTTAGCAAAACTAGCCAAAACATCAAGAAAGTAACATCTGTAGTGTGCCACATCAATAGTCCTCACCTCTGTAGAGAAGGGAAGGAGTTCCTTTCTCATAATTCTTTGGGACCAAGTTTAAGCAATATGAATTAATTGCTACAACAAAGGGACCAAAAGAGTCCAGAAAGCACCTCATTCAGCAAACATACAGCTAGCTTACTTGCCAAATGGAAAGAGATGACCGCCAAAGGCAACACTGAGTTGGAATATAAAGTCGTTTATAAAGCATAATAAAAAGGATGACTATGAACAGTATTGTCTCATCAAACAGAGAGGATCAGTGGAGGTTAATACCAGTTTTAAAGAAAGCTTAGTAAGCTATCCAACTAAGCAAAGTCATCTCAAAGGCATTCAATGATGAAAATCCAAATAGGAAAACAAATTGAAGGTATTTACAAAAATAATTTTGCCCATCAAAGGACAGTGGAACCATCACAATCTCAAATGTCACAGTCTCATAAAGTTATAAAGGAAGTTGAAATGTTACTAAAGAACACAGAAAAGGCTTTTTTAAAAGATTAGAATAAGTATGTAGAGGGGGAAGCTAAGTGGCTCAGTGGATAGAAAATCATGCTTTGAGATGTTCAAATCTGGCCTCATACTTCCTAGGTGTATCACCTTGGATAATTCATTTAGCCTCCATTGCCTAGTCTTTTGCTAATCTTCTACCTTGGAACCAATACACAATTCCAAATGGAAAGTAAGGATTAAAAAAAAAAAGATGATCGTAACAAAAGATGTTGAAAAAGCTTTTAATAACATTAATTCATGATAAAAGCATTTAAAATAACAAAGATTTTTTTCTTAGTGCAATAAAGAGCAAACATAATAGACAAAAGACAATCATTAGAAGTATTTCCACCAATATCAAGTAGAAAGCAAAGGTATGCGATCTCACTGTTTTTGAGATCATTAGAACTAGCAGTTACAGAGAGACTCCAGGAGAAAGATATTAAAGGAATTAACATTGTAAAAGAAGAGGTCAAAATATTATTACTTGCAGATGACATAATTGTGTACCTAGAAAATTCACCTTGTCAATCCAAAAATTACTGAAGACAAAAATGAATTCAGCAAAATTGTAAGACATAAGATTAGCCTAGGAAAATTATCTTCATTCTGAACCAAGAAAATAACAAAAAAAGAAATTTATTTTGAAACAATAGAAAGTACCAAATATTTGGAAATTAACCTGCCTAAGAATTTGCCAATTGTGTATGAGAGCTACCATTAAACTATGGTGACCTAAGTAAAAGGAAAATCTCAATAGAAGGAAATTTAATGTCCATGGATGTGAGATTAGTGTATTAAAAATGATGCTTCCAAATTAAATGTATATATTTAAAGCAAAAACAACTAGGATAGTGGAAAATATTAAGATTAGCTTACTGCACCTTAGACCCCTCCCTAGAGGCCTTGTGGTTCTGTTGAATTGCCTAAGGACAATTTAATTTGTGGTATTTTTTTTAATGAGGACTAAAGGAAGTGAGAGAGAGAACTGAAGGTCCTCTCTCATTCCAACCTATTTTTGCAACACTCCCCAAACAAAAAGAAAGGGACAAGAATAATTGGCAAACATGAAAAATGGTCCTTACCCAAAGTTTCTCCTTGATCATTTTTGCATTTCAGGAATCTGGGACTTATATTAAGAAATATTCTACCCTACATGTAAGTCATTTTTATGTGATAAGAAAAAGGAAGAGCTCAGACTCCCATGTGGTTGTTAGACTGTTAAGATTAAAATTTTCTGGGGGTCTGTATATGAATTTATAATTATTTATGAAATAGTGAAAATTGGATCAAAGGCTACGATGGTGGCATCTCTGAGTTCTGGGGGCATGTCTTCCTCTTCCCATATGCTGGTCAGCACTATGTGGAATGCCTGGAGTGCCTTTTCCTTTAAGGCCTTGTACACCTCAGTTGGGATCCCTTCTTTACCAGGTGCCTTGCCTGCACTCATTTGTTTAATGGCTTTTTGGACTTCCTCTATTGAAGGAGGGATATCAAGTTGTTCAATGGAGCGGTTTTGGGGGATCTGGTCAAGGGCGCTTTGGTCGACTGAAGAGGGTCGGTTGAGAAGCTGACTGAAGTGTTCTTTCCACCTGTTGCTGATGCCTATTTTATCTTTTATGAGAGTGTCACCGTCAGAGGATAGCAAGGGTGTGGTGGTGGGTTTTAATGGCCCATAGACAGTCTTGAGGGCACTGAAAAATTGTTTGCAGTTTTTCGTATCAGCAAAGCGCTGGATTTCTTCTGCCTTTTTTCCCCACCATCGGTCATGCATCTTCCTGATCTCACGCTGTACCGTGGCTTGGAGAGACTTGAATCTGTCTTTTTTAGAAGCAGAGTTTGGGTTATTTTGCCACTATGCTATTTTGCTATGACAGCAGGCAAAAATACTAATTTGATTTTGGTCTGCATTCATTGAAGCAGAAGGTCCAGACGAAGAGAGTTTTAGTCCCATAGTACTTTGCACTGATTGGGCCATATTTAAAGCATTATGTTCAGTTCTAAATGTCACCTTTTAGGGAAGGGCATTGAGGAAGTAGAACACATACAGAGGTGGGTAAACCAGAATGGTGAGAGTATTCACAATCATCCCATAAAAAGCTAAGTAAAAGAAATGGAGCTGAATAGACTAGAAAAGAAAAAACTTAAAGGGGAACCATACATATATAAAAGTCTGTAAGACAAATATACATGGAATAAATATGACATAGTTAAATATAAAATGAGGAGGGCACTAACCCTCCAGAAAAAGCTTTGTGTAGAAGCTGTGTTTGAAGAAGTGAGCAATTCAGAAACATTTGAAGGAGTGCATCCCAGGAATGAGGGTCAGCCAGTGCAGAGGCATTGGGATGGGAGATAGGGTTCTCTGAATGAGGACTGGAGAAGTTCCTGTGGATAAACAGAGTGCAAGAAGGGGAGTAATGTATAATGAAGCTGGGAAGATAAGGGTGGAGGAGTCAAGAAGGACAAAAAAGGCAAGAGTTTATTTTTGGTCCCAAAGCAATGGAGGAGCCACTGAAATTTATTAAATATGGAAGGGATAAGGTTAGACTTGCCCTGATGAAAAACCTCGTTGGAAGCTTTGTGGTGGATGGATTGGGGTTAAGGGCGACTTAAGGCAGGGAAATGAATTAGGAGAATATTAAAAAAGCCTAGGATGACAAGGACCTGCATGAAGGTTAATAGTTATGTGAGCAGACTAGGGGTTGGATATGAGAGATGTCCTGAAGGCAGAAACAGCAAAATTTGGTAAGCAATTGGATATGAGGGGAATTGGCAAGAACTGCAGTGTATATATATATATGTGTGTGTGTGTGTTTATGTGTACCTGTTCAGGGAAGTCTACAGTGATGCCCTGGAGTACAAACTTCCTCATTTAATGCAGTTTATTATTGTTTGTCTGTCATTTAACAGCTTAGGGAGTTGCCTGGGTTAGGGAGCAGGGTTTGGCATGCCCAACAATAAAAGCAGTATAGGTCAAATTAAGCACACAAATGTTCCTGATTCCAAGGTCAGCCCTCAATCCATACCAGGCTTCCTGCCTGACATTACGTGATTCAAAACAGAATTAAACACACTTTTAGTACACATTACTAATAGTTTGATTTATAGTCTATTTGGACTGCTCCTGAGGGACAAAATGACCCAGAAAATATAAGGTACTATCTGTTTCATATGTGAACAATTTGGTTGCTAAAAGAGAAAGAAAAAGAAAATTTGAGAAGAAATTAAGTAATCAACTTTGAATTAAGATATTCTCTAGGACATAATGTTAAGTGGAGAGGAAGGATATTCTTTAGAACTGTCCTTTAAATTTTGAGAATATCTATTTAAAGATAAAGCAAAGACTGAGGCAGTGATAACTGCCTGGTGTTGTGGTCCATCAATTCGTTTGTATGGCTTTTTTTACAAAAGTTTTAAAGGTAATAAATGAACAAAACAACACATCATATATATATATATATGCATTATATATATATATGGGTACTATGGCATTACCTATGGGTTGTTGAGCTCATAAAAAAAAGGTATGTGAATTTTACTTCATAAGGGAAAGATAAATGAGTCACGGACCACCAGGAAGCTCTGTTTGAGACATTGGGAGATATAAAAAGCCAGAGAAGATACAGGAAGAAATGGACAGGGGCAGTCAAAGAGTAAAATGAAACTTAGAAGGTGTAGAGAACAGAAGACTTTAGCTCAGTTAGCACTTCAAGCTTTATTGATGGAAGCCTGATTATTGCAAGGAAGGTGCTGTTTTGGTAATTGGTTGGAGAAAATCTGGAGAAAGGACCCAGAGATGTCTTCAGCTTCTGTGTTGACTGAAGGAGAGCAGAATTCTGCTGCTACACACAGGATTATTTCAGTTTATTACCATCTGGTGCTACTGAAAGTCTCGGAAAACTCAGGGGTGCCTGGTTACTGCCTATGTTTGATGAAAGAGGAGAAAATCCAGGCTTTTAAACTGCTTTGCTGTGAAAGGTTTTTACTGGAGAAGAGGCTTTGTTCTGCTGGGTGACTTGGAGAAAGCGGAATCCTGATGAATGGAAAGCTGGCTGGGCTTGCTTGCTTTGCCCAAAAAGCCAACCATGAGGAGTTTTGCAATTCTCTGGCTTGTGGGAACTGTCATTGAATAAGTACAATACTATTGTTTTTGCTAAAAATGTGTAATCTTTTGGAGCACCCTGACGAGTAGGTAAGGGAAAAGAGCTTGTACCTGCTTGCTTTAGACTAGCAAGAGGGGAGAGGCAGATTTATGAGGTGCCCATTCTTCCTGAAGGTACCAAGAACATCAAGACCTGCAGCCTGGAGTTGTGAATTGTGTTCAGCTTTAGTTTTTTCACACCAAACTAGGCTTCTTGAAGTGTATGCCCATTGTCCTCCATTGACACAACGTGCATTAGTGGAAGAGTATGACCTGTTTATTGGTGACCTGTGAGGTTGTGGTTATTTCTGTTGGAGCCTTCTATTTGAAAAGTAGGGTTAATGATAATCTTATCAAAAAAGAACAATGAAGAATCATTTAAAAATATAAATAAGAGCAAAAATAACAATGCAGAATGGAACACAATCAAGAGTGTTGGAACTACCACATTAAATGTGAAATGTTTTAAAAGCTGAATGTAGTGGAGATCCACAGAGTAGTAGCATTTTATCTCATCCCCCAGTTACCCTTAGGACCCAGGTGTGAAAAAACAAAAATCTCTTCAGATCCACCATTTACTGATAAAGGATTGAACATATACAGAGTTTGGTATATAAGTATATTGAATTCAACTGGGAGATAGGGATACTACTATGGGGAGAATAATCATAAGCACAACAAACTTCCTGATCATGAAAGGGAGGTTAAAAGGAGGAAAAACAAAAAGGAAAAGAACTAGAGTACCTTAGACTGTGTCTTAAAACACAGTCTGGCTAGACAAACTGTTGCATATGAATGTAATGGAATATTGTGACATAAGTAAAGACTTAATCCTGGTTAGGATGAACTGAGTAGAAACAGAAGAATAAAGTTAGTAATGATGGGGGGGGGGGGGAAGTACTTGGAAAGACTTAAGAACTCTAATCAGGCCAATTCAGGTCTCCAGAGAACCTTGAATGAGCCCCATTACCCACCTACTGGCAGAGAAGTGATGTACAATTTTAGGCATGGCCAATGTGTAGATGTTTTATTTGAATATGGTTATTTGTTACAATTTGTAATAGCAAGGGATGCAATTTTAACATTTTTTTTTTACAATACAGCAAAGTTCAGAAATTAAGCAGTTTTTAAAAAGCCAATCTTAAAATGGAGATCTGTAGTTTCACATAGAATTTTCCTTTTCTGTTTTGCAGGAGGCATGGAAATGCTTTTGAAGGGGGTTAGTTCAGAATTAAAAAAAAAAATTCTCTCAATCTCCTTTCTTCTTCTTCTTTTTTTTAAACATTATTTTATTTGGTTATTTTCATACATTGTTCATTGGAAACAGATCATTTTCTTTTCCTCCCCCTCCCCCCACCACCCTTTCCCTAGCGGAGGCGAGATTCGTCTGGGTATCACATGTGTCCTTGCTCTGAACCCATTTCCTTGTTGTTGGTATTTGCATTAGGGCGCTCATTTAGCGTCTCTCCTCAATCATGTCCCCTCAACCTCTGTAATCAAGCAGTTGCTTTTCCTGCTTGAGGATAGTTTTTTTTTTTCCTCATAGATCGCTGCAGGTTGTTCAGGGACATTGTAAAGCCATTACTGGAGAAGTCCATTACGTTCTCTTGTACCACAATGCGTCAGTCTCTGTATACAATGTTCTCCCGGTTCTGCTCCTCTCACTCTGCATCAGTTCCTGGAGGTTGTTCCAGTCTCCATGGAATTCCTCTACTTTATTATTCCTTTTGGCACAATAGTATTCCATCACCAACATATACCACAATTTGTTCAGCCATTCCCCAATTGAAGGGCATCCCCTCATTTTTCAATTTTTGGCTACCACAAAGAGCACAGCTATGAATATTCTTGCACAAGTCTTTTTCCTTATTATCTCTTTGGGGTACAAACCCAACAGTGCTATGGCTGGATCAAAGGGGAGACAGTCTTTTATTGCCCTTTGGGCATAGTTCCAAATTGCCCTCCAGAATGGTTGGATCAATTCACAACTCCACCAACAATGCATTAATGTCCCTACTTTGCCACATCCCCTCCAGCATTCATTACTTTCCTTTGCTGTCATGTTGAACAGATACCTCAAAGTTGTTTTGATTTGCATCTCTCTGATTATAAGAGATCTAGAACTTTTTCATGTGCTTATTAATAGTCTTGATTTCTTTAACTGAAAATTGCCTATTCATGTCCCTTGCCCATTTTTCAATTGGAGAATGGCTTGATTTTTTGTACAACTGGTTTAGCTCTTTATAGAATTGAGTAATTAGACCTTTGTCAGAGGTTTTTGTTATGAAGATTGTTTCCCAATTTGTTGCTTTCCTTCTAATTTTAGTTACATTGGTTTTGTTTGTACAAAAACGTTTTAATTTGATGTAGTCAAAATTATTTATTTTGCATTTTGTGACTCTAAGTCTTGCTTGGTTTTAAAATCTTTCCCTTCCCAAAGGTCTGACATGTATACTATTCTGTGTTCACCTAATTTACTTATAGTTTCCTTCTTTATATTCAAGTCATTTGCCCATTCTGAGTTTATCTTGGTGTAGGGTGTGAGGTGTTGATCTAAACCTAATCTCTCTCACACTGTCTTCCAATTTTCCCAGCAGTTTTTATCAAATACTGGGTTTTTGTCCCAAAAGCTAGGGTCTTTGGGTTTGTCAAAGACTGTCTTACTGAGGTCATTTACCCCAAGTCTATTCCACTGATCCTCTTTTCTGTCTCTTAGCCAGTACCAAATTGTTTTGATGACCGAATCTCCTTTCTTCTAATACAAGTCTGGGTTATTGGACTTTTCTGCCTCAAAAATTTATTCACTTGTAGACAAATGTCTGCAGTTCCTGTGCTTTTTACATATAAATATGCAAAATGCATGGCAAATCCAACAGGAAGTTCCTCTCCTCCCAGTCCCTACCACTAAAGTCAAGGCAATAGTAAAGGCAACTGGATAGGTAAAGTCTTTTCTAAGAACACAGGAATTATAGTTGAGACACTTGCACAGATTTAAAATTAAGAAACATTTTAACTGTGCCTGCTCAATATACTAAATTTAGGAAAACAATCAATATAAATGGAAACCAGACGGCTGGCTTCTAAAATTAAACAGCTGGTGTCAAGGATCCAATACAAACATTCACTTTAGTATTTTTAATCCTTCAAACAACCTCAGCTCTAATCAGAATACTCCTAAAACTTTTCATTCCTTAAATTTTTTTTTCATAAAAATTTATACTGCATGTTCTTAAAGCTATTTTGTGTACAAGTTGTTTTTTTTGGGGGGGGAAGGGGGTGTGTGGAGCAGCTAGGTGGCTCAATATCTATAGAATGAGGCCTAAAGATGAGACTTCCTGGGTTCTAATCTGGCCTCAGATACTTCCTAGTTGTGTGACCCTGTGCAAGTCACTTAACTCCCATTGCCTAGCCCTAACTGCTCTTCTTCCTTGGAACCAAGACTTAGTATTGCCTCTAAGATAAGGTAAGACTTTTTTAAGTAAAAAAAAAAAGGTATTTTAGGAAGAGCCGACTGTATCAGGTGTGAACTACTGTTTTTTGTTGTTGTTGTTGTGGGGGAGCCATAGATTAGCAGCCCATACTCCTTTTCCCTCATTTTAGACACCAGCAAAGTCTTCAAGTCAGGGGATGTATTCATCTAAACTTATTCTCAAACTGAAATTCTAACTGCAGAACAAACTTACTTTTTGTTTCTCCAGTAAGACTAAGTATCATATATAGCAGGATGGGATTTCATATAATTCTAGTCTACCCCCCACTTCCAGCCTCATCTACGGGTGAGAAACTGAGGCTCAGAAATTGTGACAACCCAAGTCATAAGATAATAAAGTTGCAATCAGCATCTGAATGAATCTTGGGTCTCAAGACTCCAAATTCTAAACTTTCCAGTTAAACATAAAAGCAAGGAGTTATTTCTCCTTAATTCATCCAAAGTCTTAAATCAATATATCAAATCCACTGTCATGGAAATGCAGGGTGTAACACACACACACACACACACACACACACACACACACACACACACACACACACGCACGCACGCACGCACGCACGCACGCACGCACGCACGCACGCAATTATGGGAAAAAGGCACACCATAAATATGGAAATAATTTTATTAGGAGAGAAGATAAAAAAAGCATGGTTTCTAATGTTCATACAGAGCAGCAACAAAACCAGGAAAACCAACTATTTAAAAAGTAGGTAAAGTATAATGAAGTTGGCTTAATGGCAATATAATACAAGTATATGAAACCCAGGCATCATTCATGCAAATAAGCATTAAGGAAAATCCAGACTAGTATGGGAATGCTTACAGTAGAGGTCAACAATGAGAATTAAAGAAACCATACATGTTGATGAAAAACACACAAGATGAAAAATAATAAATAAGGCAATTTACAAGAAATGCTTTAGTTTACATTACTGTATAACTTAGTAAGTTTATTAGGAATAAAATTTATAGACGATCATATTTTTACATCACAGATTCAGTGTCAGAACAGTAAACAAAATTCAGACATTAAGTACAATGCAATAGAATAAGGCAATTTAAAACTGAAATGGCTTATGGATAAAGTGAATCTCAAAAAAAAAAATCTGATGCTTGTAACATTAGCTAATCTCTCTAAGAGACATAAAAACCATTTTTAGAATGATTTGATCACTAATGGGAAAACAAGTTATTTGAGCCTAAGAAGCAGGTGTTTTTAATGTTTTCATCTATACCTTAAATTACACATCCAAGCACAGAATATATACAGATGATGAAATTATGCACATATCCCTAAAATGTTAATTCCATCAAAATACTGGGAGGGACAAGGGAGAGAATAGCACATACATTTCTGTTCTTTGGAAAGGTTTTTTTCACTTCTAAACATTAATTGAAAATACGTAGACCCTCTCAAATAACAGGAGACTGCAATTTTCATAAAGTGAGACTTCAGATTATTAATAACATTCAATATGGAATTTTGAAGTGAAAAATATTAAATGACTAAGGTAGGTGCACCACTTTTATTTCCACAATTTTATAAAAGACAACACAATTAGGAGGAGCCCGTGTTGAAACTATTGAGAATGTTGGTGATGATAATTTTCAAAACATACATCAGGACTTCAAGGAAAGCAAAATAGGAAAGATATTTATATAAAAATCAGTATCATAGCCAATATTCAGTACTTGCATTCTAGCTATATACAACAAAAACTTGGAAATTTCTTTATAAGTAAACTGAAAAATAATTTTCATTGCTTAGAAAGCCCCCAAAGTCCTAAGAATTACAGTTCAGATGAACAGTAGAAATAAAATAAAAAGAAAATTATAATTACCAAAAGGAATAAACCATAACTATAAATTCTTTTTTTTTAGCTTTTGATCAGCACAGATCATTCGGTTTCCTCTAACACATCATTCAGCACTGCCTTTGATTTCTGGAGTTTTTAGTGATATCTTGCTGCTACATTTGTTTAATCCTATTATGAACAGAAAGGGAACATCTGCTATTTTTCCATTACATTATTCACAAATAACTGAAGATAAACTGAAATTCTAAAACGAAAGCTATGCAATCTGATATGTTTGCAAGCTATCCATGTGTCCTTTGTAAACTTTCCTATGGATCAAGTGTTTAATGAGATGTACAAGTACCTGAGTCACCCAACACTTGCCCTCTGTCACAATGAAGATGGAAACTGCTAAAAAAATTATCAGAAATAGGTCTCTGGGAATCACTAGAAATCAGATTTGTGTTTGTTATTTATAATGATCTGTACTCAAGAACTTAAGTTGAAAATTTTCCTTTTGTACACTGCAAATATGGCATTTCATAATAATGCACATGATTTTCAGTTTACATTAAAACTCTAGAAGTTAATCATTTTTTTCAAGCTTCAGCCACTTTAAACTCTACTAGTCATATATAGCCAAAACACAGTTTTGCCACTAAGCCTGTACTAACAGTTCTAATAAAAAAGATTAATTGGTCAAATGATAATGGAAATGAATTTTCAAACATTCTTCTATGGTATAGCTGCTGAATTAACCAAATACAAATAAATCTATATTACTTTAAAATTTGAGAATTTTAGTTATGATAAAAAACAAAAATTTAGTACACATTAACATTTGAAAATAGAATTATATGTATTATATGAATTTGGAACAAGTTTCACAAATTCATTTTATATATGTACGTTTTGTTCAAGATGTAGAGAAAAAAGGAACAAATTTTATTCTAAATTTAACTCTTTCTTTTTCAGGATCCTGATGATGCATTTTTAACAAATAAAGAATTAAGAGCTGGAAGAAACTTTAGAGACCATCTAGTCTAACTTCCCTCTCATTTTTCATATGAGTAAACAGAGGCCTATTGAGGTGAAATAGCAAGGATAGTCATGGTACTATTTACAAAACACCACCAAACAGCAACACTGAATGTAAACAATAAGACACTACACTACAAACTAAGTTTACTATAATATTAAAATTTTTTCGTCTGTTAAGTTATAATTACTCAGTTTAAATGTAGCAGAAGTATGAAGGTTTACTATGATGAAGTCACCACTATTTCAAATAGGCTAAATTTTTTAAAGGAAGCAAAAAGAAAAACACTCAGTAACTTTTAAGTCTACTGAATATACACTAGGTTGAATATAAAATCTTTCCACAGCAAACCATTTCTTCAAATGAAAAATAAATTATATAAAGCACATATTCCCCCTAAATTCATTTTGATGATAGGAGCTTACAAGAATCAAGAATAAAGCTACTTAAAAAACTTAAGGTGACAACTTCTTCAGTAATGAAAACAAGTTTTTAAGTAGACTTACTGTGTAAATAGGAACATCTCACTGATACTTTGCTGGATAGGCCACTTTATAAAATGGTCAAGAAAACAATAGCAATACTAGAAAAGGCAAAGCCTTTTCTTTCTTTTTTAAAAAAATTTTTCTTTATGAAACAAATAGTGATTAAAGCACAAATACACCCAAACGAACACCCATTTTTCCCTATTTGCTATTCTTTATAATTTCTACATGGCTTTTAGTGGAGAAAGGTCTTATTACCAAAATACATTCACAAGTGCAATATCTAAAATGCATAAAGTGCTCAAAAGAAAAAAAAAATTCACCAAGTGTGTAGTCAATTCTTTGTAGCTAAAAAAAAAAAAAACATTCTCCCAAGAGCTCAGTGGTTATAATGGGCATTTTCAGAACTACTTACTTCCTAGCTATACCTTTGAGCCAAGAATGCAAACACAAAAAGGGGACATACAGCAAGGGACTATTCTTTTAATCCAACAGTTCCATGGATAAAGAAATTAAAATCTTGTCATTTTCTTGGTCCATTATATTGCTTATAAAGATGGAATGAGCATTCCAACTATTGGTATTCCCAACACAAGCTATCAAACTTGTATTAGTGAAGGCAAAAAGTTCATGAAATCTTTATAAATTCTGTTATTTGGCAAGTAATTTGTGTCTGTTCAAGGATTCTAGATGTTGTATTGATTAAGGGCAGTGGAGTTTTATTGCCTAAGCTAAAAGTAAACAAGTCTCTAGTGCTCTCTAAATCAGTAGGGTCAGCAGGTCTATTAATACTTTGCCACAAGTAAATGGATTAGTGCTGAAATCTTGCTCTTTTGTTCAGAGAAAAAGGCTGCCCTTTCCCTCTGAAACCATCTTCTGAGTAGTTCTGAAGTTGCTATGCTCTTTCAATTTCAGAGTATACCCCCTCCCATTTTTTGTAGGAGTAAAAATTAAATTATTAGTAAGTAGCAGACAAGTGAGTTGTTTGGACAAGGTAGTAATGACAACAAATAAGTCAATTAAGAACAATAGGAAATCACTCCTTTGGTGCCTGAAGTTGGCTATCAATATCACAAAGGTGAAGAATTTAAGGCACTGAATTTGCCAAATCGACCTAGTGAAGGAGTTGTAATTTTTAGTAATACTTGAGAAAAATGTGCCCTGACAGGCATTTTTCAATTCAAAAGGTACATTTTAATGAGTTATTTCAATTATCTTATCAATAACAGGGAAATGGATACGAAGAGTGATGCAAGATATTTATTGGGAACATTCTGAAGTGCCACAAGCCAAAAATTAAAAAAAAAAAGGGGGGGGGGGAATTTCCTGACATTTACTGAAAAAATAGGTTTGCATATATTCTTTCCCCTCTAATGGGCCCATTCAGAAATCTCAAGTTCATTTTAAGAGTTATTTCTAAAGCATGTAGCTTTCAGAACTGCAATGGCTGATCTTAAGAGCTAAGCTCATTTACAATGCTTAGAGGGAATTTAAAGATGATCAAGAAGCATAATCTTGACAGTTTTTATAGTAATTACATTTTCCTTACGTTTCTGGTGAAACAGGACAAATATTGGAAGAACAGAGTGATAGTAACCAGATTGTATGGTTACTACATCCTTCTTTGGTTGTAGGTGATTTTACCATTAACAAAAGACCAAAATTAAGGATGTACCACAGTTCCAATACACATATTGGGACAGTATCCACACCATTTTGAAATGAAATTTTTCACTTGAAGTTTGAGAAAAATCAATACCTGTCACTTTTTTATTTAGATGTCTGCCCTCCAATAGCTAATATAAAAACTGCAGAATCTTTGCCTACAGTTTAAATGAAAAGATTTTAGCCCAAATTGGAAGCCTTCAAAATAATGAAATTATGAAAATATGACTGAATATGAAGTAGCTACAATAGGGGAAAAAAGTAGGATGTTCTCTCATTTTGGGGTTTTAAAACAGCTAAGATTTGAAGTTTAAAAATTAATAGATTCTTTCTTTTAAATGACATTCCAACTATTCCCAACTTCCCTCACAATTCCATGGTTCAGAAATTCATACCTTTATAGAAGGAATATCTTATGACCAACATGGTCTGGTAAACATTTGAGCATATCTAAAGGATACATGATGGAGAAATGTCTACATAGCACATCATAACCTATTGAAAAACATAATAGTCTTTTCTACTGAGTATGCGTTATGCTGTGGTTTATATTAATACATAATACTTATCGTCATGTAATGAGTACCATCATGGTGCTTCAAGAGATGGTTAATATTCTGAGCCTTCCAAATTCTAAAAATCTTAATCTGTGCTATAGCACACTACTACTTTGATAAAGTTTCTTCGAAACTAAAAATCTCAATCTCAATTTCAAATACTCCACAAATTTACCAAAAACAATGACTCCAAAATAGAGGGTGAATTCCAAGGCCAACAAATTTTACAAACATTGGAATTATAATGATTTTATTGTGAGAATGTACAAAACACTGATCCTTCTATGATTCTGCAATACTGCCTCTGAATTCCATGAAGCTTCAAAATAACTAACCTTCCAATTTAATAAAACACTCTGATAGGTTAAGTAGGTATTTTTTCCTTCTTCACATAATAAAGATTTTTGCCTTGTTGATTCAGACCTTAAAAAAAAGAGTGACTAAGCTCTGGTCTGACAGGAAGGAATATAGGACAGGGAATATATACTCAACTTGAGTGATGCATTTGGATTTCATAACATTGTACCTTCCTACTGTCCTTATTAAACAGGTCACCAATCAAGTAATCAACTTAAAACATTTTAGATGTTATACCTTTAAATGTATTCAGCATAATGATTTTTTACTCTATGAATAGTGCTCTATTGCACCAACTAATGGAAAGTGAAGTAGTTTTAGAACTTGAGCTGCTATTTACCTGCAGTTTCACATATAGCTATATACTTTAATTACATTGTGGTATTGAAAATACTTTGAATTCTACTGGAGACCTCTCAAAAACCATAGAAACATACTTTTAAGAAAAATGCATTAGAAAAGCCCTAATGGTTTTCAATGTCTGAAATTTTCCAACATCACATGAAAATGTAATCTCTGACACTTTGGTCATCACAGTGAATTTTCAATACAGGGCATGAAAAGTAACCAAAAGATGGGTAAAAAGAGGCATCTGTAACAGACATTCAGAATGAATTATTTTCATAAACTAAATATCTGAGGACTGAGATTTTTGTTTAAGCATACAATACTATAATGCTGACTACTTAAAAGTAAAATGAAAGTATTTTTGAGAAGCTCAATCAGAGGTTGTATTGCATCAAAAGGATTTAATACTGGTTATATACAGAAGAGTAAGACCAAAATTCTTAAAGCATTTCAACCGGAAATGCTTTATGTTACCCAGATCTCACTTTAAAATGGCAACATTCAACAGCTTACCCTTTTAACATTTAAAAATGAACAGCAACATTGCCATTTCCCCACCTTGTCCTTTGGTTCCCATCATTTTAAATAATGCAATAATAATCCTTCTGATTTCTAGTTCCATTTGGATGGCATTATTAATATAGTGACTTTTGATGCTTTAGCTGAAATTTGGCAGCCCTAGGAGAGCACCAACTGCTCCGAAGTATCCCTGTAGAAACAGCATTTTCAAAAATATCAGTACAAGTGTTAATAAGCCTCTAACAGTAAATGCTTTTCAAAATAATGAGTATATTACTTATAAAGTAAGGTAAATGGGACAATTCTTAACTATATGCCTAATTTTGATAAAAAAATGATGTAACTTTTATTAAAAAGAAATAATCCATATATAACAAATTGACAGTCTATTTGCAGCAGCATGGTAATCAAAGGAAGGCCCTTTAGTATGCTAGGTGAATACTCTGTGGAAGATTTACACAAAGACCCTAACAAGAATCACATGGGGTAAGAAGGCATAGACGGGATTATATTTCCACTGGTACACAAAGAAGCTCAACAATGAATTTAGGAATGAAGTCGTCTAAAAAATTGTTTAATTATGTCTTAAAACTATGATAAAAGAAAAAAAAAGGAAAGCTATCTGGCTGGAAATGTATATAGGTTCTTAAGAAAGGAAGGGAAATTGACAATCTCATAGCATACCTCATGTTCTAGAAACAATGCCTTCAATTGGCCTTTGGACCAATAATCCAATGCATATGCCAAAAGTTTCATTGAGAGAGTATTGACACGTAGAAAGTTTCCAACAAAGACAACTCTATTTATTTTCTAAAAGGAAAAAAAGCAAGGTTACTCAGAAAAAGTATTATAAAATTTGTCACAGATGAGCATATTTCTATAATCCTTACTCAAAAGATACATAGTTGAGTAGAGGTGAAACTTTGTTTTAACAAATTTGTGAAGTGCTTCAGTGATATGGCACTTTGGGGATTAAGTTGTTTCTATGTATAGGATTACAAATTTAGAGCTGAAATGGACCCCAGAGATCAATTAATCAAATTCTCTCATTTTATAGATGAGAAAGAAATGAAGATCAATAGAACTGCCCAACTTTACAAAGGGAAGTAAATGGCAGAGACAGGATCTGAATCTAGGTCCTCTGACAATCTAGTGCTCCTTTCATTTCACTACCATTAGAAATGACTATTTGAGGTCTGGTTTGCAAAATAAGCTATAGACTTGGTTATCATAATAAGTATGTTGATAACAGTGGGATAAAAGATGGGGGAAGACAACAGCTGTAATACAATCTAGATGAAGAATTAAAAGAATTTGTCATTGTGTAAACCATAGGCACTAACTACTCAGACTTATATCACATCAATAAAAGAACTATAACCAAAGAGAGACAAAAGTTTTAACAAAATAACTTGTCTGCTTTTATACCATCAACACCAATCAACTTTCTAATTACTAATTCAGTTTTCCAGGTATCTCTTCAATAACAGAGCAATAGAAACACTTTACTGGGAAACCTGTTCATTATTCTAAACAAATACAAAGGTAGACCTGGACTGATCACTGAAGTTCCTGACCCACAGGACTGAGAAAACAAAAACAACCATTTATTAAGCACTTATGTGCAAAGAATTGTGGTTAGAATATGGTGCTATAAAGAGAAACCAAAATATTTCTTGCAGCCAAGAAGCTTACACTCATTTCCATTTATTAATACATTGGTATGGGGGAAAAAAATCCAAAAACGCAGATTTACATTAAAGGTGTTAATATCTACTTCAAAAAAAGACACCTTTATATATTCCAAATACTGAAACACAGGAAGTCAAACTCCTTTAGCACATTTAAACCATAATCTAATTTACCTAAATTATAAATTTACCCTGATCTTTTCCAGAAAAAACTCATGTTAAATGAAATACATCTGTAACAGTTTGTGGATCTGAAATAACGAAGGCCAATACTGCAAATCAAATACTACCCACCATAAAAATAATTGAACCATTCAATTTTTTATTTGAAGAACAAATCTCAATGTCTTCATAGCCCTGTACAATGCTGCTTGATCCATATGCAACAAGGCAGCACTGTAAAGAAGCCGAAGACAATAAGAAATCTTCCAGATGCTCAGCCAATTTAAATACTAACAATAAAAGAACGTCCCAAATCATTTGAGAACGTAAAAAGTTATGAGAAAAAGGACATCAATTCATTAGCTCAGTGGTTAATTAAATAAGATTTAAGGCTTTTTGAAGAGGTTCTGCATTATGTTTCTTGATAAAAAAGGAAATGCAAATATTGTTTTAAGTTAAGGCCTACCTAATTAAAACATTATTTTCTGCCAATTAAGTTATAGTGATAAGTAGGCAAAAATATCTTAATCCTTGGGATTTTATGGGAATTTTTTTATTCTCAAATAATTAAAAAACTTTAAAATTATACAGTTTTTATTAAGCATTTTCCATCTAACTGAGAGAAGGCTTACCTCATTAACAGCACACATTCTTGCTATAGAACCAATGTTATTGGTGATAGTAACTAAAGTAGCTCTTGCTAGATCTTCTTTACTAACAGATTCTCTCTTCTCCTTATAGATCATGTTCCCAAAACTGCATGGAAGGAAGATGAAAAAGGGCGAGAGAAGAAGAGAAAAGAAGATGGGAGATCAAATCTATTATAAATAAGGTCTTCTGCTATTAAAACTTCCCATTGCCAAGGAAATAGCACTTTTTCCTCAAAGATTTAAAATAATAATCCATGGTTGATCTTTATAACACAAATCACACAAAACTATCTATCTACACGGAATATTCAAAGTAAAAATTTTATCTGTAAATTAAAGTACTACGTATTCTTAGAAGGAACAGGTTATCAACACTATTTTTGCCATTTTATTTTTGTATAAAACAGTAGAATCTATGAAAAATCTCTACTCTAAAAACCTCTATTTGGAAGCTATTTGGCAAAATTACTGTTGTGCAATATGTTAGATAATTTTTAGCTGGCTTTTCCAAAATTTGGGTCTTATATCAACTTGAAAAAAAATTTTTTTTAACCCATATCTTCCTCCTTAGAATCAATACTATGTATTGGTTCCAAGGCACAAGAGTGGTAAGGGCTAGACAATTGGGGTTTAGAAACTTACCCAGGGTCACATAGCTAGATTAGAGGCCAGATTAGAACCTAGGACCTCCCATCTCTAGGACTGGTTCTCAATCCACTGAGCTGCCCAGATGCCCCCTAAAATTTTATTCTTAAAATTGTTTGTTTTACATTTGTTTCCAAAAATTAAGCCTCCCACCCCCATGAGTGATTCAAGAATTATAACATACCTAGATGCTACAGCCCACCCGGGCAAAGCAAATCTTTCATAATCTCCTCCATAAATATCACGGACCAATTTATCAGCATGGGTGCTGTCACCTTTGGAAGCCATTTCAAGAGCTTCTTCAAAACTTTCACAGCCAGTCAGTAAGCTACATAAACCCAGAAATGTGCCACCTCCCAGACTAAATAAAGAAGAAAAAAAAAACTTGGTAAATGAGAGTTCTATTTCCCAAGGTCACAGTTTCTCTTTGCAAAAGCTAAGATACTGAAACAGTCTTTTAAATATCTGTGTCTCTACTAGGCTAGGCATGACAACATTAACATAAAAGAAAATAGTGAATTGGACCATCGTATAAAATGAAATTAGGAAAAATGTGTTCCAGCCTCGTGGTCTCTATTACAGATTGGCTGGTTCCTCCTAGAACTCCATTTTACAGAAGTTGCCTGGGCTATTAGTATCTTCATATCACTGCCTCTCCAGACTTTCTGAACCATGTGACCTGGATCAGGTACCTTTCTTTCTTTCTTGCTTTTAGCTTCTTTTTATATTGTCTTCCCCCTTTAGACCGTAAATTCCTTGAGGGCTAGTGTGCTTTTCTGCTAGTATTTGTAATCATAGTGAGTGACAAGCAGCAAGTGTACTTCATAAATATTTATAGACCTGTTTTCTTGATGACATCCAACTTGACAAGAGTTAATGATGACTTAGCAAAGGTTTAAGACGTCTTATATTAATTTGACACCAAAGGGGAACTTCTTGAAACCTGGGTCTAAAGGGGAAGTTGAAGTCATTGAATATCTGACAGGAAAATATATGCAGGTTCATAAACTTAGAGCTAAAAGAAGAACCCAAGTCTATAAATTTTTTTTTCTAACACCACCTGCACATGTAAATAAGGGGGTAAACATAAGGAAAGTCATTCTATATATTGGAGAAAATGTTATTGTGGTTGCAATTTCTAATAAAGCTAAATGGATCCTAATCAACTTTTTACCAAATGGCTACTGTTTATACAACTTTTCTGTTGTGAACATTAAAATAAGTTCAGTGTTTGCTGACAGAAACCCCTTGGGTTCTACCAAACTTTTTCAGACAATGTAAGACAGCTCAAAGTTCATAGACAGCCTAAAAAACTGCAATACATTTCCCATCACTGTTAATGCAGAGGTGGAAGAGGGACACAAAGAACTAAGGGCTACTATGTAATTTTTTTGTTTCTTGGATTTCTACAGCCAAAGAATTCATAAGTAACTAAACTGAAAAGCCTGCTCGTACACAAAGCTTGTCCAGGACAGCAGTAGCTGCCAGACCTTATATTATATCAGCAAAGCTTTCTAGAAACACCACAATGAAGCAATGAAGATGAACTTAGGTATTAAAATACCCAAGAATGAGTAGAGAATTAGAAGTCTTTAATCTGAGACCTTAATTTGAAATGCTGATTTCCAAGGGGGAAACTCAGACTTTAAAATTTTTCTAATAAAATTTATCACTGATTCATTTTTATATTTTATGAACTTCAACTTCCTTGCATTTCAGTTTCCCCAGTGACAAATGGATACAATACCTATTTACCTTCTTAGCAGTAATGAGAATGTGGGGAGTTTTGATTGCTAGAAGTTAAATGCCAAATAAGTTGAAGGGATAAGTTTCTTGTTATTCTTAAATCAGAGGCAATACACACAATATTTTAAGCAAATTTTTTTGGTGAAGATCTAAAATACACACCATATAAGCAACATAGGATTAATTCACTAATTATGATGCTAAAATTGATGGAATAGACCATAAATAACTACCTTATTTAAGAATTTGAAGCAAGTGAAAAACACCTTCACACATGTTCTTGAATGAAAATATTCTATATAAAATTCTATCTTACATTATATATCAATATGGTTTTCATTATTACATAAATATAAGTTGCTTTCTTGGTAGGGCAAGCACTCTCTAGTTACAAAGAAATTTGTATTTCCAATGATGGAAATCTATAGAAGACAGTACTTTTGCTGCCTTAACTATTCAACAGACTAAAATTAAGCAGTTAATAATAGGAAAAGGAAATGAGTTCCTTTAGAATATACTTCGCATAATGGTAATTTAATGATTTATTTATGCATTCGTAAAACTGAACAGTTATTACCTTGTTCCAGTAACTCGCTTATAGTTGTCTTTGGAATGGACAGCTAAAATACTAACTCCAGAACCAATGTTCACGACCAGTAGTGGATATGGGTCATCTAAGTTAAAAGGCATCTTTTGGCATCTTTCAGGTTCTGAGGCATTGCCAAAATAATAGCATTCTGCCTGCCCATTAAAACTGACAGAATCTATATACAGCAAGCCCTTTACAAGGCAGTCAAGTTCATCCAGTTTGTGCAGCTGGAGGTTTCCAATCTATTAAAAATAAATAAAACATCACCAGTCACTTAAAAAACAAAATATGCCAACCATTCAAGAAAGTTCAATTCTACTATGTTAGACTTTTATACGATTCTGGTTGTTCAAGAGCATGTACAAGAGTAGTGGTTTTCAACACTTAGAACAAAACTGCCATTTATTGCCACTTTGCAGAAATTAAAGGTACAGTGGAGAGAGTGATGGGTCTAAACTAAGAGTTGAATTATTTGTGACTTTATGCAAGTCATTTAATTCTTCTGGGACTCAGTTTCCTTATCTATAAAATGAGGGGTCTGGACAAGATTAACTTTGAGGCTCTTTCTAGCTCTAAATCCATGATCTTATGGTCTCTTTATCAAAAACTTCAATAGATCTTATTAAGCCTCATTTCAGAATTCCCAAGTTACTCCATTTAAAAAAACTGAATGTGAACAATGTGAACCTTAGATCCCATCCCCATTATCTCTTTTCCCTTACATACCTTTGGTCTACATATCCATTTTCTGCTCCTGGTACTATATCTGCGACTCATCTGGTGCCTCTACTACATCAGAAATACTTTAGAATATAATATAGCTTATGTGAAAGGATTTTTTTCCTTCTCAAGTATCATTCAACCCATTTAATCATAATGTCCAAATCTCAAGATATATAGTAATTTAGGAAAAATGTGAAAATCAGATAGTTCAGATATTCAGGAGATATGCCAAATGGAGGGAGATCAGTTTTACAGTAGCACTGATAGGTCACTTACTTTCTTGCTTGAACATGTCAGGCCTTAGATTCCTAGAATATGTGGATTGCTACCTGCCCTTATTTAAGAAGCAAATAAAATGTTTTATAAATTGGATGAAGAAATAAACATTCTATTGTCTTGATACTGGATGTAAAATTGTCATGTAATTATACAAGAAAAATGACATATTCCTTCTCTCCCAACAAAATGTAAACCTCCTAAAGAGTAGGGATTGTCTCTTTTTTTATCTTTAATCTCAAGGGCACATAGTAGGCACTTAATAAAATGCTTGCTAATTAGTGCATATGTGAGAATATGTAAAACATTTTACAAGTAAAAGTACACATGATAAACACAACGAATAAATATAAATAATATAGATTTGTTTATAGTTTTTTATAGAATTAGAGAATCATGAACTTGTTAAGAAAACAACAAAGCTTTAGAGGTCATCTAGTCCAGCCTCCCAACAAAAGTCACAAGTACTTTCAACTCTTGAATACCTAATGTAATAGAGGGAACAATCTAGGATAATCAGTAAAGCATCCAACCATCTGAGGGGATAAAACCATGGTAGAGATAGTAGTAAGGAAATAAAACTGGAACCTGCTGGGATGGCAAAAAAAATTCACCCCAATTTTTAGGACAGAATGCCCCACATCTGCCCCCAGGAGAAATCTGACAGGGTGATAGTCTCCTTTAATTGTCAGATCTATACAGCACTAACTGGGAATGAATTATTGAATCAGCTTGATTATCCATGTGGAAGAAGAACATATTACAAGGACAATTTTTATGTAGCCTGATAGGTCTTTAAAGCAGATTTCCCACCTTAAATAGGGCTTTAAAAACACATTTAAAAACAAAATCCATTTCATGATGTGAGTGTTGGAACAGAAGATGAAAACAAGTTTAATTAACAGTCATATCAGGTTTCAAATGAGACTAGTCTTGTTCTTGGAAACAGGATCTGAATCATAGATATGAATATCCAAATCATAGATATGAATATCCAAACCTGGCAATAATATATACAGGTGTTCTACTTTCTTAAATTTATAGACATCTCTGTACATACTAGTTCAATCATGGGGCTAAGTGGCTCAGGCATAAGTTTGGTAGTTTGGTATTAAAGCAAGAATTCGTTAATTTGTAATACTTTTAGCAGTTACCTACCGTGCGAAAATCTTTTTCAAACTTGTAAGCACCACCTCCAGTAGCACATAGCACCGTGTGTAATGTTGAGAAGTTTTTATCTCTCCCCATTTGGATAAAAGTAGGCAGATCATGGGTTGGAAATCTGATAAAGTGCAAGTTTCCTCTTCGGCCAAAGAGTGTTAAATCTTTCAATTCAAGATGAACATCCCTAACTCCGGTCAACCCATAGGCTACATTAGAAGTCAGATATTTCCGGATACTTTTTAAACTTTCAACTTCTTCTTGTTCCTCCTCTGCTGTGATATCAATGGGTTCAAAATACGCAAGTTTCACGAGAGTGCCTCCTATGTCCATGCCAAACCATGGGAAAGCTGTGAATATAAGAAATGACTTAAATCGACACCAATCTTTCAGAAACAAAAATTATGAAGGATTGGAAATTAAAGAGATACCCATCAATTGGGGAATGGCTAAACAAGTTGCATCATATGATAATGATGGAATATTATTGTCCTAAGAAATAATAAACAAGTTAATTTTGGAAAACATGAAAATCATGAAGTGAATGTAGCAGAATGAAGAGAACATTATACACAGCAACAGAAATTTTGTTTGAACAATGACTTGTATATGTTCAACCCCAGAGAAAGAAATAATATAAATAAGTAGGACATGGTTTTAGTTACATACCTTTTTGTCAAATGATACCTTCTCTAATGGGGGTGGGAGGAGGGGGGTAAGGATGTAGAGAATTAAAAGGGTATTTTGATGTAACAAATTAATCTTTAAAAAATTATGTTGGCCAGCTGCAACCTCTACCTCCTCTTTGGGAAATTAGGTATTCCTATCTCATACTGATTGGAAATACTGCAGCCACTCATGGACCTGACCTCACCAATGATCAGCAGAACTTTTACTTGCTCTGCTTCCAACCTGAGCTGGTTCACTCCTCCTTAGGCAACCTTCAGCTTCCACAGGGTCATCTTACTGATGTCAGACGTGGTGTGGACCCCCTACTGCAGCTTGGAATTACTGATTTTGAGCAATCTACCAGAATTAGCCTCCCTGATTGATCTTCCAGGGATTAGAGGCCTTCACACCCATCAACCACCTATGTTGAAATGTTATTTTCCCAACAAACTAGTTTGCTAATTTTTTTTCCAAGCTAAAAAATTTTAGAATTGGAAGGAATACTAAGAAATCAATTAAAATCTACGAATGAATAACTAGGCCTAGAGAAGTTATAACTTTTACCCAACGCCTGAGAGCAATTAGCGGAAAAAAAATGAACCTAGTCAGTGTTACTTTAGTGCTACTTTCACTAAACAATGCTACTGAATAAATTATGTCTTTTGTTACATTTCTTTTCATTGTAATGGAATTTGATATATTACCTAATCAAGTAACCAAATAAAAAATAGCTACTTACAACAAGGATCTCTTCCAGTGTACCAAACGATACTAAATTAGGTTGGTATACTAGGTCTGTCTGATACAAAGGGTTAGTAGATTCAGTTTCTATCATAAGGCTTTTGGTTCAAAAGCCCACTTTAAGCACTGTGCTTAGAGATGATTCAAAACATCTTTAAGAGCCCTTCCAACTATAAAGCTCGATTACATGATGCAATGTCTAACTTTTATAGAATAATGGCTTAAGATATTATTGGTATTACATATACTTAGCTATAAATTATAAATCTTTTTTTTTTTAAATCCTTACCTTCTGTCTTGAAATCAATATGTTTATTGGTTCCAAGGCAGAAGAGTGGTATGGGCTAGGCAATGGGGACTTGCCCAGGGTCACACAGCTGGTAAGTGTCTGAGGCCAAATTTGAACCTAGGACCTCCCATCAATCCACTAAGCTACCCAGCTACCCCCTATAAATTATAAATCTTAGTAGGATTAGTTTGCAAATACAACAGAAATAGGTTTTACACAAATTCTTTGGTATTTTAAAGTACTTTTCTTTAGGTCTGATTTCAAAATACCTAACAATTTCCATGAAAAATATTAAGGAATAGTTAATTCTTGTTCTACAATTCCTTAATTCTTATTCTTTAACTCCAGTTTTCACTTTTTTTTTTAACCTCTCCTAAGAATATCTTTTGCTTGAAATACATTTTCATTCACTCTGAGATGGGAAATACAGGGTATATGAATTAAGGAGGAGGGATTCTAAACTTTTCCATTTCAGAACTTAAAACTGACTAAAATTAGAAATTTTTAAAAGGGGGACAAGTGAGCTAAGGCCTTTAAAAGTTCACATGCATGGTCTGACTTACAAATGAAAACAAGACAAACACATATCATCCCTGTTCAATTATAAAGACATTTTTATCATTTGGTAATAAACTTTAGTCCTACTCTAGAGCAGAATAAACAAGAAGGCTACAAGGGGAAATGAATAAACATACAACACCTGCTCTGTGTTGAGCACTGTTCTAAGTGCTTTACAACTCTCATTTGATTCTTACAACTACTCTGAGAAGATAGGTGCTGTTATCATTTTACAGTTGAGGTTATTAAGGCAGACAAAAGTTAAGTGACTCGTCCAAGATCACACAGCTTTATAAATATCAAAGGCCACATTTGAACTAAACCTAATAAGAACCTAATAAGAACCCTAATAAGAGGCATGTAACTGCATGAAATGAATGAGCAATCTGTATATGAAAAAAAATTAGAAACAGCACAGCTTTAAACAAAGATATAAGGTCAAATAAATATTTTTTAAAATTTTATTTTCCAACCCACAACCAAAGCAAACCCATTATTTATGCTATAAACCAGACATAGATTTGTATTTTATTTTCAAGTTTAGATAAATCAAGATTATCACTTGGAAAAAGTAATGATTACAAAGATAACACGGTAAATGTGGTTCCTTGAATAAACACTTAAATGGGATAGGAATGGGGGCAATTCTATTTATCCAACAGACCAAAAAAAGGCTTTGTAAGAATTTTTCCAATCTGTTGAATAAATATGAAATTAGGGCATTTTTCCTGGTGTCAAACAAAGAAGCCATTCTGGTATTACATAACCATGAGAGGTACCTTCCCTGGCTTCAAATTCTAGAAGGGTTGTGAGAAAAACCTTATCTCTACACAATCAATATTAGGTGAAATTTGGGATTTAGTAATCTGATAAAATATCTTGCTGAAACTCAAAATTGTATGAATTTAAAAAAAATTGATCTTAATCATTTAAATTTTGAGCCTTCACATTCATAATATATATATCCCCAAATTATAAGTAACACTCTGTGGGCAATTTAGAAAGCTCTATGAAATTCAGAGCTCACACATTTTTTCTTGCCTGAAACCTTTGGACAAGATTTATAAATACCAATACCACCCTACATCAAAGTGAAAACCCCAATTAGCACCATATATATAGCTTTGTTATTCTCAAAAGCTACATACAAGCTTTAGTTAACACTCAAAAAGAACCTCATTGCATGGGGAGTTATTTCTACTTTGTAAATGAAGAAATTCATTTACTGTTTTTGAAACCATGCAAGATTAAACTCAGTTTTTAACCCCTAGGTCATAATACCATTTAATTCCAAAGTACACATTGATGATCCTGGCTGCAGAAATGATTAGTAGACAGAATTCTGTAGGGAAAAAAATCTTATTCATAATTTCACAATGTCATGTGAATAAATATTCCATGAATTTTTTTTTTCAGGCAAAGGCTGATGATATACTAGGAAAGCCTCAAGCCTAAGTTGAGGGGAAATTGTGTTTAAATGGAAAAAAAAAAACCCTTAAAATTGAACTGTCTCTCTGCTATAGGATTTAAGAACATAATATCCACTTTTGAAAAATCACTTAATTTTAGCTATCTAAAAAATACATAAATTAAACATTCTATAAAGAACTCATTATTAAAAATATACATTCAATTCATCTACTAGTTTTTATTCAATTTAAAATACCACCCAAAATTAAACAGCAAACTAAATTTGTAAAGGTCTGTTGGATAGTGACATATGGAATTTATACATGGAAAAGACACCATTATTCTAAAATATAAAGCACCTAAGATGTAATGTGCAAGTACAATTCTGAGAGGCCATAGTACATAATATGAATGTTTGAGGTCGTATATAATTACACGGCTAAAGGGATGTACAGATCATTAACTCCAATCCCTAAGTTTTATAGATGAGGAAATTAAAGCCTCTGAGAATTGAAGTAAGAGAACTCTTAAGGAAGTAAATCAAGCTCTAAGCTCCAATCTTCTGACATCAAGACTTCCACTTGTTACAGCACAGCCTCTGTGTAGTTGGCTTATTTCTTTATCATGGACTACTAAATTGTAGTCGTTTACTATCCTGCTCTGTAAACTTTTAGGTGAGACTAAATTTTAATATGGAAAATACACTGCTGTGAGACTTCAAGGTATAATGAGATCTACTCCTCTGGTAATCATGATATATCTCACTACAAGAAAAAACATTAGTGCAATAACCCATATTTTGCCTTGAGATCCATAACATTAATACCACAGGAATACTGGAATTCAAGGTAAAATTGTGGAACTCTTAGCAATGGATAATGCCACCCCTTAAGAAGCATGGGAGAAATAGCAGGACATGGAGTAAGACACAAATCCTAGTTTCAGACCTAATTATGTGTGAGTCAGATTATAGACCACAAGGTACTGAATTCAAAATCCCTCAATTTGTAAAATAAGAACATGCCTGTATTCTACTGGCTTTGAGTCAAAGGAACAAATTGCAAATACTTGCAACATAGACTAATATAGCCTAAGAACTAAGCTACAGTTACTCCCCAAAACTTTAGAAAATATTAACTATTAAAAAAGCATTCGTAGATGATAAAGTCAAATGAACAAATTAATAAGGTTACCACTATATTACAACCTGTAAACATACTTATATTTCTGATAAATACTCAAAACACAAGTACTAAGTATATGCATTTTGTTGACTGCAATCATACCCTCCCTGGTTTTATAGTGTTTTAATCTTCCCTGGAATTTCTCTTGTTGACAGCCTCCAGTTCTGTGTTCCTCACCTGGTTCTACTCCAGTAGCCATCAGCCCCCATTAGTAGCAACCCTTCCCCCCACCTCCCAATAATCACAAGGACCTTTAAGGTACAGATTTTTGTTCAATGTAGGCAAAAGGGAAAACCTGATGTCCAATCATTTCTTTAATGATTAACGAAGATAACTAAATCACAAAGGCAATGCTGTTAATTTCTAACATGGAATGCTCAAGTTTTACATACTGTTAAATGTTGCAAAAAGGGGGAGGGGAGACCAGCACTAAAGAACTATTTAAAAATTACTGGCACTAAAGTTTGAGAATTTACTCTCTGGGTGAAGAAAAAACCACCAATGACAAAAGTATAGTGACGTCTTAAATAGAATTATATGACAAAAAAGCAGATTTGCAACAAGTTCCATATACAAAGTGCTCAGAGAGAAAAAATTTAAAAATAATTGGATTGTCTCCCATAATTATGAACCTTTTTTTCCTTCCCCAAAATGCAACCTTGAAGGTCGTCAAGTAGAAGCAGGATAAACACTCATTTGGAATGTTTTCAGAAGGGATTCCTGATGCAGCATGAACTTAATAAATAAGATGACTTCTGACATCCCTTCTGAATTTCATTCTGTGATACATTGTTCAGTTTAGCAGAAATTGAACAGAAAATTCAGTTTCATGACAACATATATAGACTCATTTTATTCCTCAAAATTAAATTTAGCTAGCTCTAATATGTGTCAAAGGTAGGTAGCAGATAGTAGTGGAAATATACTGGACTTGGAATTAGGACATCTGGGTTCAAATCCCAGCTCTGATGTTTCAAGAATAAGTCAGTCAACCTAAGTTTTTGCAACTATAAAACAGGTGTAATGATACTTGCACTATCTAGTTAGAGGGTTACTGTTTGGGAAAATTGATGTTTCAAACTTCAAAGTTCTCTATAGTTGTGTTATTACACATACCTCTATCTGCATATATCTTACAAGCAAGAGAACTGGAGTATATGTCAGTTGACTGTTGTTTTTAAACTGAAAGGTGTTAAGAAAATTTATCAGTGGATGAAAAAAAATGTTTTGGCTTGGACCTATGGTTTCACTGGTCTAGATGATACCATTTGTTATGAAATTTACTGACAGTTGTCTGGAGTATTGAAAGATTAAGTTACTTACCCAGGGTCACTCAATCAGTGGTCAGGAGTTTCAAGTCAGGTGGCCCTGAGGCCACCTCTCTACCAACCACATCTTGTCTCAAAAACAAAAATCACCCTAGGTTTCAACCATTCATATAAATCACTTTTATGTTTGCCTTTTAGAAAGCAGGACCTAGACTTGAATTACTACTGATACCTGTTTATTAAGGTCTACAAAATGCATGTAGTTATACTATATATACATATACACAAAAATTCACATAGATTAAAAATATTACTCATTTCCATTTATAGACCAAGAACTTGAAGCTCTGAGAAGTTAAGTGACTTGCACATGGTCACACAGGTACTATGTGTTGGAATAAGGATTCAAATAATGGCCTCATCTGTTAAAGCTCTCTTGGATTGTATTGTTGAAGTTTCCAACCTGTTCCAAACATGTATATATGGCTTCTACTTGTTATGTGGATCACAACTTAGGTTTTTAAAATTAGGTTTATCAAACTTTTACTAACTTAACCGTACTCGGTAACCACAATAGCTAAACAACAAACAAAATACACTACAGTCAATACACCACAAATATGCAATAAAGGCAAAGACAATTTATTTTCCTTCTTTAAAATGAGGGTAAAGTAATAACTACGAGTTGCAATGGATAAGTTACACACATGCATTCAAAATCATGTCATTGCATTGTAAATATAATTCGATCCCAGGAAATCAACAAGTTAGTAATACCTCTGAAATCTTTAAAAATTGCAATCAATCCTTGCTTCTCTCAAGGTACTCTTCAGCGTCAAGACACTAATTTTCAAGAAATGTAATTTTCAACGAAATGTAACTTCAAAAAACATCCGGATGGTGTCACTATTTTTTTTGCAACTTATAAAAGAAAGGCTTTTAAGTTGGCCAGTATCTTTTTTGTATCTACAAAGAATGGGGGTCTTTGGGCACCTCTGCTGAAGTTGTCATCACTGGTGTAATGTCAAGGGGGCCTATAGACTTGGGTTCAAATTCTGACTGTCTTTTCATGAACAAATGGACAAGCAACTCTTCATTGCTTCGATTTCCTCATATGAAAAATGGGGAGGAGAAATGGAGATGATACTACTACTCTCAAAGGAGTAGTGAAGACCCTTTGTAAACTGTAAAGCATCGCAGAAACTTGACCGTGACCTATTTTTCTTATTGGCTAATGGGCGACACACAGAGCCAGGCTGATTCCTCAGTCTCTCCTCCAGACACACTTAAAGACAAACTTAAGTTTTTCAAAGCTTTCATATCTGGGGGTTTGGGGAGGTGGACTGAAGATGGGGTACTAAAAGCCCGAACTTTGGACAGAGCTTACAGCAGGAAGTGGGGCAAAGAGCCCCAGCCCATGCCTCTAAAGAAGTCCCTTCCTTCCCCAAACCCGCGGGGCCCAGGAGGGAGGGAAGCGCCCCGACCCCCGACTTACAGGGTTTTTTGGCATCCTTGATCTTCATGCTGTCCCCCGAAAGAATGAAGAACGGCAGCGGCGGCGGGGCCTGCTCGGAGGGACGGTGGAGAATCCACCGAGGAGGAGGCGGCGGCGGCGGCGCGGGCCGGATCCTCCCCTCAGCTCGGCGGGGGGCGGGCTCAGGGCGGGGCTGCCGGCCGCCTGAGGCGATGCCCAGCCGAGTGGGCGGGCGGCCTGGGAAGTGGGGGGTGGGGTGGGGTGGGGTGGGGACGGGGAGGGGGCCTTTGGACCGAGACCCCCTGCAGCTCCTGAGGCACGGCCGACACGCTGGGGTCCGAGGACGCGATGGGAGAGAGACGCCGGCGCTCGCCGCTCCGGGCCCCGCCGCCGCCGCCGCTCCAGACAAAAGGCCCCTCTCCCGGGAGCCGCCGCGCTCCGCCGCCGCCGCCGCCGCCGCGCTAAGCAGCGAGCCCGCCCAGACGGAAGGACCACGTGATTCCCCCCACTCTGTGCGCGCGCAGAGGGGCTGCTGGGGCTTGTAGTTCTCTCGACAGCGAGGCGCCGCTCTAGGACTGCTGCTGCGTATTCGTACTACAGAGACCAAGATGCTTCACGGATATGTGTCCCCGGGGGTCTTTCCTACCCCCTCCCATCGCCTCAGCGTCTTCCGTGAGGGGAGGGGGCGGGGCGAGAGTCACGCCAGCCACCTAGGGGCCAATGGGGGCGAAGAAAGGGCGGGGCTGTGAAAGTATACTGTATATGTGTCTGGGGGAGGGAGGAAGAGAAGGCGTGTCAGGCTTGACTCCCCTCCCCTCTACCTAGGGCAGGGCCCTCTCCACCCCTTTGTCAGTAACAATAGTGTATCTGCCTTTTTTTTTTTTAGTTTTAATTCTAGCTCTAGCTCGAGGCAGCAGATGGTCTGAACTAGAGAAGGCACCTTTGGATGGAATCCTAATTTCTGATTTTGCAGACTGGGCCCAGAGAAGTTAAGGAACTTGCTAAAAGTCACACAGCCCGGGAATGGCAGAGACTGGGCATATAACTGAAGTACCCAGACCAATTTTTAGCATATTTGCACTATTATCATATTGGTTTGGAGGGAATAGTCAGAACTGGGAGCTGCCTTCTCTATTTACTGAAACCTCAGACATTTCTCACTCTTGCTTTCCCCAAGTTTTGACCTGGGTCTCCTGCACCAGATCTTCTGTTTTTTTCTCTTGCAGATGATCTGTGGATTTCCATGGTTCATTCCTCTGGTCTCCACACAAAATATTTCATTAGGTTTTTGTGGCCAATTGCTATTTCGTTCAGGAAAAGAGCGTTTAAGCAAAAAGGAAAAAATTCAAAATTCTAGAGTCTGGAGTAATAGAAAGAATTTTAAAATAAGGATTTCAGTCATTGTTCTGCAAGTTTCCCTCATTTTGCAGATAAGGATCTTGAGGCCCAAGTTCTCTTACTTATGGGTAGTCTCCTCCTGGTACCTATATTGAGGTTATTTTTACGGCTCAGCAATTTATAAATAGGGAGCGGGTGCAGCTGGGTAATTCAGTGCTGATTGAGAGCCAAGCCTAGAGATGGGAGGTCCTAGGTTCAAATTTGGCCTCAGACACTTCCCAGCTGTGTGACCCTGGGCAAGTCACTTGACCCTCATTGCCTAGCCCTTACCACTCTTCTGCCTTGGAGTCTACACAGTATTGGCTCCAAGAAGGAAGGTAAAGGTTTAAAAAAAAAATAGGGAAGGAAAAGGAAAATGGCAACTATCTCATGGAGAGGGATAAAAAGCACCTACTCATTATAAACCTGGAATCAGAAAGTAAGAGTAGAAGAAACAGTCTTTATTCTTTCTCATGAGAAAGGGCAAGTGCCCTAATGTGGCAAATTAAAATGCATGGGACCAGAAACAAATAATATATGGGTTCCTGACCCTCCCTCTTCTGTCCACTGGGGATGGGGCTTCCAATCTAGGCAGGAGGTCTACTACAATCAGAAAACAGCCAAATGCGTAGCATGAGTGCAACTGGTGCTTGGAAGGGGTAAGGTGATGGGGAAGGGACCATGTCCTTCTGAGTGACTCCTTTACCCTCTAAAGGTGTGAGGAGATAATGAGGTAGGTAGGATAGCCTGACTGCTTCCCTTGTTTCTTGAGCCATAACTGGACGTCTGAGATAAGGGCTCTCCCAACTCACTGGTCCTGTAGCAATAACAAGACGTCTTTGAGGTCTTATTCTGTAAGCCTAAGCAGGCTTTCATTCCTGTGGGGAGGCAGGAGATGTCCACCCTGAGAAGAACACACATTCTTTTTTTTTATTTCCCACATCATGATAACTGGTAGAAGGAAATAATATTGGAAATTAGATGGTAATGTGCCATCTGTGACTTCTGCCTGGCTACTCTCCATGACCACAGACAATACCTTTGTAGCCAGCCACCACACAGAGCCACAAAACACCTAGACTCTGGGAACACTGTCTCCTTCCATCAACCTAAAGAACTTGAGGGTATAGTTATGGTTTAGGGCAGTAATGGCGAACCTTTTAGAGACCAAGTGTCCAAACTGCCACCTTACCCCAGACAGGGGAGGGAGGAAGAGATCCCATTGGGCTGCTGGGCGATAGGAGAAATGTCCTCAGGTGGTGTGGAGAGAGAGAAGGGAGCAAATGAAGAAATTATTATTTTATTAACACACACAAATCTTAACTATATAAATGTTCCTCATCATATACCTATTCTGTATGGCAGAGTTACACTTATCAAGGCACACTATTGGCTGATGGAATGAAAGGTAACCAACCACAGTGCTGTGTTCTATATCATGGGCACTGATTGGCTTAGCGATTGTAGGTTAATCAGTGTGGGAAAGATTTATAGGAGAGTGGGAAGGGTTTATAAAGACTTAAAATATATATAAATAATAAAATAAATATAATGCTACTACAATGTGGATTTTCACCTTTCCCAGGGGTCTCTGGCATGTAACTCCCACAATAGGTGAGGAATCACTGTACAATAAAATAATGTCACATACATGTATTTAATAACTAGCTAGCATTTACATAGCACTTTAATGTTTGCAAAGCACTTCATATGTATTTATTATCTCA
Source organism: Monodelphis domestica (assembly GCF_027887165.1). Taxonomy (NCBI): domain Eukaryota; kingdom Metazoa; phylum Chordata; class Mammalia; order Didelphimorphia; family Didelphidae; genus Monodelphis; species Monodelphis domestica. Next base: position 373,992,484 of record NC_077227.1, read on the forward strand.
TGGATTTTCACCACTGTGAGACAGAATGAATGTATACTTTTTAGAGTAACATTTTGGCTTGTAACTTTAATATATTGCAAGGGTAATCTCTCTCTCTCTCTCTCTCTCTCTCTCAAACACACACACACACAATAAATATATTCCATTTTAAAGAAGGGTTTTAAAGATGGGTTCTTTGAATAATGGCTAAAGAGGGTACATCTTATTATTTTCAAGATCCCCTTAAACTCCATTTCACACAACCACAATCACAGAAGGTAGGCACTGTTATTATTATTCCCCTTTTTTTTTTTACAAATGGGAATACTGAGGAAGATAGAAAGGTTAAGTTGCTTACCTAGGTTTACATAACTAGTAGTGTCTCAAGAAGGAGTGGAACTCAGGTCTTAACTCCACATCTAATGTTGTATCCATTTCATTATCTAGCTACTTCTTGTTTGAAAAATCCATTGTAATTTTTATATTTATAGCAAAAAAGTAAGCATAACAATAACATTATTAACATGATTGGTAGGCTTTTTTTGGTGCAGTTTGTCAAAATATAGTGTCATTCATGATATTGCTGTTCATAATTCTTTTTCCATCTACCCATGGAGACTGATATTTTGCCATGATAACAGTTATAGTAGAAAACCTTATTTCACATAAATAAAATGTTATGAATAACAGTAAAATTTGTATCACTTTCTGTGATATAATCATATAAATATGTATATGATATATGTATTATATATGATAAATCAGAGAACTGTTTATTAACCCATTATCAAAACATAATAAGATTTTCAATTTCCAATATTTTAGTGTACTATCACAAAACAAATATATTAAACATTATTGTTCAGATAGAGGAAAACCAACTATCATATTTATCCATGGTGCAGTGAGTTCCATATGTCATCATATTTAAAAATATCTTGGCCTTTAAAATAAATGGAAATTGCTTCTTTTTTCTGTCAAGGCAGTAGGAATTAGGTTTAAACATAAAACATATAATAAATGCAGTCATGTTGAATTTTTTGGGTGGGGAGCACAGTGTGAATTTGAGGGCCTTGCATTGATCTATTAATAGTCTTCGGTTTGAAAACATTCACCAAAAGTGTCCTAAATCTCTTATAATCAGAGAGATGCAAATCAAAACAACTCTGAGGTATCACCTCACACCTAGCAGATTGGCTAACATGATAGCAAAGGAAAGTAATGAATGCTGGAGGGGATGTGGCAAAGTAGGGACATTAATTCATTGCTGGTGGAGCTGTGAATTGATCCAACCATTCTGGAGGGCAATTTGGAACTATGCCCAAAGGGCGATAAAAGACTGTCTGTCCTTTGATCCAGCCATAGCACTGCTGGGTTTGTACCCCAAAGAGATAATAAGGAAAAAGACTTGTACAAGAATATTCATAGCAGCACTCTTTGTGGTGGCCAAAAATTGGAAAACGAGGGGATGCCCATCAATTGGGGAATGGCTGAGCAAATTGTGGTACATGTTAGTGATGGAATACTATTGTGCTCAAAGGAATAATAAAGTGGAGGAATTCCATGGAGACTGGAACAACCTCCAGGAAGTGATGCAGAGTGAGAGGAGCAGAACCAGGAGAACATTGTACACAGAGACTAATACACTGTGGTACAATCGAACGTAATGGATTTCTCCATTAATATCAATGCAATATCCCTGAACAACTTGCAGGGATCTAGGAGAAAAAAACACTATCCACAAGCAGCGAACAAATGGTAGGAGTAAAAACAATGAGGAAAGGCAACTGCTTGACTACAGGGGTTGAGGGGATATAATTGAGGAGAGACTCTAAATGAACACCTTAATGCAAATACCAATAATATGGAAATGGGTTCAGATCAACGACACATGTGATACCCAGAAGAATCACGCGCTGGCTATGGGAGTGGTGGCGGGAGGGGGGGAGGAAAAAAATGATCTTTGTTTCCAATGAATAATGCTTGAAAATGACCTAATAAAATAATATTTAAAAGGAAAAAAATAAAAAATAAAAACATCCACCAAACATGTAAGTTTTAGGAGAAATCCTTGTTATAAAATCAATTTGTTTTATCTTTATTATTATCACTTAGAAAAAGTGTAATTTATTCTTTTAGATAGATCAGCTATCTTTCAAAGTATTGTAGGCCAGGAAGACAGCATATTTCACAGTAATATAGAAGAACTTTTGTATTATCCCACATATTGTTACAGTTTTGGAAAGAGATTACATTTTAATTTACTACTTTTTATGACAGTAAAGATTCTTGTAATCCCTTGAAAAAAATATGTACCACTTCACTCATATTTCTTGAAAAAAAGTGATTTCTGTCAAGAATTTAAATGTGTTTAAATTCCACAAGGAGCAACATTTTAAACTACTGCTTATAATTTGCATTTTGTCCTGGTATTAATTTAGTTTTATTAGTACAAAATCCAATACAATTCTCGTACATTATGTCCATTTAATTTTTAAAATCCATTAATCATTTTGAAATTTTCTTTTGATGTGACATTGTGATCAATACATTTTCAAAGCAACAAATCTTTGCTAACTTCGGATTCGAGCTTACATCATACGCAGTTAATTAAAAGAGCATCTTTATATCTGTTGCTTCATGTGCTTGCAATGCAAAATAGGAAGATGCTACTTTCTCATTAATTGATCTTGCAAGGTCTTCAGACATATGGGCAAATCTCCTCAACAAATCAATCAACAAGTATTACTTAAGTACCTATTATGAATCAGGCAGTGTGCTAGACATTTTATCCATACATATTAACTAGGACCAATATATTATCTGCAAGTGGAACCACTTGAAACCTTTCCTCCAAGCATTTTTTGACTAAATAACTATAGTAGCACCAATGTATTATCCTCTCAAATGAGGCTTTTCATATTTAACAATTCTCTAAGCAACCTCATAAAATACAAGAAATCCTTTGGATATCACAGAAAATGTTTTTTGAAAAGTTTGTTTTTGTTTGGTAAATATATCTAATTTTCTCTGGAAGAATCACATTATCAACATATTATTCATGTACACTCTTTTTTTCCAAATACTTTCCCCAATTACATGTAAAAAAATTTTAACATCTGCTTTTAAAATTTTTGAGTTATGCATTTGATTTCCATATTATGTTGTGAGAGAACATAGTCATATTGTGAAAGAAAACACAGACCAAAAACAAAACACAAAATTCAAGAAAAATAAAGTTAAAAAAATCATGCTTCAGTGTACATTCAGACTCCATCAGTTCTTTATCTGGAGGTGGACAGCATTTTTCATTGTGAGTACTTTGGAACTTTGGAATATGAGTGGAACATTGTATTGCTGAGAATAGCAAAGTCATTTACGGTTTGTATATTACTGTCGCTTCCTGCTTCTGATCACTTCATTTTGCATTAGTAAGTCTTTCTAAGTTTTTCTGAAATTATCTTGCTTGTCATTTCTTAGAGTACAATAATTTGCTCAGACATTCCCCTCAATTTCCAATTTCGAAAGAAATTCCAATTCTTTGCTACCAAAAAAGAGCTGCTATAAATATCTTTATACATGTAAATTCTTTTCCTTTTTCTAAGAAAATTTTTTTTTGGTTACAGACCTAGTGTTGCTATTAGAGGGTATGCCCAGTTTTATAGCCTTTTGCCAGTATGTCTAAATTGCTTTCCAGAATGGTTGGATCAGTTCACATCACCACCTACAGTGCATGTGTCCCAATTTTCCCACATCAGCTTCAATATTTGTCATTTCCCAACTTATCTGATAGGTATGAAATGGTACCTCAGAGTTGTTTTAATATATTTAATTTCATTTTTCTAACCAATAATGATTTAGGGTATTTTTTCTCATATACCTATATATAGATTTGATTTCTTCTTCCCCAAACTGCCTGTTCATATCCTGTGACTATTTATCAATGGAGGAATGATTCATAGTCTTATAAATTTGACTCAGTTTCCTATACATTTGATAAATGAGACCTTTATCAGAGAAAACTGCAATAAAAATTTCCCCCTCAGTTTTCTTCTTTCCTTCTAATCTTGGCTGCATGCCAAATTTAATATCATCAAAATGATCCAATTTTTGTCCTTTAATGCTACCTCTTATTTGGTTATCAAAATTTTTCTTATCTATAGACCCGACAGGTAAATGATTCTATGTTTCTCTAATTTGTTTATGGTATCACCCTTTGTATTTGTCATATACTCATTTTTGCCTTATCTTGGTATATTGTGTGAGATGTTGGTCCATACCTAGCTTTTGCCAACTTGTTTTCCAGCTTTACCAGAAGTTTTTGTCAGATAGTTTTTCTCCCAAAAAGTTAGATCTTTGAGTTTATCAAACAGTAGATTACCATGGTCATTTTGTACTAAGTATTATGTAACTAATCTATTCTACTGATTTATCTATTTCTTAGCCAATACCAGTTTGTTTGAATGAATACCATTTTATAATACAGTTTGAGATCTAGCTTGGCTATTGCCTTGCTTCACATTTTTTTCACTTTTTCATTTTTTTCTTAGTATTCTTGACTTTTTGTTTTTCTCAATCAATTTTGTTATTTTTTTGAGCTCTATAAAATGGTTTTTGGTAGTTTGGTTGGTATGACCCTGAATAAATTTAGGCAGAATTGTATTTTTATTATATTGATTCAGCCTACCACTGAGAAATTGACATTTTCCTAATTGTTTAGGTCTGACTTATTTATGTGAAAAGTATTTTGTTATTTTGTTCATATAGTTGTTGGATTTTTTGTTATGCAAACGATCAAGTATTTTTATATCTCTACATACATTTTAAATGGAATTTCTCTTCCTACCTCTTTCTACTGGACTTTGTTGGTAATATATAGAAGTGTTCATCATTTAGGTAGGTTTATTTTATTATCCTGCAACTTTGCTAAACTTGTTCATAATTTCAACCAGTTTTTTTAGTTGATTCTCTAGGATTCTTCAAGTATACCATCATATCATCTTCAAAGAATGATAATTCTTCTTCCCCATTGCCTATTTCTAATTTCTTCAATTTCTTTTTCTTTTCTTATTGCTACAGCATCCTTGTTTCATTTCTGATATTACTGGGAAAGCTTTTAGTTTATCCCCACTGTAGATAATGCTTGCTGATGGTTTTAGATAGATACATTTATTCTTTGGTTTTTTAATTTTTAATTTTTTTAATTTTATTTGGTCAATTTCAAACATTCCTTGGTTATGAAAACATATTCTATTCCTCCCTCCCCTCCCACCCCCCTCCCATAGCTGACCCTGTAAAGGATAATTTAGCATTGTGACCTAAACTATGTTAATTATTTGGTTGCCATGGATATCCCAAATATAATAGAAATATAATCAAGTCAGATGGAAATTTATGGTGATTTAATTGATATAGTGGAAAGAAATTGAGAAGAAGGAAGAAAGAAAAAGGTGTAGGATTTCTCCCACCTGGCTAGTGTCAGGAGGAAGACCACAGGCTCTAGGAAGATAAGGTTTTGAAGGGTAAGGAGGAAAGAATCAGCCTGAACTCCAAAGGGCTCAGTCAAGAAGCCTGAACCTGAATCAGCTCAAGGGCAAACTCACCACCAAACTCAGACAATAGCTGCCACCATGCCAAGATGTAGGAACACTTAGCACGCTGCCAGTCAGAGTCGCCTCTCTGGGGAAAGAGGGAGAGAGAGCAAGTGACGTGTCTTATATTGACAGTTTTATGTCACTTTCCTGCATCTCATCTGTACCAATGATACCGTAGCTTGACTTAGGACAGCTCAGGGGTCTGTCCACTTTTTCTGCACATGTCTGTTGAAGGCCATTTTCTCAGATAATTAAATCTTTGAGTATGGTACAGGTATTCCTGACCTTGTTAAACTAAGTAGGGTGGAGAAATGTATAGTTCCCAAGATTTGATTCTGTTAACCCAAGTATCTCCATTGTTACTAATCAAGAAATAGCTAAATCAGATCTTCTAAAGTATGGCCTGAGAAGGGTGAAGTAGTTTTAAAATTCACAACATGCAATTCCACTGCGTATTATATGTGTCCTTGATCTGAACCCATTTCCATGTTGTTGGTATTTGCACTAGGATGTTCATTTAGAGTCTACATCCCCAATCATATCCCCTCGACCCCTGTAGTCAAGCAGTTGCTTTTCTTCAGTGTTTTTGCACAGGTTTTCCTCTGCATGTGGATAGTGTTTTTTCTCATAGAATCCTCCAGATTGTTCTGGATCACTGCATTGCTGCTAGTAGTAGTCCATTACATTCCATTGTACTGCAGTGTATCTGTCTCTGTGTACATTGTTTTCCTGGTTCTGCTCTTTCGCTCTGCATCACTTCCTAGAGTTCATTCCAGTTCACATGGAATTCCTCCACTTTATTATTCCTTTGAGCACAAAAGTATTCTATCACCAAAATATAGCACAATTTGTTCAGCCATTCCCCAATTGAAGGGCATCCCCTCATTTTCTAATTTTTGGCCACCACAAAGAGTGCGACTATGAATATTCTTGTACAAGTCTTTTTCCTCATTATCTCTTTGGGGTACAAACCCAGCAGTGCTATGGCTGGGTCAAAAGGGAGACAGTCCTTTGGGCATAGTTCCAAATTGCTCTCCAGAATGGTTGGATAAATTCACAACTCCACTAGCAATGTATTAATGTCCCAACTTTGCCACATCCCCTCCAGCATTCATTACTTTCCATTGCTGTCATGTTAGTCAATCTACTAGGTGTGAGGTGATACCTCAGAGTTATTTTGATTTGCATCTTTCTGATTATAAGAGACCATATTGTTTTGATGACCACTGCTTTAGAGTATAGTTTTAGATCTGGTACTGCAAGGCCACCTTCCTTTGCATTTTTTTCATTATTTCCCTGGATATCCTTGATCTTTTGTTCTTCCAAATGAACTTTGTTATGGTTTTTTCTAATTCAGTAAAAAAAGTTTTTTGGTAGTTCGATGGGTATGGCACTAAATAAGTAAATTAATTTGGGTAGGATGGTCATTTTTATTATAGTAGCTTGTCCTACCCATGAGCAGTAAATGTTTTTCCAATTGCTTAGATCTAGTTTTAGTTGTGTGGAAAGTGTTTTGTAGTTGTGTTCATATAATTCCTATGCTTGTCTAGGCAGATAGATTCCTAAGTATTTTTTATTGTCTAGGGTGATTTTAAATGGAATTTCTCTTTCTAATTCTTACTGCTGAGTTGTGTTGGAGATATATAGAAATGCTGATGACTTATGTGGGTTTATTTTGTATCCTGCAACTTTGCTAAAGTTGTTGATTATTTCCACTAGCTTTTTAGTTGATTCTCTAGGATTCTTTAAGTAGACCATCATATCATCTGCAAAGAATGATAGTTTGGTTTCCTCATTGCCTATTTTAATGCCTTCAATTTCTTTTTCTTCTCTAATTGCTACTACTAGTGTTTCTAGTAAAATGTTAAATAATAGTGGTGAAAATGGGCATCCTTGTTTCACTCCTGATCTTATTGGGAATGCATCTAATTTATCCCCACATTGCAGATGATATTGGCTGATGGTTTTAGATAAATACTTTTTATTAGTTTAGTAAAGACCCTTCTCTTCCTATACTTTGTTGTGTTTTCAATAGGAATGAGTGTTGCATTTTGTCAAAGGCTTTTTCTGTGTCTGTTGAGATAATCATGTGATTTTTGTTGGTTTGCTTGTTGATATGGTTAACTATGTGGATTGTTTTCCTAATATTGAACCATCCTTGCATTCCTGGTATAAATCCCACCTGATCATAGTGAATAACCCTGGTGATGACTTGTGGAGTCTTTTTGCTAGTATCCTATTTAAGATTTTTGCATCTATGTTCATTAAGGATATTGGTCTGTAGTTTTCTTTCTCTATTTTTGACCTGCCTGGCTTTGGAATCAGTACCATATTTGTGTCATAAAAGGAATTTGGTAGAACTCCCTCTTTGCTTATTATGTCAAATAGTTTGTATAGTATTGGGATTAGCTGTTCTTTGAATGTTTGATAGAATTCACTTGTGAATCCATCAGGCACTGGGGATTTTTTCTTAGGGAGTTCTTTGATGGCTTGTTTAATTTCTTTTTCTGATTTGGGATTATTTAAGAATTCTATTTCTTCTTCTGTTAATCTAGGCAATTTATATTTTTGTAAATATTCATCCATATCGACTAGATTGGCATATTTGTTGCCATATAATTGGGCAAAATAGTTTTTAATGATTGCCTTAATATCCTCTTCATTGGAGATGAGGTCTCCCATTTCATCTATGATACTGTTAATTTGGTTTTCTACTTTCCTTTTTTTTTTTTATTAGATTGATCAGTACTTTGTCTATTTTGGTTTTTTTTTTCAAAATATCAGCTTCTAGTCTTATTTATTAGTTCAATAGTTCTTTCACTTTTGATTTTATTAATTTCTCCCTTAATTTTTAGTATCTCTAATTTAGTTTTCTTCTGGGGATTTTTAATTTGTTCGCTTTCAAGTTTTTTGATTTGTATATCCAATTCATTGACCTCTGCCCTCCGTAATTTGTTACTATATGAACTCAAGGATATAAATTTCCCCCTGAATACTGCTTTGGCTGCATCCCATAGATTTTGAAAGGATTTCTAATCATTGTCATTTTCTTCAATGAAATTATTAATTATTTCTATGATTTGTTCTCTAACTAACCAATTTTGGAGAATCATTATTTAATTTCCAATTAATTTTTGATTTGGCTCTCCATGTTCCCTTACTGATCATTATTTTTATTGCATTATGATCTGAAAAGGTTGCATTTATTATTTCTGCTTTTCTGCATTTGTTTGCCATGTTTTTATGACCTAGTACATGGTCAGTCTTTGAGAATGTACCATGTACTGCTGAAAAGAAAATGTATTCCTTTTTGTCCCTATTTATTTTTCTCCATATATCTATTAACTCTAATTTTCCTAAGATTTCATTCACATATTTTACCTCTTTCTTATTTATTTTTTGATTTGATTTATCTAAATTTGATAGTAGTAGGTTCAGGTCTCCCACTAGTATGGTTTTACTATCTATTTTCTCCTTCAATTTCACTAGTTTCTTCTTTAGAAATTTGGATGCTATACCATTTGGTGTATACATGTTGCTTACTGATATTTCCTCATTGTCTATACTCCTTTTTATCAGGATGTATTTACCTTCCCTATCCCTTTTAATCAGATCTATTTTACTTTGGCATTGTCAGATATCATGATTGCAACTCCTGCCTTCTTTCAGTTGAGGCCCAAAAGGTCTTACTCCATCCTTTAATTCTAACCTTGTGAGTATCAACCTGCCTCATATGTGTTTCTTGAAGACAACAAATGGTAGGGTTTTGGGTTCTAATCCAATCTGCTACTTGTTTTCATTTTATGGTTGAGTTCATCCTATTTAAGTTCAAAGTTATGATTGTCACTTGTGTATTCCCCAGCATTTTGTTATCCTCTCCTAGTTCTGTCCTTTTTTCTTTTGCTATATCTTTTTAAACCAGTGGTTTACTTTTAATCAATCCCCTTACCCCCTCCCTTAATATGCTTTCCTTTCTGGCTCCTCCCTTCTTGTTCCCTTCTTGTTTTTTTAAGGTCTTTTAAGTTCCCTCCCCCCTCTCTTTCCATCCCTTTTTGTACTCCTTTCCCCCTATCCCCCTTAGTTTTCCCTTCTCACTTTCCCTGTAGGATAAGATAGAATTCAAGAGCCCAATGGATCTATATCCTCTTCCCTCTCAGAATTGATTTCATTGAGAGTAAGCTTTAAGTATTAGCTATTAGCACTCTCTTCCTCTCCTTTTTATAAGATTATTCTTCCCTGTCCCCTTCCCATATGTATCTTTGTGTGATAAAGATTATCCTATTTATTTTATTTCTTCAAGTATCTCTTGGTTCCATCTTTGATCCCCCCTTTTTCTTTTTTTTTTGCATATCATTGTATAGCACTTAATACCCCAATCTCTTGCTGTGAATGATTCTTCTAATTACTATAAGAGTGAATATAATTTTTTAGAGTCACAAATAACATTTCCCCGATATATTACTATATATAATTTGATCTAATTGTGGTCCTTAAAGAAGAGAGTTTAAATTAAAAAAAAAACATTTTCCCCCTTTTCCCTCTCTTTCTTATTTACCTTGTCATATTTCTCTTGATTTTTGTATTTGGATATCAAACTTTCCACTTATTTCTAGTATTTTCTTTACAAATTCTTGGAAATCTTCTATTTTGTTGAATGCCCATACTTTCCCCTGGAAGTATATATTCAGTTTTGATGGATAGGTGATCCTTGGTTGAAGACCCAATTCTCTTGCCTTTCTGAATATCATGTTCCAGACCTTGCAGTCCTTTAGTGTGGAAGCTTCCAGGTCTTGTGTGATCCTGATTGATGCTCCTTGGTATGTTTTCTTCTATTTTTTCAGTCTTTTGACTTTGCTTTATTAATTCTTGCTGTATTGCAAGATCATTGTCTTCCAGTTGCATAATTCTAGTCTTTAAAGTCTGGTTTTTCTTTTCAGTTTGGTCTATCCTGCTTTTTCGTGGCTTCTAGCAGTTTCTCCAATTGGGAGTTCTTGTCCTTTAAACTGTTATTTTCTTTTTGAACTATTTCTCACTTTTCTTGCCAGAAGGCTTCCATCTTTTTGATAAGCTCCAATTTAAATTCTTCAAGATCTTGTGAACAGTTTCCATTTTGGGGGAAGGTTTTGGGTTTATTTGAATTTCCTCCTCTGTTTCCTCTGTAGCCTGGGTTTTTCCTCCAAAAAATTTTCCAGGGTCAACCCCCTCTTCTTGTTTTTTTTTTTTTTTTTTTGTGGAGGGAGGTTGTTGTTCCTAGGCACAATTTGCCATCACTGTAGAGGTCTTTCCTTCCCTTCTTAGTCAGAAATCTGAGTGAGATGGGCAGGCTCTCTGTATATGGAGCTAAGGAGCAAGGATTTTGCCTGAGGCAAGCTCTCAAATCTCCACAGCTTTTGCTGTTTGCTGCCCTTCTCTTTTCTATCTTCTCTTGAGTGTCCATGGTCTATGCTCTTTAGCCTGCTGGGGTTTTAGGTGTAGCTGCTCTCAGGGGTAGGTCTTTGGTGGTCTTAGTCAGCTCCCAAGGACCTAGAAGTACCCCTTACTCACTCTAGAAGTGTCCCTCTCTCACTTGCTGATTCTGGCTCATGATGGTTCTGACTCTGGCTCCATAGGTGGGGTGTGGGAGGGTAGATAATCTTGCACTTTGGTGGGAGCTTTTTCACCCCCTTATAGTGTGGAAATGCCCAAATCCCATGTACCTTCAATGCTGTGCCCTACTTTAGAGTTCCTTCATTCTTATTAATTTGGTTTTTTTGGTCTTTTGAGTTAGTCTATATTGGGGGTGCTGAGGAGAGGATGAGTCTTGCATCTAGACTGCTGCCATAGTTACCCAGAAGAATTCTACACTTATTATTTTAAGAAAAGCTCCATTTATTCCTGTTTCTTAGTATTTTTAATAGGAATGGATGTTGCATTTTGTCAAAGGTTTTTCCTGCTTCTTTTGAGATAATCATATGATTTCTGTTGATTTTGTTATTGATTTAGTCAATTATACTGATAGTTTTCCTAATATTGAACCAGCTGTATATATGATTCTTTTAATATATTTCTATAATCTCCTCATTTGAATTTTATTTACAATTTTTATATCAATTTTCTTTAGGGAAATTTATCTATAGTTTTCTTTCTTTTTTTTGTTCTTCCTGGTTTAGATATCAGCACCATATTTATGTTGTAAAAAGAATTTGGACTTCTACTTTCCTATTTTTCCAAGTAGTTTATATAGTATTAGAGTTAATTGTTTTTTAAATATTTGATAGAATTTATTTCTAAATCCATCTGGCCCTTGGCATTTTTTCTTAGGAAACTCACTGATGACCTGTTCAATTTCTTTTTCTAAGATAGGATTATTTATGTATTCTACTTCCACTTTTATTAGTCTGAACAATTTATATTTTTGTAAATATTCATATATTTTGCTTAGATAGTGAGATTTATTGGCACATAATAGGGCAAAATAGCTACAAATGATTGCTTTAATTTCTCCTTCATTAGTGGTGAATCCACCCCTTTCATTTTTAACACTGGTAATAGGTTTTCTTCTTTCTTTTTAAGCATCAAATTACCAATCGTTTGTATAATTGATTGTTGTTTTTTTCCCATAAAACTAATTCTTAGTCTTACTTTTTTTTCTTTAGTAGGCTTTTTTAACTTCTTATGCTATTTGGCCTATTCTGTTTTTTAAGATGTTATTTTCTTTAGTATTTCTTTATGCTTCCTCTACCAAACTGCTGACTTTTTGTACCATAATTTTCTTGCATCATTCTTGTTTCTTTCCCCAATTTTTCTTTTACTTCTCATATTTGATTTTTAGGATCCTTTTTGAGCTGTTGAGCATCAGGGCCTGATGTCAATTCATATTGTTCTTTGAGACTTTGTATGTAGCTGCTTTGATTTCATTGTCTTCTTCTTGAGTTTGTTTTAGTCTTCCCTGTCACCATAGTAATATATTATGATCAGTTTCCTTTCATTTTGTTTGCTTAATCCCCAACTCCTCCCCATCCCCAGCTTATTCTTGATTTTTAACTTTATGTTAAACTTGGACTCAGCTTCCAAGGTGGAGGAGACCTTTATTCAAACTTCAAGTGTCTTGAGTGGTTTTTTTCAGAGCTAGCTTTTGGACTCTCCAAACTCTTAACTCTTCCAAGGTGGTATGATCTAAGGAAAGGTGCGGCCACTGCTCTTCTGGCATGAGCTCTAGACTATTAATAGACACAAGCACCCCTTTTCTCCCTGGAATTGTGACCAGGGTACTTGCTTCTCCTGCTAATCCTTCTCATCCTGAGACTTCTACCTGGGAACTACACGTGGATAGTGCAACAGAGACCTGCTCCCAAAGCCAGAAAAGTTCCCCCTATAACCTCTTTCTGACCAGTTACACCCCCCCCCATCCCAGTGAGACAGACCTTTCCTGCTCACCTTCCAGGTTCAAGCAGATTCAGTGGCCTTTCCTATCTATAAATAACAATATTTATGAATCCCAATGATAAATGTAATACATTTTATTTATGTTCCTGGGTTTTTATTTTGTGTTTTTATATTTCATTTTACTTAAATTAATTTTGGGTACTCAGGCATATTTTCTTGACAAACTTCTTATAAATTTATTCATTATGAAAATGTTATTTCACTAAAAATAAGGGAATACAATTTTTTAAAAATCCTTACCTTTCATCTTAAATCAATGCTGTATATTGGTTCCAAGGAAGAAGAGTGGTAAAGGCTACACAATGGGGATCAAAGGATTTGCCCAGGGTCACACAGCTAGAAAGTGTCTGAGGTCAGATTTGAACCCAGGACCTCTTATCTCTAGGTTTGGCTCTCATTCTACTGAGCTACCTAGCTGTCCCTCGGAATAGAAATTTAGACAATATTTAAATGTCATTGTTTAAAATATTAAGTGATTATCTATAATTAATTACCTATATTAATTATATGATATATTGAGTTACATTTTTATAGGATTTTTTAAAAAACTGGCTTATTGGGGTAGCTAGGTGGCTCAGTGGATAGAAAGTCAGGTTTGAAGATGAGAGGCCCTGGTTTCAAATCTGACTTCAGATACTTTTTAGCTATGTTACCCTGGTCAAGTCACTTAACCCTAATTGCCTAGTTCTTACCACTCTTCTGCCTTGGAACCAATACTCAACAACAGTTTTAAGACAAAAGGTAAGGTTTAAAAAAAAAGAAACTAGCACATTGTATTATACTTATCAATAGATCAAAATTTATTAAGTACTTCTATATGCCAGGCAGCTATGATGACTGAGAGATAACAAGGTAACTTAGTAGAGATAGAGTGCTGGCCTGGAATCAGGAGGACCTGAGTTCAAATCTAGCTTCAGACACTCACTAGTTATGTGACCCTGGGCAAGTTACTTAACCTTTGCCTTAATCCATTGGAGAAAGAAATGGTAAAGTACTTTGGTATCTTTGCCAAGAAAAGCTCACACAGAAGAGTTGAACATGACAGATTGACTGAACAATAAATTTTCCAGATACTATGTTGGGGAAACAAAGAAAAAAACAAAAACATTCCTTGCCTTCAGTCTAATGGGGGAGATGACATGTAGATAAATAGGTTTCTAGCAGATGTCAGGAGGGGTAACCCTAAAGGACAAGGCACTAACAGCTGAGGGGACTAGGAAAAGCCCTTTTGCAGAAGGTGGCGCTTGACCTGCTGGAAGATGTGGAAATGAGGAGAGAGAACACTCTAGTGTCAAACCACCATCTTCCCCAGTGTCTGATCCCACCTAACTGAGTCAAATTGAGTGAAAGACACTGGAAACGGAGGAAGAAACAAATGGTATTTTAATGTCTTTTTCTTAGCAGAACAAGCATGGATTCAGGAGCCTCTCTCCTATTGAGAAGAGCCCACTAGATACAGAAATTAGCCAACTTTTATTCTTTGAAAGATGAGGGGAAAAAAAGATTCTTGCTTGGGAGACAAGTGTTACAGCAAATTCTTGACAGTAACTCATTTGTAAATTTAAAAAATTAATATCCAATACTCCAAATATTATATTTAATAAGATTTATTAATATTTAACTTGAAGCAAAAGGAAAATAAAAGGCTAGAGAAACAGATAGAGCTCACCAGAATCCCAAGTGGAAAAGAGAGAGGGAGGAGTTATCCACAGCTTAAAAACCATAATGTAAAGGACCCACGTAAACAGAAAGGAAAAAGGGAACCTTGGGACAAGGGGAGAATTCTGGGAGATGAAGTCCAAAGAGTACAAAATTTCCACTTATACATTTTGGAGTGACTTTTGGGGTCTTAAGGAGACAGGCTGATCTTATCTGGAAATCTCTGGAACCTCTCCTGGTGAGAAAATTATTATCTCATCCAGGCAGGTTCGTAGGATTGTTTTCAGTCCAGGCTCTGTTGGTGCTGTTAGGGCACGTTTAGTGAGCAGATCCTCGTTTCTCAAGCTTAGCTTATTGTCACAAAGGATTATAGTTATGTATCAGAAACCCCTGGAAAAATGGAGGCTTGAGCAAATCTAATCAATTATTCTTTCACTCTCTCACTAAACATGAGGCAAAGGCATGGAGAACAGAGACGAAATATCTCGTGTGAGTACAGCAAGTTAGGTCAATCTGACCATATCATAGAATGTATGCAGAGTAGAAAAATGAAAGAAGATTGAAAATATAGGAAGGGGCTAGGATGTAAAAATCTTTAAATGTGTAGCAAAGGAATTTCTATTTGGGCCTAAAGGGAATTTCAAGTTCATACTCTTTTACATTCAAATACAGCAAACAGTAGTGACACAACTCATCATCTGTATATACCAGCTTAAACTTGACCCTCATTTGAGCAAATATAGAAACCATCACAGGACTGAACTCACTATTAGTTGCATCATATTTGCTGTTTATCTCATTTTTCTTGTCTTTGATTTGGTTTTTGTTTTCATTGAAAAAGGTGATATTTATGGGAAAGTTACACTAATAATTATTTTAACCATCGCTTCACCCATCCATTGTTTTTCACTGCTGGCCTTCCTCCTCACCCTGAGACCCTAAGGTGTTACTTCTCCCAGATATTAAATTATTGTTTTAACTGATGCCTTCAGTGACTTAACCTCAGAGAAGTTAAGGGCAAGACATAGGAACTGCAACATGGATTAAGTAGTTCTCTTGTTTGTGGAGAAACAAAGAAGGTATGTGAAGATAATATAAATCATACCCCCTTATTCCAGCATGGACCTTATCTGACTGGACCATCTTGGGCAGTAGTTGCTTGAGCTGAGAGCCAGGCAAAACTTGGAAGCTTTTTAGTTAAGGTGGCAGGGTGATTCTCTCTCTCTCTCTCTCTCTCTCTCTCTCTCTCTCTCTCTCTCTCTCTCTCTCTCTGTTTCCCTCTTCCTCTCTCTCCCTCTTTCTCTCCAACTTTTAGTAATAAATAACTATAAATTAATATGTAGTCTCCAAGGAATTTTAATCAGGATTTTGCTTTAAGGCACTTGATGCAGCTGAGAATTGGATTTTGGCAGAGTTTATTCACTTTACCTAGGGGAACCTTCAAGCCAGGAATTAATAACAGTAAATATGTTTGGTACTTTTGAAACTAATGAATCACACAGAATATTGTAGCCTGGGAAGTTATGTGCTCAGTAACCCTTAAGATGAACTAGGGTCTCTGCCAATTAGAACAATACTTCTTCAAAAGTTGGATCCTTCAATTAAAATGACTTTTTGCCTTGGCTTTGGTGAGATAGAAAGTTAGTCTGAAGAAGAAAGGTTTGAAGTCTAAAGCTGATGAGAAATAATGGTTGAGCAGATGCGGCAGTGAGTCACGAGTTTATGAGCTCCCCCAAAAGTAGTCATACCACACATAGGGTCATCGTGCCTTTGAGATGGAGGGGACTAAGTTATGAGATTTTTGTGTTTTCATTGCCTAGTGCCTTTGAGCAACATGGCTAGTACAACAGGAATAATTTTGTGCAGTTAGATCTCGGGAAGCAAATCTTTCACTGAAAGCCCAGCCAGAAGCCTCTCAGGAATATAATTACAGCTTTGCACTTAAGCAAAGGAAACAGCCTCATGAATATTTTGAAATAGAGGAGAATCCCAAAATATGTTCACTTTGGCTTTGAACTGCATTTTAAGATGTTTCCTCTTCTCTCTTCTCCTCTCTTGTCCTCTCCTCTCTTCCTCTTTCCACACGACTGTGTCTCTTCTCTCTTCTCCTTTCATATTCCTTTCTCCTTGCAAATTTTGATCTAGATTTTTCTTTATAGGTGCTTGTGCTTCTTGAACAGAGGCAGTAGTCAGGATTCAAAATTTGTCATAAGTAATCATTCATGAAAATGAGTAATCCTTTAAAGGATAATGGAGAATGAAGCACATTCTGAATTCCAAGTGGAATTACTGTCTCCTTTGGACTTTTTTCTCTCCTGCAACCTATTACCCCTCCTCTTTTCAGTCATCCTGGACTATGCTGCGTCACCAGAATAGGGCAGAATTCACTGGTCATTTCCAAAGATCTTAGCAATAACTTTCTTTTTTCATTTTTCATTGTTTTTAGAATTGTATGAAATGAATATAAAATGTAACGCCCTATGTGCATTAAGTCAGGATGCCAACAAGTCATGTGATTAAAGGGCCACAAGGGCACCTGGAGTTCTGACTTTGGGAAGGGGCTGATGGAAGTCCCCAAGTGTCAGGTGACATATGTGGAAGTTAGGCCTTATGACCCCAAACTGTCCAATTAGACAGCCCTAGTAGGAGTGATGTCATTGGCTTTATAAAGAGATGGAGCCATGCCGTAGTGTTCTTTTGGGTGAGGAACTCTTCCTGAAAATGAGCAGGGGCTCTCTCTCTCTCTCTCTCTCTCTCTCTCTCTCTCTCTCTCTCTCTCTCTCTCTCTCTCTCTCTCTCTCTCTCTCTCTTCCCTGCTCTTACTAACAAATAATTATAAATTAATATATAGTCTCCAAGGAAATTTTAATCATCATAGAGCCCATATCTTCCATTGTAGTAACAGAAGGGTAAGGCCTAGGCAAATGTGGGAGTGACTTGCCCAGGGACACACAACTAAGAAGTATCTGAGGCCAGATTTGAACGCTGGTTCTCACGACTAGGCCTGGTTCTATAGTCACTGTGCCACCTTGTAGCCCCAGCTATATCTTAATGTCAGCATTTTCAGTGCTTAATATTTGATGTTCTATACATATCCTCGACTCATTTCATGTGTTCTATATAT
Source organism: Monodelphis domestica (assembly GCF_027887165.1). NCBI lineage: Eukaryota > Metazoa > Chordata > Mammalia > Didelphimorphia > Didelphidae > Monodelphis > Monodelphis domestica. The sequence continues at coordinate 374,010,265 of NC_077227.1, forward strand.
GCTTTTTTTCAGAACATTATTCACCAACAAGAATTTATTAAGGTCCTGCTATATGCCAACCATTGTATGAGACATGGGGGAGGGGTGGGGGAAGGACAAGGGAACAATATTTCCTCACAAGGAGCTTATATTCTAGTAGGGGAGACAATAAGTATGGGGGATTAATATAAAGGAAATATGGTAAATACAAATACATACAAAAGAAATAAGAGGTAGTTTATGAAGAAGGGCACTAGCAGTTTGGAGGAATGAAGAAAGGTTTCTTTGGGTGGTGTTTGAGTTGTGAAGCAACAGAGGGATCTGAAAAGGTGGAGGTGAGAAGGGAGTGCATTATTGGTATGAAGAATGTTCAATGCAAAAGAACTGAGATAGGAGATTGTTCTCTGTGAGGAACAGAGAGAAAGATGGTTTGGCTGGATAGTACTTGTCTTCAAGTATTGCTATAACATGGAGGAAAGATTAAATTTTGTTCTTCCTGGTACCAGAGAAGACTAGAAACAATGGATAGGAGATATAGAGGCAAATTTAGGTTCCATATGAGGAAAAATGTCCAAACACTTAAAGTTATCCCCATGTGGGGTATCCTCAAGAGAGTATAATGTCCAAGGAGACTAGAAAGGTAGGTTGAGGCTAAGTTATGAAGGCCTTTCCATTGGATCATGAAGGCAATAGGAAGCCACTGGAATAGATTGGGAAGAGGAATAACATGGTGTGAAAGAGAATTCTTTACTCTTATTGTCTAACCTGAGTTAACACTAACTTAAGTACCTCACTAGATTGTGAAGACAGGATTAATTCTCCCTTGTCTACCTCTTGATTGAATCAACACAAGCTTGAACTAGGTGGAGGAGCTTGAAAACCACTTGGTGAATTCACACTTTCAGAAACTCAATCAGCCAGGATAAGTATTCACCTCTCCAGAAGGTGAATTTTAGAAAATTCACACCCTTAGATGAGAACTTAATCTTCAGAAGCTGAGAATTTAAGCTTCAGAAGGTGAGAAGTCAATCCCACAGACACTGACCCCCGGGGCAGTGCGAGACAATTTGAAAACTATGATTGGCTCCTGTGAAGAGGGGAAGGGACAAGGAGTCACCATAAAAGTCATGAAATCCTTTGGCTTGAAGGAGATTGTCTTTGAGAAGATAGTCTGAAGAAAGTGCTCCTAGAGATAGTCTCTGAGCGAGTTTTGCTGGAGACTGAGACTTGGATCATGGGCTTGGAGCTCAGCTTTAACTTGGACTCTGACTCCTGGACTACTTTGTTGGTGAGTGAAAGGCTGACTCCTTTCCTAAGTGTTTGAAGAGACTAGCTTCTATCTTGGAGGAGGCTGCATAGTTACTCACTACCAGCCTTCCTGGTTGAAAGCCAATTAATCTCTGCCTGGAACAAGCAGACCCAGAGCAAAACATTTAGGTTGATAGGATAGATAACTTCTCTATCCTCCTCACATTTCTCTTCTTTATTGTTTCCTCTCTATTTATAAATATTTGTAAATAAATTTCTGACTTGAGATATAAAAAAATATTGGTGACCCCATAATTTCATAAACTTATTGTCCAACCATTAGTTTTCACTTTTACAATGGTCAGATCTATACTTAAGGAAACTTACTTTAGCAGTAGTTTATAGGATGGACTGGAGTGGGGAGAAACTTGAGGCAAGGAGATTTCGAGAGATATTATGGCAGTAGAAATATTATGATTTGACAACTGGATGTGTGGTAAAGAAGAATGAGGATAATACAAAGATCAAGAACCTTGAAAGATGGTGGTAACTTTAATAAAAATGGGAATATTTGGGGTTGGAGTTGGGGGTTAATGAACTTAGTTTTTGATATATTGAGTTTGAGAAGTCTCTAAGATAACCAAAATGTCCTACAGGCAACTGATGATCCAGGATTGATGCTTGGGAGAGATAGTAAGGTTAGATATATAAATCTGAGTCATCTGCATAGAAATGAAAGTTAAAACTAAAGGAACTGAGGAGATCACCAGGAAAAGGAGAGAGGAAGCTAAAGACAGAACTTTGGAGACTATCCAAAGGAGGTTATGGTCCTAGAGTAGAAAATGCTCTCTTGCATTGGGAGTCAGGGCACTTGAGTTCTAGCCCTGTCAGTGGCTTGCTCTGAGCTCTTTAGGCAACCCATTTGAATTTTTCCACAAAATAATGAATTCAGAGTGGCATTCCGTACTTTAACAAGAATCCTTTGGTATACAACATTCCACAAGTAGCCAGTCATTCATCTTTTGTTTTCATATTTCCAGGTGAAGGAGAACTCATCATTTTAAGGTAGATAATTTCACATGGATATAAGTTTAAGTGTTTGGAAGTTTTTCTCTTATCAAGCCTAACTTTGCCTCTGTATCTCCTATCCATTGCTTCAGTTGTGAGAGAATGGTTTCATGATTTGAGGAGAGTACTCACCTAAAGAATTACCGGGCTCAAACCAATCTTTAGAAAATAAAGACATTTATTGGGAGGAAAAAATTGAATAGCTAGGAGACAGAATGCTGGTGAAATCTGCCTCCCCCAAGGTAAAAAGGGTTGAGTTCATATGTATTTAACAGTAGGGCAGTCCATGTGACCTAGGAGGGGTCTGGAGGGGTTGTTGTCCGAGGTTTAGAATGCTATCAGTGAGATATGCAGCTCTCAAAAGTATGGAACATGCATGCCATCTGTGTCCCTTTATCAGTATTTATCAGGGATGTTGTGCTTTAGCTATAATGCATTCCTGAGGTCAGAAGCTTAGGAGTCTTTCATGGGTCCTATAGAATTTCTAAGTTTCCTGTAACCCACTAGACTTCTAGTCTTCTCTGGTGCCAGGGAGTACAAAGTCTAATCTTTCTTCCATGTTATGTCTCTTCAAATACTTGAAGACAGCCACCATGCCCCTCCCATGTTACTGTAAGAGTAAAATTAATATTCAATAACTATATGTATTATATTTTATAAGATTTATTAATAAGCACTTGAAGTAGAAGAAATAAAAAGAACAAAAGTAAAACCTGAGTAAAATTCTCCTGCCTCTCACCTCACCCCCACTTCCACCAGCCACATTTCTGGGAGAAGAGAATGTGAAGGCAGAACTACACAAAACTTACATCCTCCATACATTAGCACATAACATGAGAAGGAACATGGGAAGCTCGGAAAGAGAGTTCTGGGGTTCAAATCCTAATTACACATCATAATTTTTTGAAATAAAAATTCTGTAGTTCTTTCAACTAATTCTTATATGACATGAAGTCAAAGCCTATCACCAGCCTTGTTGCCTTTTTTCCAATATTTCAGTGCCCTTCCAAATATGTAAGACTGGGTATGATCAGCCAGAGTACAATAAGGCCACTATGTTCCTAGCCCCAGACAGATGCCTCTTCTAGTGTGGTCTAAGGTTTCTTTCTTAGCCACCATATTTTACTGTTGACTCATATGGAGCTACATGACCCATGATCTCTAGCTAACCTCAGCCATGCCACTTTAAAACACAGTCATCATTTCATCTACTATTTTGCCTTCCCTTCTGGACTAGAAATCATGCCCTGGGGGCCTGCATTATCCTGACTGGTGAATGTGAGTAAATTGTCTCTTTTGGGTCTCCCTGACCACTAAACTTCCCCCACACACACACTTCTAGGCAGTGTAGTGAATTTATAAGTAGCCAGGATAAAGTGGCAATAGCAAGAAGTAAGATGGCAAAGGGGAACCTAGAAGTCATATATAGATTATCCTAAAGGTCAAAGGAGTATAATTTGCAAATTGTATTATATAGTGACCAAAAATCACATCCTGAAAATATATGCTAAATCAGGGGAAGCCATCTAGATCTTGCTGCCAGGGTTTTTTTTGTCCTATGATATGAATATCTTAGATAGGTTAAAATGTAAGATTTTTGAGGGCAAGGACTGTCTTTTGTGTTTGTACTACCAGTACTTAGCATAGAAACACATTTTCATTCAGGCATTCACATTAAAATATCTTTTTTCAAATGAGCTTGTGACACTTCCTTCCTTTTGTCCTCAAAAAGTCAATTTTGGGGATTCAAGTATAAGAATTTAAATTTATTACTATTAAATTCCATGTTACTATATTTGACCCAACATTTGAAAGTGTTGAGATCTTTTCGAATCTTCTCTGTCATCCTTCTGTTACTTACCCTTTTGAGCCCTGTGTCATCTGAGGATTTGATAAATGTAAGCAATTTTATCAAATGTATTCCTAAATTCTAGGCAATTCCTAAAATCTGGGTAACATCTACAGCCTTTCTGTGACTTTGGACAAATCAACCTCCTTGATCATAAATTTCCTCCTTTGTGAAATGATATGGTTGTATTCATTGTTCTCTCAGTTCCCTTACAGATTCAAATCTATAATCCTGGTTTCTTTACCTGGAATAAAAGAAAATAAGGTGATATAGGAAGGCATCACAAGTTCTTGCTGAAACCCCACTGGCTTATTGAGATCACCACTTCCTTTTCAATTTGCTCAGTAACTATTCATTAATACATGGTAGAATTTTTCCAGAAAATGAAGTTGAACTCTCTGGCCTATGGTTTATAGACTCAGTTTTTAGGTTCTGGTTTCTTTGACCTCTGAAATGGAGTCTATTTATCTTATGGATATATTTTGAGAGTCAAATGAAATAATGTATATAAAGCACTTTTTAACCCCTAAGAATTAAATGCCAGCTATTACTGTCAATAATCTGACTGCAAACTTCCTTAGGGCATGTGCCATTTATTTTCTTCCCCTTGGCTCTCTTGCAATACCTACTATAGGACTGTGCCAACAATAGATATTGAATAATTGTTTGTTGATTTCTTAATTAACTCTAGGCTAGATACCCATCTACTTTGTATACAGAGTCCTCACCTACAAACTGTAATATTACTTTTTAAAAATCCCTCACCTTCTGTCTCAGTATTAATTCTGACACAGAAGAGGGGCAAGGATTAGGCAATTGGGATTGGGTGACTTGCCCAGGTTCACATAACTAAGAAGTATACAAGTCCAGATTTGAACCCAGGTTCTCCTGGCTCCGTGCTGGCCCCATGATAGCCCCATGATAGTACCGAATTCCTTTAACCTCTTTGCCTCTCTACCCACCAATACCTCAGGGTTATTTTTATGAGTCAGTTCTATTACAATGTTTTTAAAATGGCATTGTTTGGAATGTTCAGCTTTTTATGCAATTTCTACTTTCAGACTTCTCTCACCACAATGTACAGCATGAACAATGACACAAAATTGGCATTTAACCAGCCTGTAATAAGGAACTTCTAGTATTTCTTACCCTTGAAAAGCCTATTAAGTATGTAATCTAGAGGGGGTGTGGTATAATATTGTAATATTGTTCTCTGTGCATTCTTTTGTGTTTTGCTATGTCTTGAGTTCCCTCAAGGGTAGTTCTATTATGTTGAAGGGCTATTCATATCTTACACATTACTAATAGGAAAAAAAAGAAAAAAAGGAAAGAAAAAAGCACCCATTTTTGGGGTGATAAATGTGGGCTTCTGCTAAAGGTGGGCCACAGCAAGCAATGCAACTCTATTCCCAGATAACTGAACATGACTTCCCCCCATAAAATCTATGCAGTCCTGGACTTAAAATAGTTACTTCAGGACATGACGAGAATTTCATATTGGCAAGCTTCTTCACATTCTTACATAGAAAGGTTTTGTGTCTTATTGGAAGTAAACAAGTCAGAAGTCCTTAACTGGACGCCCGGTGGGCTCCGGAGAGTCTGTGAGGTCTCAATATGTCATTATGAGACCTTTCACTGTCTTTTCCTTAATTAAGGCTATATTTTGCTGAATCTGTGTAATTATTAAAGATGCATGTTTTTCTGGTGCTATCAATTAATGCTCAGAAATTTAAATTTCATAAGCACAACCTTTAGTTTGGTGAGAATATTGCTGCCTTTGCTGCAGAGATGTACCATCTGTCTCTGCTCTACAATTGTGGGCAATTTCTAGATGATATATTGTGGGATTGCTTTGTATGTGAGCTTGGAGATGAATCCCTCCAATAGGATCTCATTGCTGAACTAAATTTGACATTCATCAAGACCAAAGAGGAGCCACTGGGCCCAGAAATAAAAGAGACACTTTCTGAATTGTCAGAGAGCTGGTATAGTAGGGTGAGTAGCACAGAAGATGATGCAAATACAGCACTAATATTTGTGCCAGTGTATTTACAGGAGCCAGATGACAGGAAGGGGGCTGGTGTATATATATATATATACATATATGTATATATATATGTATATATATGTATATACATATATATATATATATATATATATGTACATACATATATATATTCAGAATGCAGAGTAACGTGATATCATAGGGTGAGATTCAGGGAGTTGGGGGGCTCTGCTCTGGTTCCGGTTGTAGTTGGCCCTGATTCTCTTCCACTTGTGTGATTTTTGTGGTACGTGAGGGTGTTTATGAATGTCAATATGACTATGGTTCATAGTATTCTAGAGATTCCTATCTCCACCCCCAGCATTAGAGCAATAACTTGGCATTCCATCTGGGGCAAAGTTAGTTAAGCTTGGAGAGAGGAGTGTGGTGTGGGCATGATACTCAGGGATGTACTAAGGCATTATGGCTGAGGAAGACTAGAAATAGAGGTCTTAGGATCTGAGTAGATTAAGAGACTGGGAGGTCAAGATAGTCGTAGGGATAGGGATAGAGAAGAGTATGAGATACTGAATTAGTAGAGAAGATAGAGCGACATAGAGGGCCATAGATGATTGTCAACCTGGAAAAACACAGACCCACCAAAGCAATTACAAAAGAGCTCATCTTTAATCAGGAAAAAGGAGACAATGCTCTTATGGCCACCAGTCACACACACACACACACACACATACAGTACCACAGAGAGACAAGGTCTGAGACTCAGGGAAGGATGTTTCCAGGAAAAATACCAAGAATGGAAATTTCTGTTCTGTTAAAGAACTTGGGGTTCTATTTATACCTTAGGGCCATGTTGGCAAACCTATGCATGCTGGAGTGGCTGCTTCCTTCCCTGAATGCACATGCCTGAGGACATTTCTTGAATCACCTGTCCCTCTGCCCAGCCGCCCAATGGGAGGGCTTCCTCCCTCCCCTGTCTGGGGTAAGGGGATGGGGCAGGAGGGCTGCAGGTTGGGCACATGGTCTCTAAAAGGCTTGCTATCACCACCTTAGGGAATATAACCAAAGAGAACCGACTGATTAATTACCTAGGGGCTTGGAAAAGAAGTTGTAGCCTGAGACTAGGGTATTTGGGAGAGATCTAAATACAATAAGAGATAAAAGAAAAAATTTAAAAGGGTATTTAAGACCTGAGTACTTCAATTATCCTGGGTGGGTTCTCAATGGGTGCTTGATGGCCTACTGTTCAGTCTGGAACAAAGGGTCTGTCTGGGAATTTTTTGAAGGCAAGTTCCCATGGGACAAAGGTAAATTTGGGGTTTCATAAAACAAGGTTGTCAATAGCAACAAGGATCTGGGTAACTAGGAGGAAAGTTTAAGGAAGGAAAGTTAGTTGCTGAGTTGTAGTGGCAGAGGGATGGTTTAAAAGTAGTAGTTTACCCACTCTTCCTTTTGGTACTGTGCAGAAGATGAAGGAAATATAACAGTAAGGGGGCTTAGGATTTAGACTTAACTTTATTGCTAAAAGGATGAACCCTGTGCTCCCCCCACTCCTCATCCTCCCTCCTCAGTTTACACCAAAGTATAGGGTTTGGAAAGGCAGGTTGGGTGGATAAAAAATTGCATTTAAACTACACTCTCTATATAAATTGCTAGTTGGTGCTCTAAGATCTGACTCCCAGGTCCCCTTAAATTCCTTTTATGCATGCATGGATGTGTTCTGCCTAGTAGTAGTCTCTCCGTAAGGGAGGATGACAATTGTCTTTGTGTGCTTTCATCTGTGATGTAGATGAGTGTGCACAAAAACACTTGTGCATGAAGGAGATTTAAGTGGAAAAGTTGATGCACAGAGACAGTCCCACTCTCTCGGCCTTGGAAGCCCGGGTCCAGTGGCACGAAAAATTTTTACACCTGGAGACTTCCTCAGCTGCATTGGATGGCTGTGCTATCTTTTGTGCTCCAACACGCCCTAAGCACTCCACAGTGCCTTGCTGCATCGCCATCTCAGCCCTTGAACCTTCTTATTGGTTTCTTCCATCTGTTCCACCGAAGCAGTCTTCACATGCTGGGTTAGCAAAGCCCTGGTTCACCAGGGGTCAATGACCCGATTGCTACCCTCACAAGCTTTAGCCGGCCTGTCGAAGCCGTTGTTCGGGGTGTGACCGCTGCCGCATGCTAGCAGCTACTAGGAGCCACAAGTGAGAGCTGGGTGTCAGGTGAGGGTCAGAGGCTGGAGAGCTGCCTTAGGAGGGCATGACAAGCCCTCTATACCAGAGATACTACCCCTCCCTGAACATCCCATACTGTATATAGGACAACACAATTTAAGAAAGACTAAAGACCACTGAGGTAAGAAGAGGCAAGTTTCTTTCTCATGAGAAAGGGTTCTGTGTGCTTTGTCTCTGGCACATGTGCCATAGGTTTGTCATCATGGGCTTATATGCTCCTTAGGAAAGAGTAATGTATGTGCTTTCTTCTGCATTTTAAGAGAAGTCCATCACTTTGTACATTAGTTCCTTCACATAGGCCTCTGTGTGGGCAGGAAAAAACTGTCCTGGTTCTCTTCAACTCCTAAATTTTGAGAATCTTGGAAATCAGAACAATTTCACTTAATCCAAGGTAGAAAGTTTGAAGATTATCAACAATATATCCTTTATTCTCCAAAAGGTATATAACACCAAGTTCTTCAGGTCATTGGAAAATCTCCTTTTTAGGTACATTTTCTCAGAGACGGTGTTTCCAGAGTCTCAGAGTTTTGTCTTTGTGTGGTATTTTTGTGCAAGACTCTATGTGAGGGCCATTTCAAATTGATTTCATTAATCTTTTAACAACTTAACCATAACCATGCTCCGGATTTAAAATAAATTTATCTTCTATTACTAACAATTATTTCTAGGCTCCATCATTCTTTCCTAACTTCTTCTGATACTACTTTGAGACAAACTAGCACTCTGGAATCTTTGCTGCAAATTCTCAAATTAACAGATGTTACATTCAAACCTTAGTCAGGTAAAATGCTCCTATTTTAAACTTTTCCTACTTCAACTAAGTTTGGGGAATAACTTTGTCTTTTCTAGGTTCTCTACTTAAAGGAACTTTGCTGAAAATAAAATTTTCAGAGGAAATAAAATGGCCAGTTTTAAGTCTGCTAATAATAAGTTAATGAAAATGATGAGAAACAATACTTATCCGGATCCAATATCTTGGGGCTCCTTCGGATTTCTCGTAGAGATGTTGACATTGTCTCCCTTGTTCTGATTAAAGACTTGTCCTTTCTAACTACTTTCGTGGTTCTGTGTTTTTGAGGTTGACAGTTGTGAATCTTGAAATTTCTCAGACTTGTGAATGTTAAAAGATTCTCAGACTCTACCTTAGAACATTTGGTTAAGACCATTCCCCATTTAAAACAATGAAGCTAGTTAGATCTAAAATGTGAGAACTCTACTTAGATCAGAAACGGGAAGACCTCTACTCCACCTGTACTTAAGACTGCTTTAGGGAAGAAAACTCCTTGCAGAACAATGAAAAATACTTACACCCATACTTAAGCCATGCCTATTTTTAGAATTAATTACAAAGGGGTGCTAAGTACCTATAAAGGTCAGGCAACTTGTGAACTTAAAAGGAGCAAAGAGGAAAAAACTTACACAGAGATTCCAACCTACTCAGGTGTGGATTACTAAAAGGATTAGTCTACTCAGGTGTGAATTCAGAATGGGCTGTCCTTTGGAAAACGTCTACTGTGATTGGTAGATGGAAGAACTTAGGGGAGGTAACATAGGAGAAAACCCACTATATAAGAAAAAGGACAGACTGTTGAGAGAGTTCTTGAGATATACAGGCTCTTGAGAGACAATCTCTAAGGTCTTTCAAGGGAGGCTGACTCTGGCTGGAACTCCCTCTGGGGAGACTCTGTCACTAGAATCCTTGCTTGGACAGATATTGTGGTGAGTGATAAAAGACTGACTGATCTCTTTCTCTATCTTAAAGACTCAGGTCTAGGCCATGTTGGCTTAAGGCCCTTCAAACTTATTCCTTTCTTACTCTCTCTCTCTTTCTTTGATTCCTCATTGTATATTATTAATTAAATTCTCTATAAAACCCAGTTGACTTGGGTATATTCATAATTGGGAATATTTCCCTGGTGACCACCTTAAATATTTGATTTAAAACAAGACACTGTGGTGAAAAACATATTTTCTGCAGTCACAATTTACTCACCCACTCTTATATCTACTGCAATTTAAGTCTTCCACTATTTTACTCACTACAGTTTACAACCTCAACCATTTTAACTCTTACAGTTTATGGCTCCAACTCTTTTAAATGCTACACAGTACACATACTCACGTTGTTATGGGGAGAGCTGTTTTGATTCCTTATGATTTCACACCTAAGGAATTATAAAGACACCCCAATAAAGTTAAAAAGATTTATTAGGGAGATTGATGGTCCGGAGGCAGCTCCCCAGTGGGAGTCAGCCTACATAAAGTGACAAAAGTGAGGTTTTTATTGGTTTTTCAGGAGAGCTGAATACTTGCCAGACAAGGGAGCAGGAGATATGACTTAGGGGTGATTTTGGGAGGGGAGAGCTAGAGATGGTGGCTTTGATCTCAAGGATGGGTAACTTTGGCGGGAGGAGGGGGTTTGAGGTTGACATTGTAAAAGGTAGGTTACTGGGGGAATGGCCTTGGGTTGAATAAGTTGTTTATCAGGTGATGTGCAGACCATTTATCTGTGGTCATCAGGGATGGTATTCTCTGGCCAGACCAGTTTAGGGGAGTCCTTTATTCCTCCACTGAAACATCTGGGTTTTCTGCATCCCCCAACATTCCCTCCTCTATTTGTGAATTCTACTGTAACATTAAAGATTAAATTTACTGAGTAATTAAAAAAAATAAACTGTCATCTTTAAAAAAAAAGATGCAGTTAGAATCAGGTAGAAAAATTACTTTGGAAAAAGTTCTTCACAGAAAATTTCTCTGATAAAAGTCTGATATGTAAGGTATTTAAGGAACTCATTCAAACATAATAATAAGAGGTCTCTAACCATTAATGGTCAAAATATATGAATAGGCAGCTCCCAAAAGAAGAAATGTAAACTCTCAACAACCTCGTGAAAAAATGCTCCAAATCACTACTAATAAAAAATCTATGAATTAAAACAATTCTAAAATTCTGCCTCAAACCTACCAGATTGCAAAGATGACCAAAATGATAATCATTGGAGGGACTTTGGGAAGGCAACCACTGATGCATTATTGATGGAACTGTGTGTTGATTTAGTCATTATGTAGATGCGTGAATTTCTTTTGCATTATTTCCCACTTTTCCTCCCAGAAGGCTTCCATCTTTTGGGTCATTTCTGATTCAAATTCTTCTTGGGTTTGTGGAGAGTTTCCATTTCCTTTGGAAGATTTTGGAGAATTTTCTTGTATATCTTCTTCTATCTGCTCTGTATTTTGTATTTTGGCTCCATAGAATGTGTCCAAAGTCACCCCTTTCTTCTTATTTTTCTTGGTATTTTGGGGCTTCTGTGCTTCTGTGGAGTTTGCCATCTCTGAATGGGGAGGATTAGCTTTTCTTATCTCTGTCTGGTGTTCAGAGGCTTTAGTCCTGGGCAGATTGTCGGTTCTATGAGGTTTCCCTGGGTTAAATTGAGTATGCCTCACTGGAACTGGAGTGGAAGGGTCGGACCAGGAGGCCACACTCTCCCCCGGCTCTCTGGGTCGGGTTGCTTTCCGGAAGTTGCCTTCAGAATAGCTGGCCGTGAGGCTGTTTCGTCGGCCTGCGGGGGGATGGGCTTCGGTTTCCCAGAGCTCCGAGGGCAGGGACTTTCGCTGAGACTTGGATAGCAGGATCCAGCCCTTGAGGCTGTCTTGCCCACCCTGAGGGTTGCTGTTGTTTCAGACAAGCCTGCTCTCTGCAGCGGGAGCTCCGAGGGCAGTGACTTTCACTGAGACTTGGATAGCAGGATCCAGCCCGTGAGGCTGTCTTGCCCGCCCTGAGGGTTGCTGTTGTTTCAGACAAGCCTGCTCTCTGCAGTGGGGAGCTCCGAGGGCAGTGACTTTCACTGGGACTCGGATAGAAGGCCCTGAGGGTTGTTGTTCCGAGGACCCTGCTCTCTGAGCCGGGCCGGGCTGCGGCTTCCCGGAGCCTTGGACTCTGCACTCCTACCCCTTAGGTCTGAGTGATCTCGGGTTCTGGCTTTTGAGGGGGCCATACCTTTTGATCCGGGTCCAGGTCCAGGAGGGTTCCCAGGGTCTGTGCTGTTGATCGTTTTGAATTTCGGCGCCTTAGGAGCTTATAGTTTGAGATCGGTCGGGAAGGGTTTTCCGGAGATCTGAACTTTAGCTTTCTCTAAGCCGCCATCTTAACCGGAAGTCTGATTTAGTCATTATGAAGAGAACTTGGAACTATATCCCAAAAGGTCACTAAATCTCTTACCCAACAATATTTCTATTAGAACATATCCCAAGGGGTTATGCACAGAGGAAAAGGACTCAAATGTACAAGAATTATTGTAGTAGTTCTTTTTGTTGTTGCAAAGAATTGGTAACAAAACAAATAATCAACTGAGGAATGGTTGAACAAAAAGAGGTATATGAATGCAATGGATTTTTTCCTACTCCATAAGAAATGAAGATTATGACAGATTCATAGAAATATGGAAAGCTTTGTTTGAAAAGATTCAGAGTGAACTGAGCAGGACTGTAATGACAGCTTATTCAGTGAACACAGTAATGACAGTAATGGGACAGAAAACAACTGAAAGACTTCAGCACATTAACTAAAGCAGGGAGGGACCAATTGTGAATTCTAAAGACTAATGATGAATTCTGTATTCTATTTCTCACTAGGCAGGTGATAGAAGAGTTCAGAGTATCTTAATTTGGTGGCCAACAATTTTTATTTTTTAAATTCAATTTTATTTTATTTTCAGTTTAGTGTTCTCTCCTTTCCTTCTTCCTTTATCCCACATACTCAGAAGACAAAAAAACTTCCAAAATTTGTTACAAATATGTAGTCCTGTAAAACAAATTTTTATATTAGCCATGTCTAGAAAAAAGTACGATTCAATATGCACTGAGTCTATCCTCTATTTGGAAATGAATGGAATGTTTTATCTTGAGCCCTTTGGGCCACAATTGGTCATTGTGTTGATTAGATGAATCTCAAACTTTTCATAACAGTATTTCAACATAATTGACTTCCTTTGTAATATATTTTATTCATTTAAAAACATTATTTTGAGGCAGTTCATAGGCTTCACCAGACTACTAAAGGGATCTCTGACACAAAAAAGACTAAAAATCCTTGGACTAGAGGCACAGAATTAGATATTCATTTTAAGATATGGCCAATGTCTTGATTTTTTTTTTTGCTTGATTCTAGAGAAAGGCTCTGCCTTAGGGGTAGGATTGAGATAAACTGTTGGGAAGTAATAGATATGGAGGGAAAAAAGCAGCAGCAATAAAACAGTTTTAAAAAACAATCACAATACAGCACTTTTGGAAAAGGCAAATTTTTTCAAAATGACATCATTCTGTTTTTATAAACATCATCTAATAACATGATATTAGAAAATCACCCTTAATATATGGAATTACTTTAACTATAAATAATTGCAAATCATTTTTATTAATTGCAATTAAAATATAAAACAAAATAAAATTCTCACCAAATTTCTGAGACCTGATCCATTGTGGCAGCTTAGTCTTTTCACCCTCCACTTTTGTGTTTAATGAAAATTAAAGTGAAAACACTTGTTGCTTTCAACAACTTATTATTATGTACAGATGAAGAAAGACCTTTGGGAAAGTGACTTTCTCAATGTAGTAGGCAGAAGCCTGGATTTGAACAGGGGCTCTCTGTTTCTAAATTCAGCCATCTTTCTACCATGGGGAAGATTCTCTGAGGGCTTCATGGCAATAAAGTCCCGCCAAGGATAATGATCTAAGAAGAGTGGTGGGTCCCGGCAGCAGCTACTACAGCCAGAAGAGCTAGTGGCAAACCACATTTGTTGCTGATTTCCCAGTTGATCCCACGATAATCCCAGCTCCCCCTCAGGCAGGGCAACTATCTGGTGGGGGGGGGGAGGATCAAGGTCTATAGTCTGTTTCATTTGGTTTGGAAGGCAGGGCCTTTTATGGGCACAGGATTATGTGGAAGGTGGGGGAGCAGCTCAGGGTAGAAGAAAGAGGACCAGGTTAATCGGAGCAGAATTACCCAGTTGGGAAAGAATCATGCCCTCTGTTCCCTCTCCCCAGCGCCATTGGGGTCCTAGCCCTGGTGTTCTGGGCTAATTCTGTTGCCTTACAGCAGGCACTTGAATTAGGCAAGTCGGAGACCCTGAAAACTATGGTCAGATGCAACCTACCACCATCACTGCCTTCCTGAATTGTACCCACCGAGTTTAGCTCCAGTTTTGTATCTCTAGAGAAGGATGCTTAGGAGGGTACTTCAACCACATGCGCCACAAAGTAACAGCTAATATTTATAGAACATTTTGGCATTATAATTTTTATACATTATCCCTTTTATATATTATCCCTTTTTACATTTATTCACATTTATACATTATCCCTTTTGATTCATGTAACAACACTGAGATAATTATTTTATTTATATGATTATATCCATTTAATTATATATTTATGTTATATCCATTTAATAGTTGAGAAAAACGAGGTCTAGAGAGATTAAGTGATTTGTTCACGGTCCACAGGCCATGTTTAAAAGGCTACAGCCTTTTAAACAGGACTTTCTCCACTGCAGCGTCCCGTCCTTTGGCAGCATATCACGTCTCAGGTGGTCCAAATTGTATATAGTAGTAGTTGTGTTACTTTTGTTCCCAAGCTGCCACTACCAGCTGGTGGAGCTCGCCCCTATTTCTAAGTCATTGCCTGTGATCCTTCCTCCAGGACTGAAGACGTTGTTGTAGAGCAAGAGTCGCCACTATCTCTCGCCCACCCTCGTGGCCTCTGCCGGGGACCACGGACTTCCAGAGACATCGGACTCCCAAGGGATCACTTTCACCCCAGAACACACCTGGCAAAAGAGGGAAGCGGTCCCGGAGTAGCCAAGAAATCACCTCCACAGCCCGCCCTCCCTCCCTCCCTCCCTCCGCTTGGCAAGCCGAGCCGAGCTCTTTATAATTACCTCCAGTTATTTCAGCACTGACCAGGTCTTACAGGAATAGCAGTCGCTCTGGCAAGAAAAAACAAGGAACTCTTCCAGATCTGATAGGGAATAGTAATGGAACCACTTCCCTAGTAACTTTTAGACAGCCACATCTGGCCGAGGCTCTCCGGGGAGAAGCTTGCCATGGCTCGAGGGGATTGGGGAGAATTAGTTGTTGAAGAGTTGCATTTCAGAGAATAGGAGGAAGGCCTGAAGCACCATTTGGCAGAGTTCAGTTTCTGATCCTTTTTTTTTTCCCCCCAGTTAACTGGAGACAGGTCTCGAATCTCTGAGACCACCTGTGTATACAGACATCCAGGCCTTCTTATTTTGTCTTAATAACTAACCCCCACGGTGGTTAATTTCTCTTAAGGGGAAAAAAATACCCGGATTGCACCAATGTTGGGGAACACTTATTGATACAAGGACTAAAATAACTGTAATCAGGATTACTTTCAGAGCATACTACATGGACTTAGAATTTGTAAAAAGATAAATGAGAGATTTGCAAAATAATTTATCATCACAGGGATTGTAGATTTAGAGCTGGAAAGGACCTTAACTGAGGTCATCTAGATTACTTCCTTCATTTTACAGCTGAGAATTAAAAATTAGAATTAGGATTTATAACTGAAAATTAGAAAGATCACATCTTACATCTGTGGTCACATAGTCAGTAAATCACAGATGTAGAGACTGAACAGGTCCTCCTGACTCTGAGTCTAATGCTCCATCCTTTAGGCTTCAAGGGTTCATTTGTTTATTTATTTATTTAGCAAGCTTTTATTAAATATCTTTTATGTTCTAGGCACTATGTGAGGCTCTTGAGATACAATGAAAACAAAGCCCCAGTCATCAAACAGTTTATATTTCATTTGGGAAAACAATAAGAATGTGGAAAATTAAATGCAAAATATATACAATTTCTGACAGGTGAGCACCAAAACTAGGATTGCTTCAAATCTGGCATCAGACACTTCCTAGCTGTGTGACCCTGGGCAAGTCACTTGACCCCCATTGCCTAGCCCTTACCCCTCTTCTGCCTTAGGTAAGTGTTAAAAAACAAAAACAAAACACCTTACCTTCTGTCTTAGAATCAATACTGTGTATTGGTTAGGGCTAGGCTATGGGGGTTAAGTGACTTGCCCAGGGTCACACAGCTAGGAAGTGTCTGAGGCCAGATTTGAACCCAGGAACTCCCATCTCTGCCTGACTCCCAATCCACTAAGCCACCCAGCTGCCCCCTCTGGGCTGTGTTTTTAAGGAAGATAGGGATTCAATGAGGTGGATATGAGAAGAGGGAGCATTCCAGTCATGAGTTACAGTTTGTGGGAAAAAACAAAGGTGGGAGATGAGTGAGTGATCACTTACTTATTAGGATTTGGCAAGGAGAGCAGTGTGACTGGAATGTAGAATAGATGAACAATGTTCCCAATAAGCTTGGAGATCATGAAGGGCTTTAAAAACCAAGTGGAGGAATTTGTATTTTATTCTAGAGACAAAAAGGGTACCTAGAGCTTCTTGAGCGTTTAAGTGACATGGCGAGAGTTAAGCTTTAGGAATATCAATTTGGCAGCTTTGTGGAAGATGTTTTTGGAAGAGGAAGAGACTGGAGAGCAGAGATTATTAGGAAGCTCTTGCAGTAGTTCAGATGGTGATGATGGTATGAATCTAGATGATAGTTGCAAGAGTGGAGATAGCAGGACAGATGTGAAACGGTTTGTGGAATAGCATCAAAAAAAGAGTAGAGGATGATGCCAAGGCTGCTAACCTGGGTGATTAGAAGGATGGCGGTGCCTTTAGCAGAAAGAGACAAGTTAGGAAGAATGGAAGATTTTGGAGGAGGTGATGGAGATATGTTCTGCCTTAGACATGCTGAGTTCAAGATACTCACAAAACATCCAGCTGAGGAAGTTCAATAGCTTACCTGGTGCAGTGGGACTGGAACTCAGGAGAAAGACTGGGGCAGAATGTATAGAACTGGGTATTGTCTGCAGAGATGTGATTGGGGCACTCATAAGAGATGATGAGATTACTTTTAAATAATCATTAACCTCAGTGCATTTTAAATGGGGCTTAGTTCAGAGTCCTAGAATCAGAAAGAATTTCAGGGGTTTTACCCTGGGGATCATGAATCCCCTTCCCCTTGATAGATTTCAGGGAATCCATGTACTTAAGACAGGAAAAATTTTACATCTTTATTTCCATTAACTTCTAACTGATATGTAGCATTTCTTCCAATTATGAACATAGGTAAAAAAAAATTCAGGGGTATTATTAGTACTTATGAATTTGTCATTAATAGAAATCACAAATATTATCATCAAGGAGTTTACATTTTCCTATAGCACTACAACCACATTTATGGTTGATGCCTCAAAATGACATTTATGCTCATTGTTATTTCAAAATTGCTGTAATTAGACCTGCTACAGTCTTCCTATCTACAGATTATATTTCAACATACCAGAGTTCTTTTGTAATCCTGTGGTTTTAATTCTTTAAAAACATTCAGAGAAAGGGTCTAGAGATTTCACCAGAATACCGAAAGGGTCTGTAAACATAAAAAAGGTTAGGAACTCCTGATCTAGTCCAATCCCATTAAAAAAACAAAATGGTTTGAGTAAAATCAGCCAGTGAGAGAGAAAATGAATTACTCAAGGTCATTGTAGTTAGTTAGCAGCAGAGCAGGAATTAAGTGCTCAGGTTTCTGCTCTCAGTTCAGTTCTTTATCTAGTATGCCATGATGGTTCAAAGTTTGGGTCTGGAGAAGAGCTGGGAAAGTGCACTTTCCTCTCATTTCTATAGAGACAGGTAACTATGAATGTGGAATATTGTATATGTTGTTGATATGTTGACTGGTTTTGCTGAACTGTTTTCCCCCTTCTTTTTTTATCCTTTGTGACAAGGATGGCTTATTCAGTAGGGGATAAGAGAGGGAAAGATTCAGAAAAAAGGTAATATAAAATGAAAAAAAATCTATACAAATACATTTTAATAGAGCCAGTAATTCAGGACCACATAGATTTTTAAAATTGAGATAGATCAGGAATAACCACTCTAATCACTTTGCTTTATTAATTCTTGCTGTCTTGCGAGATCATTGGCTTCTAATTGCCCAATTCTGGTTTTTAAAGACTGGTTTTCCGCTATAATCTTTTGATTTTCCTTTTCAGATTGGTCTATCCTGCTTTTCATGGCTTTCAGCTGTTTAATTTTGGTCTCTAATTCATTTATCATTTCATTTGATTTCTGAGCTTTTTTCTCCAATTGGGAGTTCCTGTCTTTTAAACTGTTATTTTCTTTTTGAACTATTTCCCACTTTTCTTGCCAAATCACTTCCATCTTTCTTATAATCTCAGATTTAAATTCTTCAAGAGCTTATGGCCAATTTCCATTTGGGGGGGAGGTTTGGATGCATTTACTTGTTTGTCATATTTTATTGTTTCCTCTGTAGTCTGAATTTTTTCTCCATAAAAATTATTCAGGATCAATGGCTTTCTTTTGTTCTTCTTGGTGGTTGGAGGTTGTATTTCCTGGGCATTGTTGGCCATCACAATGCTGGTTTTTCCTTCCCTTTCCAGTCAGATATCTGAGCCAGGAGGGCAGGCTCTCTGTGCATGGAGTTAAGGAGTACGGTTTTTGTTTGAGGCCATTTCTTCAATTTCCATGGCTGGGTGCTGCTCCTCTCTGCTCTATCTCCATGCCCAAGGTCTGTACTCTTTAGCCTCCTGAGGTCTCAAGTCTAGCTGCTTTCAGGGGTAAATCTCTGGTGTTCTTAGTCAGCTCCCAAGGATCTAGAGATTGTCCCTTGCTCTGATTCTGGTGTGCTGGTTCTGATTCTGGCTCCACAGGTGAGGTGGGGGAGGGTTGATCAGCTTGTGTTTTGGTGGGAGCTATTTCACCCCCTTATAGTGTAGAAATGCTGAAATCCCACATACCTTCAATGCTGTGCCCTACTCTGGAGACCCTTTGTTCATCTTAACTTTTTTTTTTTTTACCTTTTGAGGTAGTCTATATTGGTCTATGGTGAGGAGAGGAAGAGTCCTGCTTCTATGGAGTAGCCATCTTAACCTAGAAGTCCTAGCCACTCTTCAATTTATCATTTGCCACTCCTTTTCATACAGGCCCCTACGTTTCTCTGAGCTGCACAGGATGCTCATGCTAGTGTTAGGATTCTCTTTTCTCCTGAGAGCAGCATTCACTGAACTGAGAATCTGCCAGTAATTACTGACCCTGAGAAACCGTTCCAACTTTATGTAGCCAAGAAGAAGGGGATAGCTAAAGGGGTCCTGATGCAAAAGTTGGGTCTGTAGAATAGATCTGTCACTTACCTTTACAAACGGCTGAACTCAGTGGCCCTGGGGTGGCCTCCTTGTCTGCAGATCCTGGCTGAAGTAGCACTCCTAGTACGGGATGCTGACAAACTAACACTCGGGCAGGCCCTCTGGGTGGCCACCTCCCAGGCAATCGAGGGGGTCCTTAGACAGCCTCTCAGCAGATGGCTATCCAACACTCTCCTTGCCCACTACCAGAGTCTGTTACTCAATGCCCCCTGAATCTCATTCCAAGTGACTTCTGTCCTGAACGCCTCAACCCTGCTGCCCAACTCAGAACTGGGTGGGCCTTTGCATGACTATCAAGAAATCCTAGCCACTGCCACCTCCACCTGTCCAGATCTCTATGACATGCCTCTCCTGAATGCAGACCATGTGTGGTTTACGGATGGCAGCAGCTTCATCATAAACGGGCAATGTCTACACAACAGTTGGTAGTCCAATTGTAGCGCTTAGTGCCTGTGGCACCCCACACCCAGCTGGCCTTGGAAGAGACAGACCCAGTTGGGTTTTTAAGAACTGAAAATTGGGCCCCAGTGTCTACCAGGAAGTTCACTGGTTTCCCCTCCACCTTTAAGGTTACCCAGGACTCTGGGAGGAATTTGGAGTCCCTTGTCCCTCAGTCATCTGTCTCCTGGGCCCATAGGACCTTCGGGTACTGGTTGCAGCTGGGGTAATGGGAGACACTGGAGGGTCTTTCCATCCAGACCTGTCTCCTTAGTCTCAGTGAGAGGGGAGGTCTTTAATCAATTGGGGGTATTGCCTCTTCCAATGACCCTCCTCTCCTCATTACAATGAAAGCAACGGGAGCAGGGGTGTCCTCCACAATTTTGAGAGGGTCCCCAAGGAGGGGGCTGAGTTGTGGGGCACTGGGTTAGCCCAGCCACCAGGATTCTGTCAAGGTCTTTCTGGTCTTTGCAATCCTGTCTGGCCTTATATTCCCGGTCCTCCTTCCAGAGGCACTCTGCCCGTTTGTCCAGGGTCTCGCGAGTGCTAAACACTCACTCAGCAACTTTTAGGAGGTCACCGAGGGACTGGTCACACCGTCCTTCAACTTTTTGGAGCTTCCGACAAATGTTGGGAGCTGACTGGTTAACAAAGGCCAAGAGTACGGTGGTACGGCTTGTTTCTGCTTGGGGGTCCATTGGAATACAGGTGGAAAGCCCCCTACAGTCTCTCCAGAAAGGAGGCAGGACTCTCCTCTAGTCCCTGTCTAACTAAATTTACCTTGGCTAAATTGGTGGGCTTTCAAGCCCTGGCACGGAGACCAGCCATGAGAGTCTGGCGATAGACTCAGAGATGCTCCCTTCCTTCAAGTTGATCAAAATCCCAATTGGGGCCATTCAGGGGGAAGGCGTCATCAATGAGTTTGGGCTGCTTCGTGGGTCTGCCATTGATTCCAACAACATTTTTCCTGGTCTCCAGGAGAATCCATTCCTTCTCCTCAGTGGTAAAGAGAACCTGTAAAAGCTGTTGGCAGTCATCCCATGTGGGGTTATGAATAAAAAGAATAGAGTCTAGTAAAGAGATTAATTTTGGGGGTTGATCAGAAAAGGAAGGATTCTGCGTTTTCCAATTATAAAGGTCACTGGAAGAAAATGGCCAATATTGATATACTCGGGGCCCACCCAGGACTGTGGGCTCGACAACCCCGACAGGGAGAGCAGTGGTAGATGTGGGCTTCTGAGATTCTGGGATGCCTTGTCTGCCCCAGCTATGAGTGCCATGAGCCATCCCCCCACCTTCTGCCTTGTTCTCAGCCCCTAAATGAAGGTATAAGGGGGCATAAGATGAGAGTGGGGGATGGCAGGTCCAGAGGCTCGGGGGCCGACTCTGGTACAGGTGGGGCCGAGGCCTCTGACTCAGAAGATGTCCCAGCGTGCCTGTGCCTCTTCTCCTTCACATCCTCCGAAAGGGTCAAGGCCTTAGGGGCTCCCTTTGAGGGAGCACGGGGATCTGAGGGAAGAAAGGATTGGAGCTACAATGGGGGTCCAGGACTAGGTCTTGCCAGGTAAGACTATAAGGAATCTTATTGGGGTGACCTTGTGGGCCGGGATCTAAAACCTGGGCCTGGACTTTGGAAATAACCTCTAGTAAAAATGGACTTCAATCCAGGACTTCAATCCCCAGAAGTCCTTGCTCCACTTCCCCAAAATGCTTTGTAATCTCACTGAATTCTCACCTGGGCCAAGAGCAAATCTTTATTTAAAGGTTCTCTGCCCACAGCAGGGTCTTTTCCTTTCCTGTTTCCACTTGCAAGCAGACTCTGCTCTTTTCATAATGTAGGTGAGGTTGTCTAGGTCCCTGGGCCTAGACACGTGCTTTCTTATCCTCTATTTTCTTTAATCTTGTGGGTTGCAGACCCCAAAGTTTGTACTTGTTCCCTATTCCCATGAGAGTCCACCCTGGGAGGAATCCCAGGCTAGCAGTTTCAGGCTGAGTAGGGGACCCTCAGGTGAATGACAATCCACTTTAGATAAGGACTAAGTCCAACCTGAATCCAAGTGACTGGCACAATAGGTAGCACGTCAGTCTCACAAGCTGAAAATCCTGAGATCGATCCTCAAAAGGAGGGTGTGATGTTGTGGGAGAGGCTTCTGGATACCAGAAGAGTCATTTGGCTTGGACTTGGCCCCACCTGATGGGGATTGTCATTCAAATAGAAAAAAAAATTAAGTAAAAAAAGTTTGCTTTGATCTGGATTCAGATGCTATCAGTTCTTTTTTATCTGGAAGCAAATGGCATTTTTTTAGCATGAGTCCTTTGGGATAGTTTTAGATCATTGTATAGCAGTTATTCAGTTGTTCACAGTAAAAGATTCCTGTCACTGTACAATGTTCCCCTGGTTCTGCTTATTTCACTTTGTTTCAGTTCACATGTCTTTTTAGAGTTTTCTGAGCTCCTCCTGCTTGTCATTTTTTATAGAATAGTATTCCATTATAATCATATACTATAACTTACTTAGCCATTCCCCAATTGGTGAACACCCCCTCACATTTCAGATCTTTGCTCCCATAAAAAGAGCTGCTTTATTTTTATTTTTGTGCATATAGGTCCTTCCTCCCCACCCCACCCCCCTTTTACAGTCACTTTGGGATACAAATTTAGTCATGGTATTGCTGGGTCAATATGCCCTTTGGGCATAGGTCCAAATTGCTTTTCAGAATGATCGAATCAGCTAATAACTTCCTGACAGTGCATTTGTGCCTCAACCTTTCCTACATCCCAAGTTTTATTTTCCTTTTCTGTCATTATAGCCAATCTGATAGGTGTGGGATGATATCTCAGGGTTGTTTTAATTTGCATTTCTCTAAATAGTGATTTAGAGTACTTTTTGCATGGCTATGGAGAACATTACTTTGTCTGAGAACTGCCTGTTTATAGATTTTCACCATTTGTCAATTGTGAAAGAAAATTTTTATTCCCTTTGTCTATTTTGAGTTAATCAAGAACTTATGCTAGGCAAATTGGGACTCTGTGATTGGTTCCTGTGAAGTGGGGGAGAGACAGGAAGTGACTTGGAGAAATTGCTTATAACAGGTGAGTCTGAAGAGGAGATCTATTTATTCCTTGGTTCTTTGGTGAGGACACTTTCCTTGGTGAGAGAGATCTTGGTGGCTTTTAGCTTGGGCAGCCTGAGCTCTGAAGAGATTCTTAGTGGTCTTGGCCTTGTGTGCATTGAAGGTTCTTAGCATTTTTCAGTGTTTTCTGGCTCTTTGGATTTCGGCTTCCCAATTTGGATTTTGAATTCTGTCGAGATTCACATTTGGATTTGTATTCTCAGTCTGGAGGCACTAGGATTAGGACTTTAGCTAGGTGATATTTTCTACTTCCCTCTTACATTTCTCTCCATTGCTATATTTATATTAAATTATTAAGAGCTACTAACAGCCTTTTTGACTTAAGAAGTTAAGTTTATAAACAGCGACCACAACTCTTTTTAACTCTTATTTAGTCAAACCCATTTTTGTCACCCTTACAATTGGGGAATGACTTGTTTTCTGATACATTCAACTTACTAAACTTTTTATATATTTTTATTTTATATTTTATATACACAGTGGTTGTCTCTCGGTGACCAAGAATGACTATAATATATACATATTATATATAAATATATATAATATATATTTTTATATACACATATAATCTTATATATCTGAATTATAATTTTTTTCATCATTATGATTATTGTATATTGCTTTCCATCCCATTTATCCTTAGTTTCTGATCTCCCCCTCCCCCAATTTGTCTTCTTTTCTATCAGCCCCACCCTCCTTTTCTTATCCCCTTTCCCCTCTTACTTTCCTATAGGGTATGATACCTTTCTTTACCCAATTCAGTATGTATGATCTTCCCTCACTGAGACAATTCTGATGAAAGGTTCACATGCTTTCCTCCCCACTTCCCCCATCTTCCCCTTCACTGCGAATGCTTTCATTCCTCTTTTATGTGTAATAATTTGCCACATTCTATTTTTCCTTTCTCCTCCCTCAAATGCATTCTTCTCATGCCTTAATTTTCTTTTTTTAATATCCCATCATATTCAACCCACATCCTCTTCCTCTGTCTACTTATACTCCTCCTAACTGTTCTAATAATAGCAAACTTCTTTGGTGTTATAAAAATCATCTGTCCATACAGGAATGTACACAGTTTAGCCTTATTGAATGTCTTTTGATTTCTCTTTGCTGTTTACCTTTTTATGTTTCTCTTGAGTCTTGTATTTGAGAGTTGAATTTTCCATTCAGCTCAGGTCTTTTCTTCAGGAATGCTCAAAAGTCCTCTATTTCATTGAACACTCATTTTTTTTTTGAATACTCATTTTCCCCCTGAAGGATTATGCTCTCTTTTGCTGGGTAAGAGTTGACTGAAGTCCTACCTCCTTTGCCCTCTGAAATATCCCATGCCCTCTGATCCTTTTAATGTAAGTATTGTGTTATTCTGACAATGGCTCCACAATATTTTAATTATTTCTTTTTGGCTGCTTAAAATATGATCTCCTTGACCTGGGAGTTCTGGAATTTGACTATAATATTCCTAGGAGTTATCCTTTTGGGATATCTTCCAGGAGGTGATTGGTGGATTCTTTCAATTTCTATTTTGCCCTCTTGTTCTAGGACTCTTTTCCTTGATGATTTCTTGAAAAATGATATCTAAGCTTTTTTTTTTTACCATGGTTTTCAAGTAGTCCAAAAATTCTTATGTTATCTCTCCTGGAATTATTTTCCAGGTCAGTTGTTTTTCCCTTGAAATATTTCACATCTTCTTTTTTTTTCCATTCTTTTGATTTTGGTCATTTCTCATGGAGTCATTAGCTTCTAATTGTCCAATTCTAATTTTTAAGGTACAATTTTCTTTGGTAAAATTATGTGTCTTCCTTTTCCATTTGGCCAGTTCTATTTTTTTTTTAATGAGTTCTTCTCTTCGTTGGATTTTTTCTGCCTCTTTTACCAATTGGCCTTTTCTGTTTTTTTAAGGAATTTCTTCCTTATTTTTTGTGCCTCCTTTACCAAGCTGTTAACTCCTTTATCATTATTTTTTGGTTTCATTCTCATTTCTTTCCCCCATTTTTCTTCTCTTATTTGATTTTTAAGATCCTTTGTGAGCTCCTTCATTAATTTTTTGGGGCTCAAGAGAAATTGATATTTTTTTGGATACAGCAGTATTGACTTCATTGTCTTTCGAGTTTGAGTCTACCCTATCACCAAAATAACTTTCTATGTTGTTTCTTTTTGTTGTTTGCTCAATTTCCAGGCTTTTCCTTTTATTTAAAAAAAATTGTTCAATTTGGGCTCCATAACTGTGATGGAGAGCACTGTTCTACACTTCAGGTTCTTTCTGTAGTTGCCTTCAGAGATGGTTCTGAAGATCTGTCTGCTTTGTTCTTCCAAGGTCATTTGATGTAATAAGATGTGTGTTTAATATTCTCCTGGGATGTTCTCCGATTTATGAGTAATTAAAAGGACTCTTTTGTCGCTTGGAACTGTGAGCAGGGTTCTCTGTTCTGTAGAAGCAAGCACTAGAGAGTATTAGTGTTCCTCCTTCCTCTGAGATCATGCTCCTGAACTGTGACCTGACTCTGGGTATGCGCAATGAGACAAGAGTCTAACACTCAGAGCCTGCAAAGTGACTCCTGTAATCTCCTCCTGAGCAGCTGTCTGATGTGCTTTACCATCTGTGGCTGAGAACCTTTGCTGCTGGCTCAGCTGTGTCCAAGGCCTGTTGCCATGATGGGGCCTGCCATCTGCTGGCCAGCTGCTTTGTGCTCCACCTCCACCTTGGTGTAATAGATCCTTTTGTGCCAGCCTTCCAAGTTGTTTTGGGCTAAAAAATTACTTTACCTTATCTTTTGGGGTTATGCTACTCCAGAATTCATTCTGAAATGTTATGTGATTACTTTTTGAATGGTAATTTGGTAGAAATCAAATGGATCCCTGTATCTTCTCCACTGTCTTGGACTCTTTCCCCTCATGCTTACCTTCTTATGTTTCTCAACTCCTGTGTTTAAACGTCAGAGTTTCTATATAGTTCTGGCCTTTTTTTAAAAATCAAGAATGCTTATAAGTTCTCATTTGTTTTGTTAAAGGTTCATTTTTTTTTTTTGCACTAAAGGGTTATGTTCAGTTTTTCTATGTAAATTATTCTTAGATCCTTTGCCTTCTGGAATATCATATTCCAAGTTCTTTCATCCTTTATAGTGGTGGCAACTAAATTGTATGTGATCTTCACTTATGGATCCACGGTATTTGAATTTTCTTTTGGGATGCTTGCAATATTTTTTCTTTATCCTGGGAGTTTTGGATTTTAATTATAATGTTCCTGGGAGTTCTAGTTTTAGGATTTCTTTCTTTTTTTTTTTTAAACCCTTACCTTCCATCTTAGAGTTAATACTGTGTATTGGCTCCAAGGCAGAAGAGTGGTAGGGCTAGGCAATGGGGGTTAAGTGACTTGTCCAGGGTCACACAGCTGGGAAGTGTCTGAGGCCAGATTTGAACCTAGGACCTCCTGTCTCTAGGCCTGGCTCTCAATCCAGTGAGCTACCCAGCTGCCCCTGCTAATTTTAGGATTTCTTTTGGGAGCTTACCAGTGTATTCTTTCTATTTCTATTTTGCCCTGTGGTTCTCAGAGATAGGAAAGGTGTTCTTTTAAGATTGTTTTAAATAGGAAGTATAGAATAAAAAAAAATTATGATACTCAGGTAGTTGAATGGTTCTTAAATATTTTTCTCAATTTGTTTTCTAGATTGGTTGCTTTTGCTATGAACCACTTCAAATTTTCTCCTTTTAAAAAAAATCTTCTGATTTAAAAAAATATTTTTTGGTGGTCTGATGGAGTTATTGGCCTGCTTCTATTTGGTCCATTCTCATTTTCAGGAATTTAAAAAAAAGAAAATTCCCTAATTTTATGAAAAACCAAAGTTTTGTAACTTTTGTGCTAAGCTTCTAATTTCCTTTCCAATTCTTTCTTCAATAACTCTCATTGCTTTTCCAATTTTTCTTCTAGTGCTTTTACTGATAAAACCTTTAAAAACTTTTTAAAAGTCTTGCTTCATCTCTTTATTCTCTCAGGAATTTTAATTGAAGTTGTACTTATGTTTTACTTTGCAGATTTGCTTATAGATGTTTTGGAGTCTCTTTTTCTCTTCTTCTGGGTTTGGGTCTTGAGTATACCTATAACCTATATTATAGCTATAATAGCTTTAAAAAAAACCCAAATCAAAAAACCCCTTATATTGTCTGTCTTAGAATTAATACTAAATATTGTTTCCAAGGCAGAAGAGTAGTAAAGGCTGGGCAATTAGGATTAAGTGACTTGCTTAAGGTCACATAGCTAGAAAATATTTGAGGCTAGATTTGAACCCAGGACCTCCTGTCCTCAGGTCTGGCTCTCTATATCAGCCACCTAGCTGCCCCCAAAGTAGCTTTTTTTTAATGGTAGGATTCTTTTTGTTGTTGTTGTGTTGTTTGCTCATTCTTCCAGAATCCTTCCTGACTACAGACTTGATTTTAGGACTATAATCTGTTTCCTTCTAGAGGGAAAGTGTGGACTGATCTTGTTGCTGCTTTCTTAGTGTAGCTCTCTCTGAGGTGAGAGAAGCCACAAGGTAGGAAGATAGAGACAGGATAGAAGTTTTGATACCACGAGGGAAGTGACGGAGTCTTAATAGAGATATGAGGTGTTCAGGATGAGTCTTTATTAATTATCAATGAGCCACAGCTAAGCTCTGATCAAAGGACCAATTCTGTAGGCTTTTCCAGTCCTGAGATCCATACCACGCAGGTCAGAGAGGTGAATAGAGAAAGATTAAAGATGGAGCTTGGCCAGAGGCCAAGCTCCTGCAAGGACAGCCATCAGGTAGCCTGAAAGAGAAGGAGCGAGCAGAGAGCAGAGGGCAGAGAGAGAGAAGGCGGAGCCAGCTGGGCTAGATATAGTTTTTGATATGCAAATATACACAGTACATAGGGATGATTCTCATTGGTTAATGACAAGGCATAGGTGTGGTTTCTCTTAACCAGGTGAGAACAAAGAAACCTGTTTTCCCGCCTAACCTGGGAGAAGCTGGGGTCAAGGGTCATAGGCCTTCCCAGCCATGAGCACTACTGAGCATGCCCAAGACTGAGCAATCTGCACATACTGTTTTCCCCTTGCCCATAGCCAGGGGGCGGACTGCTACACTTAGTATACTGAGCCTCATGTTATTCTAGGATCTGTGGGACAGCTCAGGCTGGGGAGCTGAACACTTTTAGTGCTCCTAAAGGTGTCTGGTCCAGGGCAAAATCTAATCTCCTGGTTTTGAGTATGAGAATAGGAGATGTTGCTGGTCTCAGCCATTATTAGCCAGCTGGAAAACTCTGTCAGTTTAGTGACAGAACTATAAGCTTCCATTTGATGTGGGAATTTCTATTCCTCTGCAGGCTTCAAACTGGGCTAGAAGCTGGTAGTAAGCTCTCCATCTGCTCCTGTGATGTGAGCCACACTCCTATTTTTTGCTTCTGAATTTCCTCCTTTCTTTGTACCCTGTCTAGAATCTAGGACCTCTTCTAGGGAGCTAGGTGGCCCAGTGGATAGAGAGCTGGGCCTGGAATCAGGAAAGTTTGAGTTAAAATCTGGCCTCACATACCTCCTAGTTGTGTGACTTTGGCCAATTCACTTTACCTCTGTATGCCTCGGTTTCCTCAACTGTAAAATGGGAATAATAAGAGTACCTACCTCCATGGGTTGTGCCTAGTACATCAGTAATTTAGTAAATGCTTATTCCCTCTTTCCTTCCTTTTCCTTTCTCAGTCTACTTTGAGTCTGTGATTTCAGAACTGGGTAGTGGGCAATATAGCTGCCAGTTGGTACCTGTTCTTGTCTGGTGCTCTGACATGGGTCTGACTTGGTTCTTGGCTAGACTGTCTATAGTCTATAGACTTCTGGATTGGTATCTATTTATGCTGACCTGGCCTAGAAATGATTATCTTTGATTTTTACTTGGATTTCTGCATCAGGATTTGGTATGCTGCATTTTCTAGTTCTTTTTCGAGGAGTTTGGGAAAGGGGATATTCAATTCCCTGTTCACTCTTGCTCTGCCACTGTGACTCTGTCTCTGGTGGTCCTTTTTGGTAGATGGAGAAGCAGCATCTGGTAAAGTAGAAAACAGCCAAGATGAAGCACACATAGTCCCAAGAATTAAGTATTTCCTGTCTTTTACCTCTTTACCTTTACAGTATTATGGTGTTTTCCCCTTCTCCCACCATGCACTTCTTTATGAAATATTAATTTACCCCATTTTGTCTCTTTTCCCATTTCTTAGTATTAGCCTCTTTTTTTTACCTCTAGTTTTATATATATTTATGCATACATATGTATATCTTGACATTTCATCCTATACAGTTTGTCACTGTTCCCTTTAAGTATAATTCTTCTAGATACCCAGGTGATAATAACAATTTTTAAGTTATCAATATCATCTTTTCTTATAGGAATATAAATTATTTGAGCTTATTGGGTCCCTTAAAAAAAGTTTTTTTTTTCTTCCCCCCTTTCTTAATTACCTTTTTGGTGATTCTCTTGTGTTCTGTGTTTGGGCATCACATTTTCTGTTTAAGTCCAGTCTTTTCTTTATGAATGCTTGGAAATCTTCCCCTGCAAGAATATAGTCAGTTTTGCTGGGTGTTTGATTCTTGGTTGTAGACCGAGTTCCCTTGCTTTCTAGAATATCATATTCCATGCCTTCTTGTCCTTCAGTGTAGATGCAGCCAGATCCTGTGTTATCCTCACTGTGGTTCCATGGTATCTGATTGACTTCTTCTTAGCAGCCTTGTAATAATTTTTCCTTGGTCTGGTAGTTCTTGAATTTGGCTATAACATTCCTGGGCATTGTCAATTGGGAATGAAATACAGGAGGTAATCTGTGGATTCTTTCAATTTCTACTTTTCCCTCTTGCTCGAGAATGTGAGGGCATTGCCTTTAATAATTTCCTGTAGAATGGTGTCCAGGCTTTTTCTTTTGTCATGATTTTCTGGTAGTCCAATAATTCTTAAATTGTCTCTCCTGGATCTGTTTTCAAGGTCTGACAT
This sequence comes from Monodelphis domestica, assembly GCF_027887165.1. Lineage (NCBI taxonomy): Eukaryota > Metazoa > Chordata > Mammalia > Didelphimorphia > Didelphidae > Monodelphis > Monodelphis domestica. The sequence goes on from NC_077227.1 coordinate 374,040,498, forward strand.
TTTGTCAATGAGGCATTTCATATTTTCCTCAATTTTTTCATTCTTTTGATTTTATTTTATAGATTCTTGATGCCTTGTGAAGTCATTTGCTTCTAGTTGCTGGATTCTAATTTTTAAAGACTGAATTTCATCCCTGGGTTTTTGGTTATCCTTCTTCTTCTGGTCTGATTTTCTTTGAAGGTCATCTTTCATCTTCTTTGCCTCATTTTCAAGCTGGTTAATTTTGGTGTTTGAGACACTATTTTCTGTTTCCAGATGACTTATTTTGCTTTTTAAGTTCTTTTTCCAATTGTCCTCAGCTTCTCTTAATTGTTTTTTCAATTGTGTTTTGAATTCTTCCAAAGCCGGTGTCCAATTTGCTGGAGTTTCTGTTTTTGCTTGGTGTTACTTTGTCCTCCTCTGTTCCATTTGCTCTTTGTTCATTACCTGGATAGAGGCTGTTAATTGTAATTTATTTTCTCATATCCTCCCCCCACCCCCATTGGCTGTAATCTTGCTTCTCTGATTATTTACTGGATCTATGAGTTTGGGCTATTCTGTCCTGAAGGGGCTTCTTTACTGCTCTGCTGCTTGACTAGTTTAGACTGATGGTATTGATGAGTCCTGAGGTTAGATTTTCTCCAGCTGGCAGCAGAAGCTGAAGGTGTAGATGAAGGGAGCTGTGCTTCTAGCCCTATTAGCAAGGTATTCTGTAGTGGTTACAGTTTTTGCCCTGGGATTAAAGTCAGTTGGATTCTTAGAGCTACTCTGAGCGTAGTCTATTGGGGAGGAGTGTAGGAGATTGAACTTCTCTGCCCTCTGAAGGCTTCTTATCAGCCCTCTTGATAAGATGAAGCCAGGGTGGAGTTGATCTGTAGTGCTGGTTGTATCCTGAGGCCAAAAACTCAAGAAAAGGGAGGGGGCAAGATGGAGTGTTTTGGCTGCATCTAGACTGCCCTCTCTGTGCTTCTCCTCTAGCTGACTCTCTGCCGCTTGTGTTCAATGCCCTGAGCCTGGTACAGCTGTGCCAGAAACAAGTGGATAGTGTGGCCAGAGTGCCTTTGACTCTGTGTGGTTTGGGGCACTTGACTTTGGGTAGAGGCCTAAATATTGAACACTATCCCTCTCCTGATTAAAGACTTGGTTTTTCTGACTATTAAATAGTTCTATGTTTTTTTCAAGTTAACACATCCTTGGCACTTAATGCTTGTTTAGTTTTTTTTTTTTGTAGGGCCAAAATTATTTGGAAATATAGCTTATATTTGAGCAAATATGGTTAATTCTCTATAAAATTTGATTGTCAATCCAATCCCACCTCTTAGGAGTTGATAATCTGATTTTCACTAATAGAGCTATGAAACAAACATTCTTTCAGCTATCCTAGAGTTCCTCAGCTCTTAAATACTTCTCTAATCTTGCCTTTTCCATGGAGTCTTCCTTAACTACTTTTTCTTCATCTCTCTACATAGTACTTTGAGACTGTCAACTTGAAATCTAGAAACCCCCAAGTTTAGTTAGCCTGAAAGCTAAAGGTCCCAAATTTGATGTCACATGAGAATTCCTCCAGGGAGGGAAATCCTAGCTTCACAGATTTTAGACTAACAATAGAATTTAACATACTTTAGGTGGAGCTAGCAGATTAGATCTGTTTAAATGCCCTTTTGTCCTAGTAGATTCTCCCATTGGGTCAAAACCCTTTCTTAGCTCTTGGGATGGATCTTTTGCTTTTGTGTCCATTGTAAAGCAATTAGCATCCCCCTGACAATCCTGTCTAGAACTCCTCATTTCTTTGTAGCCATTGTAAATCTAATTAATCATACTCCCCAGCACTCAGTTCCCCAGGAGGTATATAAGTTCCCTAGGCACTCAGTTCCTGAAGAAGTATACAGGTTCTCTAGGTTTCATTCCTTGGAGCTATCATCTCTTTCTGTGATTCCTTCCTGGGATACTGCCCCCAGAGTCCCAGGGTGTAGGGCTCTGGACACACCTGAACATTGGACCTACCCCTTT